>NC_088909.1:51010697-51642826 GCF_037157495.1 Lathamus discolor | reverse complement strand
CTAGTCTGATTTGTCAGACATTCATGACTACTTGGGAAAGTCCCAGTAAACGTGCAAACAGTTCTAAGTCGGCATTCAGACTCACTGACCAGGACCAAGAAGGAGGATTGTAACTGCAGAAGCTGTCAGATCACTTTTTTTTTTTTTTTCCTAAATTATTTAATGCAGAGCAGTGCCCTCTATCATGGGGCAGTGCTGACAATCCACACTTGTCGTTTATGTGCATTGGTGTTGCACAGCCATGGACAAATCCAATATGGTAAAATAAGTTAACATGCTAAGCCTGTAAGAACTTGAGAGAAAATGTACATGATATAGTTAAAAACTGGTAGATCACCAGCTTCTTGTTGTCTTTTAAGGCCGTTACTCCGGTCAGCTGTATGACACAGGTTAACATAGCACCAGCCTGCTTTGGGAGAAGGAATACTATTCATTCTTTCCACAGGAATTAGATACTCAGAGGAATTAAATGCTCAGAGGTTTAGTTTATGTGAAGGTTTCACTTTGATTGCCGTTTCTGACATTCTTGTGAGACTTGACAGTAGTAGGAGTTGGAAGACCTGTGCTCCCCTGATAGCTTCTATAGGCCAGCAGAATATCTCATGCATCCCAGGATCCTAGTGTTTAGCCAATTATTTCCTGAGAACCAGAGCAATCCAATCCTTATTTCAATTTTACATGCTCATCCTGCTTCATTATGACTTGACACCCTATCTGCTTAGGCTTCATGTATATTTTCTTGTACACCATTGGTACCCTGCAAAAAGCAGTCTTAATGCAGTTCTGCTGATAACAGTGGACAAATAAGAAAACATTACAGTGCCAAAGCAACTCACTCTTCTTGCTCCATAATCACACAAAGCTTAAATACTCAAGTGCACCCATAGCCTATATGCCTACTGGAGCTTATTTAAGGACCAGCAAGATCAGAGTTTTCACCCTGCTTGGTTATCTCACTCACTCATCACTCAGATATTCACACACCCACAACTACCTACTGCCAGTCAGCATTCACAATTTAAGTTTTTTTTTGTTGTTGTAGTTGCTTTGCCTATCACAGTTTTTGTTTGCATCATAGTGGGTTTTGCGTGCATCACAGTAAGCTCTAGCAATCTTGCTCAGTAAGGTAGGACAGCTCTTAATGGTGTCTTCTTCTTTTGCCTCAGAATCTCAGGATCCAAATATATATATCAAAAGGACTGGGAGAAAGGAGAAGCTGAGGCACAGATTTTCAAGGACATGTTTGAACTCTCGTACAGTCTGTGTTTTCAGGAAATCAAAACCATTTCTGGTTCCAACAGTTGCTTTACCTACAAACAGCTTCTTTGTTGTGTTTCCATGTGTACATTGAAGCTCACATTAAATATGAATACATTTCTAAACATCACTAAAATTCTGGGAGGGCACAAATAAGATCAGACATGTAACCATTGCTACCATGATAGACATTGAAACATTTGCCTTTCAGATTGCTCCTGTTGCGTTTCTCATTGTCAGGTGAAGAAGCATCATAATTTAAGCCATGTTTACAGTTAAAATTCACCAGTTCAGCACACTGCATTAGCCTCTTAGAAAAGTAATATAAGGTGGAAAAGTTAGCATGTTTCCCAAATTAGGGACATAGCAATATCTTACAAATATAATAGTATATATTATAGTTCTTTCTATCCTGTATTGCTAGTTTCCTGAGTAACCTCAGGGAAGTAATTTATTCTAGATGTTCCTCAGCTTTTTCAGTATATACAATTGGAAAAATACAAACATATACATAAAAGCTTCTTTTCCAAAAGCATCAACACACACACTCACAAATCATCCATGTAAAGGCACTCATAGTGGCACTCTGGTCTGGAGAGAATTGGTCACAACTTCAGTCTAGTGACTCCCAAGGCTGCTATGTTTGAATGCAATAATTCCTTTTGAGAGAAGCCCAGAGTATCTAAACATTATTTGTAAGTCTTCCCTGTTCTCTTAAACTCATTCCTAGATCACAGGTCCCTCTTACATAGCCCAGTAGGACCCAAAGTCACCAAATTAATGCTGAACTGCCACCATGTCCTTAATTTCAGAGCCACTCTTGAGGGACACAGCAATACAATTTTCTGATGAGTGAGTGCAAAGTCAAGTCACACCCAGACTCTGTAAAAAGGATCTCCAAAATGCATGCTTACACTTTACTATGAGGTTAAAATGAGATAGAGTGTATTTTCCTCCATGTTCCTACCCTACCTACCCAGTCCTTTTTCTGACAGGCAGATTTTTTATGCAAAATAAGCACCTTAGTTAGGCCTAGAGACCTCTGCCTTGGTCTAAGCATTTGCCTGAGGGATACCTGGGCCAGCATGCTGATTGTGCTGGACTGAAAAGAGCATTGCTCATCTGTCATACAACAGGGTGTGGAAGAAAATAACATCAGTATCTTGTCTATGATTAAGGTATTTCCAGAGTCATGATAACAATGCTTTGGTCAAAGTCTGTCCCCTAGTGTTAAGGGAGAATAATCTGTCCTAATTGCTCTACTCTATCATGTATCTCAGTTCCTAAAGCATCCCAGCACTTCATCACAGTTAACATAATTATTTCACAATCATGCTGATGTGGAGAATTAGTATCTTGAATGGAGAGGGCAAATTCAGTCTGAGGAGAGGATTGAATATTCAGGTCCAGTCAGTCTTTGGCTTAAAAACTGTTCTTTGAAAAAATTGCTGTTTGCCAAGATGTTTTCACAGATCATCATATCCATTTTATAAAAAAGGCAGCTGAAGAAAAAAGACTTTCATTCATAGGGGTCTTTCCAGTTCAGGTCTCTTTTTAACTTCTATCTCAAAAATATGTATTTTTGCTTTGTTTATCATCCTATGGGCAGAAGATATGTCATTCTATTTCTTTTACAGATTTGCTTTCTATTTCCTTGTCAAAATTTTTAGCATACAAGAGCAACAAAGAATAAATAGTTTTCCAAAAAACACACACACATTCCATTGGGTTGTAAACATCAATTATCTGAAAAACCAAATTTCCTGTAGCATTTGGATGAGAAATCTGGATTTCCAAACCTATTAATATGAGACTGTTTTTACAGATCAGTGTTACTTGTGAACTGTAGAGGAGAAGTACTAGTCCCAGTAAAATTGATAGACTTTTTATTTCTGGCCTTTCCTTCTTCTACATGTGACCGTCATTAACCTGGTTTATGCCACACAGCAGTCCCTGGTCAGCAAGCCACCAGTTAATAACTTCTGTGGAATCAGTAAATACAGGTTACAGAAGAGATTGTAAAAATATCAGGACAATATTAGTTGCAGCATATTTCTTTAGTTCTTAAATGAATGACAGTTAAGGGAATTCACAGGAAATACTTGTTCCATTTTAACTTCTGTTCTCCAAAACTTTCATGGATATATCAGTTCCTTAGCATAGTTTACTTGTTATAAATAAATTGTTCTCAGGGGGTGGTCCTTTTCTTCGTCTCCTCCAAGTTATGTGTTGCCATAGTTACATTCAAATTTCATAAAGAGCAGTTTTACCCCATCAATCTACTCTACAAAAGGACTAATGAAGGAAACACTGTGTACTTCTTATCCTGTAGACTTTAACTGAAGAAAGGATCACTGAACTTCATTACTAAATCATGGAGAGCTCCAGATTTGCCTGCAGATTCTTATAATAAAATAAAACGTTTACATCTACAACTTGACTGAAAAATAATAAAAAAGAGAAAACATGAGCCAAAACAAAATACAAAATAAAAATATTAAGAGATTATATTATATTACACTGTGATATATTGTATTAGATGTAATAATCTGGCAATATAATTAATAATATAACATCATTAATATAATATAATGAAAAATGCTTATATATTATCTCTTTCATCTCCAGGTTTTTAAAACACTCAAAGTGAGCAGAAAGAGCATTTCAAAAACTTCAAATTTACACTGATCTTGGACCAGTGTAACTCCATTTAAAGAGTTAAAATGAAACTTACTGAAATGGCATAAACTGTTATACAAGAGAACATGAAATCTAGTTTCCTTATGATGAGCTGCAAAATATATTTTCTGCCTGGATTCAGGTGCTTTTATCCTGTCAATATTATTTGAACAACAATAAGTGCAACAGTGGAAGCTCCTATTATGCAACACATTTTTAGCACACAGGCAAAGTGGATCTGGGTTTGAGAAATTATAACCCTTCTTCATGTAACAGATGATCCTTCAAAACTAAACAAGGAGTGGTGGAGGAGCTGAAGGCAATAGTAAATGCTTGAAATCTGTGATGCTTGGTTGTGTTGAATCACATACTTTATCCATACTTTTTAGCTAAATACAAATTTGGTTTTCTGTAGCCTTAGATGCACATCAGCATGCCGTTGTGCGGTCGTTCTCTGTATCATTACAGACTTGCTTTAGTAATACTGCAAGTCTTTACAATAGAAGAGGAAAAAAATTACAAATGCCTTTTTAAAACTTCCTACATTAGCATCATTTGACTAAAACCAGTCACTTGTACTAGTATAACTTAGTGACAAAGGCATAAAGGAAAGCATAAGCCCTAGGTCACCTTGTGCATAAGAAACGCCAGAGAGAGCATAATTGGGTGGAGACTGCTGTGGTGCAGTGGAACAAAGGAAAAATAAGTGGAAAATGCCATGGGCAGGCCTCAAGCACAGTTTTGAAAGAATTATATCTGAAAAGCATTTCTATGGAAAGACTGTTAAAGCATGAAGTGGGAGTTTTTAGCTGTAATGATGACTGTCTAGGCCATATCACTCCATTTTAAATGTGCTTGAAGTGAAAGGTTGCTTTAGTGAAAGATAAAAGGCCCCATCTGGGATCTGGGAAGCAAAGGGCAGTCAAGAGATCACTGTAACCTCAAAGAGTTATTCATGTTCTCCACCTCATTACCCCACCAGCCCATCAGCATCTTTTTTCCCTGAGCAACTCAGTGTAGATTTTGGATCAATCTTCAGTGGAACAAACCCAGCTCTTCCTCATCAACAGTTCTTGGAAAGGTTAGTTTGCAACAAGTGAGAAGAAGGCAAAAATGGTTTCAGGAGCTATGTGCAGTTTGAGACTTCTTTAAAATACTGTGAAGTTCGATTTTGAAACTCCAATGGAAATAGCACAGGAAATTTAACAGGTGACTGCTGTGGACATTTTGATCATATTAAGACTGAAAAATATAAACACAAAGCAAAACAGGGAGAGAGAAGAGAAGAGGGAATATGTGTCTTTGATCATAATTGATTTTTTCAAAAGCTAGAGGGTGTGTGTGTTGTGTTAGGGGAAACAGAGATAGATCCAGCAGGCTGACAGAGTCAAGGCTGCTGCAGCCCCATGCCCTCAGGTCTGACCAGCAGCAAGACTAAGCACGCATCACATCACATGTACACACAGTCAGCCACATGGATCAACACAAGCGAAATCACAGAGCAGTCACACAAATCCCGCTTCACTCTCTGGCTGAGCAGGATGGACAGATACTAATGTGGAACATGTATATGGATACATAGATATAAGGTGGATGTCCCCAGCAGCCAACACTCTTTTTATCTTGTAGCTACCCCTTCATCTCAGTTGTGATTGGCTTCATGACTGAACCATAGGCCTGACACCGGACAGGTTGTTCCTTCCTCTGAATCCATAATTTGGGTTCCCGGTAGCCATTGTGCACCTCTGCAGGTCTGCAGAGAGCTTTTTATCACATAACTTAACAGGTTATACCAGATTCGTTGAATGAAGAAGAAAAGATACAGCATTCACATCTAAAATAATGGGGACAGGGAGTGTATTTGGTTGTGGTTTGTTTTTTTTCTCCCCAGCAAGCAACACAGGCAGCAGTTTCGGAATGAAGCAGTAGAATCTGCAAAGCTTATTTTCTGTTGTTGCTGAATTGCTTAGTTTGGTTTGCATGAAGAATTAGCCATGTGCTCTCCAGTGATAGGGGATGGGCTTTTAAAGTTAATAAACTGGGATGGATTGCAAAAGACTGTCTGGAAGGCTATTACAATCTTGAGTGCATCAGGTGCGGCTCCAAAACTAGCTAAGAACGATAAATGCTGGTAGCAAGTCAATCAAAGCTCTCTGTGATAAAAAATTGAAGTTCCAGTCTCTTTCTGGGCAAAAATCCACCTCAGCAGTTGTCCAGCACCAGAAGCCCTTGTTGGCCCCTGCATGGTTCACAGACGTGTGATCAGCCTCTCGTTCCGGCAGACAGAGGAATCTCTGCAGGTGTGCACAAGCATTGCAAAGAGGAAGCCTTGCAATAAATGACTGTTGAACTCTCTTGGCTGTCATTACTGTGCCTCTTCCCGGCACATTCACAGCTGTAAAAGCTGAAAATGCAGCAGTGTAAAAGAAGCAGCACAAGTGCACTATTTGTTAAGCTCTAACAGTGTAATAATGCCTCAGTAGATGAACCAACAATGGGAGTTGGCCATTTGTGGATGAGAACAAAGAAGAAATTCTAAGAAAAAAAAGCATTGGTAATAAAGAGACAAAATGTCACTTTACTGAGAGAGGGAATAATGCAAATAATGAATTTATTATTTATTCAAATATCCAAATGAACAGCTGCCAGGAATTATTTCCTGAATTTCAAGATTAGACCACATGAGCCAACTTTCATTGTGGCACAGTGCATCAGCATAGGCATTGTCATGCTTTTTTCTAGGTGAAGAAGGTTTGGTTCGGGCTTTTTTGCTGGTTTGTTAAGAACTTATTCATCTTGCACATTGCTGATATTCTCTGATATCCCTACTAACTCAAAACAGTAAGTGAAAACAGTCTTGAACATTTGAACTTTTGAGTATCTCTCTTAACCAATAGTGCCACACTTCTAAGCAGTTACCAAAGCAGCTGAGGAAAACCTGCCCTTGCACATGTGCATGATAGATCCTTTGGGAATATTTTTTTTTCAGTTCATCATATTTTATAGTGTCTGCAAAACAGATGTCATTTGACAGTAACTGATTCAAACAAGTTGTAGATACCAGTGTGTATAATTCTTTGAATTAGCCATTATAATAGCTTAAACACAAAGCAGTATAAATTAGGACTTTTTTCACCAGACACTTGTTCAGGTAAGCTTTGAGAAAAATCTGTATTATTATAAAAAGTCATGGAGATGGTCATTGACAGTAGTTTAAATCTGTCACATGCCTGTACCTCATGATACAGATATTTACAGCAAATAAATGTCTACTTCTTCTGATCTAGTGCATTAGGTAAAAGCAGCTCTGAACTGCTTACCACACCTCCTTGTGCAACAGAAGCCACATTATGAAATTTTTCTTTTTCCCAAGGAAACTAGGGAATGGTATACAAAGGAGCAGTTTACATGAGTTTCTGTGGAGTCAAGCAGTCGGAAAAGAGGGAGAAGTTATCAAGACGCTGTTACACAATGTGAGGAGATAGCCGTCTGCTCCAGCTGCTCCAGCCTGGGGCTCACACTTGCCCAGCCACGGCAGCCCAACCCAGTGCACAGGTACCTGGGGCCTCTTCCTAGGCTGTGGGGCACAGCTGCCACTTTCCTGGCTCCACGTTCAAATGGTAACAAAGCTGGGTAACAACTTGCCAGCAGCTCCAGTTTGATGCTTGCTGCACACACAGAGCACCCACAGACTCATTCCACCTGGTCCAACTTCATGTTTATTAACAAATGCACACACTCCCTGCACGCACAGTAGGACCGAGACACATCGTGGGAGCTGTGACCTACAGCCCTTCTCCAGCTGCTGGCACTGACCCTCTCGCTCGCCTCACTTTTCTTGTTTACCCCACCCAGTAGCTGTTTGCAGGGCACACACCTTTCCTGCTACAGGTCTGGACGTTAAAACCCCCCACTTGCCAGGGTACCCACATGACTCACAGGGCTCAGCCAGACACATACACTGACCAGCCCTGTTTTACACGTAGCCGGCCTCTTCTATACGTTTTTTTTCCTCACCCTGCTTTGTTCCTACATGCATGCTCCCATGCATTTGTACAGCTCTGTCAATTCCCACACCCGTCCCAGTCCTGCTTTACAATCTTATCTGTTGTAAAGTCCAGTTCCTGGAAGTTGCACCTTTTGTTTCTTCATAGCACATCAACTAGTGTGAGTGGCAAGGTCTGTTTCTTATTGTTTTCTCCATGTTTGGTCAGGTCTACATCTCCACATATTTTTTTTTTCCTCTGGCTTCCTCCTTATTATCCCTTGTTGGATGTCCTTGTCCAGATAACCTTAAAGGTGCAGACACTCTCCTCCTACATACCCTTACAGATTCCTCCTTAAATGGGGGTAAAGCACTGATGTGCTCTGCTCTTTAACAAATCTGATTAATTTTGAAGAAGAAAAAGAAGAAAAAAAAAAAAACAAACAACAAAAAACCTGAGAAATTAACTTATTTTCCTTCTGTAATTCTTTAAAATGTATCCTTAGCATCAATAATCTCTCCTTCCTCTGGCAAATCTATCCATATTGTAAAACTTTTGTTATGTAAAATAACCATTAAATAAACCAGTTATTATTGTTAACACGGTGAATACCGAGACATAAAACTACAAAAAAATATGTAACTTTTCTTTGGGCAATGGGGATAGGGGATGGGCAAGACAGTCTCCCAGTACAGTCTTTGCAATGGTATAGGTAACCCCTTAGCATGTTATAAATGCAGATTGTTACTTGGTTTGAATTATTTTCTGGTTTGCCCAAGCAAGCATGCATCCTTTTTTCTGGTGTCCTCCTTTTCAGCACAGAGTGCTGTTTCAGTTTGTTTCCACCACTTGAAGTTATCATGGCAAATAAAGTCAAACCAATAAAGGAAAGAGGAGGAGCTTTACATCAACCAAGTCTGCCACTGTTTTAACTGGAGTTGCGTATGCACACAAGCTTAAGTTTCTCTCAGTCCCAGTGATCCAACACCAGGCAGCAGTTTGTACCAGCTTTTCTGGTACATTGCCTGAAAACTGAATCTGCAGAACAACACATCAAAGTTCATCCACACACGAGTTGGAATAAACCTACTGAGTAGAGAAAATAATGATAACCAAATTGGCCTCTGTTGCACAAAACAAATACGTTTATTACAGAGGGAGTTCAGTATTTCATATACTTTGCAAGCTCACTTACTGAAGAAGAGAGACAGATTGAGGGGGGGGGTGTTTGCTTATTTCTACATTGACGAAGTGAGGGGAATAACAAAAATGACTAGTTAACATGTTGATGCAATTTCCATAAATTTCCTATGATATCTTCATCTCTCATCAACTAGGAAATTTACAGTGAAATATACAGAAACTTGACATCTGCTTCTACTTTAAATAAAAGGTAAATGTCCCAGATAAAAGAATTGAGCATCCTACTGATAATTCTGTATGTTACAATTTCCATTAAACTCTGCACTGACGGAACTGGGAACATTCGATCAGTTTGCTCTGTGATACTTTCTGTACTTCAGGGATCAGTACTAAACAGGCAGATTTATTCAAGGAATAGAAGATAATTTCAGATTGGAGTTACTAATTTCTTTATAGTACCTGGGGGAAACTGACTTTAAATCCTCAGTTTCTGAAGACACAATATGTAAATGCAGAAGCACACAAGCTGTCTCAGAAGCCAAAACCAGCTTGGTATAATACTATCATAATATTGTAGTTGTACCTGAAATATTCTAGATAATAACAAAAAAAAAATGTAGGAAGAGATAGCAAACCAATTTCAATAGCTGAGAAATAAATTAAAACTCAAAGAACAGGAACTTTTGAGAAGGAATTGACTCCATAGCTACAAAATGCAGAAAGAACTGGTGGTTCTGCTGGTAGATGAACCTTAAACACAGCAAGGCACTTACATTCCAGTGTATCTGCTCTGTGGGAAACAGCTGTGACACTTAAAAATTCATATCCTAGCTTATTCCTCACAAACATACCCATGTAGATAAGCCCTGAGGTTACTTTAACAAAGCCAGAGAAGACTGTTTAGAAAAAGGCCTAAAGCATACAAATGAAAGACCAGATTTTGAAGCGTCCAGCTGCTCCTGTTGTAAACAGCAAATGCTGGGATTTTTTTCAAATCTAGTCAATGAGAATTTCAAAGGCTTCCAGCAACTTTATGTTCTCTCAGTAGTGGCTGGTCTCATCTGATCTACACTAATCTTTCTTAACAAATATGTCTTTTTCACTTGCTTATGCAGTATGAAGTTATTACCTTTTTTGTAAAATGTCCCGAAGCCATGGAAGTATGAAAACTGAACAATATTAATCATATTTGGTGAAAATAATGTTCTTTCTTTAAAATGAAAAAGTAGAAAATATAAATATCCTCAAATACTGAACAGAGAATACTTCATTTGATGTACTGTATTTAACCCAGCAGGTTACAACTGTGATAATTTCCATCCAGTGAAGATAGAAATATAGGATATAAAAATTAGTGATAAGCAAAACTGCCTGAGGTGACTTTTTTTTCCCTAAGTTTTTTCAAGTTTTTGCTATCAACAGAGCTGCAGAAGAAATTATCAGAAGGCTTACAGAAAAGTTGTTGCAACTATTTGTGCTCCAGTATTAAATAGAAGTGCAGTGCACAAAGTTGGATGCAGAAAGCATGGTTAAAAAGTCTCACTAATGAAAGGAGCAAATGCTTAGTTCTTCCAAAGGAAGAGAGAAAAGAGACTGGCAAAGTCAGAACAGATGTCAGCTGTCTTTTGTTTTGCATTTAAAACTGTCTACCAAGTACCTGATGACAGTAAATGTTTTATTCCACGCAACTTGAAACATTGGCATAACCTTTTTGTTTCAGATATCTAGTTGCAGCCCATATATCAAGTAGAACACTTGTTTAAGACAATGTGAATGCAGCCTAGGTCACTAGCGCCCTGACTAGCTACAGCTTTACTCTATTCATCAGCTTTTCTCTCAGAGCATCTTCTGCTTTTGCAGGATAAAAGTATCTTATTTTGCACTTTTGACCCATTAGCCTTACTGCATAACTTGACTCATGATTTTACCCTATGATATTTGAGAGTTTTCTTATGTATATAATTGGACATTAATTGCAACAATCTGGCTTCTGAAATCTAAAAGCATCTAACTACTAGAGAAAGTTAGGGCTCTAATAGAAATGTCACCTCGCAAATAAAAAGCAAGCACAGCACATAAATTTAAAAAAATCATTTAAATTGTAAGTCTAAGTGTCTAATTATCCACTGTAAAACTGAAGTGCAGGACAAGATAATTCAATTACATCAAAATAATGGATAATCTAGTAGAATCCTAATGACCACTCTGTTTCTTGACAGCACACTCTGACAGCACCATATATTCACAGCTTCATACTAATGAAGCAGTGTTTGTTGCCAACATCCTGTGGCAGCATTCTTGTTCAATGTTATGTCTAAACATAAAGTTAAGTTTTCATTAAAAAAGAGAATTTAGTGAGATTAACCATTTGTCCCAATCTCAACATCAGAGCAATCCAATGTAATGTAATCTAATCTAATCTAATCTAATCTAGTCTTGTCTAGTCTAGTCTAGAATAAATTATAAACAAATCATATTCTAAATTGTCTGGAGGTGTTCCAATTAATGGTTTAGGTTGTTTAGGCAATTAAAAAGAGGTCTACAAATATTAGTTGATAAGCAGTGTGTTCTTCAAAATTAGTTGATAAACAGTGTGCTCTTCAGTACTGTGCTTCTGAAATGCAAACTGGTGATATTTGTTTAGATAGATCCGTAAGGATTTTCTTCTCCAAAATGGCTGGTCATGAAAATCGGAAGAGTCCCAGAAGAAAGAACTGCAGAACTTCATCATCAGTACTTCAGATCTTTCTAGTGCTGGTATATACTGAGTGTTAATATAATCTGGAATACTAACACATTTTATCATTAGCTTAATGGTTTTATTATTTGATGTCTTATGATTACAAATCAGGACCAGGTAGACACAAAAAGCTGTCATAAACTTTAATCCCAAACCCAGTGTCTCTCTCTTTCTAAATTATACCAGTCTACACTAGGCCATTATTTCTAAAAGCTGCAATTAATTGTGTTGGTGAAAACACAGAAATAATATTTTTCACTGTACTCACATAAACTGACACTGTAAACGGGTACGCTTTTCCTTATTTAAAATATGACCTTCACTTGTAATTTTGCTGTCATAGAGTGATAAGGTTGAAATGGGAATTCAAAGATCATCTAGCTTATCTCCTTGCATAAGGCAAACTCAGCAATATTGATCTAATACATGACTAATGCTTGTCCAAGTTACAGCTAGAGAAACTCTAGCTAGGAAAACATCCTCAGACAATTTGAGTGCTTTATTATCTGCCATTAGGAAAGTTGTTCTAATGCACAAATTAAATCTCTCTGTCTTTTTTTCTGCAGCTGACAATTCTTATCCTATCCTTCACACGGATGGAAGATGAACCTTTTCTGCTTAAGGCAATTCTGTTACTCAGTGAAGGACCTATGTTTCCGCTATTCTTTAGATGCAAAGTGAAGTGTTCAGTTTTTCCTTCTAGGTCATATTTACTGTATATCTGAAAATTATTCTTATCCTCTGGATTCTCTCATTCAGTTAATAACTTTATTGGAGAGCAACACCTAAAATTGTGTGCTTTTTATCATACAGCAGTTTGCTAATTCAGCTGTTTCTGCTTAAATGCACCACAAGAGCATATTCCAGTGTGAAAGATAGGCTTCTTCTATACCATGATTTTTTATACAGGAATAAGGATGTGAGGTTACTAATAGCAGTCCATCATGATTGATATTGGCTAAGGAGAGTAGGAAGGCAAGACAAGCTGGTAATAAACATTGTTAGATTTTTTCCTTTAAGAAGTAAGAATTTTCTCATGAGCATAACAAGGTGAATAGAAACAGTTACTTTTTTCAACACACGGTAAATATGATTAGGGCAATTTTTATTAATGTGCTTCTAAACATGCTTTCATTCATTGTAAGAGCAATCTTGTCAAATAGAAAAGGGAAGTGTTGGGTATTAAGCAATGAAAACTTTAGAAAAGAATATCTTAGTGGCAGGCTGCAGACAAAATAATGTCCTTGCAGTTGAAAGTAAGAAATTAGACTGGTAAGAATGATGTCACACACTAGTTTAATGGAAAATTAGAGAAAATTTCATATTATTTCAATTCCTTACAGTTTTACACCTGCAATTTTACTTAGAGTAACGTCTTGAATGAAGGGAGAAGGAATACATGGAGGATTCACTGTCCCACTTTTTCTCTACTGGCACTACCAAGACAGAGCGGCGGGTCGTAGTAATAGGGGACTCTACTTTGAAAGGGACAGAAACACTCGTCTGTCAGCCTGACCCAGTCTCGAGGGAGGTGTGCTGCCTACCAGGGGCACGGATCAGGGATGTTGCAGAGAGGCTGCCTGCTCTAGTAAGTTCCACGGACTATTACCTGCTCCTGGTGATCCATGTGGGTGCTAGGGGTATAGACAGTAGTAGCCTGGGGAACATTAAGAAAGACTACAGAGACCTGGGAGAGGTGGTTAGGGACTCTGGAGCTCAGATAGTCTTTTTGTCAATTCTCCAGGACACAGGGGAGGATCAAATAAAAACTAGGAGGATTAGCCAGGTTAATAAATGGTTAAAAGGATGGTGTTATAGTCAGGGGTTTGGGTGTCTTGAACACCGGACCCACGTTTGTAGGCCATGTCTACTGAGGGCTGGTGGAGCTGCTCTGATGATAAAGGGATGAGCAGTTTTGGTAGGAAGCTTGTCAAACTGGTCAAGGAGGCTTTAAACTAGATGTGTTAGGGGAGGGGGGCATCATTCCATCCCAACACACCCAGTCAGTTGCCAACACCTATAATAAATGCTCAGAACAATGTAGACATATTCCAGCTGCTCCAGCCAATGAGCCGGCTTCATTAAGAGCTCGGCTAAGATGCCTCTATACAAACACACATAACATGGGGAACAAGAGGAATTAGAGATGTGTGCACGTCTACGGGGGTATGATATAATAGGCATCACAGAGACATGGTGGGATGGCTCCTATGTCTGGAATGTTGGAATAGAAGGTTACAGGCTCTTTAGAAAAGACAAGCCCGGCAGCAGGTGAGGGGGAGCTGGCCTTTAGGTTAGGGATAGGCTGGAGAGTATGGAACTCTGTCTGGGGACAGGTGAGCAGTTACAGAGAGTTCGTGGGTCAGGGTTAAAGGGAAAACAGCCGTGGGAGACATTACCATGGGGATCTGTTACAGACCGCCTGATCAAGGAGAACCTGTGGATGAAGCACTCTACAGACAGATAGGAAAAGCCTCATGCTCACAGGCCCTTGTTCACATGGGTGACTTCAACCACCCTGACATCTGTTGGAACGACAGTACTGCACAGCACAAGCAATCCAGGAAGTTCCTCGATTCTGTGGAAGACAACTTCCTTCTGCAAGTAATAGGGGAGCCAACAAGGAAAGGTGCCATGCTTGACCTCGTGCTCACCAACAGGGAAGGGCTTGTTCAGAATGTGGTGCTGCAGGGCAGCCTTGGATGTAGTGATCACGAGATGCTCAAATTTGAGATCCCCAGGACAGTGAGAAGAGTGTGTAGCAAGCTCACTGCCCTGGACTTCAAAAGAGCAGACTTTGGACTCTTCAGGAACCTTCTTAGTAAGGTTCCACGGGATATAGCACTGGAGGGCAGGGGGGCCCAAGACTGTTGGTTGATATTCAAGGATCACCTGCTACAAGCTCAGGAGTGTTGCATCCCAACTAGAAGGAAGTGCGGCAGGAGGGCCAGGAGACCTCTTTGGATGGATAAGGAGCTGATGAGGAAAATTCAAAGTTAAAAAGAGGCTTATAAAAAGTGGAAGCAAGGACAGGCGGCCTGGGACGAATACAAGGATGTTGTCCGGGAAGCTAGGGACCAGGTTAAAAAGGCTAAGGCCCAGTTAGAATTAAACTTGGCTAGGGATGTTAAGGATAACAGGAAGGGATTCTACAGGTACATAGCAAACAAAAAACAGACTAGGGACAACATAGGCCCCCTGAAGAAGCTTTTGGGAGAACTGGCTACACAGGATTTGGAGAAGGCTGAGGTTCTGAATGACTTCTTTGCCTCGGTCTTCACTGGCAAAGGCTTTGACTGTACCACCCATGTCTTAGAAGGTAGACACAGGGACTGTGAGAAGGAAGACCTTGGGCCCACTGTAGGAGAGGATCTGGTTTGAGACCATCTTAAAAATCTGAACGTGCACAAGTCCATGAGACCTGATGAAATCCATCCGTGGGTCCTGAAGGAGCTGGTGAATGAAGTGGCTAAGGCACTGGCCATCATAGTTGAAAAATCATGGCAGTCAGGTGAAGTTCCCGATGACTGGAAAAAAGACCAATATAACCCCCATTTTCAAGAAGTGGAAAATAGAAGACCCGGGGAATTACAGACCAGTCAGTCTCACCTCTGTGTCTGGCAAAATCTTGGAGCAGATTCTCCTGGAAGGCATGCTAAAGCACATGAAAAACAAGAAGGTGCTTGGTGACAGCCAGCATGGCTTCACTAAGGGGAAATCCTGCCTGACCAATTTGGTAGCCTTCTATGATGGGGCTACGGAACTGATGGACAAGGGTAGAGCAGTTGGTGTCATCTACCTGAACTTGTGCAAAGCATTCAACACTGTCCCACACAACATCCTTCTCTCTAAATTGGAGAGATATCAATTTGATGGATGGATCACTGGGTGGATAAGGAACTGGCTGGATGGCTACACACGAAGAGTTGTAGTAAATGGCTCAATGTCCTCCTGGAGGCTGGTAACGAGTGGTGTCCTCAGGGACTGGTTTTGGGACCGGTCTTGTTTAACATCTTCGTCGCTGACATGGACAGTGGGATTGAGTGCGCCCTCAGCAAGTTTGCCGATGACACCAAGCTGTGTGCTTCAGTTGATATGCTGGAGGGAAGGAATGCCATCCAGAGGGACCTTGACACGCTTGTGAGGTGGGCTGATGACAGCCTTATGAAGTTCGACCATAACAAGTACAAGGTCCTACACCTGGGTCGGAGCAATCCCAGGCACAGCTACAGACTGGGCAAAGAAGAGATTCAGAGCGGCCCTGCAGAGAAGGACTTGGGGTGCTGGTCAATGAGAAAATGGACATGAGCTGGCAGTGTGCGCTCGCAGTCCAGAAAGCCAAATATATCCTGGGCTGCATCAAAAGAAGCGTGACCAGCAGGTCGAAGGAGGTGATCCTGCCCCTCTACTCTGCTCTTGTGAGACCTCACCTGGAGTATTGTGTGCAGTTCTGGTGTCCTCAACATAAAAAGGACATGGAACTGTTGGAACAAGTCCAGAGGAGGGCCACGAGGATGATCAGGGGACTGGAGCACCTCCCGTATGAAGACAGGCTGAGAAAGTTGGGGCTGTTCAGCCTGGAGAAGAGAAGGCTGCGTGGAGATCTCATAGCAGCCTTCCAGTATCTGAAGGGGGCCTATAGGGATGCTGGGGAGGGACTGTTCGCCAGTGACTGTAGTGACAGGACAAGGGGTAATTGGTTCAAACTTAAACAGGGGAAGTTTAGATTGGATATAAGGATGAAATTCTTTCCTATTAGGGTGGTGAGGCACTGTACTAGGTTGCCTAGGGAGGCTGCGGATGCTCCATCCCTGGCAGTGTTCAAGGCCAGGTTGGATGAAGCCTTGGGTGAGATGGTTTAGTGTGAGGTGCCCCTGCCCATGGCAGGGGGGTTGGAACTAGATGATCTTCAGGTCCTTTCCAACCCTAACTATTCTATGAGATTCTAAATAACAGTTCCAGTGAAAGTGCTAAACCTTAGTATCAAGCAGGAGCTAATACAAATATATTTTCTGTAATTCCTTTACATGCAGCCTAAGTGGTAACTCTTTAATATATGTACTACAATTTAGACTATGCCAAGTTACCTGAACACCTGAAATAGATTGTAATGAATTATTTCTAAAATCATGAGGTTTATGGAATGGATATGCTCCATGGTCCTTAACTTTTTCATGGGAAATTAGAGTGTGCTACAAAAAATCAGTACAAATAAGATATAATTTTTATTATTGAATTCTTATTCAGATTTCCCCACCTCAACTGCTCTATATCAGGAAACTCAAGTGAAGTTTGACTAATAAAAAAGAATGCAGCGAGAGACCCTGTATATTATTTTTCTCTTCAGGTATACAGACTTTTTTAAATCAAAATCTGAATTAATTTACTTAATTCACATTAGGTATGGAAAAATGATCATCAACATTTTGGCAATTAAGCCAAATTTAATAAAGTGGCACAATTCACTGGTTTTTATCCAGCCTCCAACAGCTGTCAGAAACCACAACCCCGAAATGTTAGAAGGCAACTCCAGAGCTATGTCTTCATCCAGCTCTTTGATGGCATACCAGCTGATATTCATCTATGAATCACAGAATCATAGAAACTAGGTTGGAAAAGAACTTTAAGATCGTCAAGAACAACCATTACCTCAGGATTCCAAGTCCACCACTAAATCATGTCACTGAACGCTTCAAGAGTTTTTGAACTCTTCCAGAGGCAGTGATTCCACCACTTCCCTGGGCAGCCTGTTCCAATGCCTGATCAACCTCTCTGTGAAGAAATTGTTCCTAATATCCAACCTAAACCTACCCTAGTGCAGCTTGAGGCTGTTTCCTCTTGTTTTATCACTTGTAACCTGGGAGAAGAGACAGACCCCCACCTCACTACAACCTCCTTTCAGGTAGTTGTAGAGAGCAATGAGATCCTCTCTGAGCCCTCTTTTCTCTAGACTAACAATACTACTAGGTAGACAAAAATATGCTTTTTTTTTTTCTTGTCCTTATCTTCCAGCAGTTTAAGGTAAAGTTCCTGGTGAAAAATAGGGTTTGATCACATTTTGAAACACCAATTTTTATGGAAAAGTTTTTCAACATAATCCATGCATGTGAGGTATTTAAAACTTTGAAAGCATAACCATAGAAATCAAGAGCAACTAATAAAAGAAATAAGTGTCCATTTATTTAAATTTTTTTCAGTGTCTTGAGTTTCTTGCAGGAATAAGAGGACTTGTGAATGCTTGGAGTTAGCATAACTAAATATGCATGCTCAGATGCTTCTTTTTTTTTACTCAGCTGTGAGTTTGGGATAAATTAGAAGATGATCCCTGGCAGAAACCGATTTCTATACTTACTTATTTATTTTGTATTCTTTCTCAGTCCACGAAGACATTCAAAATTATACTTCAGGGATTTCTTTTTATGAATTCTGTATTCCTTTTGCATACAGATCAATTGATACTAACTTAAAAATACTTCAGAAACTTATTTCTGCTCTTAGAATCATAGAATACTTAGGGTTGGAAAGGACCTTAAGATCATATATTTCCAAACCCCCTGCCATGGGCCGGGGCTCCTTACCCCAGATCATGTCACCCAACATGTCTGTCCAACCTGGTCTTGAACACCGCCGTGGATGAAGCTTTCACCAGTTCTTTTGGCGACCTGTTCCAGTGCCTCACTACCCTCACAGTAAAGAACTTCTTGTTTATATTTAACCTGAACTTCCCCTGTTTCAGTTTGAACCCATTACCCCTTGTCCCATCACTCCAGGCCCCTGATTATCCTCGTGGCTCTCCTCTGGACTTGTTCCAACAGCTCCATGTCCTTTTTATGTTGAGGACACCAGAACTGCACACAATACTCCAAGTGAGGTCTCATGAGAGCAGAGTAGAGGGGCAGGATCACCTCCTTCAACCTGCTAATCATGCTCCTTTTGATGAAGCCCAGGATACGGTTGGCTCTCTGGGGTGCGAGCACACACTGCCAGCTCATGTTCAGTTTCTCATTGACCAGCACCCCCAAGTCCTTCTCTGCAGGGCCGCTCTGAATCTCTTCTCTAACCAACCTGTAGCTGTGCCTGGGATTGCTCCGACCCAGGTGTAGGACCTTGTACTTGTTATGGTCGAACTTCATAAGGTTGGCATCAGCCCACCGCACAAGCATGTCAAGGTTCCTCTGGATGGCATCCCTTCTCTCCAGTTTATCAACTGAACCACACAGCTTGGTGTCATCAGCAAACTTGCTGAGGGTACACTCAATGCAACTGCCCATGTCAGCGACGAAGATGTTAAACAAGACCGGTCCCAACACCAATCCCTGAGGGACACTACTCGTTACCAGCCTCCAGGAGGACATTGAGCCATTGACCACAACTCTTTGTGTGCGGCCATCCAGCCAGTTCTTTATCCACCGAGTGGTCCACCTATCAAATAGATGTCTCTCCAATTTAGAGACAAGGACGTTGTGTGGGACAGTGTTGAATGCTTCGCACAAGTCCAGGTAGATTACATCAACTATTCTACCCCTGTCCATCAGTTCTGTAGCCCCACCATAGAAGACCATCAAATAGGTCAGGCAGGATTTCCCCTTAGTGAAGTCATGCTGGTTGTCACCAAGCACCTTGTTGTTTTTCATGTGCTTTAGCATGCCTTCCAGGAGAATCTGCTCCGAGATTTTGCCAGGCAGAGAGATGGCACTGACTGGTCTGTAGTTCACTGGGTCATCCATTTTCCCCTTCTTGAAAATGGGGGTTATATTGGTCTTTTTTCCAGTCATCGGGAACTTCACCTGAGTGCCATAATTTTTCAAGTACAACAGATAGTGGCTTAGCAACTTCATTTGCCAGCTACCAATTAACATCGCTGAATTGTTCTTCACTTGACTGAATGTGAATGCATATAATGCATGTTTCAGGAAAACTGAAATAATTCTTCACATAGGGGTCTTTGAGTAAGCTTTCTAGTAGCAGCAGGTCATGTCCATGTAGAGAAGCCTGTGGGAGATACTTTCTGTGTAACAGAAAGCAAATAGAAATGACTGAAGAGTATGCTAGTATTTTTGTTTTTATCCAAACATCCTCAAATTAGTCTCTATTTCTTCTGGCATCACTGTAGATAACACTGTCTAATATTTGTCCACAGCATATGTAGTATCTGCTGTCACTGTATTTCTGCTTCTGCAGTGGGATTTGGAAGGTTTGGTTGGAGAAATGAGACCCTTTCAGCAGCAGTCAGGATGTGATCATCATCTGTTGTCCACAGTTTTAGGAGGAAATGCTCTTGCATGTGATGATGGAAAAATGGAAAATGGCTCTTGGGGAGATTAAGAGTTTCCCACAGAAACACGCTATGTACTACTAACAAGTATAGCATGTGTATATACATCAGAAGCTTATTTAAATTCAGCCATAAAAAAAAAAAAAAACAAAGATTTATGAGGAAATGTTCTTCTGTGCTTTGGTAAGGTGTGGAACAGTTTAGCCCCATACACTCTTATAAGCACGTACCTACCGATACAATACAGACATTGTATTTAAAAAAAATACAAAAAACAAAACAAACCAACCAAACAAACAAAACAGTATTGTATTTTAAGACTCTAGCTTTTGCCATCTGTCATGGTTTAAACCGATCCACACAGCTCGTTCACTCACCCCCCGCCCTCCCTGGCCCTCCCCACTCCCGGAGGGATGGGGAGGAGAATCAGGAGAATGTAACTCCCACGGGTTGAGATAAGAACAGCCCAGTAACTAAGGTATAACACAAATCACTGCTGCTACCACCAATGATAATATTGATAAGAGAAAATAACAAGAGAATACGATGCCACCGCCGAACGAGTTCAACCCCCCCCCGAAGAGAGAGAGTGCCCTTCCGGGAAACTCCCAGTTACCTCACTGGGCATGACATGTTGTGGTATGGAATACCTCTTTGGCGAGTTTGGGTCAGGTGTCCTGTCTCTGCTTCCTCCCGGCCTCCCCTCGTCCCCAGCAGAGCATGAGACTCACAGAGTCCTTGGCCAGAATAAACATTACTTAACAACAATTAAAAACAATCGTGTTATCAGCAATCTGCACAGAGCTTGCACCAGTTACTAAGAAGGAGCAAAACGGCTCCTGGTAAACCCAGGACACCATCATTAGCTGCAGATGACAAGGCACAAAAATGTGTATAATTTTATGCTTTCTGAATGTGAAACATTGTGTATGCCAATTTTATTTATTTTATTGCCTTATTATGCAAGGAAGAAAGGAAAATACAGAAATAATGCTAGCTGATGGGTGAAGCACTTAGCCACCTAAGTAGAAATTGAAGGAGCCATTGGATTTATTTAGGTTTATGTTCCTCTGTGCAATGCTCAATTCATTTGTCTAAAAAAAGAAATCCATTTTGGCATCATTGCAAAGGGCTGTCACTACAGAATTGTTCTGAACTATTCCCCTATTATTAGTTTCAGATGCTTCATTAAAATAAAATTAAAAAAAAAAAATTGGAGAAATCAAATAGTTCATGCAATGTCTCAGACAAAAGTTGAAGATTTTCGTTTCCAGGAATAATTTTGTTCAGTATGATCTACAAGAGTAACAATATTAGCTGCACAGGCTTGTTTGGAACAAGCACACAGAATAACTTTCTTTTCTATAACTGACGGCTTTCTCCTCTCCACTCCTGCTCTGAGTAGCTGTTCTGAAAGACAATAGCACAGTCAGGCATTATCTTTAGATGACAAGGGCATCTGTGACAATATATTGAACCCCATTCTTCATATATCCTTCAGGACATATTTCAGTGAACGTTCAGCAAAACAATGATTTGGTGAAACAAACTCTGCCACAGCACTGTGATGAAAATCAGTCTGTTTAAATTTTGCCATACTCTCACCATGATGTAAAATAGCTTCTTAGCTTTATTAGTAAAACCAAATGCATTTCAAAATCATGGTAGTAATTGTACTATTTTTGGACTGAATAAGTATTAATTTATTCCCTCTAATTTAAGGTTTAAATAAATCAGAATTATACATGTTATAAAACTAAGATGACCTTACATGTTATAACCCCACCAATATCAATGAAAGCCAAACACATTGAGATGTATTTATAGAGTTAACAAAATATCAGAATAAGAATGTATTAGGCATCTGAATTAGAGTGAAGACTGTAGCAAAATAGAGTAAAACAGCAGGACAAGACCAAGATAATGAGCTGAAAGCAAGTGAGAGCTTAGATACAAAAACCTGACAGCACTCTCCATGTTCTGAGAAGAGAAACAGTTAAGCATTTGCAAGCTGTTATCCACGCGATAACCAGTCTAGAGCATGACTACAGAAGTAGACTTTACAAGGTAAATAGAATTATGGCTAAGAAGATCTGCAAAGCTTACTGTTTTGTGGTTTTGCATGGGTATTAGTTAATCTTAATGGAATACAGCCAATTAAACTTTATTGTCTCATAAACCTCCAAGCCTATCTCCCTTTTGTGAGTTTCTTATATTGCTTTCACAGCTGCTGCAAATATGCTTTTCCAGTGGTCCATGAGAAGGAAATTCAAACAGTGTATGGCCTTATGCAACTATGAAATTACATAATTATTGATTAATAAGCTAATTATGGTATGACAAATTCTTCCTTTATTTATAAGGGATTTAGCAAAACTGTGCCTGGATTCACTGTTCTGAGGAAATATGCAGGTTATATCCACATGCTTTATTTATTTCCTTCCAATCCTAATGCCAGCCTGTGAGTAAATATTTAATGCTAGGAGCATTTACCATGTAAAATCAGCATAGTTTCCATTAATGTGTAAGAAAAACTATTGCTCTTTATTTATGTTTTTCAGGATTCCTTTTTCTTTTCAGTAAAATTTTATCTTGAAAAGACCACTTAATTAATTTGTATTCAGTTTTGATCTTCATCTTAATTTTACACTATAATTTAGTGTAAAATTGAGCAGTATTATCTAAAAGCAAAACATTATTTATAACCTGAATTCTCTAAAAAGTGTCTTATACTTTGATGTTTAGGGTTATCTGCATTTAATCAAGATACTTTAAGTACTTTTCCAAGAAAGACCGTGTCGTGGTTTAAACCCAGCCACGCAGCTCATTCAGTCACTCTCCCCCTTCCTCCCCCCACTCCCAGAGGGATGGGGAGGAGAATCAGAAGAATGTAACTCCCATGGGTTGAGATAAGAACAGTTTAGCAACTAAGGTATAACACAAATCACTACTGTTACCACCAATAATAATAATGATAAAGGAAATAACAAGGGAAGAGAATACAACACCTCACCACCCACTGACAAATAACTTGCCCCCCCCCCCCCCCCCCCAACCAAGCACCAACCGATAGCTAGTCCAGCCCCACAGTCTACTAGCACTTTCGGGTTAGTCCCAGTTACATCCTGGCCATGACATGCTGTGGTACGGAATACCTCTTTGGTCAGTTTGGGTCAGGTGCCCTGCCTCTGCTTCCTTCCGGCTTCCCCTCCTCCCTGGCAGAGCATGATGCTCAGAAAGTCCTTGGTCAGCCTAAACATTTGAGCAGTAACTAAAAACATTTGTGTTATCAGCACTGTTCCCAGGCTGAAAGTCAAACACAGCACTGCACCAGCTACTAAGAAGGAGAAAAAAATTACTGCTACTGCTGAACCCAGGACAGACTGTTATGGAGCTCCCTCCCTCATGTTACCCTGGGGTGGACTCTGCTTGTTAACTTTAGAACAATGATCCCAACCTCCCCATGGGAAAATGAGCCACCACCCTCTTTCCTCCTCCATCTCCCCACCACACATCCATATCTCTGCAACCTGAGCTGTGGTTTACTCCAGCTAACACAAATCTCAGTTAGGATATGATGTTTCACCTGACCTATACATCACTCTTTAGACGACTGTTAGATGCAAAGGCCATTAACCATCGTAACAGATGGAAGTATAGCAAATGTTTTAATGAGTCTGAAATAAGGGTCAAATTTGTAGTATGACTTGAAATAACCATTTCATTTATTACAGAAAATAACTTAGTAGCCATCATAATTTCTGTTCAAAAATCTCATTTTATGTTTCTTAAAATGTTAGACTTTGAAAATTGTTTACTTGGTAGTGATTAACAGAACTGTAATTTCATCTACTGTTTATTATTCATGAGGATTAGCCATCAAACAGCTATGTAAACAAGCATGACACAGTGCTGATAGTTCTGAGAAATAACCACTGCAAGTCATAGATGCTGCTAGAGTGTCACAATTTTTTGTAGGTGACATAACCCAGGTTGAGTGTTACATATGCCTAACTGTTGCTTTTGTTGAGAAACTGGTGAAGTCAAAAACTCAAAGGCAGCGAATTTCTGAAACTCTGAGTACAGACCTTGATTTTCTTCTTCAAAAGGCACAAAGTTCCAGAAGCTAACTGTAGAGAAAGAGCTGTGGTAACAAGGAAAGCTCTTGAAAAATCATCTTAATGCATCTTACTTGAGGATACCTGAAGGATTTATAAATACCCAACTACATGACAGAGAAAGATTTTACAAACCACTCCTGAAAGGTCATTTTTTTGCCATCAGACAATATAAAGGAATTACACAAATAGTACACAAAAAGTTCTCCTCATGTTTTTATTACTTGCATATCAATTAATTTCACACATTACTAAATTCTACCAAAGAATAAATTTGCCAACCCTCACTACTTTAGTAGTCTTGTCTGAATTAGATCTGGTACTGTATAGATCTCAGAAAGCAGAAAAATTCCAGTGTCTTCAATTTGTTTTTAAAAATTATATAGAATGCTTAGATTACACGCCACTGTTTAAAACACACTAGGCTGAAAGAGCCAATACCACTCATATGCTGTTTTTCTGTACTGCTACACAAACAGTTCTGCTTTTTTACATATGTAAGACATATACACACATATATATATATAAATATATACATACCTTTATATATTCTATCAAAAAGTATTACAATGGAAGCACCCCAGCAGAGTAATATTTATTTAAACAAGGCAAAGTCTCCTGAAGCTAGAATTACTTTTGTTATATACTTTGTCTTATAAATTAAACCTGTTTTGTGAGCTTTGTATAATTAACACAAGTCACTATCAAAGTGTGACTTGGCAAAAATTAGAGCTCATGATCATATTTTAAGAATAAATGTAGGTTTTACCTTTATACCACAGGTTACCAAAATAAAGATTATAAATATGTATACACACAGAAAAAATCCAGATAATATCAAGAAAGCATTTCAGAGCTATTTCAGTCACAGGAAAGAAACTGCGGGCTTTCATTTCGGTTGAAATGCAGCACAGTCAATAACAAATTCTTTCCAAACAACCCATCTTAGAATATCAAATTTGCTGCCACAGTAAGCTACTAAGGCCAAACAATTCACAAAAATGTAATAATTCTGTTTGCAGCACTTTCCTACAGGCTTCTATTTCAAAGTTATATCCACTGCAACAGTTCCAAAAGCACTGTTTTCCAGCCCAGGTTTCCACTTGTTAAAGATTCTTGGATCTACTGTAACATCCTGTCATCAACTGCTGTATTCATGAGCAAGGTCCAAATACATACTACTCAAAAGGTGTTCTTTGCCCAGTAGCACCCAGGCTAGTTGCAGGTTTTCATAAACTAGTTAATAATCTCTCTCTTTTTGGCTGTTTCTTTACAGGGTTGAATTTGTTTCATCACAATATTTGTTGGTAGAAATGCATTTCAGAGTGTAAGATAGGACACAGAAGAAAATCTGGTTTTCCCAGATCTCTTTCATAAGCACTCAAACTATAACTATTGTCCAAAAAGTCTCACTTCTGAGTACACTGCCTTGAATTTGAATTTTATTGACAGCATGGGCATATATAGCAGCACAGATGATCTTGGGTGTGTGATCTGTACATGATAACAAGTCTACTGTGTACATTTGCAGTAAGCTTGATGGACAAGCCAGACTCTTTTCATGTGACAGTTTGAGAGATATGAAAACTATAGCTAATTGTCACTTCACATGTGAATTGCAAGACACATCTACCTAAAAAGACCATGTGTTAGTTAAGTTTGCATCTTGGATTTCTTAGGTTATTACAAGGTTTCTAAAAAGACAAAGCTGATGCAAACAAGTAACAGAAAAGCAGCAGGCCCAGTGT
The DNA here is from genome assembly GCF_037157495.1 of Lathamus discolor. Taxonomy (NCBI): domain Eukaryota; kingdom Metazoa; phylum Chordata; class Aves; order Psittaciformes; family Psittacidae; genus Lathamus; species Lathamus discolor. The sequence continues at coordinate 51,616,880 of NC_088909.1, read as the reverse complement.
CTGTAACTACAAACACATTTAAATCACACAAACAGTGGAGTCCTGCCATCTGGACCAACAGAGTAGGTGTCACATTTGCCAAAGGGCAAAACAGATTATGAAGATGCTAATTCACACTGGTGTAGTAGACAGAAAGTCTTCCATAGAGCATTAAAAATGCACACAGTGTTGCTTTTTCATTTGGACTTCAGGTTGAGCAGATAGGTATGAAAAGCCCATCAGCGTTTAGCCAAAGAAATCCTGAACCAATACAGAGCTGCAGATGCTGAAGAACACAAGTTATTCTAGTTGACACTGATGTTAACTTGCATTCAATCTTTTTCTCCTGATTGGCACTTCTACTGATTACAGAATATGTCACAGCTTTGTATATTTATTAGGCTACTTATGTCAAGTCAGACAGCAGCCAATGATCTTTTAGTGTAAATGCTTACCTATAAAACAAGGGACTTGACCCAAAGGTAGACAAATCTATGGGGATCTTCACATAGACTTCAATTTTCTATCAATTGCACATAATAATAGTTTCTTTAACCTTCAGGACACAAAAGAAAAAATAAACCAAAAAGAGGTAGCTAAGCACCTGTGTATGCACATATAATCTATAGCAGGTGAAAGTCTTGGGTTACTGCTCTATTTCAGCTGGAAAAATAAAAAACAAAGGAGTTTGTTCGTTTTCATAGAGCTAACATAAAATCAAATGTTACATTCTGTTCCCCATCAAAAGGTGTTTGATAGCTTATTACTAGAGGAATTTTGAGGTAGGCTCAGGTCTTTCTGACCAAAATCAACAGTGATTTTAACATAAATGATGTTTAACCTGTGCAACGTGTTTTGTGAGACACATCCACCATCCATAAAAATTGCTCTTTCACCATCAGTTACTTAGAGTAATCATTGATCTTAGCATTCTGTTTTAAGAACTGTAGCTCTAGACTTTGATGACTTGAGCTTCTTGAGACCTCAATTTTTATTCAAGTACTGGAAGTAATATTCTTTTTGGTGAATGCTCTGTCTTACACCCAGAGATGTAGGGTACAGTCCAGCTCCCATTAGAGTCAATAGGAATATGTTCAGTGAATTTGCTTATATTTGGAGCACTAGGGGCATAAGTTATCTGCTCATTCATGTGTTGCTAACATTAATTTATATTAATTTCACTCATAAGAAAAAGAGATAAGTTTCTGAGACCCAGAACACCATGGCAATCATTAAAATAATTATGAAAAAACTTTGTGTTTTAAGAGTATACCACATTCTGAAATCCATGGATAATGGCTAATTTAAGCAAAAGGAGCCCTTCAGAAACATCCACACACTTGTTACTCAGGTTCCTTACTCTAAGCTATAGCACTGATGAGACAAGTTGAAGTCAATTGATCAACGATATGACTTCTGTGTTAAGAAAATGGAAGTAGAGAGGATTGTAAAGGAGAAGGTAAGGGTGACTGCTCGACCAGTCTTCTGTCAGAATCAGAAATACTCCCAGAGGGGTCTACTTCTACATCAACCATGCCTTTTATGTCTTGAGAACAACCCTTAAGAATTTTCTTCAGAAATCAAGAATAATTTGTTTGGGTTTGCCTAAATGAAGACAGTTGAATTTGCATAGAAGCATGGGATATCTTCCTGAAAAAATTCTGTGATTCTTTCACTCCAACTATCGCATTTGTTAAGAAGATCTCAGCAATCCTACTGTTGCTTATAAATGAGAACAATGTTTGGATGATTGTTCAGAATTTCTGGAAATTATGTGTCATTTTTATCGTCATGACAACATCTTGGCAATGAAGAAGACCCTCCATGTTAAAAAAAATAAACAGTTACCAGTATGAAAGGCAGGCTATACAATTCAAAAAACAAACAAACAAATATCAACTGCTTTCTAATGGAGAGAAAAAAAGTGAACAAAGCTTTAGAGCAAAAGAAATGCTAATACTTCATAAATGAGAAAGGCAAGGTTTTCACAAAGATTGCAAAGTATTATTTTATTTCAGGGCTGTCATGGGGTGACCATACTAGATCTCTTAAAATAGTTGATTTTGCTCCAGAGAAATTGAATAAAAATTTAAAGCAGATGAAATTATATTGAAAGATTCATCTTTGCTTACCAGAACTTCAAATGTGAACACACATTCTGTCCTAAGTTCAGCTCATCTGGTTAAAAATCCTTTAAATGTGTTCATTTTTATGTACTGCCAGTAAAATTGAAGGAGAAGGAGAATTTCATTCACTTCTCACAGAGATGGTATACCAGTGTTTGAAAGGAATATTTGTTGAAGTGTGGGCAGGGGTAGGTATCGCATCTCCCAGAGGGTCTCTGAATATGGGGCTGTTCCTACATTCAGCAGAAAGGAATAGAGCACCAAAAGGGAGATACGAGAGATGTGGATATCTGAATGTACAGAAGGCAGCTTTTACAAGTGGTGGGGAGAAGACTCTGGATTCCAGGGATCTCAGATTAAGCCAGTTAACCTGTTTCTTCCTTAGTGCTGGGGAAAACATTAGCCACCAGGCTCTTGTATCAATATGGAACCTGATTTTATCACTACAGTTAATTCCACCAACTTTCAGGCTTCATTTTCCTAATTTTTAAAATAAGAACACTCCTAATATATTTTTATGATTTCCAAGATGGTTAGTCATGTTTCTTTTTCTAGCCAAAATATTTAGAAGCAGATTTGCACATCCTTTCAGATGTTCCAGAGCTACTGAGTCTTTTGATAAATAAAAAATAATTTCATAGGAACAGGAAGGGCTAGATAAGACAAATTCTTGTGTATTGTCTCAGAGCTGCTGCCTACAAATATTTGAGCACATACTTAACATAAGTAGTGTGACTAATTCTGTTTATATCAACAGAATTATATGCTATAGAAAAGTTGAGCACAAACTGAATAAATATGGGACTAAACCCAGAAATTTCCAGAGAGAGTATTCTTTTGCAGTGGGAAACCTGGACTGTCTTCCACAAAGCTTGAGGAAAGAAAAGAAGCAAGAAGAATTCAGTTCATTTCTTAATCCTGTAAAACTTCCTCTTCTTTCAGGCTTTTTCTCCCAAGTGTTCCTGCTTACTCCAGGAACAGCTCTGCACAGAGAAATATTCAATCATTGAGAGGTTTAGTTTGAAGTTTTGGACTGGGGAAAGGGGACGGACAAAGAAATCTGTGGGTGACTTGTAATGTTCCACCTTGAAATCTAGATCCACACAGGAACCTAAATAACCTATTTGCCTGCTGAATATATACTTTTGAATCAATTCTGAATGACAAAATCCCTCTAGCCCAGCAGGCATTTATTAATTCAATGTATAAGGCATCTGGAATTAAATTGTATGCACGCTGGTTACATAGATGTTTTCTTAGAAATATCCATTTATTTTCTGTACTAGTAGAAGATGATATAGTACAGAAAGGTCTGAAAGGAAAGGTGTGCTGCTATTTGTAATACCAATGAACAAGGACAGACAAGAATGTATTTCAACATTTCATGTTGAAATGAACTCATGCCAGCTGCATATACAGCTGAATCACACTTCTACTAACTCATGATATCTAGGGATTTGGGGGTAGCAGACATAGTAATCTACTTTTCTGGATGTACACAACTGGGAACATGAACTGGTTTTGTGGAACTGACAAAACAGCTGCAATGAAGAGATAAAGACAAGTTACAATTTTAATTTGGTATTATCTATCCACACTCCATAGTTAGACAAAACTGTCTGGGATTACTGGAAAAAACCCAGTCATCAGCAACGGCTGTGTATACCTACCTTGGTACCTTAATAAACACCTGTATCAAATCAATCTTATAAGAAGAAATACAGGCCTTGTTTCCTGTTGAAACATTATGCAGATAAGCAGATTTAAAACAGGCGCGTAGCTGTCAAAATATGTGTGAGATAGTTTATGTCTGGCTCTGTAGCTGACAGACACTGAAGCATTCCTGTTTACTCTCTTGAATCAGTCAGGACTAGTTTTCTCCACTTGAAACTGAAAAATCAGTTCAGAGTTTGTGATCTCTGATATTTTTCTGTTTCCAACAAGACAGCTGCTTTACTCAAATAAAAAGAAAGGACATACTCCAGACTACTGAAGAAAAATAGGTGCCTGAATTGCATTGTAGATGTTAATCTGTGCCTGTACAGCTCAAGACACTGCCCATAAATTTTAGCAATAACTTACAATAGCAGCGCTGAATGTATAGTAGTTAGATGAATTTATTTAGGATGCCATTTAGAGTCGAGACAGACCAAGAAAAAGACATACAGGGGTGAAACATTATAAAAAATATTCTGATACATCTTAAAGAAAGTTTTGGGTTGACTGTTCATACAGACGAATCTTCTAGATAGAGGGAAAAAGATATTCATACTACTTCAAATATACCCCAATGCACCACTCAGCATTATACTGAAAGTATTCTAAGTCAGATTTTTCTTGGTATTTGAATATTGGTTTTTTAAAACACTGCTTAAAATGCAGCATAGCATATAAAGAAAGAAATTTACAAAAGGTTTTGTTCTTAAACTGCATTGTTCAGAGGTAATAACACAAAAAGGCTTTGCACAAAGCGAATTTATCATGAATGAAGACAAAAAGAAAACTTCAAGGCAAGTTCTGGGGAGGAGGAAATAGCTTGCACCAGGATAGATTTCTCTGCAAAGACTTAATGAGTTCAAATCATACTTTGGAAAATGCTAAACCTCTGTGGCTGCCATTAAAATCAGTGCAAGTTTATGTTGCCTCATAATGTCTCAGACTATGCATCTCACAGCTGTCAGACATCGGAAAATTTTGTTAGCTAGGAGATTATTAGCTCCAATCCATTGATTTTTGCCTTTAATTTTCAAATACTTAGCTCAACGCTCTCCTGGATGCCACCAAAGCCTGAGGCTTTGTAACAACACCAGCTCTGATTTGGCTTCTGGATATAACCCAAACCTGAGAAAATTCCAGTAAGAATTTTTGAGAAACAAAGAAACTTAATACATCTCTCATGATCTATATAGAAAAAGATCTGAATCAAGAGGTCTTGATACTCACAGAAGGCCTCTTGAGACTCTGAATGTTTAATAGGTAAAAAACTACTTCTTCGTGCAAGAAGAATATAGTTGCTGTGAGGAAAAATAATACAAACAAGGAACTGCATGACTATTTCATGGATGGGTTTATTTTAAGCCATTCTTGCTGCTGGTTGCACAGCAGAACTTTCACAGCTCCATGACAACCCATATCATCACACAATTAATCATCCTCCCACTCTTGACATGCATTTCCAGGATGCCCACTGCATCAGTCTTAGAGGTCATGTCCCAGCATCAAGGGACGTTTTGTCTTGCCCTTTGACCTGACTCAACTTCAAGGCAAGCTCTTTTCTATGAAGGTCATTTGCCCTACTTTGCAGTTAGCGAGATGAACTTCAAAAGACGACAACTGAATAAGGAACAAAGCATCATCTTCCTTCCTAAAACACTTCAGGGCTGACCTCAGTGCACATGAACTCAGAAAAGCTGATCATTCAGTTCCACTTTCTCTAAAATCTGCCCCCTCCCATCTACAGCAGCCAGGGTCCTGACAGTTCCTCCTGCCCACTTGCACCAGGCATTTGTTACAGAGTAAAGCAAAGGGAAGGATGCAGAGTTTCTCAGAGTCTGGTGACAGTGAGGTAACACTGAAAAAGGGACAACAAGGTCTCAGCAAATGTTTTAACATTTTTCTCTAACTGATGGAGACAGATACGGCCTTGAGCTCCAGTCAGGTTACTGTATTTACTCACACTGAGAATCTAAGTATTTACAAGCAAAACCGCTTCCTGTTGCTTCTGCCTGTAGGTTTATTACTATCACGGAAAGCCACTCAATGACTGATTTTTACCAAAGACCAGTTTCAGCTTATGAAACATAGGAAACATACTTTGTTCCCATTCTCATTCTCAATGAACTGACCCAGTGTTACAGGGTCTCTGTGCACAAGCTATGCAGACCAGCCTCAGTAAGGAGAAAAAATTGCTATTGCTGCCTGCTGGAAAGTGAAACAGATTTCTGAGGGCAAATATTTGCAGGCTGTTTTGCAGAACATCACAGCAGTTATAGTGATCAACAGCCAGGAGTATGCACGGAGACAGATAGCACGGGGGGATGGCTTGGAGAGGAGGCAGACATAGTTTAGGTGTTACAAATTAGAAAGCCACTGAAACAAAAGATTAAAAGTGGGTAAAGGATTCATGGTAGCAATTATAAACCATGTAAGGAAAGCTTAAATAACAGCATTGTAGAAACTAATATTAGAAATATATGCATACTGAAAGAGTCAGAATGGGAACGATGTTACAGAATAGAAAGTCTTCTTCTGGAACTACAGAAAGGCTGTCCATATTATATTGAAAAAATTAGTGTTAACCTCCCCAGCAAGCCACAGGGAACCACTGCTTTATCCTCATCTATGCTCTTCTTATCAGCCTCTATACTCTTCACAGTTGGTGTTTCTGTAATAAAATGGAATTTTGCTGGGTTTTGCACTTTCTTTTGAAATAGCTAGTGGAAATATTTGAAGGTGAAAGATAATTTCAAAATGTGGAGAAGGGGAAGAAATTAGCCATTTTGGTACATGACATCATCTTTATTTTAGAGATAGGAAAGCAGAGGCACAAAGATAAAATTGAGTGTCTGCAATCCTACATTGAGTGGAATAAACTGGAAAAAAAAATCTGTTAACTTTTTGAAGGCTCATGGGGTGGCTGAACTGGAAGCCTATCAGGAGCAGATCCTTTTTCACTTTTATAATTTCTTAAGACATACACTGTTAAGTAGTTTCTCCATTAACTCAGTTTTGCATTGGTTTGGAATCCCTTTTCAAAGAATAAAAATCTTAACAACCAAAAGAGGTTTTTTGCCCTGTGAAAGCCATTTGCAAGTTAAAGAACAAAAGCTATCCACCTGGTGCTTTAAAAACTGACGCTGAAAGGGTAAAATTTGCCTTTCTAGTCCTCCTCTTTACCAACACCTGTTATTTGCCACACATCTAGCAGTGTGTACTTTTGAGGGTATGCTGTCCTTAACTATAGCTTCCTGCAGTTTCCATTGGAGCATTATTCTATAGAAAATCAGACATAACATTAAAAATGCATAGAACATTTTGCCCAAATTATCTCATTGTTCTGGCATTACAGAAAACATGAGGCATGTATTTGGAAAGTACCTTAATTCCTTTTCCTAACATAGTTACCCTTAATTCCTTTGCAAGTCAGCTTGTTTGTTTGCAATAAGAGGATTTCTCCAGAAACACGGCTGTATTCCATATACACACAGAGTCTCTTTGGAGAGACCAGGAGTTATTTTCTCTTAAAATGAAATCTAATGGTTTACAGCTCTATGTTCTACTAGAGTTTTTAAACCAACCAAAAAAAAAATAAAGCTGAAAGCACCACCATATATCACTGGCAGTTGATTAATTGATTTTTGAAGGTACAGAGTGGAGCTAGCATCCCAATACTGTTAAAAGTCAATGAGCATTGAGGGCCAAATACCGGTCTGAGTATTTCCTCCAAATTGCACAAAATTACCACTTCCTAAGTTTTTCTTTCTGTTGGTGGAGCATAGTATCAGCAATATGTTTGGGTTTTGTTTCCCAAGATATATTTTTTGTATTTTCTGGCCTAGAATCTCAATTAATCTTCCACTCATATATCTTGTTTCATTGATTTGACTTCTTATGATTTCTTTATCCTGATTGATGTTAGTAAGTTTTCTCAATTTATTATGTCCTGTGGATTTCATTAGCATGTTGTTTGCTCAAAGTGAGAAAATAAGCTTGTGCAAATGACTGGCATTCCTCTTCTCACTGCAGATCAGCTATGCTGATCTGATCTGCACAGTGGAAGCTCTGTTTGACTGTAACTAAAGATTGTTGATTGAAACTAAATGTGAGCAATCGACTGAAGTATACAGAGCACAGAATCCCTACAATTATACCCTAATAACAATCTTTCAAATCCAGCTGTCAGTCCCCATAAAATGCTCATGCAGTCTTTCGTCAGAATTACAGAGAATTAGTATTTACTGCAAGAAGTCCTTATTTGGGTTAAACGGACACAATTGTGATGTGTTCCAGTGAGGCTGGTATCAGTAAACAGTTCAGATTGGTCAGCTAAATGCTACTTTAAACTGGCATGCATCAGTGAATCATCTCAAAAGGATCTCTGGTTTTAAGAATGTGAATATTCTTAACATACATGGAAATAGAAGTGTAGGGGTCAAAATGAAGATTATTTTATGCATGAAATAAATGCACAGCTGAATATGGACTGAAAATAATATCTGGCTACTAAAACATTATATGTCTAGGTCTGATTACTTTCCATGACAACATTAATAAAGCTCAAAATTAGCAAAAATAACATTGTGTTAATGTTTATAATCTTAATATTTATTAAGGCCAATATTAATGTCTCTAAATCACAAATACAAAACAGTTGAGGAGCTGGCATATGAACATTCTTAGATTCCACAGCTTGGAGGTTTTTGTAATCTTTTTATTCACAAAATGAAATCCATTTACTTCACCAGTTAGCCACAAGGAACAGCTAAGCAACAATAAAGCAAGCTAGCTTTCACATAAAGAAAAAAATATAAAATATAGGAGTTAAACCTACTTAGATTGACGAATAAATAGAGCCAGCATACTTAGAGTTTCAGTAATTGCCACAAGGACTGATAAAACTGGTTTCAGAATCACACCTTGTGAAGCATCCCATCTGATTCTGCAATATTTGTTTGATATAGTTTCCCCATAAATCAATAAGCTTCCCCTCAGGACCAAAAAACATAACATTCAAGTAGACATTTTACATACGGACAAAAAAGATTGCAGAATGCTAGAATTGAGCATGTATCAAAGGCGATCATCTGTCAGAAGCATTTCTAGGAGGGGCTATGTTCTCTTTAAAGACAAATTATGGGACAAAATAAGACTGTAAGACTCCTTACCAGACAGAAGAGAAATAAGCGCAGTTTCAAAACAGCTACTTTGAGACTGTAATTTGCTTTCTGTCAAATATAAGGAGCCAAGTGGGTAGAAAGACATATGGACAGCGTCTCCTACAGAACGGAAACCAGAAATGAAGAGCATTTTTAGGAAAGAGAAGATCACAGGGAAGCATATTTGTTAACACTAATTTCAAAGAGCCTCCTTAACCTCAATATATCAATCTTGAAAAGACTTCCAGAAATAAAATGCAGACACACACACACACACAAAAAAAAAAAAAAAAAAAAAAACAAACTACCAAACCCAAAACAAACAACAAGCATACAAAAAAACAAACACAAAACAAAACCAAAACACAACAATGACAAAAAAACTAGATTGCTGTTTCTGGACCTAGTAAATCCTGTATGACTTAGTTACTCAGGCTGAAAGACCTTAGCATCAAGAAACGTCAGTGTTATTCCCTGTCTCAAGGAACAATGATCATGAAGGACATTTCACTGTAGTCCTTCTGGTAGCCAGAAAAACCACAGACATTGTAGGCAGAGGAACTGTTCTGGAGTTGAAGGGAAAGGGAACGTACGCACAATGCTCAGCAGTTGCTACTGGGCCCATACCACTACATGGTACATATTATTCAGCAAATCTCCTGACAGCTAATCTGTGATCTAAAGGATGATGTACTTATGGAAACAATGTAAGTCAAGGTAAGCTTTAACTCTTGTTTTTGTATTTGTGAAAATAACAGTCTCTTTCTGCCAGACATTAGCTCTTATTCCTGCAAGTTCAAAGCTACAGACTCTTTATTTTTTTTTTTAACAAAATATCACACAAATAGAATTTATTTAATTTAATATACTCAAATCCACAGCTCATTAAGACTTACATGACAAGGAAAGAAATAAAGGGAAAGTTCGGGGGAAAGAAACAACAGTAAAGTTGTCTCACATGTGGTCCTGCTTTGTACCAGCACCTCCAGATGGCAACTTCTGAGAACATAAACAGGTAGTACACACTGAACTTGAGCCAATTTGATTTTCAGTCTTGGTTGCTAGACAACTTTCAAGTCCTGAAAGAGCCATGAAGGCTCACAAGCATGCTCTTGGGCTCTTGCAACAGTCAATACTTTTTCTATTCAGTCTGATTTGCTTCTATAAAATCTTCTCAACCTTAAAATGGTGACAGCATTTGTCAAAGCAAACCAAAGTTATATGTAAATCTGACAGTTGAAGTACCATATGGAGAAGGAAGAGGCAGGTCGTGCATTGGCTACATTTACAAGACCTTGAAGGCAGATTTCCTGCCTCACTTCTGTCACTCTCAGAGTCAACCCAAATCCATTTAACTACTGTTAACTTGACATCGAATCCAAGCTAAGCCTGTGAGTGACTTTAACTGAGATTTAGTACCATGTGATTGCAAATACGCCAGTGTATGAGAACTGTGAGTTGCATCTCCTTGCAAAAGACAATATAGATACAACCTCTGTTGAAAAAATAGAAAAAAGAATCTGAAACCACATTTCATTCTTATTGGTATAAAAATTACTGCATTCATGTGTTATGTCCCTAATGGGTCCCAGTGCAACTCTTTATCCCAGAAAGGAAGAGCTTGGGTAAAAAAGAAAAAGGATTTTGAAGGAAGGACCTGTGATCAAAGGGGAAAATGGAGAATGAACTGAAGCTATGATATTGCACTGGAGAAATACATGGCAGATTAAGGGCATGGGAAGCAGGAAGAGCATTGAATGGTCATTTTTTTTCAGGAGGGAATAAAAGGAGCAAAGAGAGAAACAGCAGAGGGACAGTGATACTAGGGGAAGGCTGGAAGTACTCAGAGGGAGACACTGGGAAGAGATCAGCTTTTGCTGGTCTATTCTTTTTGTCAGATAAGTAATTACTGTGTTTCTTAAATTGGTTTTGCTGGTCAATGAAGAAATGTAAAGCCAACCCTTGCTATTCCCAGCACGAATTTTAGCCATGTCACTTTCAGTGGCCTATGTCAGGTTCAGGGCAGCAGTGTGAGAATGACAGACACTGAGAAAGAAGCAGAAAGAGTTTCCTCCTTCAGTCTCCAGGAGGGGTAGATGTCTTCCTCTGTGCTCCCCCTCAGCATTTCAGTAGCAGCCTGAATGTGCCAGGCTACAGTACGATGCAGACAGTCAAGGAAGAAATAGTCATCCTCTGATGACATCAACACTCTTAGTGGTTCTTAACAATAACAGGAAGAGGGATTTGGGTTTTCAGTTAGACAAGATGTTGTTTATTTAGTTATTTCAAACAGCAGCTTCTCTTGTAGCCAAACCAGAGGCTGCAAGTTGTTACTGCAAATATAAATTTTACTTCATCATCTGTGCTTAACCATATTTGCTCTTTTGGCCAAAGAATAGACCTAGGGACAAGTAGAAATGATTAAGAACCCCCAGCTGCCTACACAGGAATTACAGAGGTGTACAGAGACTGCAAGCTTTTTGTGTAGGGAAGTCTCCAAGTACTTTTGCTGTAAGCAGCAGAATACACAAGCGAACGAATAAAAAAAAGATAAGCATTTTAATTACTGGTGCCTTGTTCATGCACAAAAAACTGCACGGATAAGAATTATGTGTTATCTTTTTTCCCTCATATGGCTTCCTCGTGAAGCAGAGTTGTACATTTATGTATGGATATATGATGAAGTAAAACACTACACTGGGCTAGAGAAGAAAAAAAGTAAGAGAAAGCAAAGACTTGCATTTAGGTAAATATAGTAGAATAGCATATATATTATATATATAATTTATACAGCTGTACTGGCTTTGCATGATAAGACTTTGGTAACAGGGCTACAGGGATGGCTTCTGTGAGAAGCTGCTGGAAGCTTCCCCCATGTCCCATAGGGCCAGTGCCAGCTGGCACCAAGATAGATCCACTGCTGACCAAATCTAAGTCCATCAGTGATGGTGGTAGTGCCTCTGGAATAATAGAGTTAAGAAGAGAGAAAAGTTGCCACACAGGAGCAACTGCAGCCAGAGGGAGGAGGTAGGACCTGAGAGCAACAGCCCTACGGACACCAAGGCTGGTGAAGAAGGAGGGCAGGAGGTGCTCCAGGCTGGAGCAGACATTCCCCTGCAGCACTTGGTGAGGCAGCTGTGCCCCTGCAGCCAATGGAGGTCCACGGTAGAGCTGGTTCCCACTGCAGTCCATGGAGTACACCACACTAGAGCAGAGGGATGTCCAAAGGAGACTGCGGCACTGTGGGAAGCCTGCGCTGGAGCAGGAGCCTAGCAAGAGATGTGGACCCATGGAGAGAGAAGCCCACACTAGAATAGGTTTGGTGCAGGACCTGTGACCTCACAGGGGACCCACACTGGAACAGCCTGTTCCTGAAGGATGCACAAGCGGAAGGGACCCAAGCTGGAGCAGTGTTGTGGTTTAAGCCCAGCTGGTAACTCAGAACCACATAGTCTCTCTCTCACTCCCCCCTCTTCTTCCTCTCCCACTCCTGGTGGGATGGGGGGGAGAATTGAAAGAATGTAACTCTCACGGGTTGAGATAAGAACAGTCCAGTAACTAAGGTATAACACAAACCACTACTGCTACCACCTATAATAACAATGATAAGGGAAACAACAAGGGAAGAGAATACAACTGCTCACCACCTGCTGACCAATACCCAGCCCTACCCAAGCAGCGATCTAGCCCGTCAGAGTAACTGCCCCTGGTTTATATAGTGGGCACGACGTGCTGTGGTATGGAATACCTCTTTGGTCATTTTTGATCAGGTGTCCTGTCCCTGCTTCCTCCCGGCTTCCCCTCCTCCCTGGCAGAGCATGAGACTGAGAAAGTCCTTGGTCAGAATAAACATTACCGAGCAGCAACTAAAAGCATCGGTGTTATCAGCACTGTTCCCAGGCTGAAAGTCAAAACCACAGCGCTGCACCAGCTACTAAGAAGCAGAAAAATGACTGCTACTGCTGAACCCAGGACAAGCAGTTTGCGAAGAACTGCAGCCCCTGGGAAGGACTTCACCTAGCAGAAGACTATATCCTGTGGGAGGGACCCCACACTGAAGCTGAGGAAAAGTATGAGGGGTCCTCCCCTGAGGAGGAATAAGCAGATCAGTATGTGACAGACTGACCACAACCCCCTCTCCCCATCTACCTGCACTGCTGAAGAAGGAAGTTAAGAAAATCAGGAGTAAAGTTGAGACAAGAAAGAAGGGAAGGGTGGGGAGGTGATGTTTTAAGATTTATTTCTCATTACCTCACTTTGATTTGGATGGTAGTGAATTAAACTGATTTCCCCAAGTTGATCTGCTTTGCTGGTGACAGTAACTGGTGAGCGATCTCTCGCCTGTCCCTATCTCAAACCACAAGTTTCATTCTATTTTCTGTCCCCTGTCCAGCCAAGGAGGGGAGTGATAGAGCAGATTTGGTGGGCACCTGGACCTCAGCCAAGGTCAACCAGCTAAAATATTAGTTTTAAAATCCTAAACATCAGGCTGTTTAGGATTCAGCCAATACTTCTATAGAGACCTATTTTGATCACCTGAGACCTGTCTTTAAACTAATGTAGGATTAGAATCCTTCCAAGAGAATCTTTTAATAACAATCACATTTATAAACCACTGAACTTTCTTTAATGCTTTGTAATTAACCCATCAGAGCATCATTGTAGCTGATCATGCAACTAAAATAGGGAGCAATGAAACAAAGATATTATGCAACTAAAATAGGGAGCAATGAAACAAAGATATACATGTATTAACTACATCTTCTGAATGATAAAATAGTTCACATTAGAGTTATGATAAGTTTTAATGCAGAGATGGCAGGTTTTATAAGTATTTTTGCTGTAAACTTTTACAAATATAATTAGTGATGAAATAAGAAATATTTTATATTTATATGGAACCAAATAACACAAAAAAATAAGCGAAACCATTTTGCAGTAATTTATACTACAGCTAAACATGGCAAAGGATATGTCTTCCACAGCTCTGAACTGTGGACATGAATAAGTTTGCTGTTCAAAAACAAGTAATAATAGACACAGCATGAGTATGCTTATAAATAAAACGTTGTAGTGCAATGTGGGCAGTGTGGCAAGATGAAATAACTTTTACCTTTTCTGACTAAAAATTTGGTAAAAATATAAAACTTGAATTTGATTGCACATACACCTAATAAAGTTCATATTAACATGTGGTGGAGAAACAGAAATGAAAACATCCTTTTTGTAAATGTGAGCGCATCTTTTTGAGATATAAACCTATCCATGTTAGCTCTGTTTGCAGTAGTTTACCCAGCATCCCCAGTAAACTCAGACAAATTTCTCACTGTAAACCCCAGAAAGTTTAGCTTGGAGCCTGGGCATAATCACAGAGCATAAGCATTTCTATGTTTAGAACTAGCAGGCATGACTATTTGTGACAAGATGTTACAAATAAAGTTTAAAGAGAAGAAAGCTAAGAAATTACAGTTCAGATATCACAGTAAACCTTGCTTTTCAGAAAGACTAATCTATCATCCATTTTAGGCAGAGTTTTGGTTGTTCATTGTCTCTGTTACCAAAATCATGAAGGTGAAAAGTTAAAATAGCTGAATACTTTAAGGCTCTGAATTCAGATTTTTTTTCTTGCTGCTTGTTGTTGTGAGATTGTGTGAAATGTTCATGGAAGTATTCTGCAAGTTAGCTAAGCGACCAAAGGAAAAGTCAGAACAAAACCAAATCTCACTGGACTATATTCAGAAAAGATTTTCCAGCTTGAGGATTTACTGCACCAAGGTTGTCACTGTCAATAGGATATTTTGGTAATAGGATATTATATGCTAAATAAATAGGATATTTTGGGTAGAAAATCTGCAAAGCTGTAACAAAACTTTAGCACCATTTCTTTGTCAATTTCCTGACCAGAAAGCGTTATAGTGGCTTGTTGATTGTCACTTTGTCATTACAAATTACAATATGGGAATGTGCTCAGATAGTTACCTATCAGCCAGCAAAACCACAAGTGTTTTAATTTCTGTTGCTGAACTAAAAGGATTCTGTTACTTATGGAGCTTTTTAAGCAATGCAGCTGCCAAAAAACTCATCTGGTTTTATTCCCAGATCTTGCAATAGAGCACTGAATTAATTTTTCTGGTAGTTTTTGTTCAACATGGTTTTGGATTACACAAAACAGGATTACACAATGCACATCGCACAGTATTTGGGCTGTTTCTTATGAGACTGATTCTGGATTTAAAAGACAATTAAAAATAAAAAAAAAAAAGTGAAACTGCAAAGCTGCAACCAATGAAGTTATTCCTTTCAGCATCAATCATACTGCCAAACTGTCTCTGTCATACAGTAAGACAGTGAGAAATTACTGCTAACAATTAAAAAGTACTACTGGGTGTGCAAGATTTAGGTGATCATAAGGAGTTTGCAAGCAGTTTGCAATGAGATGTAAAAATTAGGAGATATGATACAGAAAAAGGAAGAGGAAATTTTAACAGAGACAGATTTTGTATAGAAGTTGCTATGGAAAAGTTGTGCAGTGAAAGATCTTTTCAGATTATCATGGCTTTATAGGTGCACTGCATGCAAGGGAAATCCATTTGAACAAAATCACCAATGGTGGCTACTAGGCTCTGGGCAACTATGAAGGAGGGCATTTCAAGAAAGCAGTGTGCTATTAAAGCTAGTTTGTTGCACACTGATTACCAGCAAATGCTGATCTTGGAAATGCATTATTATAATAGAGAATTCCAGCCCTGGAGCTAGAAGTTGTGGCCCTCTAGCTGGAATTAGTTATAGGATGTGGTCTTCAAACAGCCAGACCATGATAGTGGGACATGACAAGGAGAGAGAAAGGATTTGAGATGTTAAGACAGAAAGGAATGCCTCAATGTTGAGAAAAAGAGAGGGAGAGAGGAGAGGAGGGGAGAGGAGGGGAGAGGAGAGGAGAGGAGAAGAGCGGAGCTATTTTGGCATCCAACTTTACAAAACAGAGGGGAAAAAAAAGAAAATACCCTAGATAAGTATAATTTTAAACAGATGTGTAGTGCACAAGTTTTATTCATTAGCATAACAAAGTCAGCATTAAATGTCAGCCACAAATGTTTTTTTACCTAATAAAACAAGATTATCCCAGAATTATTAAGCAAATTATGTTTAACATAATTTACTTTGTCACAGTTAAGGTCAAATTAAGGAAACTGGGCTTCTAGAGAAAATGGCAGATACATTTATTGCTTAAATAATGTTTTGTCATCCGTCATACATAATGATATTTGCCTCAGTCTTAAACTATTCGTGATCTTTCAGCTCGTAATTTCTATGTGTTAGGAATTTAGTAGTTAGATTTGCTGGTCCTCTACTGGATCTAAACAGAAGAGAACACTAACAGTTCAGAGCATGTCATGCTGATGAGCAAAAGTAGTATCAAATAATGATATGAGCAATTTCTCATTGACAAGCACCCCCAAGTCCTTCTCCTCAGAGCTGCTCTGAATCATTTCTCTGTCCAGCCTGTAGCTGTGCCTGGGATTGCTCCGACCCAGGTGTAGGACCTTGCAATTAGCATTGTTGAACTTCATGAGGTTGGCATTGGCCTCCTGTCAAGTACGTCCAGGTCCCTCTGGATAGCATCCGTTCCCTCCCGTGTATCGACAGAACTGCATAGCTTAGTGTCATCAGCAAATTTGCTGAAGGTGCGCTCAATCCCACTGTTCGTGTCGCTGACAAAGATGTTGAAGATCAGTCCCAGCACTGGTCTCCATGTAGACACTAACTCACTAACCACAACTCTCTGCATGCTGCCATCCAGCCATTCCTTACCCACTGGGTGGTCGGTCCATCAAATCCATGTCTTTCCAATTTAGACAATGATATTTTGTCAAACACTTTGCACAAGTCAAGGTAGATGATGTCAGTTGTTCTGCTCTTACCTATCAGGGTACAATTACAGTATTGTAATGTTGTAATATCCACAACATTACAATATTGTAATTGTAAGTCAAATTGGAGTAAAATTTGACTTGGAGTCAAATCCACCACCATCTAGTTTACTATTCACATGTAGTAGTGCGGTTTCACTTGCAATGGTGTTTCAAGCTGCAGCAGTAGTTAGCAAATGCAAAGAATACTTTACATGCAATGTTATATTACAGCCTACATTTAGGCAATTTGCTTCAAAGATTTTCATATCCCCATCTGGAGAAGAATGCTTTTGCAGCTTACCTTCATACTTGGTTTCCAAGCGAATTCAGAAGAGAGTGTGTGTACAGCATTTCCTAGGGTAGCAGTTTCTGTGAATGATCTCAACTCACAGAATCCCACAGAATCCCACAGAATCCCAAGGGTTGGAAGGGACCTCAAAAGATCATCTAGTCCAACCCCCCTGCAAGAGCAGGGTAACCTAGAGTACATCACACAGGAACTTGTCCAGGCGGGCCTTGAATATCTCCAGTGTAGGAGACCTCGGACACTCATTGCCCGTTTCACACAAAACAAATTACCAGTTTACAAAATCGATTTTGAAAGCACAATTCCATTCGCTTTTATAATGAGGCTATCTACTATTGCAAGGAGAATGGACGGACATTTAAGAAAACATGAGGTTTTCTTATGTCATGCATTGCCTAATTCCTTTCATTCTCATTCTTGAGTTAGTATCATTTATTTACTAAGTTTCTTGCTAAAAAGAACAATAATTTCTAGGGACTATGATGCATTTTCCTTCTTCATCCTCTGAAAAGTGTGGAAAAATGCATACACTAGTATGCATATATGTCTAGTAATTAAAAAGCCAAGGCAGAATATGTTACAGTCACTATGTAACAGTGATGAATAGTATACTGTTTTGTTTAAAGCTTTACTTTGACTTCTGTATCAATTAGATCACAACTCCTTTAAAAACAGCCCTTTTCAAAAATGTAAACATGCCGTCTTTCTGATATACATTGATTCCAAACCTATCACCATTGTGTTGCTTGGTTTCAGCATGGAAAAGAATTATTACAGATAAAAATTGCTTCAGCTATTCATGGCTAGAAGAAATCATTTTCTGCAATTGCGCTATTGTTTTCATTTTTATTTGAAAGAAAGATATTTGTTTTGAGGGGGCAAGATTCTTTCACTACTAGCTTCACACAATCATTATTTTTCTCCAAGTCTAGATTCTTTCCAACCTGCATAAAAAATTACAACTACCTGAAAGGAGGTTATAGTGATGTGGGGGTTGGTCTCTTCTCCAAAGTAACAAGTGATAGGACAATGGGTAATAGAATGAAGCTGCACCAGGGGAGGTTTAGATCGGGTAGTAGGAACAATCTCTTCACCAAGAGTGTGATCAGGCATTGGAACAGGCTGCAAAGGGAATGGCGAAGTCGCCATGCTTGGAAGTGTTCAGACCCCGTGTAGTATGAGGCCCCTAGTGACATGGTTTAGTGGTGGTCTTAGCAGTCCTGGAGTAATGGTTATACTTGATGATATTAAAGGTCTTTTCTAACCTGGTTGATTCTATGTTTATATATAGAAATATTGTTGACATGCTATTTGTTCAGCTACAGAATATAATTAAATTAGTGTTCACTCTAAATAACATCAAATGTACTCTTTTTGCATGAGAAATTACGTCACTCCAGGTACAGGCCTCACTTCAGCTTTCCCAGAGACATAGAAACCATTGCCGTGTTCACAATCTTGTTTGGTTTCTTTTTCTGAAGTCTCCTATACATCTCCCCACTTCAGTTTATAAGAGTTTATTGCAAGTTTTATCTCCAAATAGCTAAATAAGGAAACATCTTGTGTTGGTGGTGTATGCTATAAGCTGCAATATGTCAATATTACCTTTACATCTAAACTCATCTGAACGTCACCATTGCTCAATGGAATTAGCAGGGGAGTGAAATAGGTCTGGTGCACATAAACACAAGACTATTCCTGAACCAAAGCCACAAGAGACTTTACAGGAATTTTTGTAACATATACATTGACAGCAAGTGATTTTTCCAGAACACATAGGTGTATTATGTTTAAGTAAACAAGGTAATATGTTAAAGCCTTCCTTGTGCTTGCAAGACCTCTGGATGGCAGAGCCATACAGCTTCTGTGAGCTTCTTCCACTACAGCAAAAGCCAAGCTCTGTAATTCAGTGGAAATATGATGTCCTTCCTACCAGTCTGACTTTGCAGCCCCAGAAACTTCATTTGGTATATATATTTTCTACATGGTATCTGCAGCATCTGTACAGAACAACTAGTCCCTGTGGTCCCTAGCTATAAAAATAAACCTCTAAGCATTTTTTGTATATGAAATAGATATACTTCTTTTCTACATCCAAAAAATACTCTTTTTTTTTTTTTTTTTGGTGGGGGGGGTGGTGGAGGAGGAGAGGGCAGAGGAACAAACAAACAAACAAACAAACCAAATTAAAAAACCCACCAAACAAACAACAAAAAACCCCTAAACCAGTTTATTCTTCCTAAGGGCAGTGGGAAGATGTTCACTATGCTAAATTGCTTTAGACTAACTCCTAGTGACAGAAAATATGTAAACGTCATTGATATGAAATACAAACTGAAGACATTTTTGTCACTCAATAATAAAAACATAGTAAAGTTGGAAAAAGTTGCATTGCTCTAAAAAAGAATTTCTTTCTTATGAATTGTTTTTTATTAGCTTCCAAAACAAGACATCAGTCTTCATAAAAGTGGCTTAGGGCATCTTTTTTTTTCCACTATACCTCAGCTAAGAGGAGATGTAACTTGCCACAGGCCTCAAAGGCTTATGATATAGACAAAGGGGTTTTGCTGTTGTTGGCTTTTTTTGGGTGTTCTTGTTCTGCTTTCTCCCCAAAGAAACTAATGGAACTTTTCATTTATAGATTTAGAAATTATAGGTTACAGACCGTAGAAAGCAGATGAAAGCCTGCATATCTTGATCAGTTTTTCACACAGCATGAAGGGACATTAACTTCTACAGACTAAAGATGAAGACTTTGTAACCCAGCTGCTAAAAGTCAGCTCCTAATCCATATTTCAATACTTACCATGAATGTCCAGACTTCCAGAAGTGCCAATTAGTAGCTCCTGCTGTTTTCTCTATGGCAAACACATTTGAAAACCAGATTTTGGTTTTTATGACCTGCAGAAGTTTTTAACAATCTCACTTTAAAAGCAGAAGAAGAGGAATTGAGGACAAATTTTTTTTTCTTTTTTCTTTTCCCCACTGAGAGGAAACAAAATCTCACATGGGCAAGGAAAAGGTGGTCTGTCAGGATAAGGAGATAATTATGCCCTCTATTATTAACTCAAACTTTCTGGACTTTTCATGTGATTTTCTGAAGTTCCTGAACTGTGACTGGAATTTGCAGAAGTGTTTTGGTGTTTAACTCAACTTGTAGGATTGACTTATAGGATCACATAATGGTTGAAGTTGGAAGAAATGACCTTTGGGAGGTCATCTTGCCAAACCCCCATACTCAAACAGGCCCAACCTACATATTGTTGCATAGGTCTATATATGGTTGGCTCTTGAATATTTCAAAGGATAGAGACTCACAACCTCTGCGGGCAACCTGACTCACTGAAAACATTTTGTGAAGAATTAGCAGATCAGTGGTGTCTGGAACCAGAAGAAAATCTGGAATATCACACACAGAGTCAAGAAAGTCTATCTTAAAAAATGGATGTTGGACAAATTACGGTTCAGTTATGAAGTCTGTATTACTAAACATAATCAGTGTGTCTTTTTCCATCAACATTACCCCGATTAAATGCACAGTAAACACACTTACACAGAGCCAAAGCTACCATTGAACAGAGGAAATTAACTGTCAGCTACTAAAGATGTTCTCCCTGTACCCTCTGAGACCTGTCACCAGGAGCTGAAAGCACCACGGAGCCAGGTTTGGCTGTCTTTTGAAGGCATGGATACCCTGGAGAAGCTGTATGCAAACAGTTCCTCTAAGCACTTTGTGAGCCATATTTCAGACATCCTTGGCCATAGTATGTCAAATACATATTCACATAATTAAATTCTTCTAGATTTTTAAGATGATCTAAATTTAAATCATTTTTTTATAAAGACACTTATTTATAAAAGGACCAGAAGTATGTTGTTCTAGATTTCTTAATATAATTTTCCAGCCTTAAGTAGAGGATTAACCTAAAAACAAGATCTCTCAAATAGAGAAATATCTGCTATTGCTCCTAAGGGTATCCCTTGAGTGTACAATTTCCTGATCAATAGAGCTGCATCGAAACTTTTCAGTTAAGAAAATAAACAGAAAATCATATTTTGGCATTCTGGGGGGAAAACCAACCAACCAAGCAAACTAACCAACAAATATTTGGGGGGTTTGATGTTTTTTTCCCTTCCCTGAAAAAATAAAATAACATATGGTATTGTCTTACATAAGGTTTTGCTTGTTTTTTCCTTTCAAAAGTGAGGCCAGATTTTTGTTTAGAAATATGCTGCTTTGCATATTTCAGGGAAAAATGCACAAGTTTTACTGATTAAAAAAATAGGTTGGTTTAGAAGATAAAAAATGCTAGATGTTCATATCTTTCCTTATTATTAATAGTTTGTCTTTCCTGGGAGGCTGCATTGTGTTAGAGAAATACTTTAATGAGAATGGTTTCTGATTGCAAACACTTCTGGTTGCAGTGAGGGAACACTTCAGTTGTTCCCTCACTGAAGGGGAGTTTGCATATCCATACTTTCTTTCTTGTTAACTGGCCTATTCTTCGTCCGTGTAGTTTTCCTGAAGGTAGGCAGTTTGTTGTTTTCAGATAACAAACGTTTATCTGCAGACCTTTCATTTATAGTAGAGAAGAATGTATCAAGAACATGCCTCTGGTGAGTCTCACAGAATCAGGGGATCAGCTCAAATACTTTTAGATGAGAAATTAATATCTACACTGAAATCTTGTGTGTCACAAATCATATCAATTTGTGCAGAATGTGTACGGACTAGAAATATAAACTTTGTTTTATACTTCGGAGGAAGTAAAAATCCAGCTGAGGGGAGATCTATTGATTTCTTATGTTAGCTCTCTAAAATGTTTATATCTTCAGGTTGGAATGCCTTATCATTCTTTGCCTGTAAAAATGAAAATTAGCTAATAGTTAAAAGCTGAGGTACAAGTAGAAGGTGTATTCTGGATTCTGCCCTTATTTCGCAATAGCAATGGAAAAAAAATTCTAAAATCAATAAAGACTAAGCAGATTTCCCCTAATAGGACTTCATGCTCAGCAAAGTCTACTAGGACAGCAATATATTTCTTGCATTTTCCTAAGAGTCTAGAAAACTGGGTGAAATGGAAGGCTCATTACACTCTGGAACAGTCCAGATTGGATGGCGATTCACAGGTTACCAATTCCTGACAAAGAAGGAGAGAAAAGAAATGTACCCAGAAAAAGCTGGCATCAAGGGAAAGACACATGCGTAGGGTAGAAAAAGAACAGGCAACACACCACTGTAGCAGATGAGAAGTGATTACTGCATCTGTTTTAAGTATTTTAATTATGACAGTGGAGAAAAGCAGAAACTGATTTTTGCCCTTTCATCTCTTCCAACCATCTACATATGTGTGTGAGATGCAAAGTGCAACATGTGACTTTTTGAAATGAGTGGTATTTAGCAGAAATGCATAATCACACAAGATGCTAATAATAAGGGTCCACTATTTTGGCTTTCAGTGGGTTCATCTCTGCCAGCCATGGCGAGCCACTGTACCCGTCAGAATGTTGGGCCCTGTGCTCCCTGCAACATAGCTTCACATGTGAATCTGTGTTTCATAGCCAGGGGCACAACTAGGCTTTCTAAAAACTTAATCCATTTTAGAAAGCAAGATCTGTGTGATTTTGGAAATGTTGCTCTTACCACAAATCTTAGTGGGAAACAACTGGATCAGTTATGCTTTCCAGTGCTTCTACTCTACATTAAGCTAAGTCATATAACATTTACATGTTAACACATTATGGCCATTTTCTATTTATGATCATGTAGTAAATTTTCATCGCTGCTGATTTTATTACATGTAGGTCAAACTGAGTTCAGATGAATACTCCTACTTACCTAGAAAAATGCTTTAACAATCAATTCAGTAAGAAGCATTGAAGTTCTGAAATAAAATTCAAATGCCATCCTCCTTCACTTTCAGAAAGCCTCTGCTCTTCATGCAAAACATCCAATTAGAAACGGTGTTCTTTTGCTTTTAAACCTGGGACTTCCAAAGGATAATCCACAATGGATCAAAAATTTGAATAACCGCAGGCAATATTAAGATGTACTTCACCTAAAAATATCCAGTGATACTTCCTACTTCATTATGCTTTTGCAGGACTGGTTTCACTCTTTCATTGTGTATAAAGTAAAGAAGGAAATAATATAGTGTCTCTTCTTATGTTAACACCTCGCAATTGATTTAACATTCTCAGTGAACAGTTTCTGGCCACACATCCTTATTTTTATAGTAGATAGGATTTGTTTTATCTGTACTGCTGTCCAGATGTAAGTTGGCTTGGTTGAAATAACCTGATCTTTTTGTTAATACATCTTCTTTTTTATTAAAAGCCTGGATTGCTATTTTTCTTCTTACATTCATTTTACTTTATAGTCAATTGACTGATTTAAAATGCCCTCTTGGAAAGTAAAGGAAATTCGCACGAGTTAAATGTAAATCAGCTCTCCCTTTGCTCTTGAAAATGAAGGATTCATACAGTTTTTCTACCCAAAAAATCTCTTTGAACTGGGAGACTGATAAACGAATGCAAGATTGAAGTTGTTTGGTGCATAACCCCTTCCCTCTCCATTTTCCTTTGCAAAATACAGAGGCTATGCATTTTAGCACATACACAACTTTATCTGCAGCTTCAGCAAATAGTACTAACAGCAGGCAAAAAAATAAGCCTTGGAGAATTATCCTAAAAGCAGAACATTCTCTGCCCATCCAAATAACAGAGCTAACAGGATATTATTTTGTCAAACACTAAGGGTAAAAGTCAGGCTTAGCTGAATTAGATAAGAGCTCAATGGGACCAAAACTTCAAATTCCCCTAATACCCTTTTTCTAAAGGTCAGACATTCAGGATCTTTTCAGATTGATTTGCTACAAATGGATAATTTGTGTTAGCTCAATTATAAATCCTTTGGCAGATACAGATTCTTTCAAACACTTTGCCTTACTTTTCTGCTCATGTTTTCATACAGTTGACCTTAGCATTCCATTGTGAAAGTTCAGTTACTGGGCTAGCTTTATAAGCATCTTTCTCCTATCATATTGCAGTTCAAAGCATTCAGTGCTAAGAGTCCCTCTTTATATGCTGGATTGTTCCTTTATGAAGGTGGTATTGCTTTCTCTATGGAAAACAAAATAGATAGCTGAATTCTTTTCTGCTGGGTCTCATTTTTCTTGAAAATTGCCTGTCTCTGCTTAAGCAGGCCAGTTTGGAAACGCATACTCAAATTCTCTTTATCTTTCCAGATCAGTATCTGAAGATCAAATGGAATCTGTGAATAGAAGCTTTTTTAGACAGTGGAGTTCATTCACCCTAACGCTACAGTATTGCATTCTGCAAAAAAAATTACTCAGAATACCTAGGAAAAAAATACCACCACTCAGCAAAAGGCAGAGCAAGTGTCATTTTTGTGAAGGATTCTTACAAGCATAGACATAAGGATAAATTTTCAAACTCCCCAAACTGACGTTTCCTAATCAATGGTTGCTACTTAAGAGATTTTGAGTGGCAGTCAGGTTTCATTTATTTAAAAAAAAAATTACAAAATATACAAATTAAATTAAAGATAACTTCAAGAAATTTTATAAAGGAGGGTAACACTTGAAAAATAAAAAAGCAAGTCTCTTTGGCATTTCTTTAACTTTTATTTTGGTTTTACATTTGAAAAATAAAAAAGAAAGTCTCTGATATTTCTTTAACTTTTATTTTGGTTTTCTTATGTATTCATCTTCCAAAGAAATGATCCCAAATTTGGACTATGATTAAAGTTACGTAGAACATGGTTCCCCTAAACTTTCTCTAAATAGTTATCAAAAAATATTAATTATATTCTCAGATCTGCAAATGCCTTGGACTGGGCAAGTCATGAGGAATTTGCTTATCAGCTAAATATGACAGCTTTACTCTCCTTTGAGAACAGATGAAAGAGAGAAACTAAGGGCAAAGGACGCTAGTCATGCAAGATAGGAAACAGTTATATATATAAACAGGCTAACTGCAGTTAATGGCATAGAACATTTCAAGTGCAGAGTATATCACACA
This sequence comes from Lathamus discolor, assembly GCF_037157495.1. NCBI lineage: Eukaryota > Metazoa > Chordata > Aves > Psittaciformes > Psittacidae > Lathamus > Lathamus discolor. The sequence goes on along the minus strand of NC_088909.1, from coordinate 51,591,637 downwards.
GACAAAATAGCAAAGAAGTCCTGTAGGAAATTTAATTAGCTGGACATCTCCCATAGCCTAGTAAACTAGAGCTCCATTAACCGTTGCCATATACCTCATGAAGCTATTTGTACTTGTGTCTCCCCTTTTGCGCAAAGCATTAGGGCAAAGCAGAAAAATTAATGAAACATCTGCAAGCTTTCTGGCAGTGAGGGATGCTTCTTCCTACTCACTTTGGGAAGGGCTTGCAGAAGATATGACCCTAGAAACCAGAAGCCTCTGAGCTTTGAAGGTTCACACATGCTGACTTTATCTTTTAAGCAGAACTACCAAATGACTCATTGTAAGCCAAGATGAAAACAGGGAAATAAGAAAAAATAAGACAAAACAAAAACAAAAACAAACAAACAAACAAAACAAACAAACAAAACAAACAAACAAAAAAAAAAAAACAACCAGGTTGTGTTTGCAGGAAAACTGTCCTGCCTGTAAATACATGTGTATTAAAAAGACTGATTTTATCAATATAATAGACTCCGTGACAAAGGACAACTGAGTCCTGTTTTCACAACTGAAGATTTACATACTTGCCCCTCCCATGTGCCCATTCACACACAAATCTGCTCAGATTTTCTCATTTTTCTCAATCTTCTCCATGGAGTAAGTGGTCATATAAACAACCAGAGCTAGAACTGGATTTCTCAGAGTGAAAAATTAAGTGCATTAACACACCATTAATTCTACTGTTTATGAATCTCACCTTTGCTTTCTTGCCATAAGATAAAACCAACCTGCAGTTTAAAGATGTAAACAGTCAAAAATATATTATGTATAAGAAATTCAATGAAGGAGGCTGTAGGCTCTGGAATAGTAAAATGAATGTTGCAGGAAGGTTTTGACAGAATACAAGTGTTGGGTTTTTTGGAGCAAAAATCACTAAGGTCTGGGGACACAGGTTTATTAGGTGATTATAAAGATTTCACAAGTCCTGCAAAGCCATGGGCAATTTTAAAACAATGTCACATGTAAGTGTTATTTGTGCCCTAATATTCCATGTTTCTATAAAACAGCAGTCAAATTTGCTCCTAACTATTTAATTAGCTTTTTGCTATACACAAGACAGCAGAGGAAGGTTAAAGCTGTAGACCTCTAAGTGCTTTTAAGCTACAAGCATTTGTGTCAGAGACCTCCTGTAGCTGACATGACAGGCTGCTCACTGATCACTGCCCACAGACAGCTGCTCTTTGAAACCTTCCTGCAAGATGTACAACACAGGGTTGTGGCTTGGATGGGAAGAAGTGGTCTGGGTCACCCCCACGGAAGCCTAAACGCCCCCAGGATTAATCAAAACCTGCAAATAGGATTTAGCACAAAGGCATGTTGCATGCCCTTTTCTCTGTTGCTCATCTAGTGCATGGCAGATCATCACATCCCCAGTCTGCCTGCCATTCATGAAAATATCACCATAAGCTGAACTAGCAGCCTGCACATATCCAGAGGCACCAAGAAATACAAGGCAACATGGCTGATATTCAGAGCAAAACCGTTCCCAACAATCTTTGGAAGTTCAGTTAATGGGAACTTTGAATACTTGGAGACCTGGCTGCCACTCCTCTAAGTTCAGGCCATGGGAAGCCTGCAGAAGGCTGCAGCCCCCAAGGGTGGAGGATTGGAACACAAAAGTTGGTATCACCTGTGTGTATGTGGCAGGTATGAGCTTGGTCATGACTCTACCCAGGCATAATAACCACATGTATCTCCACTTGTTTGGAGCCAGACAGCCTGGCTTTGGTCCTGACACCACCATTTTTGACAGCTTCCCATATTTTCAGGGGACAAATATAAAAAAATTCAAACTTCCCTGATGAGACACAGCTTTTACTGAGTATGCTTGGAAAATCATAAAATCATAGAATGCCAGGTTGGAAGGGACCAACTTTTTCTAGTCAAGGCGTGACCTGGACAAGCTGTCCCAGCACAGTGTTCAGCCAGATCTTAAAAGTGTTCAGTGCTGGAGAATCCACCACTTCCCTGGGGATACTTTTCCAATGGCTGACTGTTCTTATTATGAAAAGTTTTCCTCCTGTGTCCATCTGGAATCTCCCCAGAAGTAACTTGTGCCCATTACCCAATGTTTTCCATGCAACTTTTTGTAAAAAGGGAGTCCCCATCTGCTTTGTAGCCATCCTTTAAATACTGGAACATGATTATAAGGCCTCTCCCAGATATTCCATATCTAGTGGGGCAGAAATGACTCTGTCAATTTGATTTTGTGATTTCTATAAGCGGGAGGTCCGATTCTTCTACAAGAGAGGTTGTCACACATCAAGAACTTTTTTAATTTCTGCCTCCTGGCAAATGCACAGTAGTGCAGGCTTACCACTGGCAATATTTTGGCTTACGAAGAAAAGCAATTGTTTTAATATTGCACATATCAGACAATAACAATGAGGCTGGGTTTATTCAGCTCAGTGTTGAAGTGGTTAGTAGGTCTGTGTGTTATCAGCACAGGCAAACACACCCATCCATCTGGGAGAGAGGGTGAAGCCCTTCAAAAAACCTGCAAAATACCACCTTTGCAAAGAGGCTAACATGGATTTCTGAAAATATATACGGGTCAAGAAATTAATGACGTATGCAAAGCAGTAGGACTAAAATACTCAAAATGTTCCTTATTTTTAGTTCTCTAGAGCTATTACAACAAGAAAAACTCAGTTTCATGTAAATACGTAAATGTCAGGTGTTCTTAAGGTTCCAGTTGCACATTTGTAAGGACAACAGGAGACATAAAACCATATTTTTAATCCTCAGTTTATATAGTCATGAATAGTATGAAGAGCATACTTCAGGACTAAATGGATGCAGTAAATTTGGGTTCACAAGGGCTTCATTTGAGTGGATTTGCTGGATTTTTTTTGCTTGCCTATCCAGTTTGCAGTGGACAACATGTTCCATGCAAACACTTTGGCTTCTGCAGTGGTTGGGCTGACATTTATGCTCTTATGCAACTCTGATGCACTCACATTAATTTGACTATCCTACTGTAAGAGACAGAGAAATCTATGAAGAGCAATAAGTTTGCAGTTTTCCCTACGGTCCAGAGTTCAACTGTTTCAGCAGGTGATAAGGGCTATCACCACCCTTATTAGTATTTGAACAAGAATAGACATGGTTTTAGTGCAAACCACATTTTTTAATTTAAAACTCTTCTGAGTCACAAATTAGGTGGATTACATGTGAAATAGATGCCATATTTCTAACCTGGAAAATCTGTTTAAAGAATATCTGTAACACGTGTGTATGTGTGCATGTACAGTAGTGAAGGTTTTTTATGTTTAAAATGTGTTTTGAAACATCATGAATTTACCGTGTAGAACTAATTAATTAATTTTAGCATTAATTAGTAGTTTGACAAAGGCCTTGTCCTATGACAGGGAGGAATCTGCCATAAGGTCATTTTTCATTCTGGAGACTGAAGTTCTAAATATATATATATATTTATGTTTTGTATAAAATAACCTTTTTTTTTCTCTGCTCTGTGGGGATCAGCAGAGAGTAATTTAAAAAAGCAGTGGGAGTGTCAGCAAAGAACTAGCCTTGCCCTGAAAAGGAGGTGTTTTCTCCCTGAATGCTATCAAATCACTCTAACCTTTCCGAGAAGTGATAGATTCTGTTAATTAAATGGGCTGCAGGGTAGCAGCAAGCTTGTTCTACATCACTCTTTCTGCTTCTGTTTCAAAAGCGGATTTTCCAGCTCCAAATTCTACATTATTCTGCTGTAAAGCCATGATGCAATTGTGCGGGAAAGCTCAGTCTCAGGTAGTACTGCCGCAGCAACAATACATGAAGAGCTTTACAGCAATGGAAAGTTAACAATAACAGAAATAGGTTGTGGTGTTATGTTTTACAAAGCAATTTAGAAAACAGAAAATTTAGCATAAAGCACAAAAAGCAAGTTGTATAAACTTCAGCCTAGGAGGTTTATTATCTGGAGTGATTTCTTTAGCTATTGCTATAATCTTAATCAGAGTTATATATCAGCACTGATAATGTATGTACTTTATAAGCAGCCTTCTTTGTAACAGGATTGTTTCCCAGAGGAGAAGCCAGAGTTTCTTGGATACTGAGGACTCTACAAGAAAGCAAGGCTTGCTATGAAGCCTCTAGACTTTCAGACTCATCTTTGAAAATAATGAAAGGAAAACCACACCTTTTTTCCTAGCGTATTAACTGAGCTCCATCTTTTAAAACCACTTTGACAAATATCTCAAAGTTTAAGGTTAGGAAAGCATTACTGGTGAATTTGCTCAGTGGATCTCCCTGGAGCCAAGGAGATGCTCATCTCCTTCCATCACTGGATAGAAACACCCTGGGAAGGAGACCGTGGTTTCTGTTCCTGGTACTTGCCATTTGAAAACCAGACAGGAGATGTGACCCTTAGTGAAGAAGGTTAACTGAGTCTGTATGCCAGGAAGATGTTTACTCTCTCTGCCTCAGTCCCCTATTGGTTTAAGTACAAATAAGGACATTTATCTTCTCCTTCCTTTTGTCTTTCTGTTGTAAAGCTGGAGTCGATAAACTCCTCAGGACCAGGCTGTCTCTTTGTGGGCATGTGTTCAACACCTAATACTACAAACATGGTCCCTTAGAGACATCCAACAAAACAAATACTCATTATCTGACTATTTACATGCAGGCTGAACAGCCTAGGGATTTTCGTTCAATTCTGTGGGGTTTAACAGCCTGTAATCCCTGTAGCCTGAAAAGGGGAAAGTCATTGCTATCTTTAAACGTTTCCTAAATAAACAGAAATTTACAACTAGCTTCTTTCTCAAGTGGGTCATCTGTGAGATCTACCCAGACAGACACATCTGACAGATGAAAGCTCTTTTACAGATGATTTATTGGATACCTAAAAAAAAAGTATCCTTCATGATTTTCATAGGCAAAAAGTAAATTAATAAAGTAAACAACTTCTTTTAAAAACATCTGTGATAGGTGTCAGCATTTCTCTAGGGAATTTAACAGCAGTTTACAGCTTTGAACTGGCACAAAGTAACAAAGATATTATTCTGATTTCTGAGGCTGCCTCTGAAAAAAAGCAGTCATAGGAGGAAAGCAAGTCAGTATTTGCAGCTATAACCACAAGTAAATAAAAGCTTTTGCTCCTGCTACTTGCCACTGACAAGAAAAACAGCAGGCACAGCCCTTACAAAAATGGAAGAATCTGCCTCTGAAGAGTGCACTGGTTCTTATTATTTCTCAGGTGGTATGGAAACACATGGACTCAATATATTTTCTAATAAGACACTATTTCAAACCACAACAAGTCAGAGTGTGATAGAGAGGAGCTACATTTCCCACATGGGATTAGTGGCACTGATGCACACTTTTTACTGTCCATAGCAGGAGCCACCGTAGCCCTGTTCAGAGATGGAAAGCAGACTGAGGGGCTTGGGAAATGCTGATAACTGAAACAGAAGAAGGACTTCAACAGTTTTGTATTCTGCAAAACTAATTTTTATGAGCTGTTAAACATACTTTAATTAAATTCTCAGAAAGATAATGATTGTGAATACCCTCGACAAAATGCTCTTGGTAACAGCAGTTCTTTCCAGTTATGAAAGAATTTTGACAGTCAGCTCATCTGCATCTACTGTTGGTGGAAATGGGTTTTAAAATCAAACATTAACATTTTAAAAGCAGCTTTTCAGTGACCCCTGCCTGGTCTGTTTTCAATAGCTGCACTTCATTAAAGGCCCAAATGACAGGCTTAGATAATAAAGTCAATACCTTCAGACTAGCCCTCAAAATATATGTCTTTCTAAGGTTTTAAGCTGCCACCATTAGCAAAGTGTCTGAGTTTCTTCCTTAAGAAATCAATAACAAAATAACCAACAAAGTTCTATGGCTTACCGTATTTTCTGGTATCATTTTTTTGAAAATGTGTTTTTCAAAGCGTGCTTAATCAGTCTGTTACGAGCATGTACTTTTATCATAGATATAAAGGCAACTTTCTTAGATACTTCTAATGATATCACTGCCATACCACTGTTGTCAGTATTAGGTTCCTCAAATCAAAAATGCACATACACACCTAGGTAGTATGCTTATATCTCAGGATATGTAAATTGCTCAGAGATGCCTGCCCTCCCGAAATATGGGACAATGTGCTAAAAATCTTAAAGCAAGACATGAAAAACAAAGAAAACTCGTCACCTACTCCGACAAGCAGTTCACCTCATATACCAAAACTCCTCCCCAATTCCTGAAGGACGGACTGGGAAAAAAAATTAAAAAAGATAGTCCCAGGCTTATGCCACGGTCACCTATTAGATATCCAAACGGCTGAAATGCATGCAGTGAACATGGAAAACATTCCAGAGTCTATCCGTTTCATGATCTGTCCATAAAATGGTTTCTCTGTAGGAAATAATCTAGTTTAAAAAGAATTCATTTCACATTCTTGCTTGCAATACACCATTAAAACTTTTCATCTAAGAAACATAAATTTCAGCTAATGACTTCTCTGGCCTGATTTGAGGAAAATCCTTGTTTAAGGTATTGTGTTAGCTCTGATCTACCAGGCTTTAGGCAACTCCAAAGATTACCTTCAATAACTTGTTTATACCTGAAGGGGTTTGATCATATTTTCTCTTGAGCCTCGGGGTCTGGGCTTGGCACTATTCATTGTTTTAATAAGTCTATGACAGTCTTTGTGTTTTAAATCTATACACTAGCCCACTAATGTCTTTCATCTCAGAACAACATGTAGCGCTGCTCCAAGCGATGCTGCCGATACCTCTGTTATGCCTCTGAAATGCCCAGGTTTAAAAGGATATCACAAAAACACAGATGAAGAAGTTAAAGGCGTAGTAACTTCTCTTCAATCAGACTGTATTTTTGTGGCATACTAAATAACATGTCAAGTTGCTCTGGCATTAACAAAGCAGGTTTTTTTCTGATACAGAGGGCAGGAAAAGCATCACAGAAGGGATGACAGAGTCTTCAGAAGTGGATTCAGCCTAATGGTTTTCCAAGCTGAGTTTAGGAATACCAAGCATGAATGAAACCTGCACTTCCCCATCCCCCACTAGCATCAAGTTTTTGGCAGGAAGTATATAAACTTCTGGCATGAACATTTCCAGTCTCAGCAGATATCACTCAAGACAATTATCAAGTGTCTTGATAGCCACTGATGGCCTGTGCCCTTCAGATATGCAACTGGCAGGTTACAGCTTACAGCACTAAGGTCACAACTGCCTTTTGCCTGAATACTGATAAGACACAGGCTTTCGCTAATAATCCTACAGGAAGTCAAGCACACAAAGAGCCTTTAAAACAGGCAAACAGCCTGTGGGCATAAGGTCCCCATCCTGGAAAACTTTGCCAGCAACATACTGCACTGCTGGAATTTAAGCATGGGATTCAACTTCACTACCAAAATGCAAGGGCCTTTTTTCACCAAATGTGTTAATGTCAGAGTTTTTTGCTTTCAGCAATATGAGTCTCATTCAATAGCATGCAGTTTCTGCTAGAGATCCGAACAACCATATTGCTCCTGGAAAGTAATGTCTACCCTCCACTTGAGTTCAACAATGAGCTCCTGCAATAAATGTACAAAAGCCTCTGTCTTTATTAAATTCAGGGCACATATGTTATGACATATGTAAAGAGAGAGTGCCAATTGTCCCTTTAATCTTACTTTATTACCTGATGTACCTACAGCTGCACTGATTTCCAGAGCTAACAAGTATATATTCACCTTGCTCACATTCTTCCTTGAAGTGATGGTGTTCCCAGCAGTGTGCAGAAGACCGACTTCTAACTGAGTGATTAGCAATATTCTGTTGTTTCATTTGCCCAGTTCATGAGGAAGCCGTATCCTTTTTAAGAGGGACAAACCTCTTTGGTATGTCCTTTTTTTCCTTCAGTAAATGTAAAAGCCTCATCTGAGCATAGGCCTCCAGTAATATGTGACTGGAATACCTTCTCAAGCTATTCTTTATAAACATGCTGGTAATTATATATGTCTTGCTTTTTAGAATGCTGACAGTAGTAAAGTTTTCAACACAAAGACTGAAAGTTCCAGATGTCCTCAAATATGATTATTTGTAAAGATGTGGCTTTAGTTAAAGAAAATCAACTCAGTAAGCAGAGCAAATGAAAGAATCTGCTGGAAGATCAAGTACCTGAAAAAATTTAATTTCTTTGTTTGAAGGGGGAAAATGAAGAGGGTACACTACAAACCCATATAAACTGTATGAAATGTAGGAAATGGATTTTGTAAGAAACAAAGATTAAAATCATGCGCTTACTGAGGTAAAGAGTGAAGAGGGCATGAAGTTTCACTATTCATCTCCCTGTCTCCAGGATATTGCCCCAGGCTGTGGTCTAAACAGGATCAACAAACAACACACAAGATTTCCACCTAAGAAATCTCCAGCCACTTCACAGAATCATAGAATGGTTTGGGTTAGAAAGTACCTTAAATATCATCCAGTTCCAACCCCCCTGCCATGTTCTGGGACACCTTACACTAAACCGTGTCACCTAAAGCTCTGAAATGTCAAACTGGCAATGGGATGCAGCTTGTCCAGGGACTAGCAGAAGGTCAGACATGAGGGTGGGGAGGCAGCTTGTTATCTCGTTTGCATTAAAATAGCCAGTCAAGATTATTTCCTCCCACTTTTTCTGTTTCAGCGGTTTAGCATCTAATACTTGTTATAGGATTAATTTTCTAATCCTCACTAAATCACACATGGAAAAATAGCAGCATGTTGGCCAACCAACAGTACCTTTGTGAATTATTAAATCCCCTTTACATGTTTGTTTACTAACTTCCTTATTCAAATTACATCTATCTACTTCTTTTTATGCATGTATCTGTGTATATAAACATATACATGTACGCATACATATACATGCTTAAACACACACACATGCACACACACATATATATTTATACATTGACACCAGGGGCTTATGTTACCTTTTCCTAATTTAAAGTGAGTCTATACTTGCTCTTAAAAAACTTTATCATATCATCACAAAGAGAAATAAAATAAACAAAACTTTAAATACTTTTCTCTGCAAGAAAATTACTGTTTCTCTCTGATGATGGAAATCATGCAGTATCTTGTAGAGAATGAATCGTTACATGGCCATTACCATCAGGAAAATAAATTTGATTCCTTAAGAAAGTCTGTTTCACTGTGCTCACAAGTTTGGAAAACACAAAGCAGGTTTTATGCTTATTGGCTTGTTTTAATATCCCAGACAAGCATAACTGAAACAGGCTTGCTAGATCATGCAGAAAATTCAGGTATCTGGAAACCAAGCTTATCTAACCAAAGCAAAATACACCTTTTAGCAACAGAGACATTGTAATGCTTTGCTACGTCACTCATTCCTGTCCTCATTCTCAATAAAATATTTAGATTAACGGCTTTTGAAGTGTGTTCCCCCTCACCTTTTTTGTTTTCTTTATTTGGGGAGGTTCCCAACAGGGAATAGCCAATGCATTAGTAAAGCCAAGATAGTTCAAAATTTAAGAAACACATGTTGTTCAGATATCCAGTTGGAAAACAAACAAGCACTTATTATCACCAGTAGGATGGCCTTGCTAAAGCGTTCTCATTTCTTAAGACAACACACACTGGGTAGCATTTTCACTTGAATGCTCAAACTTCAGTATCCTTCCAGAATCACAGTAGACTTCATACGTTTTAGGTAGTTTTTGGTGAATGGCATTGCCTGTCTATGGTGACCTGAGGACCCTTCCTACTTCTCACATTTCATCACAAGGCCTTTTTTCCAGTTAGAGAATGCAAATGATGTGAAAGCTTCATTTGTGTACTTACACAAAACAAGTTTGCCTCTAAAAGCTGAACATTGGCAGAACATTGGCAGAGGAAAGTGCACTGTCACTAATGTCAGAGTAATGTAGTTGTTGGAAACCATCAAATCCAGATGAGCACGATGTACAGCCTGGATTTCCAAAGTAATGTATGGTGAAAACAAGTAAGTTATGCCTGATGAGGTGTCACAGTCTTCTACATCTGCTGCAATGTGAACCTGTTGCACACGGGGTTTGTGGAATCCCTGTACTACCATGTGCACAAATTGTCCACTTAGGTGTTGGCAGCATAATTTGTTTGTTTATAATTCAACCCAAAGCAATTATTAACAGATTTCATTTTAGCTTTTTGGATAATGTACCTTATTTTCGCACCTTACTCTGCCAGAAATCATATAATCAGAACAGCAATGCAGATTTAAAGTCACACATACTCTCAAAAGCAAAAGTAAGTGCACAATTAAAATAAACCAAAATAGATCCCACTACTCTTCTCTTTGAAAACTTAAACATTTCACTGGCTTCAAGAATCTTAATTCCTTTCCTGCTTGCATTTTGTATTGGAAGTGGGTTTTGTGCAAGAATAAATGAATGAAATAATTAACAGCCTTTTATCTCTCCACTGTAGTGGTTGAACAATTGTTTTTTAATGTTGCTCTCTTCCTAGGTTACTTAACAAGCAAAAAACAAGTATAGGACTAGACTTCTAGAATGGAGAATGCATAAGGTCAGCCAACAGCTCATTCAGCCTTTCTTCATCCTTTGTGAAAGGTGCATGGTAGAGAAGTCTATGAAGGGGGAGCCTGCACTTGAGGTCTGGAAGTAGTCTTCAGCACTCCTGGCAAGTCAACAGAAGTCCCAGCTGAGCACAGCTCTACAGAAATAGTCACATTACACATGCCAGACTTAGATATCTGCTTTGTGACAGCATGGCTTTCCCACCCATATCTTCTACTTACAATTTATCAGTGGTCTGTGGCTGTTTAAAGTTTAAACTCATTACCTCTTGTCTTGTTGCTACAATCCCTGATGAAGAGTCCTTCTTCGAAATCCTTGTATGCCTCCTTCAGATACTGGAAGGCTGCTATGAGGTCTCCATGCAGCCTTCTCTTGTGCAGGCTAAACAAACCCAACTTTCTCAATCTGTCTTCATATGGGAGGTGCTCCAGTCCCCTGATCATCCTCAGGGCCCTCCTCTGGACTTGTTCCGACAGCTCCATGTCCTTCTTATGTTGAGAACACCAGAACTGCACTCAACACTCCAAGTGAGATTGGACAAGAGCAGAGTAGAGGGGTCTAAGACCTCACGATTAGCATTGTTGAACTCATAAGGTTGGCATCAACCCACCTCACAAGCATGTCAAGGTCCCTCTGGATGGCACCCCTTCCCTCCAGCGTGTCAACCAAACCACACAGCTTGGTGTCATCAGCAAACTTGCTGAGGGTGCCTCAATCCCACTGTCCATGTCACCGACAAAGATGTTGAACAGGATCAATCCCAACACCAACCTCTGAGGCACACCATTCATCATGGTTCTCCACTTGGACTTCAAGCCATTGACCACAACCCTCTGACTGCAACCATCCAGCCAGTTCCATATGGTCCATCCACCAAATCCATGTATCTCCAATCTGGAGACAAGGATGCCATGTGGGACAATGTCAAATGCCTTGCACAATTTAATATTTGTATTTATTTTATTTTACTTTATTGTATTTTATTATTTTGTTTTATTTATTTTATATTTTTTAAGTTTTATTTTATTTTAATTTCTACAGAACCTTCATATTCCTGTTATTAGATGAAAGGAGGACTAGCAGCCTAACAGATCTAAGGGTACACAGTCTGAATGCAGAATCTACCTTAATCCTCCCCAAAGCACTCTCAGACAGAGCCAGGCTCTGGCTGGAGAATAAGGCCACATAGTTATACTGACTCTACTCACTGAAACTTCAATGCAAAGAGTGCAATAAATATTTTAAGTTGAACGGTTTTGTCCACTGTTATAGCCAATCTGTTTCTGGAAAGCTGACAGATAACTACATATGTTAAGCCACTTAACGTGGCTCTACAAAGCATTTTGTATTTTAGCAGGATTTTTTGAATCCTTCTAATGAATATATGTTTCTTTCCTTAAGCAAGAAGAGAGTAGTAAATGATATTTAATGAATAATCTGAACAACATTTTTAAATTTGGTACAGAATCCTACAGATATATCTGTAAAAGATATAGGCAGAGCAAAAAACAAGATGTGGAAGAGTGGGAAGTGAATGTGAGAGTTTTCAGGAATTCTGAATAAATCAATCAAGCAAACCCCTGGGAAATGTTTATATCCTAGCAATTTCAAGAATCAATACCTTTATTTGCTTATAAATACCTTCTCAGATTTCTTACACATACTTTCATTCATTTGTAAAAATACATACCTTCAGAAGCACCATGCCTCCATTTTTATTTGTCAAGTGATTTCAAAGAGAAAGAAATATGAAACATGGAATTTAACTTTCATCATGGATTTAACTGAAACTCAGAAACTTTTTTATTCATACAGTGCTCAGAGCAGCTACTGAAATTATGTCAATCTCTGATAAGCAGCAAAATAAAATGCAGTTATGGGCATTACAACTATATGATTTATTATATTGTAATACATATATACGTAAGTATATGAAGAAGGGAGGCTGGAACTAAACCTTTTTTTAGTGAGAAAGGATAACTTTTTTCTACCTCATGTGCCTTGCTCTCCTCTAACGTTATGTTAAGATGCTCGAGAGTCAGATTTCTTCATCTCTCTGTTCTGGTGCTGTTTCCTGACCCAGCGCAGCTCTTCGCCATGTTCATACAGAACATTCTCACAGGCAAGGCATTGCTCTGAAATGAGAGAAGTAGGAAAATGAGTTCCAGAAAGGCTGTAAAAATACCTGTAGCCAGTGCAGGCAAGGGGGCAGGAAAGAAGAGGTCAGTGAAAAAGAAAGCATATTTCCTCTCTAATTCTGTAGTTCAGTTATAAGTCTCCTTTTAATTCTACTATATCACTGAAAAAGATCATATTTTAAATTCTGTAGACTTTTCCACAGATCAAAAGAGAAGAAAGGGAAAATTCTCAGCTGAAGTCAAAAGATTACAGGAACAGAAAGCACATACAGAAACAGTGGAAAAAGAGAAGACATGGAACGTTTTCATGAAAATAAACCTAACATATTAAAACTTAACTGTCCTAGTATACCTCTTGGCATATAGCTTAGCATATCTTTCTGATAGAATTTTTTTTTTAATGAAATCATCTAGATTTCATATACCTAGAGGGGAAATTAAGGATTTGCAAATTTCAGTTTATGAACATAAATTAAAGTGGCAGTGGGAAACTGCATTTTGATACTGAATGACATGAAATTTCAAGGGAATGCCAGAGGCCATTTTTATTATTACCATTATTTAGCAGCTCCAAAAGGAGCAGAAATGATAGGGAAACACATTTGTAAAACCTTAAAAGCTACTGTTAAACGCAAGAATTTTATTCTGAACAGGGCAAAGAACGAAGACAAACTTTAACAAGAGGAATTCTGTTTCAGAAAGAAAATTATTATTCACTGTATTAAATATGGGTTTGTAGAATGAATTCAAAGCCTTGCCAAATTGCTCCTCAGAATTGGCTTGTGGGTGGGCTCAGCACTACTTCAAAAGAGACTCTTCCTACAAGAGCGTATCTTTAAGCCTATCAAATCAAAAACACTATTCAAAAAGAACAAATATACATAATAACACACTAAATACACATAATTATAAGAGAGAATCATGAGCATTTCTGTCTGTGTGCCCTTACCTGCTGCTGTGCTCTAAGAGAAAGCTGGAGGCTGGGTGGTTCTTGCCATTTGCCTGAACTGACTACTGTTAGAAACAAAGCTACAGAATAATTCATCCATGCAAATGAGAGACTTAAATTATCACAGGCCTGCCATAGAGAGGAAAAAATTGCAAATGTCCTTTAGACCTCCAAAAGGGCTATTATAAATCAGTCATTTGCCCACTATTGAATCAGACTTTGTCCATGTAAGAGATTAGACAACCTGGAAAATAAAGTAATTTAGCATTAGTGTGCCTTTAATTTTAGATGCTTTAGTCTTCATATCATGTACACCTTATTCATAATATTACTAATTTTTATGAGTCTGCAGAGCTTTCTGCTTCTATAAACTTCCCCAAACAGCCCTTTGACAGCCATTTGGTTGTTAAGAACAAAGAAAGAAAGATTGGTTTTCTATCTTCTAGAACTGTTTTTTACAGTTTTTCTTTTCATTTCAGGCATGTTTGCTGTTTAAAATATTTTGCTATCTTACACACTTTGATTAAAACAGTAACATGGAATGAAGCACCTTTCCTTACTTTCTTGTAGCTCAGCACAATAGTAACATCAAAAGACTTGCATATGGATTTTTCATTTATTTATGGCAAATATAGCTTATTTTCTTTGGGTAACTATAGTGGCATAAAAGGATTTTTAAGCATGCAGACAGAATGGCATTTGACACTGCTCAGATGTTATAGTCATGAAGGTTATAATAGGATGACTCTGCATTACTCTCCTCTTGATTAATATGCTAGAAATCACTTTTGTTGTTCAGTGTAGCAGTTTGGCACATACAAAAATTAACTCAAGCTGTATTTATTATAGTTGCTGGAATAGTCTAGTGAACCTTTGCCATTGCCGACCAGCATAAATGACTTCTCTGGGATCTGCAGAGCACTAAGAGTGAAAGTCACTGCTCTGAGAAGACTAACGCAGGACCTGTCCTACACTTCAGTGTTCAGCATAGCACTTACAGACACTTATGGTTTGGGTCAGTGATGTGACCAAGAGTAAATTTTACCCTTTGTGTGGAAAGCTGTAGATCAGAAATCTCATTATCTCAGTAATGAGAGAGGGTACTTGCTATGACTGAAAGAGCAAAAAGGTATGGCAATTTCAGGAATATGTGAGAGGGGAGAAAAATAGTCTCTGATTAGCCCATATTTTGGGTGAGGAATTTTTAAAAGAAAAATAATAATGCACTAAGCCCTTCAGCATGTGAGCAAAGCAAATAATATACTACCTACATCACTTGTGACCTATGCAAGACCATACAAAGATATGCACAAGATATGCCTTCGCTGTTGTTAGCAGTGTCTAATGGAAACAAAAGACTGTATGTCATTTAAGTGTCTAGGACTATTGTTCTTGCCCTTATTACTTTTGATTTGTCATTATATTTTGCAGTCCTTGCACAACAAGAACAGAGGGGACAGAATCGTCTCAATTTGAATACTGTGTCCATACCTTCAACATATGTTTTATTATGGTGCATGTTTTGTGTCTAGACATTTTTCTGTACAAGAATAACTTACCATGTAATCTGGTACAAATACAGAAGGGCTTCTGATGTAACAATACAGCTGAAATGTAATTGATTCCCTGGGCAAAAAGATAAACATGAATGAACAGTCTTCATGTTCATCAAAGGAGAATCATTCTCAGATACCTCATTTCCATCCTCTGAGTCCAAATAGATGAAGAAAACTTCGGCACAATAAGGTCTAGAAGTTAGATATGAATTGAGTGGATGTATTTTTGTCACACTACTTTGAAGTTTTACTTTCTCTGAAACACCTGAAAAGAATGAGATGCCATCAAAACAGAAAGGCCAAGATCCCCAACACAAGCTCTGAGGGAAAGTACCCCGGCAAACAGCTCCAGCTTAGTTGTCAGACGCCATAGCAAAACTGGGCTTGAAAGACCCATGGCTGTACGCAAGGAAAGACTTAAATGTCAGCTATCCTGCAAGACTTTACCTCATTTCTCTAACTTCCATTTTTGATGCTTTTGTTTGTTTGTGGGTTTTTTTGTTTAACTCCCTCTCAGCTTTGTAGTCAAGATCTCAAAAGCACAGCTTTTTACTAAAGTAGACATGATTTAATCTTTGCTTATGATAAGGATGAATTCCTTATTAATTCACAGGAATTTACATTTCTCCAGGAGCAATGACACAAAGAAGGTACAGTGGGCATATGAGTGAAATGTTTGTGCAAGGTCGTGCTCTCACCAAGAGAAAAACCCCTCTTTAAAAGGATAGAACAGCATCTTTCTGTGTAAAGGCAGCGCAGCAAGACTGCACTTGGTCCAGAGTTTCACAGCATTGCAAAAATATATAACAGAAAAATATTTGCCCAGTACAGTCTACTTTTACTGGATCTGTAAAACAATTTGTAGGAAAAAAAAAGAATAAGTTGTATGTAAACAAAAAAAAAATTATACAGAAGGTCAAAATAAAGATTAAACTGGTGCCTAGATCATAACATGGTACCAAAATCTCCTTCAGAAAGCACAGTGAGATTGGGCTCCATTACCTGATAGATTTGGAAGAAGACAGTGTTGTTTAATAAGTTGGTTGTTTTTCTACTTCAGTCCAGCAATACTGGCTAACAAACACCCTCATTTTGATGAAAAAAGAAATAAAATCCAGCCTGGTTAGTTTACCACTTCACCTAGAAAAAACAGGCTGAAAAGAAAGCCCTCTTCAAACTATGAGTTCCCAAGAAGAAAATGTTGCCAGAAAAACTTTTTCAATGCAAACCCCTTGAAATCTGGATTATACTGCAATAAAGTTTCCTGAAAAAAGACACAAATTATAGGAAGTCAGTCAGAAAGGGGTTCCTTTATATTACAGGAATGCAGCTTGGGATGAACTGTGCGACACTTCACGTTCAAAACCAGCTCACCTATAGTAATAAACTATGAGACAAGAGTACTGCTAAGGGATTGTGTAATCCTGCAAAAGGCAAAACTTTCAATGGATATTGATGGAAGAGACCTTGATACTGACTAAAATGGATGAGGGATCACATATGCCAAATGAGAATCTGCAAGTGAAATGAGAAAAATGAGGTAAGATTAAATCAGAGCCAGACAAAGATGGAATACAATGTTACCTGTAGCAATCCTGGAGAACAAGCTTGTTTACACGGAATGGGGAAAGCATAACACTCAGCAGGCTATTTCAAAATAGCAACTATATACAACTTCTGAATGGTTCCCATATGAAATCAGGATGTAGCACAGACACAGAAAGAGAAAAGATTAGAATGCTAACAAAAATACTGTGGTAAGACCTGTGGAATTTAAATTGTAAATAAGATATATGTATGAAAAGCAAGCCTGCTGTTTAAGAGTAACTGTGATGCATCTGGATCTCAGGGCTGTGCCTGTACACCCAGTACACCTGAATTGTTAATTTGGGGTTGTCCATGAGCTCCTGTCGTGGTTTAAACAAAGACACTCACTCTCCCCCTTCTTTCCCTCCCTCTACTCCTGGAGGGACGGAGAGGAGAATCGAAAAGAATGCAGCTCCCATGGGTTGAGATAAGAACAGTTTAGTAACTAAAGGTATAACACAAATCACTACTGCTACCACCAATAATAACAATGATAAGGGAAATAACAAGGGAAGAGAATACAACACCTCACCACCAGCCAACTGATAACTCGCCCCACCCCACCAAGCACTGACTGGTACCTCGTCCAACCCTGCAGTGAACTAGCCCATCCAGGTAACTCTCCGTTACATCCTGGGCATGACATGCTGTGGTATGGAATACCTCTTTGGCTAGTTTGGGTCAGGTGTCCTGTCTCTGCTTCCTCCCGGCTTCCCCTCCCTCCCTGGCAGAGCATGAGGCTCAGAAAGTCCTTGGTCAGATTAAAACATTTCTGTTATCACCTCTGTTTCCAGGCCAAAAGTCAAAACACAGTGCTGCACCAGCTACCAAGAAGGAGAAAAGACTGCTATTGCTGAACCCAGGACAGCTCCCCAGCAGGTCTTTGGCAGAGGTGAGGCAATGGTCTGGCTGGAGACAATGGAACTACTTGGACTACTGGCTGCCTGCACTCCTGGCCATCTTCACAATTAGCCACCTGCTAATTGTGACACAAAACCTCCTGTTTTGTGCAGGAACACTCCTGTGGTAACTTTAGATGATTCAGAAGACTCCTCCAGGCTGTTCAACATCCAGTCTGGAGGACGACTTCTGGAGCCTACCTCCAGTGGTCACTACTACAAAACAAGCCAGTTTGTGCAGAGATATTGATCTATTTGTCAACTGTAATTTGAAACCATTGCTGTTGATACAGAAATGATCACATAGGATAGTCTTTCATACAGACACAGTTAAAAAGCATTTTGCATGTGGCTCAGATTAATGAGGGATATCAGTGATGAAGATACATGCTTGTGCTGGGGTGCTTATACAGAATCACAATCAGCTGGAGTATAAGAACCGAGCCAAGCAGGGGTTTGGGAAGCATCCCCAGATCCAGCTGAGGACAGCCCTGCAGGGGGCCTTTGCAGTAGAGACTCCTGTTGCCATTCATACAGTGACTGATCATCTTGTTTGGAAGGCTACATTTCTCATATGAGCATTATGCTGTGCCAAAATCACAACAAAATAAGTTTTAAATATAAAAAAAACTCGGTGCCTGAAAGCCTGTGCAACAAGATTGAGTTCTGCACTTTGGACTGTGGATTTCACAGCATGATGGGCTACATTTCTAACATATTAGGCACTTTAGTTTGGAATGATGATGGACTACAATTTCTAACACATTAAGCGCTTTGGTTTGCACTGATAACTGGGTATACTTGATGGAAGGTTATTTTCTAGGAGTGGGGATTCTTCACTTGTAAAAAGAAAGCTGCTTCCACACCACAAATTTCTGACAAAGAATTCAGTAACTGTTGTTGAGAGTCTGTACAGTCTTTCGACATATACAAGTATAAGAGCCATAAAGTATGCTGAGGTCAGACAATCTACTGGCAGGAATCTAAAGTGGAGACTTTATAGTATTTCCATGTAATAGCAAAAAGTGTCATAATAATGCTTTTAGACAGGCATGCTGAAACAAGGTCTAAACAAAACCAAAAATAACCAAGTTGTATCACAGACATATAAAACTTCACCTTAAATGCATGATAAATTCAAGGTGACACAGCTCAGTGATAAAAACGGAGATGGTGAAGTTCCATTAGGAGTAAGTATACAATAGAAAGCTTTGCTCTTATACAAAGCTAAACTAGCAAATGAAGGGCTAATATATCTTCTTCTTGCACTATTGGAGCACCTACCTGTAAATACCCAAATACAATCAATAGCTAGTGAAGAGAAAAACAGGAAGAAAAAGCAGGGAAGAGTAGATAAAAACGACAATGAGGTTCTTAAACAAGAAAAAATGCTCTCCAGCAGCATATTTGTACTTTGCAATGACCTGGTTCCTAGAGAAAAGGTCCAAATAAATCTGGTTAGCTGTAATACCTAAAAGAACAGAAGCACAATGCAGTAAAGAGGATAGGCTGTAAAAGCAGGTGTTAAAAACAGATTCCAGGATCCAATTGAGTTGCTCTTTAAGCTCAGGTGGTTTCATTTCACTTCTGTTTCTTCTCTCACCTTTCCTTAGTCCAATATTTTTGATTTATAAGCCACTCAGGCTGAGGCTGCATATTCAGCACCCAACACAGTGGGTGCCTGGAAGCTGAACCGGGTCCACACATGATGATCTGTCATGAAGAAGCCATTCTCACACAACATAAATGGTGTTCAGTGCAGCATCGTGTCTCAGATGCACAAAGAAATGGGTGTCTGTGATGAAGTCTGCAATCTGTGCAGCAGAGGTGCCATCAGAAAGTTTGCAGGGGAACACCTTTACTCAAAACCCTCTTGAAAGATGGCCTTGAGCCAGCTTGAAAGCAACATCTGTTCTAAATGCATCAAAACACAGTTTGTACCATGGGAGTGATATGAAACAAATGGACAGGCAGGAGATATGGACTGACACAAGAGAGTTCCAGGGATCTTGGGGCTAGATATCTTGCTGAAAGGGCATAGAACCCACATTTCAATATCAGCATTTTTTGCTTATTGAGCCATCTCAGAAACAGGAAGATTAAATTCTTTATTTGATAATAAGCATTTAAGCATTATGCATGAGAATGGAAAAAAAAAAAAAGGAAAAAAAAAACCCAACCAAATTAACCAAAGTTTTCTGCATATATCTAAAGGAATAACACTTGATATAATTTATTTGGAATTCCAACAGGCTTTGATGTGATGTGATGTGAAGGGGAATTCTTAAAGTGCTACCATAGACTACAAACAGGTGGTGAAATTTGAATGCCACTGAAATGAGAGGAGTTCTGTCATTGAATTCAGTGAGGTTATGGGTTTAGCCAGAAAATCACAGTAGTAATGACTGGTTATTTTCCAGCTTGGCAAAAATATCAGAATGCAGTAATCCGTGCATCTCTGCTAAGATTGGTTTTGTATGGGACAGTTATGCAAATATAGATTAAACCCTGAAAGCAAGCAAAAGACTGAGATGCCAGAAATAGCAACATGGAACAAGTTAGTCAATATTTAAGACTTCACAGGAGCTATTCCAGCGTAGCAGAATTATTCCAGTAATAAATGCGAGGTCATACCTTTTATGAGTACCAATCTGAGCTACTGATCAATGCTGTTTGACTCTATATTTACTAGAACAATTTAGGGAATAAAAAAAAAAGGCCTGTCATCTAACTAAACATTTATGAAAATTTTTGCGAAAGAGGAACCACTCAATTTCTGTTTGAACAGATGTCTAGATTCATAAGCATCTCTGCTCAGGTTGCTCCTCCATTTTGGCAGAAATGACACATCTGTCCCCTCTGTCCTCCCAAGCCCAGTAATTAGACAGAAAAAAAGACAGAAAGTCAAACCAAAGTAACAGAAACATATTTGTGAATAGACTTTTAGGGCAGCTTGTAACATTTACCAACTCAGAAAACACAAAGAGAACTTTTCAGAGATGTATAATTCAGCCATTTACGCAGATGAGGGTCAGGATTAGGGAGCAGAACAACATAGGTGGCATTGTTTTGGCTACTTACTGTAGACCTCCTGACCAGGAAGATGAGGCAGAAGAGGTGTTTTTTAGACAACTAGAGGAAGTCGTATGGTTGCAGAATCTGATCTCATGTGTAACTGTGACCACCCTGATACCTGATGGAGGGACAGCACAGGAGGGCACAAACAACTCAGGAGGTTTCTAGAGTAAATTGTAGACAATTTCCTGAGGAGCTAATGTGAGAAGGAATGCTATTGGACCTCCTACTGACAACAAGGAAGGACTGGCTGGAGACTTTGAGATGATGATGAGATGGTGAACTTCAGAAGCCTGAGACAATGAGATAGAGCAAAAAAATGGAACAATAGCCATGAGCTTCAGCAGAATTGACACAGGCCTGTTTAGAGATCTGCTTGGAAGAATCTTCTGGAATATGGCCATGAAGAGAAGAAGGTGTTGATGAGATGCTGTCAATATTCAAGGATCATCCTCTCCAAGCTCAGGAAAGGTCCATACTGTTTAGCAAAGGAGGTCAGAGACCTGCAAGGATGAGCAAGGAACTCCTTACTAAACTCAAACGTAAAACTGGAGCGTACAAGAGGTGGAAGGATATTCTAGGAAGAATATAGATACTGTCTGAACTTGGAGGGAAGGGGTTAGGAAAACTGAAGTCCACAATGAGTTGAATCTTACAAGAGACATTAAGGACAATGAGAAAAGCTTATACAGGTACATCAGCAGCAAAAAAAAAAAGACTTGAGAAAATGTGAACCAGCTGTTGAATGGTGCAGAGGACTGACCTAAAGTACTCAATGTCTTCTTTCTGTCTGTCTTAACTGTTAAGACCAGTCACCAGAAATCCCAGACCCTTGACACCAGAGGGAAAGTCTGAAACAAAAAAGGCTTACTCTCAGTGGAGGAGGATCACATCAGGAAGCACTTAAACAAAGCAGACATAGACAAATCCATAGAGTTCAGTGGACTACACCCACAAGATGGTTGATGTTAGTGCATGGCAGTGGTAGCTGGCAGAGGTTATTGATGGCTGGAAAAGACCAAATGTCACTCCTGTCTCCAAGAAGGGCAAGTAGGATCTGGGATACAGCCTGTCAGCCTGATTTCAATTGCAGAGAATATGGTAGAACAACTAATCCTGGAAGCCATTTCCAAATACACAGAGGATAAAGGTGATGAAAGGCAGTCAGTATGGATTTAGGAAGGGAATAATTTTCTTCACCAACCTGATAGATATCCACAATTAAATTACTTTCTTGGTAGATGAGGAAAGAGCAGCTGATGTTGTCTATCTTGACTTTGGTAAGGTTTGTGATGTTGTCTCCTTGTGACATCCTAATTGACAGACAGACAAAGTACAGACTAGATGAGAAGACATTGAAATAGACTGAAAACTGGCTGAAAGGGTTGTCATCAGCACCACAAAGTCTGCTTAGAGATCAGACACTACTGGTGCCTCCCAGGGGTCAAAACTGGTTTCATATATTCTTAAACCCCTTCATTGAGGAACTGGAAGATGAATGGAACAGAGTGCACTCTCAACAGAGGGAGGAGAGGTCAATGTACTGGGTGGTTATGCTACCTTTCACACGTGCCTTGACTGTCTGGACAGTGGACTGACAAGAACCTCATGAAGTTCAACAAAGGGAAATGCAAAACCCTGTGCCTAAGAAGGAATAACCCCATAAGGCTCTGGGAACTGATCACCTGGAAAGCACGTCTGCAGAGCAAAGACATAGGAGTCCTGTTGGGAAAGCAAGCTGACCAGGAGTTGTCAATGCACCTTCGTGACAAAGAAAGACCCTCCTTGGCTGCACTATGAATCTTGTTGTCAGCAGGTCAAGGGAGGCTATCTTTCTCCTCTGCTCAGCCCTGCTCAAACACACCTGGAGTGCTGGGTCTAGTTCTGAGCTCCTCAGTACAAGAAACACATGGACATACTGAAGCAAGTCTAGTGCAAGACCACAAAGATGTTGAAGGAGCTGGAATATCTCTCCTGTGAGGAGAGCCTGAGGTAGCTGGGACTGTTCACCCTGGAGAAGAGAAGGCTCGAGTAAAATATGCATTTTATATATATAAGTATATGTATGTGTATGAAGTTATGCATAAAGACGCCTTTTTTATATATACTTATATATATTACACATAATATATATGTATAATGTATATAATATATATACGCATTATGTGTATGTGTGTATATATATATATGTACATAAATACCCGGTGGGGAAAGTATAGCTGATGGCACCAGACTCTACTTAGTGGTGCCCAGTCACAGGACAGGAAGCAATGGACTGTGGACTGACAGTTCCTGAAACAGAAAATTCCATCTGAACATAAGAAAAAGCATTGTTTTTTTACTGGAAGGATGGTAGAATTCTGGAACAAAGTCTCTAAAATGTTTATGGAGTCCTCAGCTGTGAAGATATTCAAATCCCAGGTGGACTTCAAAGTCTTCTTTGAAAACAAGAAAACATCCAAAAAAATAACACTTAAATAACTTTGAAACTTCCTTTTACATGAACAAAACCAAGCTACTTTACCGTGATCTTATATACGG
Source organism: Lathamus discolor (assembly GCF_037157495.1). NCBI lineage: Eukaryota > Metazoa > Chordata > Aves > Psittaciformes > Psittacidae > Lathamus > Lathamus discolor. Next base: position 51,568,316 of record NC_088909.1, on the reverse strand, counting down.
AAATGCTTAAGCTGTTAGAGTTCAAGCGCTGAGAGAGGGGTAAGGCTGTAGTAGTGACACAATACATGAAGCTTCTGACCAAAAAAAACAACTGATAACTGTATCTTTTAAAGCAAATATTGATCAAACTTTAACTGAACATTCTCTGCTCCACCAGCAGTGATCACTGGGAAGCTGTACTGGTACACAGGGAAAGTCCAGCTGCATCCAGCGGCTGCTGCAAATTAACAAAGTCTGTAATATGTGTCTGAGTGACAACTGTTATGTTCCTTGGTGACCGCAGATTTCTTGAGACATTTGGGTACGGTCATTTAATTTGGATCTTACTTCGAATGTGTGGAAGAGCTTGGGTCCAAAGTACCATCACTGCAACCACAGGAGAGCAAATACCTGCATTTGCTTCCTTTGCAATAATTAGGAGACCCATTGTTACCAAGGAAATTTGCAAGGGTAAAACATCACCCACTCAGAAAGGCACATGTGTCTTTGAATGCACAACTCCACCAGATCTCTATTATGGTTTAGATGTGGGAATTTACTCTACCGGTATTTTCACTTTGATGCTGGCTCTCCTGACAAAACCAGAGATAAAACAGCATTTCTTTAGTAGAGAGCAGGAATATCTCTGTTTCACACTGTAAGTCCCCTATGGCTAGAGAGTCTTCACATGGAGGCCAAACAGTGTAACTAGTCTGACTATCAGTTAGATGTGTAATTATAAACAGGCTCATATAGCTGGCTTGGGATTCAGTGGGTCAGACTCCTCAGTCTCTGTAGTGCAACATCAGGCTGCTGAGCATAAAATTGCCTGAGTGCATTAAATGCCATTTTTCTTCAACTCAAATTCTAATGGCATCCTTCGACCTGACAGGAAAAGGGGTTAAATTGAACCATCTGGGTTAAAAAAATAAAGAAACAGACCTCTCCATAGATACATCTTTCAGCTGGGGCAGTGACAGGGGTGCTAGCAATGCAGCTGTATTGTGAGAGACTGTGGCAGCTGCAAAACTTTTTCTGATTTTAAGTATTTTTTTGAAGAGTGAGAGGAAGCAGAGGATGAATTGCCACCAGGTTGCTGAAATTAGTGTTCCCAATGTTGCTGTTCTCTCCTGATGCTCACAGTCATTCCATAATGAAGTCACTCAATATTGCCTGTAGCAAGCTGAGTGTGTTTTGTTGGTTTTTTTTTTTTTGTTTGTTTGTTTGGGTTTTTTTTTTGTTTTTTTTAAAAACCCACAACTAACTATAGTAACTCTCTGTGTGTTGGAGACATGTACTCAAACGAGGCTACCTGAGCCAAAATTCATTCTTCTGGAACAATTCCCATACAGATAAGAAGGGACACTAACAGTTTCTGTGTCTAAAGTGACTTAAAAGCATAGCTGGGACAAGGTCTCCAAGGCCAAATCATGCTAATGAACAAAAAAGGGATTAAATTCCCTCAGACAGTAAGTGGGTTTCTTAAATCTTGCACCAGAAAGCTATTTCCAGTAGGTAGCACATGTGTATTGACGCACGATAACGGCATTGATGCAATTAACAGGGATGTAATAAGAGATTTTATTATTAATTGGGGAGCTAAGGGAATACCTTGACATATGGGTAATGTGTTTTGGAAAATTCCAGCTTTGTGGTTCCATGGCAAATGCAATCAGTATCTAACAAGACACTACATGTTTTTACCAACTCATTGGGGAACAAATATTTTATAGTATTTTCAAGGCACCTAATGTGTTGATGTCTGGTCTGCCAGTTGGAGAACTGAAAGGTGCCACAAAGTGAGAATATTCTGGCACTTTATCTCTCAGCTGAGGGTTGGAGACATGGAGAAAAGGAGAGGAGGGAGGGAAATGAAAGTGTTGCAGAAGTTCTTTTTCCTAATGGCCAGTTTGGGAATACTTCAGGCAATTAACAGGCAGTCTGCTGATTCTAGAACATATGAAAAATCTTTATACACAATATGCTCATTTGGGATGCTGAAAAAAATAAGTCCCCAAGCTACCTAATTTGAACATTTGTATGAAGAAACAATAGACTCAGTGCTGACAACAACTAGTCTCCTGGCTGGCAAGTTTCATTGAGTGAAAATTCTGCATTAATTTTAATGCTTTCAGAGAACAGTATTAAGAGTGTGTGAAATAATTCATCCCTGGGTAGTAGCTGCACCAGCAGGTGAGTCCAGCACATTCAGACTGTTCATAACAGTAACTCCCCTTTTTACTGAGACTGATGATGGCTTAAAAAGTAGAAGACTCCCCTGGTGAGGTCTGTCTTTAAAAAATATTTCACAACATAAAGGCTCTATATGTCTGTTTATTCTGATAAGTGGTGTTGCTGTATACTCAAAAATGACAGACCTTTGTCTTCTTTTTAACACAGTGTTTATTAAGGAATAGAACATATCTGAGCATGCCAGGTACAGAATCTAAAACATCCCAATGTTAATGGATTTTGCTTCTTGGTGATTAATCTTGGTATCCCATTTGTAGGGAAGAAACCATATGTTCTCACTGATCCTGTATTCTGAAATCTACATAACCAATTATAGGCTCATTATCAATAAGATAATTTTTTAATATATTTCCCCACAATACTAAGGTAATATGCAATCACATTCCATAATTTCCTTTTCATTTCTCTGCTTTTATCCTGAAGGAGACTTAAATGTCTGAGTTCTGAAACAGCCAGAATTCTTCTGCATACACTAAACTTAAACTGCAAGTATATTCCGTTTTAATGCACTAGACTGAAGGTTGGTTGCATTAAAAATTCATACTGTCATGTGTTTTCATGAAATAAGATATATTCTTGTAAAATGTATCCTGTTTCTTTAATCACATTCATTTTGTACCTGCTGATGTCTTATTGTTCAAAGAATCCAATCTGTAATTTGAATTAGACAGAATCATTTTAAAATGTCTCGAACCCTGGCAAAGAGAATGAAGACAAAATTAGGAATGTAGATTCCATTTACTGAGGCTCATATGCCAGTTAGCCGCTGGCAAATATTAGTCCTACAATTCACAGAACAGCAGCCAAAACCACTTAGTCTTCCTAGGGAACTTAAGCTAAAAATGACAGAATTTCCCATTCTCTTTATATAACAATATACATAGACAAAAGAAAGTATAATGAAAGAACAAAAGAATTAAAAAAGTTCAGATTATTTTTCTCTTACGATCCATAGATCTGTAGTAACAGATTTATTTGTTTCTTAAATTGATGTCACCTTCTGTGCTGAACCTTATCTGTCAATGGGATCCACAGCATGCAGAAAAGAACTTGCTCAAGAAGCAACACTGTAAATAAATTATTTTACCTTGATTATGTTGCATGCGGAGAGAATCATCTGCCTATGGAAATCAAGTTGGACTGCAGTAATAAAAATCCTGTGGTGCACTGAACTGCATTGCTGTATAAGGTGGTAAAACCATATTAATACCTTGTATTATAGTTATGCTTTTTATATCACTTTTGAAGAGAGTGAACTGCAGTTACCAGGGAATTTCATCACTTCACAAGAACTTCCTGAGCTGCAAGAAACTCATTCAAATTCAAGGCTGCGTTGTACAGCATGTTGCTTATCCACAAAGAAAGACATTTGCTATTCTTCAGAGCTCACAAAACCACATGGATAAAGAATGTAAGAAGGAAACATTTCATCTCTGTTTCACAGACAAGAACCTGAAACAGAAAGATTAAGCTTGCTCTGAGCACACCAGCTCTAAGAACTGAAGAACTGGCCTTACGGATCAAGTCCTGTGATTGAACTACAGGACATGCCTCTTCAAGCTTACCATGTCCTACAAATTAAAAAGAAAATAAAAAAACACTCCCAGAAGTTCAAGAAATACAGACCTATGAAACAAGTTTTTTCTCTTTCCTGAAAATAAAATTGGGGTTTCATTTCAAGTATTTTAAACTCCGAAATTTCTAAACCCCATTAACCTGTGAAAGCAAATGGATTTACCTATAAACTGTCCACCCAAAAGTTCTTGCAACAGTCTGAAATATGAAATATCATTTTATCTGTAGGAATTGTGATGCTCTGTTCATGTTCTACAACTTAAGTGGTAGTTTAGGGTGGAAATCACTCCCTACTATTATTTTTTGTTTACAACATGCTAGGGAAAGATGCCAAGAGTGGATTTTGTCACACTGTCATGGACAGGTGCAGCTGGAAAGGTGCAGCTTTTTTATCAGGAAAATAGAAGGTTTCCCAGTTCTAATCAAAAGTTACTTATGCTGGAACTGAAGGGTCCTCTGTATCCTCTTCAGCACACTCATGGTCAGGATGTACTCTTTGCCTCCACTCTCACCTTCATCAGGAACTTTCTCTAAGGATGCCAGTGTTACAACCCAGTGTACTTAAGGTATTCTGAAGGGGAGTTCAGTAGACACATTATAAACACACCTAGTAAACAAATGAGTGACATGTCCCAGGTCTGTTTGCTGTGCTCCTGGAAGCTGTTCCTGAAAGAGCACCCTTCTGCTTCCAAGAAGTCTGAATAAGCATATAATTAAACAAATGACAGCTAAACAGCAGAATGATAGCTCTGTACCAATTTCAGCCAGGCTTCCTGCAGAACTTACCAAACATTTTCACAGCACCTACTGTTAGTTTGACACTGGAGAAATGAGGATGGTGTTAATGATGAGACTTAATTTTGCACAAGGCCTCACAGTATAGATTAACATGTTTAAAACATAATAAGCTACTGTGAGAGATCTGGTTAGAATATGATATTAAAACTAAAGGTTTCCCAAGAATCTAACTGGGATAATGACTGAAAAATTGCTGTCACCCACAGGGCTTTGTTAAAAGGCTAGTGGCATGCAAAAATGCACCTAGCCTGTCTTCTGTAACGCTATCAGCTGAGATATTTGTTTTCCTTTCCATTGCTCTGATAGCCACCCATTGCAAAGCACTAAACCCATGCAGAAAGTACCTGCACATTGCAAGACAAACACAACAGATTGAAAATAATGGTCCAGAAAGTAAGAACTGTCAAATATTGGGGTTTGGTTCTCTAGGTTAGAATTTATTGACATTGGTAATTTTTATACAAAATTGCTTGCCTAAACAGGTCAGGATGCAAAGATGCTTCTCCTGATAGGAAGTTTTGACCATAATCTGGAACTTGTCCTTCATAGGAACTCCTTTGAGAGCAGGCAACACATAGCAGAGCACATACCACACACACACCAGCATTACTGTGGGGAAATGTGCTATTTTGTTTTGTCTACACTTGCCCTGTGCCAGTCTAGCCATTATGCCAACATCTTTACATTCAGACATTCTTTACATTCTTTACATTCAAGGGCTGAATGCATACAAAATCTATGACATTTCTCACCCCACACCTTGTGAGCTGCGAGCTGCTGCTGTTGATAAAGATGCTCATCTCTGTGTGTACAAATGCTCCAAGTCTCCACCTGTGGTGGTCAGAGCTCCTCTGAGAAGACACTGTGCTGCTGTAAAAGGACATAAACTCTTCATCAATCAAGGGACTTTGTGGAGAATGAGGTACTTTCAAAAAAATCTCTTCTATCTCCTTGCCACAAAGAAGCATATCATTAGCAAGTAGGAATTAACTCCTGTTTGGAAGATGGTAAAATATAACTTACTTGACCTTGCTGACACCAGCAGCTTTCAATTCAAACTTGAAATAGTAAATTTTTTACAAAATACAATTTGAAAGTCAGGTCAGTAATTTCTGCTTTCTGCCAGCGCAACATATTTTTGGCAGCCAAAAATATGTTTATTTTGCCATTCTTTTATTCTTTTATTATTTTGCCATTACTTGCTCTGTTTATTTAAGATTAAGCATATGTTATGTTAACTATACCAACAAAACCTCAACAAAATGAGGGTGGTTTGTGTTGCTGTTTTTTTTTTTATTATTAATGTATTATAAAGGTTTATTTGTTGATAAGAGTTACACAATGTGAATATGGGACTTCTTGTAGATACCACAATATTTGGTTTTGTTTCAAATTTAAAAAAAACCTTATATGTGGATTTACTTAATTCAGAAAATGTTATTTATTGTTCCATTTAGCTGTATTATCAACAGATCATGACACTACAGTGAAGAAAATATCAGCGTGTTGTCTAGTATTTAGCACTTAACACATAAAAAATGACACTGCAGTGAAATGCAATGTACCCAGTGTTTCCCAAGGTACATTTCCATTGATGTTTTGTGTTTAGCTTATTTAGCTGTAGGTTTCTAATATGTAAAATTTTAAAATTAGAAGAAAACTGCAATGATGAATGGCAATTTTTACCATTAAAAACTTCGTCATAGTCTGAAACTCAGCTTTGCCAGACGCTGTACAAATGTGGAGGAAACAGATTTCCATTAACTTCTCAGATGTTTTCACACTGATAATGCACATCTTTGTAATCAGCATTTCTGTTTTGGCCAATTACCAGGGCATCTATTCTCCTTTTTTATGGCAGTCATACTTAGCAGCACCCTCACTGGTGAGAAATATCTGCATCCCATTAGTTCTCTTCATTTGTTAGTTAAGGGCAGCAACTGCTGAAAAGCAAGCATGTAAGCATGCAATGTGACATGCTTTAAATTTACTGGTGAAGCTTCAGCAGAATGAAGTAAGAGAAGGGGGCGTTATATTTTTGGAGGACTTAAAAAGAAATACCTGAGAATCTTGTTTATGCAATGTATATCAACATGTCTTTTGAAACTAGTTACAACAATTTGGGGTCACAATATCCATTTCTTTTTTTCATAAGAGGTAAGCAAGCTCATAATCCAAGCCAAGATCAGTATGTGTAGGATATAAACCCACCGTCCATCAAGAAGCAAAGGTTTTATGGTATTGAATCACAATTTTCAACCCTGAGTATGTGGGAGCCCCTCAGCACATTGGAGGAACAGTGTTTAGATAGCAGCAAGGCATGAGTGCTTTATCCATGTTACTGAATTAGGGATTTGTAAAGCAAGCTTTGATATGTGATTATAAAGGTCAATTTTGTGTTGATTTCTATGTTTTGAAAGTATGTTTCTAGGGTTAGATAATTTCAATGCAGAAATGTTTTCAGAGTGAAATTTACTGCTGCATAAGCTCCTTTCTTCATCTAAAGCTGGAAATTTAAACAAATTTCTTGGCCTTTCAGTAGAAACCAAGAATTATCATATTAATTTTCATTAGATTCGTCATGGATTTTTTTTCTATATTTAGAAATAAAACTGAGACAGACACTGCAGTTTTAAATAGTAGGAAACTAGATACCAGCCATTTTTTATCTGCACATTAAACCATCATAAAGTGTGTTTTAGTAGCTGAGCAGTAATTTCCTGTATGTTTTCTGTTAAATTTCACTGAGGATTTTGCAAAACTCCAGTGTCACTCACATTTTTCTCACTCAGATCTCATAATTTGATTTTGTCTTCAGCTTTAGTTTTATTCCTAAAACAATAGGTAAATCTTCTCATTTCAGCACAATAGAATATTCTTTTTTCCTCTTGGAGATTATCTCTGCCTAATTATAAATTTAATCCCTCTACATTTCTTTTAATAAAATATCCACTTTAATTGCTTTGATAAATGATGTCGTTTAAAGTTTGTTACAACCATGTCTTAAAGAGGAAATGTGAAAGATTCAGGAAGATTAAAGGGTCTGCAACTGAATGTAAATACAAAAGAGTGCAGCTTAATGATTAATAATTTATTTGCCTTAAGAAGATAAAGGTAATTTATGTCTGATTTTACATGCAACCATGAAAACCACATAGCGCGTTACATACTTGCTTCATATCCATGGCTCCCATTAACCAACCAATAGTCCTTTTTTGTCACCCACTACTCTGAGTGTTCTGAAGTTTACTGGGAAACTCCAGGTGTGAGGTAGAGTAATTTTAAACCAGCAAAATGAACTTGTATCTATTGTAACACCCTATTTCAGTGTCAGATTTTGCTTTTTTCTCAGAGCTTGCCTCTCATCAAGATCAGTTCCCAGTCACCCTGTGAGCTTGCCCCAGCATTATTCAGCCTCTAGGAGAAAAGCACGTCTTTTCAGCCCTGATGTCACCGCATCACTTTTCAGCAGGATGTCTTGGGGGAAATTAGAGGTGAGACTGGTAAAAGAACAGACCCACACCACCCAATTACTTAAAATACACAATGTGTTGAGTGGGAGTGGTATAGTGGGTAGACAGAACCTTCAGTCTAGAGATTTTCACCTCTAATCTGTGACATGCACTGACTTCATGCTCATCTCAGTCCAGCCCGGTGCCTCACCTTCCCTTCCTGCTCCCACTAATGCCATGGCTTTTGGTGACCAGGCACTTGTTCTGACCACCCCATATCTTGGGACATGGTGGGGTGATTTCTCTGTGGACTCACAATTCTGTACAATTCTGTGTACTGATTCTCCCCAACAGACAGTTACAGCCAGTGTCTCATTTATCTAAGTGTTGAGTTTGGATAGTCTTCACCCCGTGAAAAAGACCATAAACTCTTCAGTTTGGGTAATCCACATCTTTCATGCTGAGGCAAATTTGTGACCTGTTACATGTTAGTAAACCAGAAATTATTCATTGCAAGCAGGCTGTTTCCTTCTGACCCTTCTGTGCATCTTTGCCTTTTGCCTTCCAAGACTTAGAAGTTATCCTGTTTCAGTTCCAAAAAACTTTGCTTCACAAGGGCCAATTTGTAATCTTCACCTTGAGAGTGACACCCTCCCTTTAAGAACACTAGCAGAAGTATGATAATGAGACAGCAGCCTGCTACACTAAACAAGCACATTTCTCACTACTAACCTGTATCTGTTAGACTGCAATAAGTTGTGTTCATCTGTGAATTGGCGTATGAGAAACCCCAAAACCCCTTTTCTTCAAAACCAACAGATTTTAAGTCTTCTGAGTGGGCTGGAATTTCTACAGAGCTCTGTGGAATAATTATGAATATTTAAGCTCTTCCCATGGAAAGTACCTGTTGATCTCCAGCATTAAATGTTTCTTTTACACCTGACTGGCTGGACACTTTCAGTGCTTTGCTGAACCAGTGTGCATGTTTTTTTCCTGATGGTGACAACACCACGAACCACAGGCTGCTTGTTATTCAGTTGTCATTCACACACAGCGTTTTCCTGCAGCACATTCATTCAGTGGAGAGGCTGGCAGAAAGATGTCAGCTTCTGTGCCGCATTTGCGTGTGCCCTGGCGTTGATACAGAGGAAACCAACTGTCTGGACACAAGCCACCTGGCTTCACGCAGGTGTCAATGGCTTCAGTTCCCCACAGCATTATTGTCCTTCCTCTGGGTTATTATTATGGCTTTTGTTTTCATTTTCAATTTTTTTTTTTTGTCTGAAAAGTATATGATGACATTAAACACCTGATTTATTACCATTACTCCAGCACTAACTTACAACGCAAGACACGACAGATTACAGTTTTCACTAAATCAATGACAGCTAAAAATCCTTCCTTGAGTTCACAGTTTCATTGAACATTCTAGTTCTGTACTGTCACATTGCTGTGAAAAGTCTCTTGTGTGCCACTAAGATGTCAGTGTCTGTAAAGCAATGCGAAATTGCTGCCAGCACACCCTATCAGAAGGAGAATTGTGTGCAGATATTGTTTCATTCTTGGTCGCATAACAAAAATGAACTGAAACAAACCTAGGTCCTATTTGACATGAGAATGTGTGCACACATGAACATGTGCAAGAACATCTGACAGCTTGTACTGTGAACACTTTAGTCTAAATGCCTAAGTGAGGACGAAGGTGGAAAATGTATTGGAGCAGATAAGTGAAATAACTTTTCTGTGGTCAATGATACAGACCAGTATCCCACCCTTCACATCACATAAGTGAAGGATGATTTTCTATGGTGCTGCTTGCAGTGACTTGCATTTGCATCCCAAGTGTCACTGGAGATAAGGCCTCTAATGTTTCTGCATTACCATTCATTCAGGAGGCTGGAGTTTTCTTGGCTTTGGAAACGCTGGTGCCCATCCAAGCCTTGTTCTTTCCTATTATTTCCAGTGTGTAAGCGCATAAGCAAAGAGAAATCTTTGTGCAATCATTGGCCACACTGTCCTTTTAAAAGACAATTGCATCCTAAATCTTAGTACTCCTGTCATAATTCATATCCTCCTTTGCCACCATAACTCATGGTAGAGCCTCTCATGTTTCAGCTGTTTACTAACTCAACCTTATATTAAATGGATTTAACAGAACAATTATCTTTTACTCAAATTTTTTACAATGCCATTGCATCTCTCTCTTGATTCACCACAGTGACAGAAAGGGACACTTTCTTCTTGCTATAGGTGCCAAATGTGGCTTCTCTGAGGCACCAATGCTCCTATGCGCCTCTTCTCTCTAAGCTGTTGCAGTACCTTTTTTCTGCCAATACCCTAGACCAATCTGGTTTACATTAAATGTTATTTCTTACAGTTACTTAAAAATATGCCTAGATAATTGGTATAGAAACTTTTCCCTTTTCTTGTTTCAAATACCTTCGTTAAATGCAATCCTTTCTTCAGCCTACAGGATACAGAGTCAGGGGCTCAGGTATGAAAGCAATGCTCTGCCCTGTCTATCTCTTGATTCCTGCTCTTGCCATTCTCAGTTTCTTCATCATTCAAATGTTTTGGAGTTTCTTGTTTTGTTTTTCTTTTCCTGGTTTTTTTTTTTTTCTTTTTCTCATTGTTATCATATGCCTGCTCTAGTCTACCTCTTTCCAAATGCAAGTATCTCCACAGGGAATTAAAAGAACTGGGATAGTTCTTTACCTATGCCACACATTTACTCAGCTATTCTCCTTTTTTTTTTTTTTTTGAAGACTATTTGGGTACATTAATCATTTATTATAAGGTTGTAGAGTAGCATCACAGGAAGATTAATTGGTCTCCAAAAATAATGTAAACATGTGCCATGGAAAATTTCTAACATTCATGTTTTTTTCCTATAATCTTAGATTTTGTCTTAAGCTCTCTGATTTTTGCTAAAAGAGAGAAAGCTAGATAGAACTACTTTCATTAGGTGATATAATATCACTTATCTTAAGTTACCAAAGGAATGAAGCAATCACAGCCCTCAAGGATGCATTAGAGTGGATTACTGTAATACCTGGAGGGTCATGATAGACTTTAAATATCTTATCTCTTCCATCTCAGAAGCAAGCCTGAGGCATTATCTCTTACTCAGAAAACTTAACCTAAATTAACGAGGGAAAGAGACAGAGAGAGAACTCCAATAATCCTGAGTAATTGGCAAAATAATTCTTCAGCCTTTCAACTGAAGAGATACAAAATAACATAATCATGGAATTGAAGGTGAAACACTGAAAATCTTTCTCATTATGTGAATATCAAGCATTTAGAGCTGGCTCCACCAAAACCTCAGCTTTTCCCGAGCTGTGTCTCCTCTGCTAATTAAAAGGCACACACTGCATTCTCCAAGCACTTTTTTTTTGAAATAAAACACAAATTCTCCATTTGGACAGAAAATTACAAGAACTTCCACCTGGGATTCAGGCAAAGTCTCATGTTTGCCTACTGGCACCACTACGTCTGGTTTCAGATTGTCCAGAATAAAAGTCCAGATCCTTTGCTGAATAGTAGAATTTTATGCCTCTATGTTCCAAATTTGCTGACCCAGATCTGAGTATCTCATTTAAGGGCTTGTGTCTAACACAAAAGTCTGTGCTCCAATGTACTCGGGATACTTTAAATTATGCTGCCAGATCATTTTGGAAATTGTCCTTGCAATACTAGGAGGTTCATCACTAGTGCATACGTACATATGTGTTTTGGGACTTTGTCATGATTTAACCGTAACAGCAACTAAGCCCCCAAGAACCACTCACTCACTCTTCCTGCAGTGGGATGGGGGAGAGAATTGGAAATGTAAAAAGGAGAAAACTTATGGGTTGAGATAAAGACAGTTTAATTGGTAAAGCAAAAGCTGCACAGACAAGCAAAGCAGAACAAGAAATTCGTTCACCACTTTCCACGGCCAGGCAGCTGTTCAACCATCTCCAGGAAAGCAGCTCTCCATCACACATAACAGTGACTTAGGAAGATGCCATCACTCCTAATGTCCCCCTTTCCATCATCTTCCCCAGTTTCTTATGCTGAGCATGATGCCGTATGGTGTGAGATATCCTTTGGTCAGTTGCGGTCAACTGTCCTGGCTGTGTTCCCTTCCAACTCCTTGTGCACCCCCAGCCTGCTTGTTAGTAGGGTGGTGTGAGGAGCAGAACAGGCCCTGGCTCTGTGTGAGCACTACTCAGCAGTAATTAAAATATCCCTGTACCATCACACTGTTTCCAGCACAAATCCAAAACATAACCCAATGCCAGTTGCCATGACAAAGATTCATACAGATACAAAGTCTTGAAGACACAGCTGCATGCTAAAAGGATAAGCTGTGAAACTGAAACTCAGCATTTGCAGTATATAATGTTACTCTGAAACTCCTTCAAAGGTCTTTTGTAGCAGATTCAGAGACATGAGATCAAGATCTCCATTGGGATCAAATCCTATTCACCTGTCTTGAAAACATCTGCATGTCAGTACCTGGATGAACCATCTATTTTGGACAGACAAGATTTTAATATTATTTATACATTTAAAAGTAAAGTGGTTGAAGATTATATGAGAATTTTAGAGTGATTTTGTTATGATCCTTATAATTATTTTTGCCATGGTATTATCAGTAGACTTTTGGAATAATTTTGTGTTATATACAAATCTTTCAGATAATTCATTTAGTTCTGGCCTAAAGAAAATCCAGCGGTGAAAAGGAAGTCAGTAAAGCTGTACTAAGACAATGTTTTGTAAAATTAGTAGTAGCTGGTTACTTTTTAAACAAGGACACTTTATTTAGAAACGTGCAATTCATGGTGTCCCCAAAAGCAACATCCCTATGGGAGGAAGATATTGACTGCTTTTCTTCAAGGAAATTCTGTGTAACATCTGCCAGTTGATCTAAGATAGTAATGTGGTAGCTATTGACAATAGCAAGATGAAATTAATAAAAGGCATTTAAGTGAAATGTTTCTGACAGTGGAACTTTCTGTGCTGCCGATGATTTTGTTCTAAAGTGAGAGAAGCTGCATTGCCCAAATAATTTCTAAATTTTCTTTCATCAAATGTTCTTACAAGTGAAGACAGAAAGTACAAGTGATCTCTCCTGAAAGTGAGATTCCAGTGCAATTGATTTCAACGGCAAAACCATGCCTTGTCTGCTGGCTCTTCAGAAATACTTTTTTGTCTGGTGAATTTTCTGTTGTGTGTATTGAATCATAAGAGAAAAAAAGCCCATCTCAATAAATTAGAGGCATACTTTACAAAGCAGAATAGAATATTGCCTTTCTTTAACTTCCACCTTTCATTCCTGCTTCTTAGTTAGGGTATATATAGCAAGTGCTCCTGATGATGCAGTGTGTTGTAGATGAAGTGAATGTATTTGTTCAGACTGCTGTTCCAAGGAAGGGCCTCAACTTCATCTGCTCATTTCAGAAAATGTCATTATTCCTCATTTGGGGTAGGTCACTAGAAGACTTAGCCCACCTCAGATTCAATTAACTTTCATTTTTTATTTAGATTCAACTTTAATAACTGTTCCAGAAAGCCATGAGAATCTATTAATTCTCCAAAGTAACTCTGGAGAGGATTTTAGCCTGAGAGAATTCCTTGCAGTTTCTTCCACAGGAGATGGGATGACTGAGTTACTATACAATACTATACAAGTATTTGTGAAGACAAAATGCCTTCATTTTTCACGAACATATTCCTCCCTAATGGCTTTCCTGACTGCCTATACTCTCCACCCAAACAAAGACTACCAAGTTAAGAAGGTGATCATGCTGGAATAGCACCTGCAGTCATAACAGATTTTTTTTTAAGCAAGTCAGCTTAAAAAACCAAATATGAGACTGAAGAAAGAAAATTCTGTGAAAGGTAAGGAACTTAATCTTTTTAACTGTTTAGATCGAACTGTGGTGATATGATTACAGTAATTGTGATTATCTTCCAGGGAGTAAAATGTAAAGTACTATGAAAAGGTCTGCAATCTACTAAAAAATGTGCAATAACAATTACTGGTCAAGTATTAAAGACAAATGATTTTAATTTAAACAATCACGCAGCTGTATCACTGCAGCCATCTGAACCAGGGAAGCATTTGCTTTTATTTTTGTTCTATTTTAGGTTTTTAGCACTTTATTTTAGTTCAGAAGATTAATCAAGTTATAAGTAGAAGAATAAGAAGATGGCAACTAGTGTTTCTTTATATGAAAGACTCTGGTAGATGGTCCAGTGATCCACCATGGTTTAAAAGGCAATTATGACATAATGTCAGCACTCATCAGCACAAAAATATCCTCGATGCAAAGTCATGTCTAGGAATCTGTATGTTAATTGCATATTAATAGTTAAATAACATTCACAAGGATATAAGTTCCTTTCAGAGTATCTCGGCAGTCAACATGAACTGCATGAACATTAACAGAAAGACAAATATATTAAAAAAAAAAAACAAAAAAACAACAACACAAGGAAAACCCTATATAGTTAGCACAGAGTTGGATTTCCATTGGTAGCTCTTCCTTGGCTTGTGCAAAGCTAACCTAAAGTTTACAATAAGTTTCTTTTTAGTAAGATAAGTAGATTCTCAATTTCTGAAAACTAGTGTTCTCCAAGTTGTTGTGACCAGTCTAAGTGGTTCTTGATTTACTGAAATGCCCAACTAATTGATTATAACTTGATTTATGAATGCCATTTTTATTGGGCTTTTTTCCCCTTAATTATCTCATAGTTAGGCTATTTAAAATGGTAGCATTGGCAAAACCTCATTTTCTTGTTACTGTTGTCCATCCACTTGTTTTTGTTAGATCACTGTCATTTGCTTAGTTTTGGCTTTAAATTTAAGTTCTGCTGTTTCTAGGTCATTCTTAATGAGCATACCTAATTATGGGTGTAACTAAAAGTCATAAAGAGCTGGATTTACATAAATCTAGTATTCAAAACTTCAGAGCTTGTCTGCCATGGCCAGCTTTCTGGTGCAGGCGGATGCCTTACACACACACAGCCTGAGCAAAACCTGGCAATAAGGGCTCAGACTTCATCAGTCTTAACATTTTCTTTCTTGTGTGCAGACCTCGTGCAGAGAAGAACTGCTGAATCACACTAACAGGCTGATAACGAAGCAGCAGCATTAATTTTATTCTCTCCTCTCTCTCCCAGTTATCGTTATTTCTGTAGCTTCCCCTCAAGACAGACCTTTCTAATGCGCCGATAAATGAATTTATCAAGTAGAGATCTTCTGTATCTCGGCCGGACAGAGGCTGCTTTTATTCAGGTGAAATTAAATCATGTAAACTGTGCTCAGACACTTTAGTCTCTTTCATTCACAGTCCGTGAAGCTACCGGTGAACCTAAAAACTGGCACTTACAGCCTGGATGAATACTTTGGGATGTCATTTTTGAGAAAATTAAATGAAAGATGTGACAGGAAAGCAGGTCTATGAAAGGGAGACAGGATGAAAAAGCAGTAGATAAAAGAGCCCTCATAACAAAGGATCATCCAGCAAAAGAGAAAAAAAGTAAAAATATAAAACTCCTGATCAATAGACAATATTCTGAAATGGCTGAGGATTATGAGAAGCTGCATATGCAACTTCAAATAGTTCAGCTGCCAAAAGGGCACCCCTAAAATGCCCACTGCATGGGCTAGGCTGTATCTCATTCATACAATGACCAGTACCTTCATGTCTTCCAGAGCACAGCAGCACATGGTGATAAAGGAAGGCTGGGGATGAATTTGCAGAAACTCTCAGGAGCATGACTGTAATGTCAAAAGGTCCCACCTGAGGGAAATGACCAAGGAGAAGTCACCCCACAAGAGTACCCAAGCCTCTTCTGTGGCTTTGCAGTTTGCTTTATGGATACACAGGCAAGGCCCTATGTTAAGGTTCTTGAAAACTCTCTGCTTGTCAGACCAATATAATGCAACAAGTGTGGTAAATGACACTGTGCAACAGTGAAGATGCAAGTGGTAAAACTAGGGCTACATATTGGAAAGATGCTGCTGAAAGGTCCAACACACCCAGCATCTTGCCCCGGGTCTCTCCTCACAGCAGCTAGCTCACTTGCAACCAGCTTATGACACAAGAAGTAATTTCAGACCTTTGCATTTTAAATTGGGGTCCTTTGTAAAAGCCTCTCTTTCTGAGTCACAATGCTAGATTTCATCCTTGCTCTTTTCGCTTGGTTACATCCTCTGAAGATCTGAAGAGTTTCACCATTGGCACATTTAGTCACATTAATATATGACAGTTTGCGCGCTTATAATTTCTGGAAACTGACATAGTTCTTTGGGCATTTCTTCTGCTTGGGATTTGTCCTTCAGTGTTTCTTAATCTCTTTCTGAGTACTGAAGGCTTTCCTATCACAGAGCCCAGAGAAGCACAAGCTTTGGAGTCTTCTGAGTACCTCTGTCACACTTCAGCTGTAAATAATTTTCTTCCCATCAGTACTTGTGTTTGTCTGAAGTTTTAGTCACAGAGGTCATTTTGCAATCAGGAAGAAAACATTACTTGTCTGCTGCTAATTTCCTTATCTCTCTGGTAGGCAAAAGGCACAGGGCTTCTAGCAGACAGCTGGGTAGGGAATAGGGATGAAGGAATAAGGGCATAAATAATCCCTACTGGAGAACAGGATCTTTGGTTGAAAAGCCATATATGAAAAAGGTGCTTGATCCTATTCAGTGCATTTGTAGATTATTTCACCATATTTGAATTCTAAAGTCCTTCTGCGAGGATAGTGCTTGCGTACCAATATAAAATTCCCATGAGAATATGCAAAACCACCTCATTGCTTTCCTGAAGACACCTTCATTTTATTTACGAGAACCTTGATGATGGTGGACTTGTCAATAAGCAGAAAGCACTGCTCACCATTCCATCATACGCTGCCACACCGTTTTTTGCCTCTTCCTGTCTGTTTTTTCATGAGCTCTCGTCTGCTGCCTTATATCTGGGTTTGTAAAGTTTCGGGGTTCTTTTCTCGTGGACTTATCAAGTCCCTAGTAAATTACAAATAACTAATATTATTGAGAAAGTGTGTAGGCTTGATGACATGCCTTCTCTAAATTTGCTTTATAAACTAAAGAAATAACTAAGCTTTACTTTGTGTAACTATTGTCTTTCTTTCTACAGGCCCTTTTTGGATGCCCTTTCCTGGTTGCATCTTATTTATCTTTACATAAAATATGCAAACATGCAGAGAATGCTGACACCTCTACTACTTAATACCAGTGCCTAATTTTGCAGTGAATGATGGATTTTGATCTATTTTTATGCCTTCTTTCAAAGTAAGGGTCAGATCCAGAGCACATTCTTACTTCTACTAGGACTGGCTCCCTGAAATGCCTGTACACCAATGCACGCAGCATGGGGAATAAACAGGAGGAGTTAGAAGTCTGTGTGCGGGCTAAAGGTTATGATCTAGTGGCGATTACAGAAACATGGTGGGACAGTTCACATGACTGGAATGTGGTCATGGATGGCTATGTCCTTTTTAGGAAAGATAGGTCAGCGAAGCGAGGTGGTGGAGTTGCTCTTTACGTGAGAGAGCAACTAGAATGTATTGAGTTCTGTCCGGGGTCGGATGAGGAGCAAGTGGAATGTCTGTGGGTATGAATCAAGGGGCTGACTGGCACGGGTGATACAGTTGTGGGGGTCTATTACAGACCTCCTGATCAGGACGAAGGAGTTGATGAGGCTTTCTACAGGCAATTGGAAGTAGCCTCGCGACTACATGCCTTAGTCGTCGTGGGGGACTTTAACTACCCCGATATTTGCTGGAAGACTCACACAGCCAGTCATTCACAGTCTAGGAGGTTCCTCGAGTGCATTGATGATAATTTCTTAATGCAAATGGTGGACGTACCAACTAGGAGAGCAGCGCTGCTAGATTTAGTACTCGCCAACAAGGAGGGTTTGGTTGAAGTGGTGACGGTCAATGGCAGCCTTGGCTGCAGTGACCATGAGATGGTGGAGTTTAGGATCCTGTGTGGGAGGAATAGAATACCTAGCAAAGCCACAGTTCTGGATTTCCGAAGGGCCAACTTTGGCCTCTTCAGTCAGCTGCTAAGGGAAGTCTCATGGGAAAGTGTACTAGGCGGTAAAGGGGCTCAAGATAGTTGGTTAGCATTCAAGGACCGCTTCTTCCAAGCTCAGGATCGGAGCGTCCCAATGAGTAGGAAGTCAAGTAAGGGATCTAGGAGACCGGCGTGGTTAAACAAGGAGCTGCTGGGCAAACTCAAGTGGAAAAGGAGAATCTATGGATTATGTAAGGAGGGGCTGGCCGCTTGGGAGGAATATAGGACAGTTGTTAGAGGATGTAGGGAGGCAATTAGGACAGCTAAGGCCTCCTTGGAACTCAATCTTGCTAGTCGGGTTAAAGACAATAGAAAGGGCTTCTTCAAATACATAGCAAATAAAACTAACACAAGAGGCAATATAGGCCCACTGCTGAACGAAGTGGGTACCCTGGAGACAGAGGATATAAAGAAGGCAGAGGTGCTGAATGCCTTCTTTGCCTCTGTCTTTACTCCTGCAGACTCTCCCCGAGGGCCCCGGATTTCTATAGCCCCAGAAGGAGTCAGGACAAAGGAGGAGTTTGCTTTGGTAGATGAGGATTGGGTTAGGGATCAGCTATGCAAACTGGACATCTGTAAATCTATGGGTCCGGATGGAATGCACCCACGGGTGCTGAGGGAGCTGGCGGAGGTCATTGCTAGGCCACTTTCCATCATCTTTGGTAAGTCGTGGGAAACGGGCGAGGTGCCTGAGGATTGGCGGATGGCAAAGGTCACACCAATCTATAAGAAGGGCAAGAAGGAGGACCCGGGTAATTATAGACCGGTCAGCCTTACCTCCATCCCTGGAAAGATGATGGAACAACTTATTCTTGACTCCATCACTAGGCATATCAAGGATGAGGGGGTCATTAAGAACAGCCAACATGGTTTTATGAGGGGGAAGTCATGTATGACCAACCTTATAGCCTTCTATGAGGAAGTGACTAGGTGGAGGGATGATGGTAGAGCGGTAGATGTAGTTTTTCTTGATTTCAGTAAGGCATTTGATACTGTCTCCCACAGCATCCTCATAGATAAGCTAAAGAAGTGTGGGCTTGACGATCAAGTAGTGAGGTGGATCGAGAACTGGTTGAAAGGAAGAAGGCAGAGAGTTGTGGTCAATGGCGCAGAATCTAGCTGGAGGTCTGTGACTAGTGGAGTTCCTCAGGGGTCGGTGCTGGGACCGGTGCTGTTTAATATTTTCATCAATGACCTGGATGAGGGAACTGAGTGCACCCTCAGCAAGTTTGCTGATGACACAAAACTGGGAGGAGTGGCTGACACACCAGAGGACTGTGCTGCCATTCAGCGAGACCTGGACAGGCTGGAGAGTTGGGCGGGGAGAAACTTGATGAAATTTAACAAGGGCAAGTGTAGAGTCTTGCATCTGGGGAAGAACAACCCCATGTACCAGTACAGGTTGGGGGTTGACCTGCTGGAAAGTAGTGAAGGGGAAAGGGACCTGGGGGTCCTGGTGGATAGGAGGATGACCATGAGCCAGCAATGTGCTCTTGTGGCCAAGAAGGCAAATGGCATCTTAGGGTGCATTAGAAAGGGAGTGGTTAGTAGGTCAAGAGAGGTTCTCCTCCCCCTCTACTCAGCCTTGGTGAGGCCGCATCTGGAATATTGCGTCCAGTTCTGGGCCCCTCTGTTCAAGAAGGGGTTGGACTAGATGATCTTTTTAGGTCCCTTCCAACCCTTGGGATTCTGTGATTCTGTGATTCTGTAAAGTTCATTTATTTAGGCAGTTAGAGAATGTAATTTCCTTTAAAAATGGTAGAAGACTTGCTTCCCTTCTCCCCCCACCTCCTGCATGCTCAAAAGGTTACAAATTTTTTCTGCAATTCCCTCTATAGGGAATGTTACATTAGTAGTCTTTGGCAGCACTGTAGTCAAAATATGCATTTAAATAGAGACATTCCGTAAAGTAAAAGCACATAGGAAGTTGGAGTTATTGATTTTTTTTCTCTTTAAATGAGGCATTTTATGACTCAGAGGATTTTTCTGAAAGTCTACATTGTCTAGTTAAAGTAGCAGTGGAATTCTTGTGGGGACCAAAACACAATAATAAATGTAATTTTTTATTTTCCTTCCAGCCTGCAAATGTTGGGGTTTATTTATCATCAAGGTGACATGCTTTTGCTCTAATAGCCATTCTCTGCATTTTTTAATCCTAAAATCTCAAAGAATGTGTCACTTTGGGCTGTTATTAACACTGTCTGTATCACAGAAACACATGGGATCTCACCAGAGAAATTTCTGCAGGAGTTTAAATCTAAATTGTTGCAGATGCTACAGGAACTTCCAGACCCCACGGCCTTCAGGACCTGTATCTTCCTCCTTCCAGGTGCCCTGTGAGCCAGGGACCCATCCAGCCCAGCGATGTGGCTGTGGCTGGTGCTGCTCATGGGTCCAGCCAGCAGCAAGGCTGAGTGTTGTATCACAGACATACACCCTGCCACATACAGAATATGTCAACACTTGTGCATCTGTGCATTTGTCACTTAGAATGTAAGTTGTTCTTTCTTTTGCACTTTTACCACATTTTGGTCCTTAACCAAATAACAATGAACATGATGTTTTCAGACTGCTCATAGTTTTATATAAAAGACTGAAAAAGCCAGGTGCTATTAAAAGGAAAAGATTGAGGTTATTCAGCTCTCTTCAGGATCATTTTTTATTATCCTGAAATGTGATGAAAAAAAATTGAATGTTCATTTCATTTCAAGCCTTGTTAGCAAAAGAAGTGAGCAAAAACAGACTCCAAAAGGGCAGAACACATTTTTAACTGAGACTAAATCTTTTGTTTCTGGTCAGCTCAGTCCTAAGATCCCTATGGCTATAGTGTCACAGGGTCCGATGAGACCTGCAATTTTTCTTATTATGTTATTCACCATGAGCCAAATTCTCCTGTTTTCCATCTTGCATCATGTGGCTTGGCCAGGGGAGATTTTGCAGCCCTTAGAATTCAGACAGGAGGTTCAGGACCTGCAAAATCAGCACATCAGACTACCTGACCACAGCCTTCATGAAGACAGTACAGCATGACAGCAAAACAGCTTGGTGCTGAACTGATTCAATGTAGAATGTTTTGGGTAGAGAGGATTTGCAGTCATTTTCAAGCAACTCACCATTAAGTACTTAGATGGTTCCATGTGGTTTTCCTGTTGTAAAACTATTATCTTCATGATAAAATAATTTTTTTCTGAATAGCGTGTTAGGATATTCAATTATAATGGAAAGAAATTAAAGGCCAGGACAGAAAAACGAGTGGCATAAAGAAAAACATCTTGCTTGGGGTGACAGAGAAGATAAGCCCTTTGGTAAACATGGCATTACAGATTTCTTACTTGTAAGTCAGGACTAAACTAAGCTTACAAAATCTACAACTCCCCAAAGTTCAAACCTCCTGTCAGTCCAGTTGGATGGGACTGTCATGAATGCCGGTAACCAGCACTTCAAACCCTCCAGCAGTCTCCCACATGTCCTCCGATCTGGGGGCATGAGGACATGTAAACATGTCCCATCTTCACTTGGATACCAGCCACTGCCACACATATACAGCTTAGGCAAAGTCTGTTTCCCAGTTTGTGTAATGCACTTTTAAATTGCAAAACACCTCCAAAATTGAACTGGGATGGCAAAAGGCCAGGAGAGGAGAGGAGGAAAGTCAACTGATTAGTGAAAATGCAATCCCATTTTTTCGAGTTTCAAAACAGAGTAAGGCTCACACCTACTTCTTTTTCGTGGGAGTCTGAGATATTGAACATCTAATTATCTTAAAGTGTACGCATGGCAGTGTGATATGAAAGACTCAATCTTCTGATTATCCCAAAATGGCATTGTAAATTAAAAAAATTAAACTGAATGGTTTACTTAATAAGAAGACTGGTACACAGATGAGTTCTTTAACGAACTACATTATTTTTCTGTTCAAATTCAATTTCACATAATGTTCTTTAAAAAGGCTTACAGTGAGACTGATTTGGATTATGTACACATGTGTCCAGTGAGTAAAAGGGATCCAAAAAACTTGTATGAATTTAGAGATGCCAGAACAGACTTTCCATGCTTATTATCTTTAACTATCTATGCTGTTCATTAATCCTCCCTCCCCTTGTTTTCAATATGCAATCAAACGTAAAGACTGAAGATTTTTTTACATCTTTTTCGTTCAAAAATCTTAAATAATCTGATAATTCTTTCAACTTTTGTGAAATATTCATACGGGTGTTTCTGCGCTACAATAGTAGCAGCCAGTCAAATCTGAATTTTAGGGTTTGCTAAACTCTGCCCATATTTTCAGATTTTCTCTTTCCAAACAGCTGCTCTTAGAATCACAGAATGGTTTGGGCTCAAAGAGACCTTAAAGACCATCTAGTTCTAACTTCCTTGAACTCTTCAACAGAAAGAACTTAAGTTCTTTGTGAATACAATTTGTTTCTTTCTTTCTTCTTTTAGGGGTTGGGGGGGGGGGGCAGTTTGATTTTTTGTTGGGTTTGGTTGTTGGGGTTTTTTTGGTAGCCTAGAAATCAGCTGTCCATGACTTGAAGGTATTTCCAAACATTTTCTTTAAAAATGCAGTTGTTACATCCTCCTCTATGCATTTTGGTGTTTTTTCTTGGTCTTTTCCTTACACCCAAGAATGTAGTTGGTTTTGTTTGGAACCAAGGGGGAAAAATCAAGCTAATGGAAAGCTCACCTCCCTCAGTGAAATGAAATCCTTGATATAAACATAGCTGTTAGATAGCTGAAGTCAAAATCAGATTACAGATTGCGATATTTAAAATAAGAATATTGCCATCCTGCTCTTAAAATAAGGAAGGCTATTGCAGGGTGAGGCAGGAGGAGGAGGAGGAAAGAAGTGGACATAAAGAAGAAGGGGCAGTTTGTCTATGTTTGACTTGTTTTAAATATTATTTTTATTTTCTTATTTTATTAAAAAGAATTAATTCTGTGCAGATCTGACCATCCTCAAGCCATGCATCTTTCATTATATAGATTGTTTAAGGAAAATAGTTTCCTCCTCTGTTTGTGAGCCAATCCTGCCCTCTTGGACAAGTGAAATGGGGTTTTGGGGTTTTATTTGGTTTTAATGTGTTTTGGTTTAGGGTCTCAGACTACAGATTCTTTACAGCAGGGAATATCCCATGCCTTCTCTTTTCACTTCTAATGGCTCATGATAGCAATTTCTTTATCAAAAAATAGCTTCCTGGAATAAATCACCCATAGCTGGCTCTTTGGAAAGAAAAGCTTTCACTGCAAATCCTTAAATTTAAGATTTTTCCTTCATTATCATTGCTGATTTAGGTCTGACCAGCACAGTATCAGTGCTAATGCAGATAGAGCCGTCAGACTAGCAATTTCTTCAAATCAGACTCTTCCTTTGGAGAAAATATAATGAAGACTTCTGCTGATCTCAGTCTTGCATAAGATGATCTCCTTTGGTTAAAAAAATATTTAAATCAGTAAAATAAAACTACTCTAGGCATGCCAGACCACTTGAGTTATTCCAGGCTCTGACAGAATGAGTAAAACAGCCCAGAGATAAATGTTTGCTGGATCTCCCTAAACATTGTAATGTAAAACATTGTTTAGGAATATCTTGCTTTGCTTTCTGCCTCCATCTGTGTGTGTTCACAGCTGGTATTAAGTGCCTGCCAGTCATTTTACCAAGCTGTTTTGACTAAGCAGGTTAAATGGTGATGGATAGTAAAGCCTCTTGTGCACAGAGTAAGCCATTCAATCCCCTGTGGAGAAAACTCACCCTATTTATATCCCTATTTGAGACCTCAGCAGTATGCTCAGAGGAGTAAGCAAGACTTTGGGAAAAGTAAATGAATCTGGCAAAATTATGAAGTGGAGCTTTTGTTTTCACCTCTATATTGTTACTGAAAAAAAAAAAAACTGAGATGTTTCTGACGGAAACTATGGGCATAAAATAAAAGACTGATTCCAGTGAAGGTCCACTGAGATTTCTGTTAAACAACAGGCTTACAGATGAAGAGGGGTGGAATCTTTATCATGCAGCCTCAGAGCTCGTGCTGCCAGGAGCTCACTGGCTCCGAGGTGGAAGGGAGCACATGTAATGAATATATGCTGAGCTTCTGAATCAGTGTCTTGCATGACTTTTTGCTAAGACAAAAAGTCTCCTAATACCTCTGCTTACTGCTTAATGTTAGGACAGGCTAAGGACAGGCTGTTTCTAAAATGAAGCTTTTTCTCTATGGAACACAGTTTTACAGTGAAACAAATGGCTTCCTATTAAGAGATGCTCAAACAACTTCAGTTTTTGAGGCCTGAACAAAATTTTCAAGACAGCAAATCCTTTCTAATTTTATCCTCTTTTTCGTCATGCTATAGTCTCAGATGAGAGGTATGAATATGTAGAGACTTATTTTATCCACACCAATTCTCAGAATAGAGTAATTCACAGTATACACAGCCTGAGAGTCTGTGAAACAAGAGAAGGATGCTCATGTCATGATGAAATGAGATGAAGGCACGCTCATGTAATTCTTCTTCTCCACAGTTAAGTTAGTTTCAGAGCCAACAAGTGACAAAGCTCCGTCTTCACTGATTTTCCCCATAACCCCTTAGAAAGTCATAGAAATAAAAGCAGAGCAGTCAGTTGCTGCTGTTTATATGGATGAACTAGAGCACCAAAGATAAGTTAAATGTCATTATATGCAGTAGTAGAATATTTTACAGCAGTGTCCTGAAACGCTGTATAGCAGTAAATGTGCAGACACATTCAACCATATTTCTACTAGTTATAATACCAATTAGGAAAAATACCATAAAACCTACTTTCTGAAGTAAATGAGACTAATTTGATTGAGTAGATGGTTCCAGTTCACACTTCTCCCACCTTCCTCCAAAATTTTCAAACTCACTGGTGAATTTCAGTCACATTTGACAAAGAGGGGTAGTTTTCGGAGAAACTGGGCTGCCGCATGTTTCTGACAAATTAAGGGAAAGTTTCAGGTGAGTGTCTTCAGCAGAAGGTTGGTGTATTATGTGTTCAGCTATATAACCCTGCTAGGACCCGTCATGAGATGGTTTCAGAGGAAATGAGGCTTTGTAAAATCTCTGCTTACCATAGAAACAGAATTTTCCCCAGGGAAGGGGTATCTTACTGGTAAAACTGAGAGAACAATTTTTAGAAATAGCTTTGTTTCCTGGATGCCATCAACCAGATGATAATAATCACTACGATTGACCCTTGCTGCTGCTTGTTAAAGATTGTCTCCCTGACTCATTGTTGCCCCTTCAAAAATTGAAAGCTGTTACTATACCCAGTCATTCTCTTAGGCCTCTCTCTGCATGAAATTAACAACGAATTAGGCTCTCATGTGAGGATAAAGGGAAATGTAAGCACAATGCTTCAATTAACAGAAAGGAGAGTTCCAAGAAAAATTGCCGGGGACTTCACTCACTTCACCCATTTGTCTATATTCAGACCATGGTCTGCTATTTCACATTTGCATGTATTTAGTAGCTGCTAGTTCAGTCAGTTCTGGAGGCAGGCCCTGTGCAGGCACACCAGGATGCTTGGATAGACCTTCCCACATTTCTTCAAGGAAGCAGCCGCTCCCGTCTTCACTACTCTGGAAGCCAGTGAATTGAGACTTATGTGCTGTGAACAAAACAATGGCTTTGATTTGCTATGCTCATTTAGCCTGCAGTGATGAAGCATAGGACTATTTGAAAATGATCTCCAGACAGTACCAACTAACAGCTACCAACTACCTACTCTTTTTCCTTTCCTTATTTCTTGATCTTCCTTTATGCTTTGTTGTGTTTTCCAACTTGTGGTTCTCTTCCAAATAAACAACCTGTCTAATTTCCCCTTTTGATCACAGTTCTGCTGTCTCCATACCCAAATTCAGTATTTCTGATACCATTACCTAGTTCACCTTGGCCTTACATGGTATTATTAGCATGATTAGGCACTGCTGCACCACAAGCCTCCACTTCTCAGAAGATCCCCTCACTTACCCCTCTGAAGTTTGTCAGTCACATACTTACCCTTACAATCTGAGAAATCTAGCCACCTTCTAGTGCTCTTGATAACTTTTGTCAGCTTCTTATCACCACAGCCAGCAATTTCTCATGTCCAATAGTTTCTTATGCTCTGTTCAGCTATGTAGAGCTCAGGCCAGCACATATTCATTTGCTTGCAATACATAACAGAATACATAGGGTTAAAGATACATCAATACCTATCAGTACAAATACAAATCCTACCATCACATCAATGAGGAGAAGCTCAAAATATCAGTCCATCACTGAAGCCTGCAGTCTGATCATCTTTTCATCTGACAGCATTGTAAACTGACATGGGGAGCAGAGAGAAGACAGGTGAATCTAATTAGCACTAAAGTACTAGCATTGAATTGTTCAACAAAATGCAGAATCAGAAATCCTTCTCAAGTATTCCCAGAGTATTTGTACCTCCACAGTCACATTTTTTGTCTAGAGGCAAAAAAGACACTCCTAGTAATTTGTGTCAAAGAACTATGTTAATCATCTGCCAGGTTACAGTGCAGGAATCAGGATGCAAGAGTCTACTCTATACAAACTCTGTACTGGATTAATTTCGGATTAATTAGGACCATGGATGGGGCTATAACATGTAGAGAGCCTAGAAAAGGCGTCTCAGTGCTAGATACCAAGCAACATTAGGTAACTTGAAGCTCTGGAGCAAGGTAAATGAAAATATTCTCTCTCACATTTATATCACCTCAAATGATTTCGCACTCCAAGACACTTCCATTTTCCTCCTTAATATTTCACTTTGTCCAAATTCACTGCTAATAGCCCTAAAGAATAATTTAACATCACCACTGCAAGCATTCAAGATGGTTAGGAAGTGCAAGATCCCTTCTTCTGTAGGCAAGAGTTGAAAAAGTCAGCAGGAAAGCTGAGACTTGCTGGTTGTAATTGCTGCTACTAGGCATCCTGCCAGTTCCCTAACAGTAGGTTATGTTACACACTCTATGTACAGCAGCAAGGAGGAGGAATAGAAGAAGCTTAAACGTATCCTGTGTCAGTTCCTCAGCTCATATGAATCAACATAACGCTACCGACACATAAGGATCAAGCCTTCAGCCCTTTTCAGGGAAGGCTGTTTTCAGGGAAGGCATCTCAAGTATTCCCAAGCAGCACGGCTCATGGGGAGAAGGTAGTCTGACTTGCATTAAGAAAGTGATTGAAGAAAATATTTAACATCTGTTTGGGTAGTGGAAGACAGGATTCAATGCTATGATGAGACTGGCTCAGGTCAAAAATTTTGTTTGGTTAGTACAAGGAAGTTGTTGGGAGTATTTGATCTTGTAAATGTTAAAGTTGACAAGTCCTTGACTTGTCATAGTTTCAGTATGAAGACCTGGAACCTAAGCAGGTTGCAGAAGAAACTAAGATGAAGATAACACAAAACCTGTTCGTGGATAATAAGCTGTTGAAGAAAATCACAGGATGTGCTGAGATATGTGACAGTGAACTGGAGAACTATATTAACTAAACCTGGGGTTTATTCTTAAGTAGAATAATTCAAAATATGAACCTCTAAAGGAAAGGAACACAACATAAAAGCTGTTACCTGCTCTCCAACATGAGAGAAATCGAGCAAGGGAGAGAAAGAAAGAAAACAAATTGTGGAAATTTACTCTGCAAGTAGTTCAGATCCTGTAAGATATACTATCAAAACTCACACTAACACAACTCCATTAGCCAATACGTCTGAAGTTTGTTGTGCCCTGGGTATGCCAAAGAAGCTGAATTTATAGTGCGAGTGTCCTGATAAGTGTTAAATGGCACAGCTTCCTCCTATACTTGACTAAACAAAGAAGCAGCTTATTTTAGTCTAACTCACAGTACTTCTCTCTTTTTGTCTGGTTTATTAAATTCCTCTTGGCACTAGAACAGAAGCTATGTTGCTCCTGAAGAGCAATTAACAAATATATTTTAAAGATACCTAGATTTTAGACCAGTCTGAAGTGGTAACAAGACAGCCAGAACGAACAGAGCCTGAAAGAGAGCTGCAACTAATGGATTGGACTGTAAAGGAGCTCTAAGAAGCTGTGTCATAAGCTATTACTGTTTTGAATGCATGCCTGCATGTGAGGAGTTGCAGGGGAGGGAGGTGTTAGCTTTGTTTCCCAGCTTCATTTCCATTTCAGTGAAAGCCCCTATCCCCTCTGTTCAATACGTAATCCTGCCAGGGCTGCACCTCTGGGATGTGTGCCATGTGGTGAGGTAGAACATATCCATTTTTTAGTCTGACAGCTTCTCACCTTCTACAAGCAGTAAATTAATCATGAGGATTTAATTGGACTTGGCCATATAACTATGACTATAGTTCCAGCCCTGGCAATAAAGAAATGACAGAACAATTCATTAGATACACTGCTGGTATTTAAGTCACAATGTTGAGCTCAGTATCTTCCTTTTCTTATTATCCCAACAGCCATTTTTGTCAGCAGTATCCAAGGATACCTGTATTTGCATGGAATTACGAGCTTCATTACTTTTCTTCATTCACCATCACACAGTGGGAAACTTATATTAAGTATAATCTACACTAAATTCTGCCACTCAGAAGGAGAACATTTATATACACATTAATAATACAATTATGCATATATGTGTGAACGTGCTCAGCCACAATATGCAGCCTCCTAGACTGCTGCATAGAGGGAAGGCCTTGACATAGCTAGTGCTTATGTGACTTATATCAGGTTTAGTGAATTTAGTGAAGCTTTTGAGCAATAAGTCTGAGAAAGAGTGAAGCAGGTCAGTCGCAATGAGTGTCAGCAGAACACACCACATCAAGCAATTAGCACATTGGGACCCAAATGTAATTTAAACCTGAGGAAAGGGCAGCACACTTCATTGCATAGGAGCAGAGGAAAGAATTATGGTACATTGACCAGCTTCAAATTATTTCCCTCTTCTACTGCCTCATTTCTCCTGGTTGGGACTGAGACGCTGGCTGGAAAGTGAGATCACACCTATTCCCTGCTTCCCTGAACCAGGGAGGGAAGAGTGTATGTCTTGTCTGCATCACAAATTGGTTCAGTGAAAAAGGCAAGTGTATTGAGGAATAACCTTAACAAGAATAACTGTAAGCTAAGAAGAGCAAAAATTACTATAGCAAGATTTTAGTTCATTTAAAATTTAGGCACATAATCTGCCTACCTATTTAACCACGTGCTAGACCTGCTGCCACACTCACTGCAATTCCACTTTTCAGCAGTGCACCCTGGCATAATCTTCATCAGACCCCTCTGTATTTGCTGTGTGTGTTACACTGAACCAAGGCACTAGCGACCAGCTCTCCCAGAGATGGTTACGAGGTGCTTAGGGTGTCCAACATGAGCACTCCCAACACCAAACCCCCTTCCCTTTCTCCCCAGTAAGTTCTCTCCTAGCAACTCTGCACTATTGACCTTCTGGAAACTCTTAACAGCCATCTTAGTCCCATCTCCCAGGTTGCCAACTGCAGCCTGTACCATAGTTAATGAAGACCTCATGTAAGCATAAGTCAAGACATCTACAGTCCCTGCGGTCAGATTCCTTATCTAGCCCATGGGTTTTCTCTGTGTCCTCATTACCTGATCTCTGAAGGGCACTGCCCTTTGAGTTTTGCAAACCAAAGCAGAGTACTAACACCTAAGTCTTCTTTAACCTTCCTGTACTGGTAGCCGTTAAATATCAGATGGTGCACATCACCAGTGTCAGCTTCTCAGCAGCCTTCTTCAATGGCCACCAAACATAAGTAGCAGCTCCACACCTTCCTGAGCTTCATATCCCCTTTGGAGAGGTCCCCCAAGGGCAGCATCGGCTGCACAGCCTTGCGGTTCAGGATACCAAGTCAAGGAGGAGTTTCAAACACAAAAAAGTCTGCCAAGAGAAAAGAAGTTACTGTGAATCATAAACATCCTTTTCCCATTACAGTTTTAACTTTGTAAGAACATCTTAACTTTGCTTCTTTTCTTAATCTGCTATCCTGATTCACTTTTCTTTATTCAGGCTTGTTCCTCAAGAGTGCTTTACAGTCAGACAGATGTCTTTTGCGCTTGCTGCACGCAACAGCTTCATTATAATAACAGCAGAGAGACACTGACGCTAATTCTTTAGTCAGAAGTAACTCTTTGAGAAGTATTCACCAGAGCATTAGATTCAGATACAGAAAATCTGAGGACTCTTCATCAATGTAGCTAAGACTTTTGCAAGTTCTGGCAGGTATTAGATTATTTGACTACAAGACTGCTTAATGGAAGAGAGATGTCTGTTTTTTCCAGGCTTGTCAAAGCTGAAACAACCCAGATATTTTGAAGTTACCAAGGACAAATACATTAAATGCTCTGTACCAAAAATATAAGGTAGACGTCATTAACCCCACCACCACTAAATTATGTGAAATTTCAGCTGAAAAAGTAATTAGGGGACTGTGTAGGAACTGCAAAACCAAAATCGTCTCCCTCTTTTACTTCAACTGCAGAATACCTAAATATTCTCCCTCTTACATATCGTTTTCTGTTACATTTTCTTCCCAGAGTATTTCCCAGTAGTTGTTCAATCCCACTTGGAACTATAGAACATTTATTTTGTATTCTCTTGTTTGTGCTTGTATAGGGGATGCGTTTGTATCAGAAACACAAAGTTAGTTACAAGACATGTAAGAACTAAGAAGCTGCTGAACTTCCATAACCTGTCTTTAATTGCACATATAGTTTGTTGAAAAGAATTCCGTATTTCCTCCTGGCTGAAAGAAGTACGACGGAAAAACAGTTTCTGGCAGAAAATCATACACCTAAAAATTAGGACAGAAAAAGAAATCAATACAGATGTAATCATCAAAATAAACTCTACTTATAAGTCTTCATTTTAAACCAGAACAAGTAGCAAACAGAAAATACTATGCAGATTCTAGTCAAATGATGAAATATCTATTACTCATTTGAAATGTTTTATGAATGTGGTGGCATTAATTTCATGTAAGTATTTTTAGCTAAAATGGGTACAATTTTACAACCACTTCTAAGAGTCTTATTTTTGATTCTTGCCGTTGGTGCATTTTTTGTCTTTTTTCGTTATTTCCATGAATCTACAAGCTGCTCTTCTCCCAGTTAGAACAGGAACGTGAAACATCATTTGAAGAATTCACATAACACTACTGGAAAAAATAAATAAATAAACGAAAACCAACCAACTTTATTTTTAAACAGGAACAAATAAAAATAAGCAACTGTGCATATATTATTTTTACGCACTTACACAGTCCATTTCTCTATTCTACACATTAGTGCCATTTTAAAGGAACTTGAAAAAGTATTTTCTCTTCATTTTGAGAAAATTACTGAGTACACAATTCATATGCAGATATCTTGTTTCAGCACTTGAGCTGCTTCAATAACAGTGTGATTTGCTGTGATTTAATGGTTAGTCATCTTGTTTTATTCAGCCTCATCTTGTTAAACAAACACTACACTCCCTCTTTTAAGGTCTAAATTCGTTACAGAAACACTGTGAATTTAGATATTAAGAAAATAGCTCCTACATAACCTCTGTGATTTAACTATTCTTTGAGTTTCACAGATCACAAGAGAAGCAGTTGGGAAAGTCACACAGCCCTTTCAGGGGCATTGTAGGTCTTAAACACTGGCTTCAGATATTTTTGCAAGAGTGATTTTGAGTGGTTCCTATAAAGATCGGATCCTCCTGCATTTGTGACAGTGGTGGCATCACCACCCATTTTATAAACAGAAAATTGAGAAACAAGATCAAGATCCTGGTGTTGCAGAAGGCAGTGGTAGCCCTGTTATGGATTCCCATGCAATCAGTATTTCATTCAGAGATCTTGGCTGCCTGTGAGACATCCAGAAAAGAACCAGTACTAAAATGGTACCTTTGCCTAATTGGCATCCTGTTTTTCAGGAGTCAAAAGAATAGCATGGAAATTTTCAGCATGCTAGGAAAATCACATTACATTAAACTATTATGGTTCTTTGAGCTTTCACTGTGAAGGAGAGACCATCAAGACCCATCTTCTTCACTAGAAACATTCTTGTCCAATTAATGTCCTAGAAGGTTAGAGAAAATTCTCACATTACTCTTCTTTTTTTTCGTTGTTGTTGATTTTAACTTGCAGCCTGTTACGTTGCCACCTGAAATGCATTCTTTCAGGCTTAAAAATGAGTCACAACTGCCAGTATTTTCAACATATTATGGTCAGCAGGATACATATGAGTTTATGAACAACATTATATTTTCAGAAACATTTGAATTATTAACATCTTCTATATGTATTAATTTCATTAATTAACCAGTTTCACGCCTTCACTTAATCTATTTTTAAGGACCTGAATCAGTTATCTAAGTGGTTTATCAATTTAGGTTGTCAGAATCTTTCTTACGTCTGAATAAAATCATACTTGCTTAGCTTTTGTAGCTGTACATCAAGGAAAAAAGTACAGATGCTTACAGAAAAGCAACTTACAGGCTATGGTGAATTAGTCTCATTCTGAAAAGGCCATG
Source organism: Lathamus discolor (assembly GCF_037157495.1). NCBI lineage: Eukaryota > Metazoa > Chordata > Aves > Psittaciformes > Psittacidae > Lathamus > Lathamus discolor. The sequence continues at coordinate 51,535,643 of NC_088909.1, read as the reverse complement.
AACATCAGGCTAAGGCTAAGGTCTCTGCTGGTGTGTAAATCTGCCATCAGTCAAAAAAAGCATTGATTTTGAAATTAACAGGGATAAGAGCATTCTAAATTCTGTTTTGGGTTGTTAAGCTCTAAAATCCTTGATGCAGGGCTCATCCAGTTGTTGTAAGACATTACCCAGGGAAGGAAGAAATAAAGTCTGTAGCAAAGCAACATACTACAAGATCCCTACTTTGCCTGGAGCTCATGATATCAGTGCAATCATAGTGGAGGTCTACTGCAAGCAATACCCAACAACATTCAGACAACAAGCAGTTATGATGATTCACTTAGACCCCTGGCTAACCTGGCAAGGTTACACAGATGTTCCTGGAAACTATGTTAAAGCACATGAATAATAATGGGGTAACTAGTGACAACCAACATGGTTTCACTAAGGCCAAATCATGCCTGAAAAATCTGGTCGCCTTCTACAACGGGGCCATGGCATTAGTGGGTAAAGGAAGGGTGACCGACATCATCTACCTGTACTTGTGCAAAGAGTTTGTTACTGCCCTACATGACATCCTTGTCTCCAATTTGAAGAGACATGGATTTGATGGACGGACCACTTGGTGGATAATGAATTAGCTGGATGGTCACACGTAAAGAGCTGTGGGCAATGGCTCAAATTCTGAGTGGAGATCAGTGGTGAGTGATGTCCCTCAGGAGTGAGTATTGGGACCAGGCCTGCTCAGTAGCTTTGTCAGCAACATGGACAGTGGGATTGAGTGCATCCCCAGGAAGTCTGCTGATGACACTAACCTGTGTGGTGCAGTTGACATGCTGGAAGGAAAGGATCGCATCCAGAGGGACCGTGACAGGCTCAAGAGGTGAGTCAATGCCAACCTCATGAAGTTCAACGAGGGCAAGTACAAGGTCCTGCACCTGGGTCAGGGCAATTGCAAGCAGGAATACAGTCTGGCTGGAGACAGGATTGAGACCAGCCCTGAGGACAAGGACCTGGGGTGCTGGCTGATTAAAATGTTACCATGAACCAGCAGTGTGCATATGATGGGCTCCCTGCAAAGACTGATTATAGTTAACAAAGGCAACCCTTTAGCACTGTCCAGTGCTTTCTTTTCTGAGTAACATCACTGGGACATTTATATAGTATTTCTGATCTTCTCTTCTGCATAATCACTCAAGCATCACACTCTATCCTTTAGCTCAGGAACTATAACTGAATTATCCATGGGAAACCATTCATTTTCAAAGCGCTTTATTACTTATCTGATCAGGACTAGGATTTTATTAATTCTGTCTTCGTCACAGGAAACACTTTTCTTGCATAAATTTGTTTAAATGTCCAGCAGTTTCAGGTTTTCCTTGTTATTAGATCCAAGTTCTAATTTGGGGAAAGTTACTTTTTTAATTATTCATTGTCGCTATTGCAGTTTTCTCAATATCAGGTTGGTTTGATTTTTCCTGAGTAATTGTCAGGTAAAGAGTATAAGTATGGAAGTAGAAAACTTAATACCCACCTGTCACCAGCTGTCTTCTTTATATGTTTAAGAGACAGTCATACTTTTGTCCCACTTAACTGGATCCTTTTCCACTGATCATCTGGATACGTTGCAAGTCCAAAGGCTAGCTTCACAGAATGCATTGAATATGCAGTTGGGAGACTGGAATTTCTTTATTAGTATAAAAATATTTTCTGTATGGATATGAGCTCTGTAAGTTCCCAACACAGTTCAATGGACTTAAAAGCATGCATTTCTCATTCTTGTGGATTTCATGTTGTCACAGAATGCAAATAATATATTTTTTTAATTTAGAGAGGAACTCCCCTACCCCCAAAAATAGTTATATTTCTGTCTTTAGTGCCAAAAAGACTCAGATTGCCTAGAAATATTATAAAATGTATGAATTTCATGCTAAAATAAAATGTCTTTTATAATTTTGTTCTGGCATTCAAGGAATATCACAATATTAGCATTTTGAAATTGGTTAATTAGAATAGGTTAATAGGAATGTTACCATTTCTGAGTCTCATTAAAAAAAATTAAAAAGGAATCTAATTAGAAGAAAGACACAGTAGCATCTAATTTTGAGCACACTGTAATCTTAAACAAGAAAAGGAGTCACTAGAAATGCGTACGTTTACATACCATTAAATGCCATTAGTATATCCCTGCAAGGATGTAAAAGTACTTTAAATTAACAAAAGATTCCTTCTACAGAGGAATGGACAACTCAAACACGCATTTTTACTGGCAGAATGTATGCTGGTCCCCCAGCTTCCTTGGGTTTTTTCCATTTTGCCTTTCTGTCTTCATTCTCCCATGTGGAAGAGTCAGGTATGTGGTAGCCACTGGTCCTTTGCCTACTGATATGGGTGGTATAATTCTCTTTCTCTTCACTGGTAAAAGACTGGAGCCTTTGCATGTTGCCAGGGACAAGTGGAATAAGCAGTCAGAAAAACAAAAAGAAAACAAAACAAAACAAAAAACCACCACAACAAAAATAAATTAAAAAAATACTTTTTTAGGCAAGAATAGAATGCTTCTTTTCACAGTTGACCAGGCTTGTTCTACATATCTTGCCAGAAGGCTAAAGTCTCCTTCACCCTTGCTACTCTGATAAAGGTCAGAATGAAGCTTAGCTGAGAAGTTAGATGAGAAAGGGGGACTGGAAACAGCAGGGAGACAACTTTATTTCTAAACACCAGAATAGTAAGAAAGACATCAGAATATGGAGCACAGACCCAGACCCCAATACGTCAAAAAGGGTGTTGCAAAATTAATAAGGTCTTCAGAAGTACTGCAAAAACTGATGGACTGGACTTGTTCCTCCAAAGGTGAGAAAAAAAAATAAGGAAGACACCTTTTTTTATTTTTCTTATAATGAAATGGGGAGAGTACATAAAGAAACACTTGTAGCTGTGCTGCAACTCCATGGCTGTGGCAGGCAGACACTCACAGAGATGACTCCTGGGTTGCTTCTCAGACTAGTTTCTACAAATCCCTTAAACCTAGCTTCTAGAGAAGGCTGTAGGAGGTAAAGTTCCCCACTGCTTATACTGAATGATATATGCTATTTCTGCTTACGCTGTTGGCTTGAGTGAGTTTGGAGCAGGCTCTTTGCACAAAAAGAAAGGTTGCTCGTGCTAAGCATGTTTATGAAGCATATGCGTCACTTCTATACTATGCCTAAAGGACTGGCAGGACCAAGAACTGACTGACTGACTTTGATAAATGGAGGAAATAACAATTGCCTGAAATATGAAGAGATGAAAAGCCTATGGAGATGGATTTACCTCTCTAAAAAGAAGTGCAATGCCATGAATTTCAGCATGCTAAGTTGGATGATGAATTGTTAGTTCAGAATGCAAACTTAGGTATTTTGCTTATGAACAGAAGCTTAGAGGATAATATGAGTTTGAAAGAAATCTACAGCTTGAATCCTGTAGCAGGTTCACAATGTGTCATAGACATTGGTTTTAAGAGTCTGAAACTAACATTATAGCTTACATTGAGAGAAAAGAAATCTGTGTCGCTCTGAGTCAATGCCTAGTCCCTGTCTTCAAGAAACAGGTCATTGGCACCCCTTCCTGCAGCACACTGGTGGTTGATAAATTATGTGAGGAGTAATCTGAGGACAATTTCCATCAGCTGGACTGGAAAGCCATTTTGTTCCTGTGTACTGTTTGCTTACTTATGCAGATGCTGTTTCTCCTGCCTGCCTTTTCTGACAGTTTCTTCCTATTTTGCTTTCTCATATGTCAGTTCCAGGTGCCATTGCCTAAGGCTGAGCTGAACAGCAAGCCTACTCACTTAGCTTTATCAAAACAGAAGTAACTTCCCTGCATGTCAGCTAAATGCCATCTTGCTACCTGATCATGTGTAGCTGTGAGCAGAAATGCAGATTCTCTTTTCTTTAAAATCACCATTTCACAGCACAGTTCTGCTTTTCTTTATCCTTTGGCCTCTACTTTTTCCACTATACTCAAGGCACAGAAATTATTGTGGATATTGCTTTGTTTCTTTCCCTGACTGCTAATTTGTTTCTTTATCAGACCAGAGGCAGACATCTGAAATGAAATGGTGAACTGTGAAAGCATTTTTTACTAAAGCAAGAGAGGCTTTTCTGCATTCAGCAAGCTTAGGCTGTTGTAATCTCAAATACTAAATAATTGATTTTGGAGGCTACTAAAAGCAGAAGAAAGCAACTTTTCAAATGTAATATCTTCGAAAGAAATTAGATTCACAAAGATCATCTCTAATTCTATCATTGCCTCAAACTGATTACCATATTGCTATAATTCTCTCTAACATAGCAAAACAAAACAAAAAAAAAAAAAAAAAAACCCAACTCATATTCAGTAGCTCCAAAAACATGTAGAGAAAACTATGAGTTCCAAAACACATTCACTAAATGTGTGTATGACGCTTCCTTGACTCTGTCTTAAAAATTGTGCAGGAAGTTTGAACTAGAAACCAATAAAATCTTTATCACTACTTAATCTTTTACCTCATTATTTTATGAAAATAAGGAATATTTAATATGTAGAAACATTTTTATTAAAGTGTCCAAAAATTATATGAGTTGCATTAAGACACTTGAAAATTCTCTTTCAGAATTAAAAGAAACTTTGTATGTTGGCAGCTTTTACGTAATGTTCAGACAGATTTTTGTGAGTTTTTAACAAAAGTCCTAAGCCTAAAACAAATCCATGCTCAATAGTGTTATGAAGTCAGTATGACCTTGGGGTTTGTTTCTTTCAAACTTGTATTTTCACTTCTTTAATTACTAGTTTAACTTATTTAAAAAATCTATGCCTCAGATAATGGAGAATTGTGTGTGTTAAAAGTATACAGCTATTTTGTCACTAATGTAGTTCAGAAGTGGTATGTACTTATATAGGGAAGCCGAGTATGATCATATTAAATGAATATATTTTTCACTTGATTATTCTTCTGTGTTTTTCTTATAAATTGGAAGGAGGAAAATAATTTTCTCTGCTGGAGCATAAAACAAATTAGACATAATGGCACATAAAAAGCAAACCATAATCACCCTCATGAAAATGAATGCATTTTACAGGATATGTAGCCATTAAGGCAGTCACAACATTTTAAACCTACTCCAGTTCAACATGCCCGCAATCTATTCACTTACTGATGGCAGCATTTTCTGAAGCTGGCACTGATAATGAAATAAATTATATGGTGGAAATCCTAAACTCATCTTGCATGGCAATGTGCCATATTTTTCTTCCTTTGTCTTCAGTATTTTACTGAACAGTTTTTTATTCACTCTGTAGTCCTTTGATGGCATTTCCTTTAAAGAGTGGGAGCATTTTTAGTTTTTGTTCTGAACAAAGTATTATCAGATGAAGATGGAGTAGACGTTATACTGTAGTTTACCATGTGCAAAGAGACTGGGTGGCAAAGATGAAAGTGACTAATAAAAACTGCTGTGGTTGAATGCCAAGGAAACCATTGCTTCATACCATACCTCCAGAAACACTCTGTTAGAACAATCCACAGAAAATTTTTTTAATTTCCCTGAAAATTTCTTACAGTCTTGCAGCTTCATTTAAGCAGTTTAAGGGCAAAAGTCTTTTTCTTTTCCCCATTCAGCTCCCACTACCAAAAGGCACACTTTCGTGTCACCTCTCGATATAACAGGAGAGCTCTTAACCACTGCAAATGACTTCTCATTCAGGTGATGACATGCTGCGACCACGTAAGAGATGTCTATTACTGATCATTCTGCAAAAGCAGCAATAAAGTTGTTTTTCCAGAAAGACCATGGTCAACTTTAGACCCTGGAGCTCCCAGATTCATTTTCACCTGGTAAGCCCATGCCCAAGTGATTTGCAAAATAAGTGATGCTAGTAAATGTGCCTCCAAGAGGCAAAATTGAACAACACTGGAATTTTTTCACTTAAAGTCAGAAGAGTCAGATTGCACTGCAAGTGACATTGTCAGAATAAAATCCTTACATTTTAGAAATCTGTAAAGAGTGACTGTACTTCTGGTTTTGGCATCTGAAAATCCTTGGGGTTTAAGAGCTTTAAGTAATGCACATTGACTTCAATGGAATCTGTAACTCTGGGGACTTTAATCTCTACTCCTAGCAACACTCCTAGTGACTAAGTGGAGAGTTCCTCCAAGAGAAGGTCCATTCAAAGTCAGGAAGGAAGAGGGAGAAACATCCAGATAAAAAGGTGGTTAAGCTATGATGGGGTGTTTATATTACCATGAAGACGTTACACTTGCACACACACACACAATAGAGCACAGATAACACAGTAAAGGACAAGGAAATTGAAAATTGAAATTGCAGTAGAAATCCTTTGTCAAATACTCTAGTCTCAGCATGCTGGGAGTAGGATACCAGCAACAAAGGGCTCCAAAATCCGTCCGATATTATGGCTAACAAGTATTCGTCATGTTATTTAGTTTAAAGTTGACACCTGCATATAGAGATGTGACAGAACCTCTGCTGGTGGTGCATATGGATCAGACTCTCTATATGTATTTTGGTAATCTCCTTATCTGATGAAAGATACAGACAAAATCCTTCAAGTCTGAATAAAGAGGAAATTCAGAAATATGAAGGAAAACTTTATTTGATAAAGTAGATATTTTTTGTTCTCTGAAAAAGGAGATGGAACTGCCTTTTTTTTTTTTTTTTCTTTCCTCCTGATAAATTTACGGTGAAATGTTGAGACAAAAATCAACCTTTTCCAGGAGGTAAAATCCATGGGTCATCTTGAGGAAAAGATTAGAGATGACAACATAGATCTCACTGACAAATTTAGCTTAAACCTCAGTAATAACTGACTGTTAAATTTTTCGTCTTTTAATGTTATTGAATCACCAAGGGTTAAACTGAAGGTTTTGAATATTTCTGTTACTAGGGTGACTCTTAGAAGTATAGAAATGCCTGAATGCACTGGGTGGTAGGTGCGGAGAGAATGCAATTTAAGACAAGTAGGTTATACACTGCAAATTGTTTTAGAATTTGTTTTCGGTCTGATAGCCATTTTGAATAATCTACCATGTTTTCAATCCTGATCTCATTTGCATAGGGCTATAACAGCGGGGCTGAAGCTGAATGTTGTGTAACTGGGGTTTCTTTCCAGTTACAGCACACAGTGGTGTGTGCTTGGCTCATGAAGACCAAAGGCTGGCTCAGCCAACCTGGCTTTGGTGAAAACCTCTGCTGAGCATCCCAGGCACATGAGGATGGTCTAAAAAACAGGTCAGTTGTCTTCCACAGGGTGGTTCTGGGGGACTTCCTGGGTGCTTGTACTTATCCCCGTTGAAACCAGTGGAAATTTGGTCGCAAAAATCAATGCAGTAACAGCTTCAAACGCCCAAATTTGAGTGCTTGTGGTAGAAAAATGGCTTGTGACCACAGCTGCTGCTCAAAGGATGTTTCCTAAGATGTCTTGTGAGCAGGTTCTCAGAAGGAACAAGACCGATAAACCTGTCAGTGAATCTGTCGTTGTAAATCAGAAAGAATATTTCCTCATTAAGAATTATTTTGCACACTTTTGAGAAATCAACATTTATAATTTACTATAGTCATTTGGTCACAAATTTTTAATTTATTCCACTTCTCTATTTTGTACTTTGATCAGCCTAAAACATATTGCTGAAAGGTTGCCTTTGTTTAACTATTTTAATCAGCCATTGCAGGCAGCAGCCAGAACGCTGTTTACTCTTCTGCAAAGACAGCTCAGCTATAGCTCAGTCCCCATGCTTCACTTAAATACCAATAGGGGACAAAAGGATGTTTTACAATGTGTTTTCTACTTAATTCTTTGCTGTATTTTATACTCTCTCTTGCTTCCATTTTTCAGTCCCACAAAGGAGACATTCAGGCACTGGAGTCCTGCTGCCAAGCTCCAGCACTCCTCACCTGCACCCTTGAACCATGCACATTAGCTTTGGTTTCCTAGCACAGCAGCAACACACTGTGATTTCTGCTTAGGTTTCAAAAGTGACATGTTTGAAGTAGTTATTCAGTTGGAGATATATTAACTTGAAATCTTCATACAGCTTGAAATACAAGGTTTTCTTTATAGTTACATGTGTTTTCTTTGCTGTCAGCTTAGATCCTTTGGGAGAAGTGCAGCATAAAGAGAATTAACTTTCATTTCCAGAAAAAAATCTTCAATAAATTAGGAAAGAAATGTTTCTAGACTCCCTTTATGGTCAACAGACAGTCACCTCCAAAACACACTTCAATATCAATCCTAAAACCTGTCAGAGCTTGATCAGAAACATTGTGAAACTGTTCTCCCAAATTAGGTAGTGAATATTCAGGATAAGCGATGCTGGGCAGCAGTGAAATAAGATTTTAAACATTTTGTTTATAACTCAGGAAAAAAAAGGTTAAAAACTCAACTGACAACTGGTAATGCCAGATGAGCAAAAGAATTGTAGTTTTCAGAATAGACTTGCCCCTAGATGAAGGAAGATGAACAAAACACAATTTCTGCATCATAAGAATACTGAACATTTGTTAAAAAAAAAAAATAAAACTAAATAAATAATATTCCAAGCAAGGCCTAGACAGTCTAGGAAAGTCAACACTATAAAGTTTTTGAGCTTTCTTCCATCAAAGCCTATGGTTATGACTGGCCCAAGCTGCAGCCAAACACCTCACCTTTCCAAAACAAAGAAGATGAGGCTGACCACATTGTGTACGACCACATTTCCATTGACCCGCTGGAACACACTATTTAGACTTCATGTTCTTCATGCCAGCTGCAGAAATATAGGCAACATTTTATCCATTACAAACATTCTAGGACAAAGCTACATTTTAATGACTATCCAAAGACAGTATATGATATTATTAACACTTTGTGAGGTCTGCACAACGTTTTTAATTCCTGTTCCTGGATTATCAAAGTATTCATGACCAAATCACAGTCTAACAATAGTAATGTTTGACCATTTATCAGGTGGAGCCCCTCTGACTTCCATATACTCATATCATTTCCATTTGCAAACAAACATCAGAAAAACAGCCAACACATTGTCTCTAAGCCTGACGGACATCTGAAAACAGTGTATAATATTACCCTGGTTATCACGGAGATGAAAAGAACAGCTTTGCAGAAAAACGATGGCACTGCCTGGTCAGAAGTGGCTGGTGTTTGGTGTTTTTTCAGCACCAGGAGTCAACGCATAATGAAAATAATCAGCCATCGGAATAATCACCCCAGAGAATTGGTAGATTCCTCAACATTTGAGAGATTGCCAGGGTCTGGTGCCATGATGTCTAGACCATGCTTTGGCCAAGAAAGTTTGGAGCAGGTAATCCTTGAGGTCTCTTCCAACCTGGTATTCTATGATTCTATGACCATTGCTTACAGAAGAATTTGTAAGCAGAGGCATGGTCCTTGAGAGCCCACATGCAGAGTGGATGTTTGTGTCCACACATGCCTCAGGAGCAGGGCACAGGAAAAGGCATGTCAGTTTCTGAGCACAGCTGTGGCTTTAGATGACACAGGAGGTCAGATAAGAAGTCCCAAATTTACTGAAAGAGAAATAAAATTGAATAAAAAGGCAGCTTTACTACTGCCATCAGTGTTGCATTTCACAAGGAATTTTGTGACACCTCTTCTTGCAACTCACAGTTACAGCTGCCTTTCCATCACCCCTGCCTAGAATTTCCCTCTCTGTCTTTTGTAAATACAGGTAAACAAGAGGCCTACTGGGGGTGCCTCACATAAAAATGCCTGGAGCAAGAATTTTTAGAACATTTATATTAGCTATCGAAGACAGCTTAAATGTTCCACCAAAATGGATTATATTTTACGGATATCTTATCCCTTCAACAGCTAGAAAAAAAACGAGGCTAGAAAAACATAACACCAGTTTCAGGAGTCCAAATGTAGATTTTATATTGCCTCACTCTGGATATGCAGCTCCCCATAGCTGCATGCAGTCTGGTACTGTACAGATTAACCTTCAGTCAAATTGCTTCTGTATTTCCGAGACAACTCTGCTGTTAGCAAGCACCAGCAATCACAGTAGTGCTGTTGGACAGTGTTCACCTAACTCAGAAAACAGCCAGACTCCCATTCTGCACACGTATTGCCAGATTAGATGAAAAGATACACAGCGAATATGATAAACTGAGATCTGACTTCACCTTTCCTTGCAGCTGCAGAAAGACAACCCAGAAAACATTATGTTATAGAAAAATAAATAGGGTCACTGTCATTTAAAGTAATAAAGGTTTATCTTATTCGTTTCTTTTTTTAAATCACCCTTAGGACAACCTGATAAACTAACTTCTACAAAATTATTTGCTAAGACATAAGCAACTGGAAATGGCAGGATATTCTTTAGCTGAACACCTATGCAAGAAAGCAAAACCGTGGTGCAGCTTCTGTAAAAGAAATTTGCTGGAGTTTGTTTGTTTTGTTCTATTCCATAATCCTCCAAAATAACTTTGGGCTAAATTATTTCTAAATATATATACCTAGCAACATAAGAACTCAAAGAATGAGAATGGTCTTTTTCAAATTTTCAAACACATTGCCTTCTGAATTGTATTATGGATATTTTATTTGGCTTGCTGTATTATTTTGCTGTAACTGTTTAACAATGTCTCTTCACAAGAGTCAGTTTATCTGTTTATTATTTTATTCCTTTGATTTCAGGAGGTGAGACAAAATTGAAGACACAAAATTGTGAGCTTAAGGGTATTTTTTTATGAGCAGTACATATTACTTTGAGGGACTTCAAAGTCACCTGAACATCTTACTTTTTGGATTATGAACCTTCACTTTCAGATTCTTTGTCTGAATTTAGTTTTTTTTTTTTCCCTTGGAGCAAATAGTGGCAATCCTTTTCTACAGTGGGTGAAAAAAAAAAGGGATCTTGAGTATGAATCTAACATTTGCAGCATTGAAGAGTTGCCGAAATCATTAACATGGTTCTGGGGCTCTTCTCTACAGCTTCTATCTTCCTGAGTAGTTTGAATATAAGGAAACTATCCATTTGAGGAAGGGTGGATGGATTTTCTCCCCTGCTTGCATTCCATGTCTAATGTCTAGATATACCATACAAACAGGAGGATTAAGGTACACCTAGTGCTGTCCTTTAAGTCCTCAGTTCCTTCAAAACCAGAAATATGTCTACATTTTATTCCCTGGCCATGGTTTCTTCAGTCTTCAGACATACAGTCCATGGTTGTCTTTTGAATAATTTGTTCTGATATTCCCACACAACTTTAAAGCTGGATAATTTAGGGGATTTGAGGGAGGGTGTGTCACCTTTTTTTTCCTTTGCTGCTGCAAATTACATTGAATCAAGGTAAAAATCAAGCACTCCTCTACAGAGATCTAATTAAGCTCATTTTAAAATCTACATAATGTGGCAGCTACTGCTCCCGTATGGAGAAAAGATACTCCCCAGTTGTGTCACCTTATTATAGTTACTGTGCAATAATAGCTTCCTACCATACCATAAGCATAAAAGACTTTGTGCATCAGCTAAATCTTTTTATGTCAATGACATAATGTGGGTAGAGTGTTGTTCCATCTGTTCAAGACAAAAATGTACATGCACTGAGTATATTCACATTTATTTGTGTCTATGTAACAACCTCTTTCAATTAAGCACAATACTCAAAGGAACAACAAAGTGCAAACGTAATAGATACTGGAACAACATTCAAAATGCAGAGGTAATGGATGTTTTACATGCTATTCACATTCAGGATTACAAAGGAGATTTTTAAGTCTGAAATTTTCTTTTAAGATCTAAGGGATAACACAGCTTTTGGCTTGGGTGCTGATGCCAGATTCAGACAGGATTCACTCTGGTGAGACTCAAGAAGTCTTGTTAGATTCAAAGGAACTTTTTTCCATAAGGTACTGATAGACCTTTAAATATGTATATATATTTAAATATATATGTATAAATATATATACATATTTAAAGAAAAAACAATCTTTAATGTTAGGAACAGCATTTGAGGTCAACTTAGCTTGTCCATATCTTCAGAAATAATTAGTCATCTTAAGCACTATACAGGAACTCAGAAAACATAGGTGTGTTGCAGAATGAAAATTTAAGAATGTTTTGAATGCACAGATCTTTTTTAACACCAAAACTCAGAGATAGAGATTTTTCTCATATGAAAGAACAAAGATAAGTCTTTGGGAATACAGATCTGTAAATATGATAAACAGAACAAAGCAAAAATATGGGGGGTAAAACAACTAGTAAACGATCATATTAATGATTTTTTTTTTAAAGAAGGATGACATGTTGTGGCAAAAGTGTAAAGCCATGGGGCCTGGATAGTGTCAATTCCCCAGGGAAGCCTGTCTTTTCACCAGTAACCCAGTCCCTGGTGCAGAGCTGAGAACATTGGCAGAAGAAATGCCTGTATGCTGTCTGTAACAGTGCAAGTACACAAACAGAGCTGATTCTTTTTAAATAATACCCAGATGCTATGCAATTGTTTTCTCTTTCCTGCTTGACAACCTGGTAAGACAGGATTTTCTTTTTCCTTGGTATGGTGTGGCAATTAAAAGGAACCCAGCCATCCTCTGTGCTACTATTACAGGTTTTAGTATTAAAAAAATTTTCTTCAACCAGAAAAAAAAAAAAAAAGTAATTAAGGATTATGCAAGATTTTCAGGTAATTATTTGCCTAATATGAGGGTAACTGGGACAGGAATGTAGACTAATGAGGGTGATATACAGGAACCTCTCCTGCTGCTTTGGATTGTAGGACTGTAGAGGAAGTAGGGTTTGGGACATGTGGGACATACAGGAAGAACCTGAGGGAGTTAGGCTGATTCAGCCTGAGAAAGAGAAGTTGAAGGGAAGATCTTGTTCCTGTTTCAAACTACCTGATGGCAGATTATAAAAAAGGTGAAAGCACATGAGGGCAGAACAAAATGCCACAGACACAAGTTGAGATATAGGGAACTCCAGCAGATATAAAGAATTCAGCACAGGGGTTATCAAACACAGGAGAAACTTGCCCAGAAAAGTTGGGCATCTCAACTATTGGAGGTAGTCAAAACTCAAACGTACATAGCCCTGAGCACCCTGCTATACCTGGACTTGCTTTTAGACAACCTTCAGGGGTCGTGTGCATCACTGCTTATCCTTTTATCAATGTGCTTCATGATTCACCTAACTATATTTCATTTGGAATCTTAATCCCTTTCTCTATCCATGCCTAACCATCCAATGTCTAAATAGTCGATGACCTATTGCTTTCAAGGCATCCTGCAGTAAGATCAAGGATGTGTTCAAAGCCTAAAATCCTTTCACAAGATGCAGTCTAGTGTTTCCTGGTCTCCTGTTATTGCATTAAAACATTGCCTTAGATAACTTAAATCTGAAAGAAGTTTTGGAAACACCAGCAGTAAAAATCAGCATCAGAGTGACACTGACAGATCTTTGTAGTGAAGGTCGTGAAGGAAAGTTTCTGTTTAATTACTTGTAGTGGGATAAACACTTTACATTTCTGAAATTATTAAGTAGTGAGGAATATGACCTAGATAATTTGAGAGCTGTCTCAGGAGGTAATTGCACAAGAGATTACTTTCCAAAAAGAGAAGTAGTTTTGAAAACATACTTTCCATGATGCAGTTTGCAGCACAACCCTACAGATTTATAGCTGGGGACAACTAAGGATGGATCAGGAAGGAGAGACAAGATATGGGGAGAAAGATTTATTAAATATTCTCTGTAAAGACTGCTCTCTCAAAACTTCAGGAGATCATCAAGCTGGATTTCTGCCCATTGTTTTCCACAAAGCGTTTCTGATTCACTGTTGGTGCTACTGGTGACTTCTGGTTGAAAGATTTTATTTGTTTGGGGATTTCTTTTTACCACCTCCTGTTGTCATTATTTTTTAAGTTGAATGAGTGAATTACATTCTCCTGAGGTGGCTTAAGGTTCTTCTGGATTTTCTTAACCTATGCAGCTCTTGTACCTCATGTCTTTTGGGGCTAGTTTCGCTGATGTTCACTACTACCAGGAAGATTTTACTTCCTTTCCTTGCCTGCTCTTAGTTGACCAGTCTGCTTGCTCCTTTCCACCAGTGTTGGTGTTCATCAGAACTTTTACTGAGGTCTTCCAGCTCACTGACATGGCAGGAAATGATTATACACCAAATTTCTCTGGCCATTCATATGTTAACGAGTAGGCTCACAGAGGGACCTGCAAGCTCCCTCTTGATGAGCTATTAGGTCCACTCTAGACATCTTGCATTGGTCTGTCTTTGAAAAGACAGGTTAAGTGAATGCTGGCCCTGATGACCCATGGTTTTGTGCTTTCTGCCACCACTTGCACATTTGCTGTTTGCACTCATGACTTGTTTTAATACAGACATTTTATTTTACTTGCTTTCACTGCTCTGTCGGGTCTGTTACAAGGTCTTCAGCAATCGCTACTGTTCAGCATCAATAAGGCTGTCAGGAAACATGAACTGACTGGAGTGAGATGGAGACTGACAACAACAGAAGTTGGCAGTGCTCTATTAGACCAGGTAAACATTTCTCACCTCCTGGCTACTTTTTCCCCGTTCAGCAAAACCACTACGGCAGAACCATTGTGCCAATCTTTTTGCACCCAGTTGTGATATGTTCAGATAAGCTGCTGGTAATAAAATGCAAACAGCAAGGTGAAGACCAATAGTTTAAAATTTATTGTACACAGGGCATGCTTAATTTGACCCTTATGACAAAAGATTGTCACACTACACTGAGGAATATAAGACATCCCTCATCCTGAAACACAGCTTTCAACAGGCATATTTTATTCTTTGGATTGTTTAGTAGAAAACACAATAGCTTACTTTCTTAGGTTGAATTTGAAAATAAAAATTCATATCATCCTAGAATTCCTACTTTGCGAATCAACCTTATATTGAAAATATTAGTCCTGCTTAAGTATGGGAATTTTAGGAGATACAACTAGTAGGATTTGCATTTACCATTTCTAAGTACAGAACCACGACCTGTACTTGTGGAGTACAAGAGCTATTCTTGATTCTGTTGACATGAGCATAGCTATTCCAAATTTACACTGACCTGAGAATAATACATGTAGCAATTTGGATGTTAGCTTCCTACCCTCAGTTCCACCATGGAAGGGTTTCCACAGCTGTAAAAAAATTCCATGGTTAGAATTGGAATGCAAACAAGAGACAATGCATGGCAGAAGCTGCTCAAGGCTGCAATTTCACAGTCATTAATACTGGATCAGCACAACTGTGAGTTTCTCAGCAACACAAATTTAATCTGGGTCAGGCAAGAGTGCAAAACTGCTTTTCTGACAAATTAGATACAAGATGCAGTATGAAGTTTCTGCTGGCTGAAGGAGGATGGAGGAGAGCTGATCTGGCAGAAAGCCAGGGAATAGAGCAAACTAGATTTTTGTTGCTTTCGCTGCATTTCTTTGGGTGCTGGGGCTGTGTTCTTTGCTTCAGAGAGTTAAGGAAGTTGAAGAAATGACAGAGGGGAAATAAAACTGTTGTATAATGAACATAAAGTTTCCCAGCTACACCACTGGCAGGGTGTAATATGCACAGATGTGAAGCAATTTCAAAACATGCCAATGTTCCAAGGGAAGGTACAAGTGCTGTGCCCTTCAACTGGCAGCGGGGCCAGATAGCTTAAAACCAAGCACAAATTTTCAGCGTGTAAGAAGTTACGGTTAAAAAAAATTGTCTAAAGTACAATCTGATATAGACAAGTAAAAGTGCTTGGAAAAATGTTTGAAATTCACATCTCCAAGAGAGGGTTATGTAGTCTCTAAACCGCAAGCTGGGTCCCTTTGTTAAGGCAAGGGAAGGCAAGGAGGAGGGAAGCAGAAAAGGCACTAGCAGGTAACAGAAACTCATGTGTCTTTGCAAAAAGAGATAATGATGAAAGAAAATTCTGCGAAGCTTAACATATAATATATGCATTAGAATATTCTGTTGGCGATAAGCAGCAACATCCAGGATCACTGCAAAAAAAAGTGGTGCTGTTTATTTTTATTTCAGCTCTGTACCTTAACTAAGGCCTTGATGGGTAAAAATTTCCTTTTCTTGCTAAGACAGCTGAACACAAAATGCCAGCTAAGGTATGAAAGTGTCTCTTCCCCTTGTTACACAACTGTGTTCCAAATTTACCTGCCCATCCTGCAGCCACTGTGAATTTCTCACACAACCTTGACCATTCAGGTGAAAAAACTTACCTATCTTACTCTAGGTAGACTTCCCCAACCTGCGCACATGAAGGTAGACCGACATGTCTTCCAATTAAAAAAGAATTTTGAAGATGGGATGGGGAGATATCTTCAGAAAGTGTCTGACCCTTGCTTGCATCACTCCAGAGAAAGTTCAGAAAAAACACACGTTGTTACAGAGGTATACCATTAAATGAAGAGACTAGCAAGGGATCTTTAAAGTGAGCAGTGAAGCCTTGAGTTATATAAAAATATTATAATTTACATATAAATTATAATTTCATAAACTTACTATAAAATATTTAGCTCCAGTCATTAGCAGAGATGGACCATCAAACTAGAATGCTGTTGTGGATATAAGGATATATGGATTTATTCCAGAATATAAGAATCAAAAAAACTGGAAACCACGTTTTTTTCCCCCATCTTATACTTTGTTTCATTTCATCTACCACTGCATTTCCAAGGTTCTGCTGAAATTGTAAACTGAGAAATTAAGAACTTACCACAATTGAAAAGAAAAAGGAATGTGCTTTCACAAAAGAAACAACTTAGTATTTATCTTGAGGGGTTCTGTCAGGCTTCAGTAAGCTGCTAAAACTTGTTTCAAACTAGCATTTCCTATCTGAACAGGAGCTTGAAAAAAACCCATAATAACAACCATCACACATTAGTAGTTTACCATCCATAACCGCAGCAAGCTCAAGTGGAAAGAGTATGAACAAATGCCTTTAATAAATGGCTGCCTAAATTCAGTTCTCTAAGCATGTGCAGAAGTATCTAATTAACTTGTATTTTCAAAGTTGCTGAGCTACAATCAGGTGCTTTTAACTTCTATGTAAACCGTTTAGGGAAGCAAGGAAAATTTCATGACTTAATCTTTGCCTGTTTCTTTGGAGGTCTTTTTTTTTAACTCGTATGTATGTTTTGAGATGTTTTTTAGAGAAATGTTAAAAGGGTGATAAATACCATTAGCTGATGTGACTTACTGTAGTACCCAAAACTTGTTTGTTGTTTTTACAGCATGCAAGAGTGAGAGAAAAAGAGAGATTAACACAAAATAATCTAGCAGCAGGGGGAAACGCAGCTGTATCTTGCTTCAGGCTTTTAGCTAATTTGCACCTGCTCACTGAGAATTTTTTTTCAGAATGTTTCACCTATTAATGCTCTGCAGATATATAGGCCAGACACCATGATTTCGTTCTCCTTTTTCTTTTTTTCTTTTTTCTTTTCTTTTTTAATGTTCACAGAACAAAGGAATCTCACCTATTTAGACTTCATTAATCCAGACCAACCCAGTTAACCAAACCCTGACTCTCTCTTGTCATTGCAAGGAGTTTTATGATTAAATTTATTCCTTCAAAACAGTTTATTCTTTTCTTTTGAAGGTAAAATCTGTCTGACTGGTACCTTTTTCGTATCAATGGGAACAGAATACCCGCTCAGCAAGTGCTTTCACTGATGTATATCTGTTTAGATAAATTTGTTGGGCCCTAGATTTAGCTCTTGTGGCTTCTCATGAGTTGACAATCCCCATTACCCGTTAGCAAGATTTACAAAGCAGAAAATATAGTGGTATCACTGTGTAAATTTGCAGCTAAATCTGCTGGCAACAAGAGCAGCCCAGGGATGAAGTATATTATGATTTAATATTGAATCTATTAATTCCTGACTGGTTTGTTTTCTAATTATTATTCATACATACATTATGGGACATTATTTAACAAGAATACATTTAAGATTTAATATGAAATCTACACCTCGCTGTGCAGAAGACGGTACTCTTCAGACGCCTCATGTCTTGACTACTGGTGAATACTAAAGAGAATGTGTAACGGAGCACACACCATGGAATGAAAAGAGCATCACAGCCTCTGAAGCATTAGACCTGGTAGCATTAGGCAGGGAAATATAGTTGGTTAACTGTTACTGCGACTCCCTTTATGAATGCCTCATTTGTTCTTAGCAGCATGCATTTCATTGTGCATTCCCAGCTATCTACTCAAGGTAAATACAAGCAACCTAAGGAAAAAAAATAGCTAGAAAAAAAAAAAGGAAGAAAACAAACAATGGGAAATTTAAGAAGGTTGGAAACAGAGAAAAAATTCCATAGAAAAGACTTTTTTTCTTTTTTTCTTTTTTAATTGGCACACCTAGACATTTTTTTGTTTCTCTTCTTTAAAAGGATGTAATTCCTTCAGAAAAAGTAATGTCAGTGGGCTCAGGGAAAGAGCTTTTCTGAGAGGATAGAAATAGATGCAAATAAGGGAAAACTGAGAGATGGGAAATAGAATGATAGAAATACCAGCAGCAAATGGGTAATGTCAGACAACAGAAAAAGAAGAACAAGCTTGATATTGACTTCCTTTGTCATGAAGGCAATCTGAGTTCTTAAATTCACTTTTGGCATTTGAATCATAGGAAGAACAACTGGCTCATTTAATACTCATTCAGGTGGTCTCCCTTACCCAAAGGGTCATGAATTTCTAAGCAGCAGCTATTTTCCCAGCTCTTGCTTTCCTCACAGCTTTATTTTGGCTCATGAGCGTCTATACCAATGGAGGAAACCAATGTTATTATGTACCTGTTACCCACCCACTTACAGAAACTCTTAAGGCAAATTAAAAATGGTGTCAATTAATGTCTGTGAATGAATCCACTAATAGTCTATAGAGAAGAATAGCAGATAAACATCGTCTTCTCAAGGCTTAGGCTTCTGTCTGTATCACAAGTCTTCACAAAAAAAGTTTTGCTTGAGGCTCAGTTTCCCCTGTTATCCTGAACTCCTTCTATCTAGACTTGCCAATTAATTTTTAAGGAGACATTTACAAAAGATAATTCATAGTAACACATTTCCCATTAAAATCTCCAGAGGAGATTTACATGTAGCCAGAACAAAATTTCATCTGGGTGTATCTGAAAGGGAAGCTGCGGCTTACATACATGTGTTATGATTCCTTGTATCCATATAAATCAGTAGTTGAAATGCCTGTGGAAATAGTAGTAGGATAGAAACTAGAAATTACAGAAGTTCAATGTATTTTTCATTTCTTTGGTGAGTTTACAAAGTTCAGACACTGTAAAAGTCAGTTATTTAACACAACTGTGTAAACTGAAGCTGATTATTAGCATTCAAATGGCTATGACAGATCCATTTTGCTTCTAAAATTCTTTTATCCTGTGCTGCTCCAATGGTAGATATTTTATTGATTTATTTGTTTATAACCACATAAATTATTTAACTAATAATTGTAAGTCTCCATTTTCCTTTCCAAACCTCAAATACAATAAGTGCCATGGCTAATGCACAATTCTTGGGTAATTAATTTATCCTACAGAATATAATTACTATTCTTATTATTATTCCTGTTATTTAATCAGATTCTAAGCATTTCCAAAAAAGAATATAGTGAATAAAAATCCAAATTAATAGAATTACACGGTTCACAGCAAAATTGTGTTGATATAGAGAGAAATCTATTTTTGCATCAGTGACTACAATCAATTTCATGGAATCATAGAATGGTTAGCGTTGGAAGGGACCTTAAGATCATCTTGTTCCAACCTCCCCGCTGTGAGCAGGGACGCCTCACCCTAGAGCAGGTCACCTAAGGCTCTTTCCAACCTGGCCTTGAACACCTCCAGGGACAGAGCTTTCACAATTTCCTTGAGCAATCTGTTCCAGTGCCTCACCATCCTCACAGTAAAGAACTTCTTCCTTACATTGAACCTAAATCCCCCCTGTCTATGTTTGAACAGATTTGACTAGTGTTTGTCTATAAAAAGGGTAAGGATTACATGACAGGAAAACCAAGGATATTCAACATTCGTTAATTTTTTTTCTCCATGGTAAGAATCAGACCACAAAAGATATCACAAAAAGGTCAAAACAAAACAGAAAAAAATTGTAATATATCACTCTAAATGTCTCTAGATGCCCAGGCAACCTATTTACAACATTATTGTGTTTGCAATAGGCTTTTTTAAGTTACTATCACAAAACCATTTTCATGTCAAATCTTGTTTCACATGCTCAGAAATCTGCAATGAAGCATCAGCTTTACTTCAAGAATTTTTCCAGGTCATCTTTCCCCAGGCAAAAGAGTCCTTAAAAATACACGTGTGCTTCAAGTTTGAGGCCAGTTCTTTAGTCCTTTGAAGTTGTAAATTGCAAATACAGGCACACCATTATTATCAATGGATAAAAGTGGCTACTTGATAAAATATTGAGCAAGGGGATAAACTAAGTGCTCAGTCTGACCCCAGTATTGCAAGCCAAAGCAGCAAGCCCATCAAAAGGGCAGGCAGCCCTGGCCTGCCCAGGGCACATTCCCGCAGCTGATGTGCCAAGTTTGGAGACAGCGAGCAAGTGGGCACAATGCTCAGTGTGTTACTGATTTTTCTCACAAAATAGAAGTAAGTGGTCCTCAACCACTTCTTACAGAGGCAGTTCCAAAAATCAGGACCCAGAAAGCATTTATGCCTGCTGAGAAAGAAATGCACACCCTAAGAACAGCTGATTGTGAAAAAGAGGCTTCCAAAATCAGAAAATAGTCATCACAAGGAAGATGAACAACTAATGACTTGAAATCCAAGCTGATGGTCAGATGCAAGAGAGGAAATGCTGTATTAACCCTGCCCTGCAGAGAAAAGCAACATGCATTGGAGAAGCAATCTTTATGACAAGCTGTGGAAAAAAAGTCACCCATCAAATGCAAACTTGTGAATCTATATGATAAACACAAGATTTCAAAAAGGCTACCTATCATTACACATAGTTTGCTGGTTTATGTTCAAAGTGCAGGCAAAGAAAAGTTTCTAAATCACCTCTGGCATGGGAGTAGCAGACACACAAGATTCTGCTTCTTGAGATAAGTAAGTCTTGTGCTAACACCCACTATAGCAGCTAAAAGCACCACAAGTGACAGTGGCTAGGAATCAACTGCAGAAATTATAGAACTGGTAATTTGTGCTTTATACCCAAACTGTAGAACTGAAAGCACTCTCATTAAAAAAATTGTCTCAGAATTTAACACGTACCAAAATATGTGGTCATATGAACCATGGCTGTACTATTTCCCCAGTCTGGTCTTCTGTGCAAAATGCCAGGAAACACCGAGCAGCTAAAATGAAGTAAAAATGTAAATGAAAATAAATAACTAAAAACAAGAAAAAGAAGTAATGCAGAATTCACAGTACACAGAAGATTACACAGAGATTTCTCCTTTGAATGGAAGAAGAGATTCAAGATACTGACAGTGCAAAGAAATGTAAAACACACAGTGGAACTGAAGAAAAATGCAAAGGGTTCAGAGCCAGTGTGACTTGAACTGCTCCAGTCAAGGCTGGACACCAACAGAGGCACAGCAAGAATTAGATAAGCCAAGAGACCTCACTTGTAAGTAAAAATGTGACAGGATGAATGCCTATGCTGAGACCAAGCAAGTATCAAACAAAGCAGAAGGCAGGTATAAGCAAGCAGCAAATTCAAGGAGTCTGTGAAAGAAGAGATAAATGGAGTTACACCAGAAACAGAAACTGAAGTGAACACCGTTATGATTGGAAAGCAGAGTGTTGTGGAAAGAGTGAAACACCGGGTGGAAACTGTAAAAATCCAGGAATGGACCAGTCAAAAGCAGTGAAACAATAACATGAAAAAATACTTACGAATGGGTACAACTGAAAAGCCTCAAACCTCACCCTGTCAAAAAAGCAGAAGCCCTCAAAAACACTACTCAGCATCAGATTCTGAGGAAATAAGGAATAGACACTCTAATTAATTTAATGATAAAAGTAATCAGGAAGAAATTGAAAGAACAGACTGTAAACAAACTACTGAAAACAGAGAAATGATAAAAAACAAGACATCAAGAGCAAAAATAGCAAAAAGCAGTTTCTGTACCACTTTACTCACCCTGAAAGAGCTGTTCAGAGGAGCAAGAGAAATTTCTCCCAACTGGAGTGATTTCTCCAGAAATCTGGAGGAAAGAAATCTCTCCCAGCTGTACCAGCTTTGAATCATTATCAGAATATTCTAACAAAGGTTTTGCAATTACTGCAGAACTGGAAAGGTGGCTCTGTCTTGTAGGGAAGTCTTTTGTAAAGCAAAACTCTATAACAAAGAGGAAAACATAGGTGTAATACTGAGACATTAAAAGGCTAGTGAATGTAGACACACACCAGTTATTCACCCTCAAGAGTACATCAGAACTACAGAAGACAACTGCCTCTTCACATCCTCAAGGCTAATGAAATCCAAAAAACACTTGACAGACTTCCTCAAATCTCCTTTTTGGAATATTAAATACCCCAAAGACAAAACATTCCCAAAATTATACATATAAATTACCATATGAATCAAATATATTCCATATACAGAACAAATAGAAAATAAGTTCAGGAAATCTAAAATCATAATTTGTACAACATAACTAAAAGATGTAAGAAGAAACATCTCACTGACTGGTCTCTGAAAGTCTTTCACTGGCCTTTCCTTCTATCCTGGATAGCGAACATGCAGCTGCAAAAACTTTTCTCAGCAACTGTGACAGGAAGGGTACAAATGAGATGTTGCTCCCAGGTTTCCTAAGTGATTTGATTTTAATAGTCTATATCCAGTTTGTCAAGACAGTCATTCTCAGCCTGACAGCTAAGCATGGATTTTGTTAATGTGTAGTTAACTTCTTCATCACCAGGGAGGAAAAAGAAAAAAAAAAAAAAAGAAATCACATAAAGCCATTAACCAAAGCTTGAATATTGCAAGAATTAAAACTAATGGCAAAACTCTGAAG
Organism: Lathamus discolor; assembly: GCF_037157495.1. NCBI lineage: Eukaryota > Metazoa > Chordata > Aves > Psittaciformes > Psittacidae > Lathamus > Lathamus discolor. The sequence continues at coordinate 51,512,639 of NC_088909.1, read as the reverse complement.
ATTCAGCAGTTACATGACTCTGACCTCTGAAAACTTCTATGAGGGGCTGCTAGGATTAAGGTCTTTAATATGAGCAGAGATCACAACATACAGAAAACTGCTCTGTCCGTAGTTCCACTAATACCCAGCTACAATAAATGCAAGTTAGTGCATTTTCACATTTTTAAAGCACAGAATGACACAAAAAGGCAGGTGAGTTACATGGTTGAAAGTTGTCGATGACTTCTGGGCCAAAACTTAATCATTGAAAATCTCCATCCAGCCTCTGAATGTTTTATATTACCCTCTAATTGTACTAATTATTAAGCAAAAGTAGTAAATAAAAACTGTTGTAAAGTAACCCAAGCCCACATTTTCAAGAACATAAGCACCTGTTTGGGTTTGCCAAACTGATGATGCAGAAATGTCTTGGAAAACGTTTTCTCTTCTTTTTGTAAGTATGATAGCTACATGTGTAATTTCCTCCTGACCTGAGAAACTCTCTCATCTAGACATGATGAGGTTCCCACAAAGGAAATTACAGTGTCCTAGACCACAAAAAACAGTCACTGAATCCTTTTCAAGCAAAGCATTAATATGGGCAAGCTTTAAATCAGGAACTGAAGCAAAGAAATACAATCAGCTGAAGAAGGCACAATACACAAAGGAAAAACATCCAGCTCAAGTGTAAGACTAGCAGCCTAACCTCTGACTTCTTCCCCATTCTCCCTGATGTTCTTCCCCTGACATTCTCCCCATTTCTGCCAGGAAATTTCTGGCTACAGCCAGTTGTTTTGCTGTTCTTGCAACCCTGAAATCTGCATCAAAAACTTAATTAAGGACAGCTCAATTCATGGACACCACCTCAATGGCCAGAAGCTGCCAGTACCAAAGGGATAGATTTAAAACAACGTTGGACAATGGCATATCGCTATATTAAATTAGCAGTTTCCTTAATTGGTTGTTACTTTCACCAAAGTACCACATGCTGCAATGCCACTGCGCATCTTTCCCTAACTTCCCTAACTTTCCCTTTATGCAAGCATACCTGGGATTCTTTTCCCCAATATTCAAACACACTACAACACATTGAGAAGTCATAGAATAAGAGCTTTTGTAATTAACAGCATACCTTGTGCACACTTGTATCTTTAAATAAGGTGCAGTAAATTGTAGATGGATTAAAGCCTGGGATAATTTTTCCCACCCTTTCTATTCAATTGGTGCAGTTGCTACCTGGTTAAATTATCCTTTCTGGTGTTTTTAATTTGACTCTGTCAGGGCTTTGAGTTTTTGCCTCTATGTGCACATGAATTATGTCTATGATGAGTGTTTCTTTTCCTTACAAAATTGGGTGGCTGAATTAATGTTCGTTAGAAGGTAACAGTAACAAATGGCACAAAATGTTTTAGGATGATGATTTAATACACAGTCCCATATACACTACAAGTTGTAGCCACTGATTGGTTTTTCATTTTCAATTTCCAGAGTCCTTGGATTAGAAAAACAAAGTTCCACAGAAATAGTAATATTCACTTTGCCTATTGCAAAACCTTAATTATTATGTGCAATCCTGTCAGTATGGAGCCTATTGAAAGAAATACAACACAGTAGGCTTTGATGGAAGCTCAGAAGGGACTGCCGTTACCTACCAGGATAAAAAGAGGAAATGTATCATAATCTCTGACTTTTATTTTTATTATTATTTCTTATGATTAATATTCCATCTTTTCAAAGGCAATGAATTTTCCTGGGACTTCATGTGTTATATAAAGCAAGATTTAGCAGCAGATCCTTAGCCTAAAGAAAGATTAAAAAAAAAAAAATTAGAAAGTAGCTTTATTTTATAGTAGCACACATGCACACATACACGTCAGTTTCATGACCTGTTTTTACTTTCCTGAAAATCCACTTGGCAGGCTTTATAGCAGAGATAACATAAAACCAATAGCAACCCAAGACTTTTAAGAAAAAAAGCCCAAATTTTTCAAAACAGGTGCTGTTTATAGCTTCCCCCCCCCCCCCCTTCCCTTTTATTATTTTAAAAGAGATCTGGTGCTTGGATTATCATTTTTAGTGCGCAGCTAAAACAGGCAGTCGTGCACACTGATCAGAAACAAGAGAGCTTTGGCTGAGCTCAGGCATCCTCAGAGTGTTTTCGGCGTGTATCGGGAAGAAATGAGCTGTGCATGCCACCTGCTGGAGGAAGGGTTTGCGAGGCCAAGAAGCAATGCCTCGCAAGAGCTTTGTGCTGGGTAACAAATAACCCTCTCAATGAGATATTGCAAATCATAATAATTTTCCCCTGAGTATCCAGACAGGTCTGTTAGCAGAAGCAACAGTCAGTGCTCATTTGTTCCCCTTCATTTTCCTGCTCTTGTGTTTGATTCCATTATGGCCCCATGAAGGTTCAACATCTCTGCTGCTATCCAATGGGAGCAAATTAGAGTACTAAGTAAAGAAGAAAAAGTGAAAAAAGAAAGTACCAAAATATATTCTTTTGATTGTGGTTAAGAGACAAAGACATGAACAGCTCCTTTTTTCATGTCACCTTTCAGGTGACATAGAACTGTCATCACACCCTGAGGAGAATCAGCCTCTCTGGATTTACTGAATATCAGGATGTGATAGGTTGTAAATGTGGACAGTAAAGCTTTATCCTATAAAGGCTATTTGAAGACTTGCTGCTTTATTTAAGAGCTAGACCTAAACGTATGGTTCTGGAAATTTCCAGGAGTTACAAATTAGTTTTATCTAGTCAGACTTTAAATCTTTTTAAATCAGTAGAGGAATCAGGCTTTTACAGAGGAAGGTAAATTCAAGCCATCATAGGACAGGGCAAACAGCCCTGTAGGTTATTGACTAAAAACAGCAAGTATAAGCTATGCAATTTGCATAACTGATTTCAGCTATCTAGTTAGTACTGTAAAACAAATCCCACTCCACCAATCTTTCATCCATTGAAATCAACAGGAGCTTAGGGGAGCTGACTGTAAGCCATGTAGTACTGTTTGATTAATCTAACCCATTAACCCATTCTTACTGGATAAATGCTGTCTCAAAAGATGAGGACAAAGGCCTCAGCAGCCAGTGCTCCATGGGGTAGTTATGGTCATCACAGCTAATGTCAAAATTTGAGGTCTCTGCTCATCCTTATCTGCCTTAGTCATACAACAATAGATAAGGGGATTGATCCATTCTGTAGCAGCCCATTCATACTCATTCTCTGAGAGTAAAAAGAGATGGAATCCGGTCACTCTCCTTTGTTAAGAAATATTTAAGCTTAAATCTCATCTCTGAACTTGGTAGACCTGTGACTTAATACTTCTAACTTTTACAACCCAGGGGAGCTCCTTCTTCCTCCCTGCTTTTGTGCAGTCCACATCTCCCCACCCATGTGCCTCGAGTTCCCTCAACCCCAAATCCAGTCTGGATCACACAAGTCTTTCCAGTCAACTGGAATTATTTATCTAAAAAAATCCATTGAAGTATTCCTCGTTACCTTCATGTAACTACGGACAAAATGTCAAGTAGCCCAAACTAGCAAAGCTTCAGTGATTTCCATATTGGTCCATTGGCTCCTGTGGCAGGATTTCAAAACATTAATATAAAGGACTCCCTAGATCTGAGCATGTGATGAGAGAAGAGAGGAAGGAGTCACCAGTACATTTCAGCTATATTCTTAAGAGCAGCAGAGGGCCGAATCTCCTCCTAGCATGCTGTAGTGATTGTTTGCTCAGCAGGAGGACTCAAGAGCCGTATAATATACTATGAATCCCCCAGATAGAGGTGAAAGTTAGCTTGTCTTGAATTAAAGGTGGAAAAACTGTGCAGGTCTACCAATAATGGAAGAAGGAGGAGGGGAGAGGCGGGGTGAAGGAAACACCAAAGCTCTAAAGGATTAAGAAGATAGATGAAAAATAAGAAGAAACATGAGTCTATCTGTCCTGGGGATATGAAGCAGTATATTAATCTTACCTATGCTATGTCAGCATGGACAGCTTGTTCAGCCTATAAATTAGCCTAAGGTTTGGTCTGATGGTTGATGCAACTCTGCTGCTATCCCAATCAACCATCCAACATCTGCCTCTCAGCTCCCATTTGGGGTAGTGTGAGCTTTTTGTTCCAAACACTGTTATGCAGCAAGACTGTCCTAAAATGAATCCATCCAAAGATAAAGCGAGCTTACTGAAGTTACTAGGGTTTTTCAGACATTCAGATTCACTGAAAGAAATCAGTTAGGCTTTTTTACATATTCAAGAGAGATACAAACAGAGAAGCGGCCTAAAGCTGATAGCAGATCAGAGCTAGGTTGTGCAGAGGCTGATGTATTTCATTGATTGTAAGAAGAAAACCAAGCTCAGAATTTTATAGCATGCATATTTTCATAAGGAAAAGTATGAAACAAGAGTTAAAAATACACTTCTTCAAGGCAGAGTTGTCTTCTGGACAACCTTTTGATTAAAGAGCAAGGATGTTATTTGCCTCTCCTGTGTTGAAGAAAAACAGATTTCATATATAATTTAGTAATTACACAGAAATACAAAAATCTGTACTCATTCTAGTAGAAGCAAATAACTCTGTGAGGTCTCATATAATAGCTATGTCCTTTTGTTGTCAAAAATTGCAGTAAGAATTTAAAAAAATTGTAGAAAAGACCAAATGCACTCTGTGTAAATACTGTCAATTTTTAAGAGCAGTTCTTGTTAAACAGAGTTCAGACTTTGATTATCTTTACAACTAAGTGAAAAACAAACACACTATTGAAGGATAATGACAAGCCAGCACTTTTCTCATAAATGTTTTTAAATGTGAGAAATTATTTTTTCTACTTTATAAAAATTGTTATTTTTGATGCAGAAACAGGGAAAAAACTTCCACAAGTTTACACAGCTTTGTGATAACACTTCTCATGAAATTCTAGAAGTCTTTTTACAGTGCACATGATGTAGTTATGAACTTTCTCCACCAGCCACTAGTTATTAGCTGATCTATAGTTAAGGAGTGAAGTCACTAAGCCTCTAATTAAATACTACAACACTTTGAATTGGTAGATATATATATGCACACATATTCACACTTCTCTTTTTTGTCCCACACACTTATTTTACTATTGGCTCTTGACTGCTTCTTCCCACTCCCTTTCCCATAAAAAATGTGCATAAGCACAATTGCATGACAAAGGGTGACACACCAGATCAAAAGATTCATCATGCAGATCAGATCTACATTTGCCTGTTCTGCCTCTCATTTCAGTGTCTGCATAAACACCTTGGTAGATGTGGTTATCAATTTGTCATCTAATCCAAAATGGGTCCAGGTTATTAGTCAACATCACACACCTCGCAGCTTCTCTTTCCTTGGCCTATATGGATTTTAAAGGGATGTGTAAAATCCGAAGGGCAGAGGCTAAAGCTGAACATACAAGTTCACATGTGCTTACCTGAGACTATTGCTGCATGCTGTGTACTCTCTATTTTTTGTCCAGAGGTGATCTTTTCATAACTGCACACAAACCATTAAAAGCACCCAAAAAGGAGCTGAAGCATACATTCAAATCAGCATAGTATATACAATTACTTGTTAATTTCAAAGTAATATTAAATGAATATTCTCAATGCAGAAAGGTAAGGGTTCTAACACCACAATATCAAGAATATCTAGTGGAAGGGAAATTCATGGACAGCCAGCCTATATCAAATGCAGCTGTATTTGTTCAAGTAATTTCTCTCAAACCACTCTTCCTTGTTATTGTCCCATCCTTTGTTCCCTTTGTAAATCACAAATTGTAACTCTTGAAAACTGTTTTAAAGTGTTTAAGAGTATTTTAAAGTTAATTTAAAATTAATTCTAATTTGTTAAAAAAAAAAAAATAAAAGTACTTTAAAGCAGAAAAAACCTGACTGAAACATTTAATACAAGTAACACAAGTCTTGTATTTGTGGAATAATTTCAGTTCTTCAGTAGCATAACTGAGACTTGTAAGGAGTGTAAAGAAGCCTGTAAAGACAAAGCAGGTCACCTCCTGGCTAACAAAAATGAGCAGAAACCAGGTAAAGTCAGCAGAGCCACTTCACATCCCACTCACTGAGTTTCCCTCTCTAGCCACAATTATGAAAACCCATAGCGCAATCAGCATTACGGCCATTGACAGAAGTGTCCCTACAACTAGCATCTGATCTTCAATGAAACACTGTAAAATGTTGCCTGAGGAACAAGCACTGACTGGGGTTTTGTTTGTGTGTTGCCTTGCATGACAGCTAGCATTCATTCCCAAATGCATCATTAGCTGAAGTTTGCTCATGGCAAAAGGACATCTTCATTTCAAGAGCTGTACAAGTTTTTCAGATGGTGAGATGAAGACTTGGTCTCACTTTGCCAAGCATTAGGCTACGCTTGCCCCTGTCTGTGAAAGCCAAGTGGGACATAGCATAGTGAAGGTGGACCTCATCCTAAAATGATTGCTCTGTGAGACACATGTGATCCTCCAGAATGACACACATTTAATCCCAGGGGCTGCTGAAAGACAACATCCTTTCCAACACTTCTTTGCAGCCAAGGCACTGTACTCCCACAGCTAAATCAGAGGCTACAGTGTAACTAAGGCCAACTAATTAAGATGTTTATTGATTAACGAACAAACCATGAGGAAATTGGTAGAGCAGCAAAAGGATAAATGATTTTGGCAACCATAACAATTATATAATAACACAGACTATTGTGCTTGACTATAAAGCTGTTAATTACATCTCTGAAGTGTAATGGATTACATACCTGAGCACTACTGAATTACAGTTCTGCAAGTACAGAAGTGCAAATCTATTTTCCTCTACGTCAAGTCTGGACAGCACATCCATAGAGCAGGAGGTCCCTCTGGCACTTTGATAAGCCAAGACACCAAGTCAGAATCTGTTCTGGCTGTTGACGTCCACAGTCCTGACAGTAAAAATCTACTCTTTTATTCACCCTCAGTTCAGACTCACATTTTCACCATACTTGCACCTTTGCTCTCCTTCTAAGCTCCTCCAACAACATATCCCTATTTTTCCATATTACACAAATTTGTTATTTCTAGTACCATTTCCTAGCCAACATTGTCCTTACTGACAGGATTATTTGTGTGAGTGGCTTTGTGTCAGAAGTTCCCACACCATTGTCCATCCCAGATTGACCAAATTCCATTTACTTTGCTCAGTGACTGAACACCTACTTTAATTTAGACTTGATTCCCCTGCCCTGCTCCTGTTACACATGAGCAGGTTCTCGCCACAGACAATGACTGTTTAGGTAGCCGGGCAGCAAAGTAACTTGGTTTTCACACTTCAGCTGTGGGCTGTCACTGACCCCCATAGGACCTTGGCTGCTGTGGGGCTGTGTGCCCCATGGGACCTCTGCTACATACACTACACAAAACAGTTTGGGCTTGGTCAGATGCAGCAGCAATAAGCACTCAGGCTTTAATAGAAGCATATTTCTGTCACTATAACCAAGAAAAAGTGGGGTTTCTTTCAGTTCAAATGTGGCTGCAAATCAGCATAAGCACTACCATGTGCCTAACTCAGACCTCATTGCCATCCTCTCCGTCTTCATTTGTAAAGCTCAGGGGCTCTTCAGGCTGCGAAAATGATCTTCAAAGATTGAAGGTATTTCTCATTTTTCACCCCCTTCATATGACAGGATTTTTCTCCTTGCCATCAAAAGAGGTCACCAAATCGGTCTTTCTTCTACCAACTGCCTCAATTTTGCCCTCGCTCAGTAGCTCACCAATGAAATAGGCTTCCTTCCAGCTCTGAAATTGGGATGGTCAAGCTTTGCTTTGTTTGGCTGGTTTGTTGGGGTTCTTTTTCTACTGAATTCATCTTTCTTAAGCATGCAGGCTTCATTTTTAAAATAAGATTCTACAGTGCTCATTTTCCTAAGGCATCAGTAAATAACACTGTATTATTTCATGGTCTGGTTTGCTCAGACTGAGTTTTTCAGTTGGAAACTGCCTTATGCCTATAAGCTCCCTGAATTACACTTTAAAAGGCTATTAAATTTATTTGATGAGTGTATAGAAGGAAAATATTCTTTCTTCTTTTTTTTTTTATATATTTTCTTTTAAAGAACACCCTCTGGCACAGTTTTCTTTTAAATTCAAAATAACTTCTCAGTGGACAGAGCAAAACAATGTAATTACAATGATTGCTTTTCTTGTGCAACTTTTTTGTTCAGTGCCAGAGGAAAACATTCAGCTTGGAAACATGCACTGTGTTACACATGCTAATTCACCAGATACCTTCTTCTTTTCTCCTAGGAAGTTATCTCACCCATGTAATCTCTGGTAAAATTCCATGTAGTGTGTTTGACTTTGCTGTAGAAGTAAGATACCCCTCAGGTTTTGTCTTGCAGGTATAAGTTGCTTCCCCTCCTCCCCAAATAATGCGGAAGTGCTTTTTCTTGCCATGCCAGAGAAAAGCCTTTGTGCTCATACTGCAAAGTGCACTGTATGCACATCCCAGCACATGTATTTTTTCAGGCTGGAAGTGTTTCTGGTGGCACAGCCTGTATGTAAACAAGGGGGTGCGGAAGCGTTTCCCAGAGCCCAAATCCAGAAATATGCCTCCCAGACGTGATGTGGAAACACTCTCGTGCTGTATGCTGTTGATTCCTACGGAAAAGGTACACAGGCTACATGGGAGACCTTGCTTTAGCAAGTCTTTGATCTGAATCACTGGCAAAATTAGACCTGAAGTTGCATGTAATACACAATAAACAAAGTTGGTACAAATTCTGAGGTTCTGGTTCTTGTCTGTCAATCGGGATCATGTCAGGATGCCAGCTCAGCCAGGTCTTTGGGGCTGATCTAGTTAAAATTCCACCTACAGGAGGAAGCAATACGCTTTTTAGTTCAGTAAGCCAGATTTTGCTGAAATAAGATTTGGGAAAATTCACATTATATGAAAAGCCAGAATGATTACGACAAACAGTAGCAATACAAAGGGTTCACACATAACTCTTCTGCCAGCATTGTGCTTGTGAGCAAATCCTTGTTTCTTCAGCGTATTTATTGCAGTTTTGATCTGGGCCACAATGCCTGCTTTAGTGTGATGTCTGGGGAGACCCTGTGTTTCCTGGTCAAGACCCTTAGGATCTGTCTCTAACCCTCTTCTTGTCCACCACAGCCTGTGACCCTCGGAAATCCCTCTTGTCTGAACAGGCTTAATTTGTTTCTTCAGTAAGGTATGGTTACCTGTCAGTGACCTTTTCTAGACCAAGACATTCTTCCTAGAGGAACGTAATGTGTAACTTTGGCTACTAAAAAGGATTATCATGAGCCCCAGTGTTTCTCCACTCACAGTCTGCCAAGGCTACTGAGACAGCGTTAATCCCTTCTGAAACTACCTCAGATGGTGGCCACTTGCAGCCCAGCTACAGTGAACAGTTCTGTAACTCGTACTGAGAGGAGGTGTGTGTGACCTTCTTGGCCTTTGTTGTTTCTTTATTCCTATATGCCAGATCTATACTGCAAAAGAGAATGTTTTTATGGAGTTTGAAATTTAGGAGTTAGATAAATTTTGTTCATGGGAAGTCGGATCTTAGCGAACAATTTGCTAACATAACTTGAGCAGGGCTATGTTCTCCTGCTCTTGTTGCACTGCTTGAAGTGCGACCACAGTTTCCACCAGTTCCATGGAGAAAGTAAAAGAAAGATTTTACATAAAGGTTTACCTTCTTTTGTGCAATGCAGAGACATATTTCACTTGGAGGTATGCCAAGATTTAGGCTTACTCAAAGACAGAGATTAGAGAAAATCAATACACAGCTTCTGTCCTAATTCAGTTAAGATACCAAAGGTAAAACAGGTAAAAAATCAAGGAATGAAAACCATATACTTCAAGGACTTATTACAGAGTTGAGCCAGCACCCAAGAAGTATTAAAAATATGTGTAGATGTGCCTTGTTGGGACATGAGTTAGTGGTGGGTTTGGCAGTATTAGGAGAACAGTTGGACTTGATGATCTTAAAGTTCTTTTCCAACCTAAATGTTTATATGATTCTAGATACTCCAAGAGCTTCCAGATAATGAGCAGGAGGAGCCTGACTCATGTTTCTTATGTAAATAAGAGTAAGAATAGCTCTTTTGTAAACAGTGAAGAGAATTTGATGAGCTTTTCTTAGATTTGCCATAAAAGAAAGTATTCTCTATAAAGTAATAAATTAAGGACTTTAAAGCTCAGGATTTTTTTTTTTTTTTTTTTTTTTTCTAGATCCATAAGAAAGCTTACAAGACTGAGAAGAAAAGGAGACATATAGGATTAAGGTATTCTGTTCGCAAGAGTAGTTAATTTTTCCTTTGAATTTGTGTCCTGGTCTCAGCTGCACAGTCTTTTTTGCCCTTCTTAGTAGCTGGTGCAGTGCTCTGTTACAGCTTTGGCATGAGAACAATACTGGTAACATACCAACCGATGATTTAGTTGTTGCGAAGTAGTGCTTGCTGAGATCAGGGACCTTTCAGCGTCTCATGCTCTGCCAGTGAGGAGGGGCATGGGAAGCCAGGAGGAAGCAGAGACAGGGCACTTTGACGCAAACTATCCAAAGGGATATCCCATATCACAGCACATCATGCCCAGTATATAAATTGGGGGGAGTTATTCAGAAGTCCCAGATCACTGCTTGGGTCTGGCTGGGTATCGGTCAGCCAGTGATGAGCAATTTTATTGTGCAGAACTGCTGGTTACTGGGGTTTCTTTTTCCTTTCCCTTTTTAGTTATATTTTTTTTCCCCTTTTAATTTCCCTTAGTAGTATTAGTAGTTGTACTTTTATACTGTTCTTATCTCAGCCTATAGGGTTTACACGCTTTTGATTCTCATCCCCATCTTGCCTGGGAGAAGAGAGAGATGAGAGCATGGCTGCATGGGGCTGAGTTACCGGCTGGGCTTAAACCACGGCAGTTTGGAGAAGCTACCTGAGCCCGTAGCAGCGATGAATCTACAGGGTATTTTTCAACTATCATGTGTTCTTATTTATGGTCTGAGTTTGATTCGTTTTCTGGTCCTCACTAAGGAAGCAAGGAGTGGATGTGAAGGTGCAATGTACCCTCGGGGCACCACAGTGGGCTTCAGACAGAAGGGAATGCAGCTTTTCAAGTTGTACACTAACACCTGCTCCACTAGCCAGTCAGGCTGGAATAATTGGCCAGTCAGGAATTCAGGAGAACTGACATTAAAATGAACAAAAAGTTAGAGTTGTTCTTCCATCCCCAAAGCTGCCTATAAAATATTATTCTTATTAAAATATTTTCTATACCCATAGTAATACATTGCAACTGACATGAGAAGTAAGTGATCTCAGATAACACAAAGAAAAAATACCACAATCACTAGGTGTAATAGCACCATTTTGGAGAAGAACAATTGTATAGAATGACATTATATTTCCCTCTAATGTAGGCTTTCCTCTTCAGACAATATATACCTTTTGCATGTTAAGTATGAATAGAGAAGCTATTGAGAAAAATATAAGTAGGCGACATGAATAGTTAATACCTGCTTTTGTTCACCTGACAGGAAAAAAATTAATCTAAAAGTTTCAGAAAAGGCCCTGGAAGTTAGTAATTGCTAGTCTAACATGTACTTTGAAAAAAAAAATAATAGTATTGTATATATACACACACATACACATTCCTTTGCTTCTGTATGAAGTTATAAAGTTTCTACAATTATAAGAATACAGTTCCCTGCATACTTATTAGTTTTCTTCAATAAAAGTGTAATTTTAAGTGGGAGTCTAAGCTGATTAAAAAAAAACATACCTCGTTACTTCTAGTCCAAGCAAAACTAATATGACATCATTAACAGTTACATTTCACCCATGAAGACTGCATTTTTATGGTTGCACCAAAAATAATTATTTCACTAAACTGCGCTGTTTTAATATTTCTGAAACCCCAGTTTTAGAATTGCTCCTCAGTCAGGAAAAATTCACAGTATCTTCTATGAGCTGTAGGGCACGTATTACAAAAAGGAATTCTAAAATAATTAAAAAGTTATAAAAGCAGTTGATAGTTTATAAGATTGAAGACAAGCATTTGTGTTTCTGTCACTTAGTGGTCAAAATGTGATTGAATTCACAGGTACAGCATGAAAATGAGACCTCAGTTCCTGAAAAAACAGATGGTGAACTCGAAATGTTGGCATGCTAGAATACACAAAAAAACCCAACAGCCTAGTAGATTCGCATAGTCTGTTCAGTTTAGGCTTTCTCTTTCCTCCTTCTTCTAGTAAAAAGCAGTCATGGGTTGGGTGACATTTCAGTATTTAAACTTTCAGATCCTCTATGTACAACTGTTCTGGAAATGTTTAGCAAGATTTTCTTAGAAAATGTAGATGTAAATGCAATTTGTTCCAGCAAATTTTTTCCAGAAATTTGAAATTTTGATTAAACGTCTGTGAGGGTGGAATTTAATAGAGCAGATTAACCATTTGCTTGCTACGAGACACATCAATACTATCTAAGAGAAAAGCACCTTCGTGTCATTTGCTGAAGGAGAATACTTTAGCCTCTTAGTCTTTGAATGTCCTTGGTTTAGCATCACCAGCGATTCAGAAAGGAAATTTAATAAATAAATAAATAAATAAATAAAATCTTGGGAAGTTTTTATATTGTTCCAATGTAAAGATAGGAAAAAGTCCATCTGGGGTGGCAATATGCAGATCTATTTGTGAGAAGTTCTGCCCTCCCAACCCAAATAACTCTTTCCAGGATAAAGCACTGAAGTATGAAATTACCAAGCACAAAACCAAAAATTAAGCTTGCTCCTTTTCCACTGAATATGTTCTATCCCACTGATCTCCTGATTTCAATGTGTGCCCCAGTTTCCTGCCCCTTCTTTTCCTCTGCCTACGACTTACCAGAGGAGCAGGAACAGTATAACTTAGCTTTGTGCTTCTCATGCTTTCTCCAGAATAAAAAGACTCACAGCTTTAACATCTGATCTCTCAGTCCCCTTAAGGGCTAGATTTGTCATTATGGGAGACTGTAGAGAGAGAAGATTTTAGCATTTGCTTTCATCTTTCGCAGGTCTCAACACAATCCATAAATAATGGATAAATTAATTACTATTGGTGAAGGATTCAGATAGTCTGGTGATAAATGCTTGCAGAAAAGCTCATTCATTAGGGTTTATTCAGTCATTAATCCAGCTTTGAAAGCCAAACAAGCAACAACACACATTTCCACATTTTCAGATGTGCCTACCAAAATAAAGGTAGGTGCTTTTATGTTCTAAGTGCATTTCAAAAGAAATTAGGACAAGTATTGAAAATTATTATCTACTATTATTCACATATTTCAATGTGCTTTGTGCAAAAATTTTTGTCTTATTACCACCAGAATTACAAGGGTTAAAAAAAAAATAATTGAACGATGTGTGCTTCCAGTAGAATATTGTCAGCAATTTCTAGTTGGCTGATAATGTACCATTTTCGTTATCAGATAGAATGCTGGCCAGATTCATTGCATTTAAGGTCTCAGGATAACATAATTCATTCTCAGGATGCAGAAAATATGTAAAATACCATTCAAAGATTTATAGTGAAATTTTCTCCACACTCTCAGCTGCTGGCTTTACACTGAAATTTCTGAAACGTCTTTAGAATCTGGGGAGAAAGCAGCTACTTTTGAAATATATGATCAAGATGCAATTAGGAGGCAAGGTTTAACCACCTACAGAACTTATAAATCAGCACATGGACTTAAATTTCTGAAGAAAGAACAGTGTGGGCATAATTAGTGACCAAGTGGGTAATACGCCAAAAATGATCACACGTCTAGATTTAGGACTTTGTGAGTTTTATGTGGCGTGTGAGTGGAAATGGTTGATTTCAATCTCACATTTAATTTTTTTCCAGGCAAAATCACATAAAGTAATGAAGATTTAAAGAAAAAAAAAAAAAAAAAAACCACAAAACTGCTTTCCAATTCTATGTAGTGTTATTGATCTCCATCAAAATAAATCATGAGACAGCTTGCTCCCAAAAGTTTGTCTCTTCCTAAAAAGTTAATTCCTAGCCACTGAAACACAGAAACCCATGAATCAGGAAAAATCCTAGCTGAGTGTAGGATGAATATTTGGGGAAATACAAGAGCAGCTCCCAACAAGCATCTGTTTGGACACTATCCATGAAAAATGAGGTTTTAAGATGCCTTTCTTCCTGGCTCATAGGTAAGCAAGCGTATTGGAGTTTGTATATTACAAGGAGATTGGTGAGAGGCACTTTCTCCCACTCCCATCTTCCCAATTCCTTCTTAAAATGTTGTTTTATAAGTAGGGTTTAATTCTAGACACTCATTTAGCCGTGGGAAGAAGTCACCAGTGAACATGAAGGAGTAGCCTGACAAAGACTGGCCCATGACAGGAGGGTGCAGCAAACCTGAAATTCCTGTTCACTTCAGAATTCATCAACACGGAGAACAAAGAAAGGTACTTGTTGTTCATGAGTGAGACATATTTTCTAAGGGATGATGATGAAATAGAACCTGATTGAACACACAATAATCCAATTAGGAAGCTGGAAATGAATGCTGGTAAGTGTTCAGCTGCATCTTTCCACTTCATATTCAGTGAAAGAAGACTGCCCATCTTTCAGGGTCTATTTGTTTTCCCTTCTGTTCTGCTAGTGTAAATTGCAGTAGTCTAGGGAACCAGAGGATCCTGCTTTTTTTAACTCAGTTATTCAGACCTAAGAAAGTGCACAGAGTGGCAGGGGAGACAAGGGGAAGGAGAGCTGGGAGAGGTGCAGTCCTGAGAGAGGTCCTCAAACACAGTCTGACAGGGACAGTGCACCTCTCATTGTGCCATTTCACTGTTTGGTTCTTATCTACCGTATACAACCAAAAAATTATCAGGTAATAAAAACTGAAATTTCCACAAAACCATTTCTCTTCAATGAAACAGAGAGCACAGTGAGGGGCAGGGGTTAAAAATCCATTCCAAGCATCATGTGCTCTTTTTTCTTATTGCTCTTTTATGCATATTGCTTTTCTGTGTCATACCTCTGGTAAGCTTTCACTGGCTGCATTCACATCTGTAGACATACCAAGAAATATGAGGACTTTAACATCAGCTGCAAGTCTGTCTTCCAAACTGAATACTCCCCTTGACCCAGATCACTTCATCCTATATTTCACATTCACTGCAACTACTGTATTTAATGTTTTTCATCTGCTTGTGTTGATTTTATGTTACTACAACTCTAAGATTCCGTTTTTTGGTTAAGGGAATTCTTTCTGTTTGCTTTTATTATTAGTACTATATTTGTTTCAAGGTAAGCATGAGAACATTGTTCCATGACTGTAGTGGGAGATGGTTGCAAATCTTTGTAGCTCAAAGGGGGATTTAGAATCATAGAATCATAGAATAGTTAGGGTTGGAAAGGACCTCAAGATCACCTAGTTACAACCACCCCGCCATGGGCAGGGACACCTCACACTAAACCATCCCACACAAGGCTTCATCCAACCTGGCCTTGAACACCACCAGGGATGGAGCACTCACAACCACCCTGGGCAACCCATTCCAGTGTCTCACCACCCTAACAGGAAAGAATTTCCTCCTTATATCCAATCTAAACTTCCCTTGTTTACATTTTAACTCGTTACCCCATGTCCTGTCACTACAGTCCCTGGTGAACAGTCCCTCCCCAGCATCCCTATAGGCCCCCTTCAGATACTGGAAGGCTGCTATGAGGTCTCCACACAGCCTTCTCTTCTCCAGGCTGAACAGCCCCAACTTTCTCAGCCTATCTTCATACAGGAGGTGCTCCAGTCCCCTGATCATCCTCGTGGCCCTCCTCTGGACTTGTTCCAGCAGTTGCATGTCGTTTTTATGTTGAGGACACCAGAACTGCACACAATACTCCAGGTGAGGTCTCACAAGAGCAGAGTAGAGGGGCAGGATCACCTCCTTCGACCTGCTGGTCACGCTCCTTTCAATGCAGCCCAGGATACGGTTGGCTTTCTGGGCTGTGAGCACACACTGAAGCTGGCTCATGTTCATTTTCTCATTCACCAGCACCCCCAAGTCGTTCTCTGCAGGGCTGCTCTGAATCTCTTCTCTGCCCAGCCTGTAGCTGTGCCTGGGATTGCTCTGACCCAGGTGTAGGACCTTGCACTTGTCATGGTTAAACTTCATAAGGTTGGCATCAGCCCATCTCACAAGCGTGTCGAGGTCCCTCTGGATGGCATCCCTTCCCTCCAGAGTATTTCCAGGCATACAATGGAATTAACCTCTGAAAAGAACTCTGGTTATCTATATTTAGTTACACAGCACTATCTATTCACTTGTGTCACAGCAAAACCAAAATCCTAAGTGAGTGTGCCTTTGTTGATGCTCTCTGCAGGCATTATTCTTGTTAACCAAACCGAACAGCTTACTGGTGATGACAGTAGAGCCTCTGTTACTTCCATATTTAGGTTTTATTTGAAGGGCGATCAGAGCATTAATGCAGACACATACCAGATGACCAGGACTATTATGTTCATCGGAGCTAAAACCCCACCATGCCATGCAATTTGAGAAGAAACACGGGGCATGAAAATACACAGTCTAAAAGGCATAAAAATGAAGTTCAGAAAGTTAGTAACGCCAAAGATGGTAAGAAATGAGCTTTGTTTTGATTACCTGCCTTAATCTACATGAAATCATCAACAGTGGGTGACGGGATAGAAATAGTTAACAGAACGGATCCAGACATTATTGCCCTGGTCCTGCTCAAGCTTTGGGAATGGTAAAGAGAACAATGAAGTGTAAAGATCGGTTAGCAAAACAAAGCGGGTGGTTTGCGAGATAAAGCAGGATGTGCAACTCAAAGACAGACCAAACAATGTAAATATTTGTAACCCTTAGTAGTTTTACTGAATCAGGATGACAAGGAAGTATGAGAATGGAAAGTTACTGCTTAGCACTCAGTGGACTATAAAAGAGATGCCAGACACATAATAAAGGTCTTCAGATTTCACCAGAACTGGAGTGGGTCTTTGATACTCCACAATCAACAGCGTTCTAGTTCTTACCGTTACTATTTGCGAAAATCTCAGAGCAGCTCAAATGGCAGCAACAGCTCTTGCTTATAGTTTGTCATTCCTAAAATTTTGTGTTTGCACTCAAGTTTTGTACATAATCTTCCCTTAACAGGTGTTTCCATATCTTTCAAATCCCTTGTCTTCTGTGGGTTACTGAGCTCCATCCCACCTTCTCGTTTCACATTATCCTGCAAGACATTACAAAGGAGCGTGACCAGCAGGTCAAAAGAGGTGATCCTGCCCCTCTACTCTGCTTTTGTGAGACCTCACCTGGAGTATTGTGTGCAGTTCTGGTGTCCTCAACATAAAAACGACATGGAACTGTTGGAACAAGTCCAGAGGAGGGCCACGAGGATGATCGGGACTGGAGCACCTCCCTTATGAAGACAGGCTGAGGAAGTTGGGGCTGTTCAGCCTGGAGAAGAGAAGGCTGCGTGGAGACCTCATAGCAGCCTTCCAGTACCTGAAGGGGGCCTATAGGGATGCTGGGGAGGGACTGTTCACCAGGGACTGTAGTGACAGGACAAGGGGTAACGGGTTAAAACTTAAACAGGGGAAGTTTAAATTGGATATAAGGAGGAAATTCTTTCCTCTTAGGGTGGTGAGACACTGGAATGGGCTGCCCAGGGTGGTTGTGAGTGCTCCATCCCTGGTGGTGTTCAAGGCCAGGTTGGATGAAGCCTTGTGTGGGATGGTTTAGTGTGAGGTGTCCCTGCCCATGGCAAGGGGGTTGGAACTAGATGATCTTGAGGTCCTTTCCAACCCTAATTATTCTATGATTCTATGATTCTATTTATACAAATTAAAATGTTCAAAATGGAGAGCAATTTGTAAGGGATGAAACCTTAATCTGTGTGAAAATAGAGGTAAAAAAAATGAGTATAGGAAGTAAACACTTCTCCACCTAAACTACACTAAAATTTAATTCTATTAAGAGTTAACCGATGCTGTGAAATTTCAGAACGGCTTTGGAGAAGGTGCCTCATGAGGTAGAAACATAATAACTTATCTGTGATCCATTGCTTTTAATAGTGTCCAGTGTCAAAAAACAATCAAAAACCGTCAGTCAAGTAGAAAGCTCTGGCTCTGATTTACCTCAGACTTCAGATAAAAAATTATCTAAAGGCTTTAAAATCATATGCCCCATTTTTGCATAACCAGCTCCAACTTTTGCCAGTTTGTATTTCAGTGGCTGCACTTACACAAAGGGAGAGGAACATGCTGCTTAAAGCAGTACCATTCCTGACCCTGAGCCAAACCCAAAGTACACCCCTTTTCTGTACCAGGATGTGACCTAGCCAAGGACCATCATCCCTTTCCTGCCAGACTTTCCTGAAAAAGGAAAGTCAAGCATACAAGGAAGGAGGAAGACATCGTATTCTGGAGCTGGCTCCCAGGTCTGGGCAGCTGAAAACAAGCACTAATGACATATGATAAAGTACAGCTGTCCCATTGTGTAAATTCCAAAGCAACAGTGGCAAGAGTCTAGACTGCAAAGCCCATTTAAATACATCTGAGAATGATAGTCTAATTTAATTTTGAAAATAGCACTTTGCTATCCAATAATGTGTAAACACCAAAAAACAATTCATAGTCAAAGCTCTTTTCTTATTGCACATTTTTCTCTACATGTTTAAAAAAAATCTAGTAACTACTCTGTCAGGTCCCTTTCATGTTAATTGAGCCCTTTCTTTATTCCAACCCTTTATTCTCACAGTATGTTTTGAGGAATTAGTAATTCTACTTCCTCAGCCATTCCTTCTAATTTATTTAGAATTTACCAAGGGGTTCAAAACATTTGTCAGCCAAAGGCATATATATACACATTCTTTTATGAAAATGTATGCTTAGTGAGTGATCACATAAATTAATCACTTTAAGATATGAATATAAACTTCTTTTTTTTTTTTAATAAACTGTGAAGATTTCAGGAACCCATGGCTGCTTAAGTATTATGCAGTTTGTCCATACCATATTTGATCACATGAATTTTAATTAATTTTAAATTTAAATGAATCTGTGGCACCTTGAGCATTGGAGGAGTGTGTATTTAAAAGGAAGCAGATAGCCATTTTTATCTAGGGGTTGCATTTCCCTTTTCCTTTAACCTGCAATGCTCACTTTTAAGTAAGAGAATGGGCAGATCCCTTATTTTAGCTCCCGTTTCTCTTACGTACTTGACAGAGGAATAGAAATCAGCATATTTGTAGGAACAGCTGCAAGGTGCTGCTGTGGGAAATGGCTGCTTATCTGTTGCTGCAAGCAGATTCCATTATTTGATTAAAAAGAAAATGGTTATTCTTCATCCCCATGACTGACTGTTCTCTAAAGACATTTTTTTGGCCAGACTTGGTCAAACAGGGAGGGGACAGAATGTGCTCTCATTGTGGAAACAAGGCTGGGGAACATTTACAAATGCTGCTGCTCTTTTTTTTTTAGCAGAGAGTATCTTTGTGTTTCTTATTCCACAGTTTAGTTGCTGAATCTGCTTAAGCTTACATCCCTTAAATGAAAACACTTATGCACAAGGCTGTGTGGGATGGAGAAGCTGGGATGGGGGCTGGTGCTTCTATCTGGGTATTTCTTAGACACTGAATCTGAGCAAGTAGAGGGATGATACCTTGGCTTGCTAGTAATCAATCACACTCCAGGCAGCCAGCACATAGATCAGAACTGATAATGTCCCTTCATGGCATACTGTTCTCTTCAGCAATATAGAACTAATTTTTAAATTTTTCTCTTCTTTTCATCCATCAGAGGACAAAATCAGGAGCTCAGGAAAGAGTATAGCCCAAGTAATTCTTGGAGCTGAGCAGACATCAATACTTATAGACCTACTCAGGGTTTACAAACACTGCACAGCACGGTGTCTCAAAACACGATAGGCTAAGGATCGAAACAGATTATAAGACATAATTGGTCAGAAACACTGATGTTTCTGGCAATACAGAATTACTCACGAAACTGATCACTGTGTACACCGAAGGGTGCATAGGGCAGCTTTAGACATAAAGAGAGACAATAACAAAGTGTCAGGAAACAGCATGGATAATAACCCTCTCCTACCACGTGACACACACTTGCTGGATAGTTGTTTCTGGGCAGAAGCACACATCTGTGGACAGGTTTTACTGTTGCACGGGCTTTGCACACCTTCCTGCACCAGATATCTCCCATCTCAGTAAGACCCACACAGCTGTTTCCAAAGCCCACTCAGAATCCAGTGCCCAGCCTAAACATCAGTCAGGAAGGACTGTTGAGTGGCTTTTGACATGGAAGCTCTTTCCTTACCAAAGGCTCTGCTTTCAGGCAAAGTAAGTCCCTCACTAACAAAGCTCTGTAATCAGGAGGATACTGGTTTAGTGTATCTTTTCACATCTGGCCAAGCTTTTAATTATATTTTTTCCCAACTGAGTTCATGAGGCAAAGCAGGAATAAGGAGAGCAAAACGTCCACCCAAACCTGAATAAAGTGAAAGGAGTCACTGTGAGGAGCAAATACAGAAACAAATTAAGCCTTAAGCAAAATATTATGGAATTAAGTTTTCTGGGGAAATTTTATATGAGTCTACATCAAGAATTAAAAAAAAAAAAATAAAAGCTTATTTACCGGAAAAGGTATGGACTCTATATCCATACCCCACAACATCGCACTGTATTGCCTGAAACATACAAACAAAAATGTGTAATACCATCATGCATGACATAAACTTACTGCTTCTAGAAAACCTGCCTTGGTAGTTCTGTTTATGCAATAGTACACAACAGTATGTACCCAATCCTAATATCATAGCAGGATATTAGTAAACTCATAAAAGTGAGCAAAAATGTGCACAGTCCCTTAACTAGGGACATATGCAGGGGCAGAACACTGCATTGTCCATATCAATATCTCTCCTATTCTTTTGGGTTTTTTCTGAGCTCATCTTGGTTTTGAATGTCAGCATAAACTAAGCCAAAACCTACTTTATAGTAAGAGTCCTAGGATTCAACACCTTGGACTTGCATGTTGCACATTAAAACAAAGAAGGAAGGAAAGAGGGAAGAAGGAAGGAAGGAAGGAAAGAGGGAAGAAAGGAGGAAGGAGGGAAGGAAGGAAGGAAGGAAGGAAGGAAGGAAGGAAGGAAGGAAGGAAGGAAGGAAGGAAGGAAGGAAGGAGGTAAGGAAGGAAGGAAGGAAGGAAGGAAGGAAGGAAGGAAGGGAGGGAGGAATGCAAGCTCGTTTTCAGCCTTCCCGTGCCTGTATGCATCTTCAGGTAGTGAGAACTGAAGACTTAGGGTGAAAGCATATAGTCAGATGAGGCTTATTTAAAATGTGGGTAATCGTACGGGTGGTGGTTTTATGTTTAGAAACTCTTTTCTTTAAGGGTCATAACACCATTTGACTAATAGAAGACAGTCTATAATGTTAGAAAGGAGCTACTGTAACTGAAACAACAGCAGATTTTATTGGAACAGATGTTCTGAGAATGAGCAGGGAATAAAGAGGGCAGTAGTTGTTTTGATGCTGTTTAAAGGGCAAGAGTGATGCCAATAATAATTACCTTCTGCTATAGCACATAAAGAATCCATATGCTCTTTAGATGGCCTCAAAGTTGATTTGAACTGCCTCATTCAAGGACAAGACAGTTCTACATCACCCTATTAGCTCCTGAACTGAAGGGACCTCTGAGAGCAGTTAATGCAAATGTCTCAAAATCCTGGCTCAAGTAGTCTCTGATTAAATTTAGAGTAGACCAACTTTTGACATTCTTCTTTCTTGGATCTTCTGCCATGATAGCATTTACAATCTGAAACATGCACGGCAGCTGCTCAAAAACATAAACCAAATTTACAAATCCTCATTCCTATACTCTGCAGAGCTTATGATGTTTCTCATGGTTCTCCAAATGCTGATGTGTTAGAAACCACACACTTCTGGGTATCAACTCAGAAGTCAACCTTGTAGTTAACCTTCTTTCCATCACACACCTTCCAGCTGAGATGTGTTTCTTCTTTCAGCTGGATGCATTTACAGCAATAATTCACACAGTAAAAAGAGAGACCTCTCACATCTGTCCAACTTGCAAAGGTAAAATATTTTTAAACTTGCATATCCATTGCCCTGTTTCTTTGTTACCAGGTTGCACATGAAATTCATGAGCTTTCCAGCAAAATTTTGTACCAACTGGGTTAACAAATGTTTATAACTAATGCAAAGAAATAAGTTCAAATTCATATAAAATACAAGACTAAGACACTGAGTTCACTAAAATTTCTAGCTTAGTTTAAGACTATTTTTGCTTACATAGAATATAATGAAATAAATCAGCAGCTATATGGAAATATATTGGTGATCTATTCATTCACAGCAGTGAAAATAACAGATGTCTGACAGGATGATGCCATACTGTGGTGGGTTGACCCTGGCTAGGTGCCAGGTGCCCACCAAAGCTGCTCTATCACTCCACTCCTCAAACTGGACAGGGGAGAGAAAATACCATTAAAGGCTCATGGGTCAAGATAAGGGAAGGAGAGATCACTGGCCGGTTACTGTCATAGGCAAAACACACTCAGCTCTGGGAAAGCAGCTTAATTTGTTACCAAACATATCACGGTAGGCTAATGAGGAATAAACCCATATCTTACAAGCACCTTTCACTCATCCCTCCCTTCTTACTGGGCTCAACTTTACTCCTGATTTTCTCTACCTCCTCCCCTCCAGCAGTGCAAGGGGAGAGGGAATGGAGATTGTGGTCAGCTCATCACACATTGTCTCTGCTACTCCTTCCTCTTCAGGGCAGAACTCCTCTCACTCTTCCACTGCTCCAGCGTGGGGTCCCTCGCACCGGACACAGTCCTCCATGAACTTCTCCAACACGAGTCCTCCCATAGGCTGCAGTTCTTCACAAACTGCTCCAGTGTGGGTCCTTTTCATGGGATGCATCCTGGAGGAACAGACTGTTCCAGTGTGGGCCCCGCAAGGTCACAAGTCCTGTGGCAAACCTGCTCCAGTACAGGCTCCTCTCTCCAGGGAGCCACAGCTCCTGCCAGGACCCTGCTCCAGTGTGGACTTTCCACAGGGTCACAGCTTCCTTTGGGCACCCCCCTGCTCTGATGTGGGGTCCTTCATGGGCTGCAGCAGTAATCTGCTCCACCATGGACCAACATGGGCTGCAGGGGCACAGCTGCCTGCCCGCGGTCTGCACCATGGGCTGCAGCGGAATCCCTGCTTCAGCAAGGGGAGCACCTCCTCTCCTCCTTCTTCACTGACCTTGGGGTTTGCAGGGCTGTTGCTCTCACATATCCTTATTCCTTTCTCTGGTTACTGTTGCACAGCAGTTTTCCCTCTTCTTAACTGTGTTATCCAAGAGGTGCTCCTACCATTACTGATGGGCTTGGGCTTGGCAAGGGTGGGTCCATCTTGGAGCCAGCTGATGTTGATTTTATTGGACATAGGGGAAGCTTCTGACAGCTTTTCACAGAAGGCCCGCTGCTATCAAAACTCTGCCACACAAACCACACACGCATACCCAGTATAAAATAGCAGTAGCTCAAACTGCTTTTGGTTGCCAAACCAGACTGTTAGGGACACACATATTCTCCAAAGGAGTGTTAGCTTATATTCTCCCCTCCCCCCAACACCTTTTTTCATTTTATCATATGTGTTTTCATTGTCATGTGATTGTGTAGTTTCGAAATCCACTTGTGACTTACTTGGCAGAAAAACTTATGGAAATAAGTTCCAGAGGTTAAGACATTTCATATCAGTAGATTTAAGCACACCATCAGAGGTTAGTTTTGGGTGTATTCTTGCTGTTGTGTTTGTGAGAATCTATAGAAAGGAAAATCTCTTGTTTGTTACCTCTTTTTTGCAACTTGTCCTTAATAGACTGTATTTAAATTATGGGATTTACCCCTTTATGAGCGGTTTTGTCTTGAACTCAACTGACCATAATTTCATGACCACCATACTAGAATTTGGGTACTATCTTCCTACAATTATTTATTTTCACAGTGTCCAAAGCTGGAGAGGTTCTTTTGATGTTCCCTTGGCACAGGAACACTTCTGTGTTTTTCGGGGACTGTCACTGAAGTAGATCGCCTTCTGGGCTGCCCTGGGGAAAGAAACATCTTCCTGGATTTATTTCTTTTCCCGTAACCCTCTATAGGGGAGTACTACAGTCGCCCTTGCATATTTTTTCATTATTTTAAGAGAGAAACTCTTAAGCATAAGGATGACTACAGTGTAATGCTGGGGAACATTTCTGTAGGAAATAACTCCCTTTAAGTCAGGGATAAAAGACCATGCCAAGTAAACCTTTTCTCTCAATATCTTCTACAAATAGCAGCAGAGCTACCATACAACCTTCCATTTTCTGCTCCAGTAGCAAAATGCACATTAACAATACAACTCTTGTAACATGAACATGCAGAAAAATGTGTGTACTAATAGAGACTGTAAGGGAGGAAACCTTACATATATAACAGTATCACAAACACAATTACTCTACTTTAAGAAAGGATAAGAGAGAAAATTAATCTCAGGTGACAGGTTGTTAGGCAAGTTGCATAATGCTGGAGGGCATTCAGTTACAATAGTGATATAGTGATGAAAGGGGAGAAGAACAACTGAGGATAACATGGTGTTGTATGAATGCTTTTAATTTTAAAAAGTACAGTGAATTCCTAAACTGAAGAACATCAGCTCATATTAAAACCCTTGCAGTGTGTGGCTCCTTTGTATGGTCATTATATTTTGAGCACACTCTGTTTTGTTTTATTATTCTGTGAGTAACAAGCTATATATTTAAGTGTGAGAGGCTTTACAGAAATCTATATCATTTTATGTTAATATAGATACCCATTATTAGGAAATTGCTTATTGCAAAGTTTTATCTGCAATATGGTTTACAAAAAGCTTAATTAACATTCTTTGCTGAAATATCACATAATATTGTTCTTCATACTGAATGTACAGCATTTTATCTAGAACAAAATTCTGAAATGGGAATTTGGCTATAAAGACTAAAAGACATTGATGATTTATATGAACATTCATTATAATTCTAAAAAGGAGCATAAAGGCCACAGGGAATTGTAAGGTTCATATAATTCCGCTTCAATTATTCTAATTTGCTGTAATTAAGACACTAAAAAAAATCCAGTGAGAGAAAGCAATAACATCCTCTCGATACCAGTAAGAGAACGACAGTCTTGCATTTATACAGTGTTATTAACCAGAACACTATGAGAGTAGGAAAAATGCGCAGAAGACATGCTGATATTAAAAATTTTATTTATATATTTGTGTAGGTGTTTATAGAGGAAGAATTTTTAAAATATATTTGTTTCTGTACCTTTTGTCTTTTAATTTCCTTCAAGGTCACCACCTACATTAAAAACAATGGTACAAAAGTCTGGATGAGATCTCGAGGGCCCTTGCTGCATGAACAGTCTGTCACCAGCAAGAGATATACAGCAGACGAAGCTGATTTCACCTGCACAACGGGGAGACTGTCCTGACCTCTGCTTCAGAATGTTAAGATCTTTGAATAAATCTGAAAATTCATCAACCAGCTGTCTGTGGTGTATACACATTTTCCCTTACAAGCTCCAGTTTTCTATGGGAAATTATACCTGTGCATGTCACTGAGCTTTTTAGCTTAATACCCACATAGCTCTTGTGTTTACTTGGTAACTAATCACTTAAAACTGTACTGCCATGCTCTCACAGCTTTTGATGATGCCTAGTTAAAGCCTTAGCTGTTAGACGGAAGCAAAAAGGGAGAAAAAAAAAAATTTTTTTTTTTTTTTTAATTAAGGACAGTGAAATACATGGCTTTGCTAGAACCACTTCACATTGACTGCCAAAGTCATCTGAACTACAGGATGGGTGCTTGGTCTTCTCGCATCAAATCTACAACCCGCGGATTACAGGGGAACTGGGAAAGGTCAGGAAGCACCAATTTCTTGTCTTCAGGGTGAAGGTGCACAAGAGTAATTTGAGGGAGAGTGCAGGAAGGGAAGGTGTCAGGATCACATGTTCATCACTCAGATCTGGATGCTTCAAACCAGCTGCCTGAAATCTTCTGTCAAAAATAGCTCATGCATTTCTGAATCCCCTTCTATCAAGTCCCTTCTGCTACTGAACAAAATCCTTGGCAATTTGCCCCTGCCCTAGGCTTAAATTATTTCCAGCCCATTTGTCTCAGATGTTACATAACAGGTAATATGAATTTTTATATGCTTCCCAACTGCTTTGTGATCTTCAGCTGAAAACCACTGTGTGCTAAATACCATTGAATGCAGTAAAGAAATTAATACATGAAACAGGGCTGAAAAAAAAAAAACAACCAACCCTTTCCTATATAGAATGTGATAAGGAAAAAAAAGAATGTCATTTTCTTGACAGGTCATGATTCCTTTTTTATGTGTAATCGCTGGTTTGGACATAGAATTTCACTTTTATAAATGTCAGAGAACACCATGACAAGAGGAAAAGATCTTAAAGCACAGGTCAGAAAGAGCCAGCAATCCAAGGTCTCAGCAGCAGACTGGCAGAAGAAAATCCACTGAATTTAGGAAGTTTATCAGCACTTAATGATACATCTGAAAATATCAGGTCTGGAATGATCCAAGCCTTAGATTATGAGAAATTTTCCATTGTGTGACCTGGACAGTTCCAGTTCTTTAAATGTTTCCTGTAAGCACTAAACACTTCTGCAATTATGGCTGCATATATATAAACATAAATACATATTTATGCTGTATTTGTGGCACTGGGAAGTTGTTGATATATTGGCAGGAAAGAAATCCAGCTTTAGCTGGCTGAGGTCTGAAATCATCTGCTTTTCTAGGATTCAGGGCATGCCCAACAAACAAAAAAAAGATCTCAAGTTGTAATCATTAAGAGATTAGTTTGGGCCTTGGACAGGCAGATGAACCTCACCAAATCAAAACTTTATGTACAGAGTTTTGTCCCCATTTATTTGTCTGTCTTGTTTATAACATAAAAACTGCCTGAAGTAAGCACAGTGGGAATCCTTATTTCAAGCGGGTATCTCAAAGCAATTAAACAACTTAAATTAAGAAAAGTAATATTACAGGCTCATATGTTTCACAGGATTTTCCAGTTTGCAATGAAAGCGTGTATGTGTTACAACCTAGCACGCTTCGTGATGGCAGACTGGAGCAAGATGCAGCTATGAGTGCTCAGAAACGACATCCCCAGAGTTGTTGGATGGCTTGGGAACTGTCAGTAGAATCATCAAGCCTAACCCTGTGAGGATGACTGGAAGAAATCTTCGCCATGGAACACAGCCTCCTAGTCCCAAGAGCAGCTATCTCGTTCAACACTTTTTCTAGATCAGACCCCTATTAATTATAAGGTTCCATGTGACCCTGGAAACCTGCTTATTTACAACAGTAAGGCTTGTAAAACTCAGGTTCCACTTCTCTGGTAAATCTATTCTTCAGACAGCTTCAAGGAAAATAATAAGATGCTAAAGTTTAAGCCACCAAGAGAAATGAGTATGGTAAAAGGTATTTAAATGGATTCATACCTTAAAGTAATGCATATATACACCTCCAGATGTACATTTCTCATAGCACAAGTAGTAAGTACTTAGTCATTTCAGTCCAGACAGCACTCCAGAAAACATTCTTACACAGTCCTGCTGCAGGTCACTACAAGTTTAGAGGGTGTTCAAACAAGCATACATGGATGTCTTTGATACTATTACAACTCATATCTGGACTCAAAGGCATCTAAAGCATACACTCGTTTCCCAGCTGCCAGCACGCAGTAGGTTTGACATCAGATGTATAGCTGACCTTCATTTGTACAGCAAGGCTAGCACTTTGGCTTTATTATATATGCATTGACTACCCTATCACACCTGTGATCTCAAATCCTGTATGCTTACCTTGAACTTGCTTGAGATGCTTTTATCCATTCAAACTTGCCTCACATGACGTGTGTCCTGAATCATTTAAACCTGTCTTCTGGGACCCAGATTTTACTTGAACACTATGCAAATAGAAAAATTTATACATGAAGTTTTGTAGCTATCAGCCATACAGAAAAATAATTGCAAAAACATAGGTAAGCAGGAAAGCGAAAGTGTTATAATGAGAGGTCTATATCTTTTCTCTGACAGGGTTTATGCCCTGTAATTATGGGAAGATGCTTTCTCTTTCTCTGCTCAATCCTCTTTTTAATACCAGGGAGCTCATATTTCGCATGTGAAAGAAATGAAAAAGATTTAATTAAATAGCAACACACCTTAAGAGAAATATACCCCAACACACTGATGCCTTATCTTTAGTCAAGCCAAATGGACTACTGGGGAGAAAATGTTTACAAACTGTAATCCGTCAAGCCATGCTTATAGGGTTTAACACCATGGACCTATATATCACAGCTCATCTAAAGACAACAAACACCACAAAACATGCTTTGAAGAGTGAATGACCAAGGTCAGAATTTCCACCTACTGACAGCACCACAACGATGCTGTTAAACTCTGTACTAAACTGTGCCTCTTGCTCTGCTTCAGACTGGGGTCTTCAGTGATGGGTCTAGTGTGCTGATTCCTGACTGCTGTCAAAACTTAATTGTAGAAGCTGACTTCTTCCCTTATCTTTTTGTATATATACAGTGTATTCCTTGTAATTCCAAGGTCGTTATGCTTACATGTATTACAAGGCTAACATTCAAGAGAACGTTAAAAATCTTTTCTGACACATTTAATCAGATGAGAGTGAAAGATCTGAATAAGAGTACTGAGTTAAAATCTTTCTCTTTGAAAATTAGAGATGCAAACTACTTGAAATATTTGACAAGCTCATGTTGCATTTATAAAACTATTTTGGAGAATTTCTAATTGACACATATTTTATGGTATTTTGGGGTTTGTTTGAAGTGAGGGTGTTTTTTTTATAACACTGAAATAATATTTCATTTGTTGTGAAATTAAAAAAATATATAATAAATGTTTGGTTTCAAGTTTCATAAACTTCAATTTAAAGTTAATTAAAATATATTTATTGAAAATTAGTTTCCAAAACATATATTTTTTTGTTAAAAATGGAATATGTAAATATCTACACAGCTCTAAATTCTAATAAAAAATTATTGCTTTGGTACTAAAGGCTTAGAAGTGCACATTTCAATATGTATGTGAAGTACATTCTAATTTATACAAAATTTTGTTATAACTTGAAGCTATTTAAACTAAGATTTATTATGGTAGGAGCTGTACAAATGCATAAGAGAGAATTCTTGAGAATAATTACTCAAGTTTTAACCAGCTCAGACAATGGAAATATTAATTTAGTTTTACAGAAGGGAAATCAGCACACCAGTTTAAATGACTTGACTGGAATTATAATAATTCAGTTTTTCAACGACAAATACAGCACAGTGTTACCTTGGTCCACAGAAAGTTTTATAGTATTCAGCAATAGCTTTGTGAAAGTCAGCATTTCATTTCAATGTCTTCAACAGAATATATGCTTGATAAACAAGAATATTGAGCTTAACTGCATGGAGAGGAAATATGTTTTATGTACATTGCAAGTTATCAGAGGACAGGTGGAAACAACACAGGAAAAGTACCAAGTGCTTTCTTATTGCCCGAAGCTTTTCATGGTACTTTTTCTCACATAAAACTTTGAAACAAAATTAAGCAAAACCAGAAACATTACAAAAAAATAGGATAATCCTTGCATGGCTTTTCTCACATGAAAACCTGTCAGTTATCTGCATAGGCAGTTTAATACAAAGGAGCACAATCAAAGTTGGAAATTAGCTGGAAAACATGTACAGTGTTGTTTCAAAGATTACTACAGCACACAAAACTGTTGCAGGATCAAGTGAATCATATTCACAGCGTAACACAGAAGTCTGGAAGTGTTCAAGACCCTGCTGTGCTGTTTACGAGCCCCACAATATTAACAGTCTTCAAAGACACTGACTGAGAGGTCTCAAACTCAAGGCGGGAGCTTGGCATATTCATAGATCTCAGAGATTTCAGCAAAGAAGAAGAACATCCAAAATGTTTACCTCTCTTCTCTGTTGTTACCCAAGTTCGCCAAACGAGAGCCCATCATTGAAGGGGCTGGGCAAGGAGAACTGGGACATGCACAAAGAACTCACTATATTGTTGGTTAACTACCCTGCAATTATGAATCCTCCAGCACAGAACCTGCTTTGAAACATCTACTTTTCAGAAGAGTTTTATAAGCATATGTTTTTACTAGGTGAGGAAATCACCTTATAAAATAAATCTGTCCGGCTTAAAGATGATGACGATCACCTCACAGTATCTAGCAGTCATATTACAGAAAACTCAAGAACAACAAGGATGATGGTGTAAATAAGGCCCAAACCCCAGGATCTTTTTTGTTAGTTTGTTTTCGCATACAGCACAATGGAAGCTAAGTTATTTTTGTACAAAATAGTCAATGCCAGACACTCTTAAATCCTACTGTTTGGATACTCATGAACACTTACAGAGAGAAAGTGTAGATTGTTTGCTTTTGTCACCAATGAAAGCATAACTACAGATTAAATTAGCAGTTATATACCAAGGGCCAGATTCTCCAATTATGTAGATAACATTTTAAAAAGCTCCTGCAGACTCTCAGGTTTTAAATTGGGCATAAATTACATTTGTACTCCCTTCAAGGCTTCCTTAGCCTGCTGGAATGATGAAAGTTGATTTAACATAAATGAGAATCCAGCCCCCAAAACTCATTATAGTACTTGGATTGAAGCCTTCTCAGCAAAGCCAGTTTGCTGCAGAATGTCAGTTCACAGTCTGTCACTCCTTTCCTCAGCAACTTTGCAAAATTTAAGCCTAGCCTCTGAGAACTTGGCCCTCCAGACACCTGCAAGGTACCATAGTAAGTCAGATGCATTGGGGAATGGAAGAGGAAGCTGCAGAGCATTAAAACATATGATGGAAATAATAAGAAAATCCTTTTGACTTATATAAAGTTCCCTCTTGCTGAGTAAATTTCAAGCTAAAGA
This sequence comes from Lathamus discolor, assembly GCF_037157495.1. Classification (NCBI taxonomy): domain Eukaryota; kingdom Metazoa; phylum Chordata; class Aves; order Psittaciformes; family Psittacidae; genus Lathamus; species Lathamus discolor. Next base: position 51,481,580 of record NC_088909.1, on the reverse strand, counting down.
AAGGTACTCCATTATTCAGTTCTTCCTAGTTTTCGTCACCTGAAATTGGAACTAAGTTTATAAACTGCAAACTTAGTTACGCTGACTATTTGTATGGTTATTTTTTTCTTGCCAGCCATCTTTCCTTTCAACTACCTTGTTGTTTCACTCCAATATTCCTGACACTACAATGGCCCCTTTCCATATGCCTATATATGTTTTTTCTAGTTTGTGTGTACACTTTTGTGATTCCTTATGGGCATATTTTTCTGTTTGAGTTAGTAACTGTAGGCTAACATCTTCTGGATGCCAGAATTTCATGCATGCTACTCACTAACCAATGTCTATATTAATTTCACGCAAAATTCTAAGCCTTGAAATGAAAATATTTAACATGCAAAAGTCGTCCTTCTCTTCTATTTTGTGTATCAAGTTAACTAATGAGCCTCAAACATAGTAAGCATTTTTTGTACTCCACCTTCATCTATATTCTTCTTATGTTTTTCTGTATGAAAATTAGAGTCAATGGAATGTCCTGCATTTACTAATAATGGTAAATACTTGCAAGTACAGTTATTTTGTCTGCAATTACATCAACCAGGCAATTTAGTCTGTCAAATGTCGCAAATTAAGTTCTTATAACAATCATCCTATTTCTGTCAATATACCTTACATTCTAAGCCACCTGTTTTGAATGACTTTGTTTATGCTAGAATAAGCAATGGATCCATGGTCTTCTATTTAAATTAAACAAGATTAATTATAACATCTAATGCTATAACTTTCACAAAGATGTAAACTCTTACGTCTTATCAAAATTCTTTCTTATAAGTTCCCTTTCCTATATTTTAAAAGTTAGAATTTGCATAAGAATAGGTCTGAATTAATGCTGCTGGAGTGCCAGAAGGAAAGTAGCTATGTTTAGTTAGTAACTAGGCCTACCCATAACTGTTGAGCAGGAATGCATAAGTAGAAATGGATCTAAATGGTTTTTTCCTGCTTTCAGCAAAATAAACTTCATTGTGTCATTCTAGATGGATTTTTAATGAAATTATTCTCAAAGTGGTTGGAAGTTTCTTCTGGCTAAAACAGGAGCTCTAGGAGTAGTAAAAGAAGTCTTTCACTAAAACACTTAAATAAATGCCAGTTTGAGTTCTTATGAGAATAGACTGTATTCCTTAGCTTTTTCCTGAGAGGAAAAAAAAAAAAAAAGGAGAGAAAAGAGAAAAAGAAAAAAAGCTGTACAAATTTCTTTGGTTGGTTGGTTAGTCATGAGTTCCATTTCAGCAAGTCCAAAAACCTCCAAATAATTCCACCTTTTATTCCTGCTTTGAACTTCTTCCAGCCACTAGACTTCATTTTGCTTTTTGTCTGAGAAATTAAGGAGCCCTCAAGTACTATTAATCTTCTCCCTGCAGAGGTACTTCTTTATTGATGGTACTTATCCTGCTCTCATTACCCAAGATACAGAATAACATGCTCAAGGTCACTAATATAAATGTGATAAAACAGGGAATGACATTGGCTTCTGTGGTAACACCTTAATATCTGGTTCATTCTTCCTCTGTGGAGGTTTATATATTGCCCCTATTAGCATAATGGGGCAATAGAAAGAGTTTTATCAGTTTCTTACTGGATCTTACTGGATTATGTTTTGCATCGACTTTCCTGAAGATACAGTGCCAGTCTGGGCTTTAATGTAACTAGCACGTGTCGACAGACACACACAAACAGAATGCTTGGAGAAAAAAATATTTATTTAGTTTAGTTTAGTTTATCTATCTATCTATCTATCTATCTATCTATCTATCTATCTATTTATTTATTTATTTATCTATATTATAGGTTAATATTTACATGGTAAACTGAAATTCTCAATACATGTGCCACTCACTACCCAGATGTTGACAGGAGACTCCACTACAAGCATCCTTGTAGTGGATGTATCTTCAGCAGGATTAAACAAGGTGTGCCAAATTGTAGCTCTGATCCAGATTACCTATGGTCCTATGGAACTCCTCCAGCATGCACATGATCTTTTTTATTGATTAAGTCCAACTGCATACAGAAGACTCTTTTATGGGACCCCATCTGCATGAACAGGAGCAGTTTCTACTGAGTGTTTAAAATCTGCATGTAGTTTGTTCCTAACTACAGCAGGAACAGCTGGGGGACATCCCCGCTGTAGGCTGCCCCAGATATCCCCATCAAGAAAGCTAATTAATGATCTCAGCATATCAAAAATGCCTAACAGAGGGACCGAGCATAGTGGGCCTCCTTGAGGTGAGGGGTGATCCTGGGCTGCTTGGTGACTTCCTTCTCACAAACTCCATTACCAGTTGGTCATTTGCTGCGCTGTAAAGGTGGCTATGAATAACCCCTTTGCCTTGTGTTGGCCCATCATCTTAGAATCATATAATCAACCAAGTTGGAAAAGACCTTTCAGATCATCAAATCCAACCGTTACCCCAGGACTGCCAAGACCACCACTATACCATATCACTGAGAGCGTCATCTACATCGTTTCTGAACACTTCCAGGGATGGTGACTCCACCACTGCCTTGAGCAGCCTGTTCTAGTGCCTGATCAACCTCTCTGTGAAGAAATGTTTCAAAAAATCCAATCTAAAGCTCCCCTGGCACAGCTTGAGGCCATTACCTCTTGTCCTATAGCTTTTTTGCTTGGGAGAAGAGACCAACCCCACCTCACTACAACTTCCTTTCAAGTAGTTGTAGAAAGCTATAAGGTCCCCCCCAGGCCTTCTCTTCTCCAGACTAAACAACCTTAGTTTCCTCAGCCTTTCCTCATTGGACTTGTGCTCCAGGTCTTTCACCAGCTCCACTGACATTCTCTGGAACCGCTCCAACACCTCATGCCTCTCTTGTAGTGAGGGGCCCAGAACTGAGCACAGAATTTGAGGTGCAGCCTCACCAGTGCAGTACAGGGGGATGATCGCTGCTCTGGCCCTGCTGGCCACACTATTGCTGATACAGGCTAGGATGCTGTTGGCTTTCTTGGCTGCGTGGGCACAAGCTGGCTCGTGTTCAGCTCCATCAATCAACACCCCCAGGTCATTTTCTGCTGATCAGCTTTCCAGTCACTCTTCCCCTTAATTTTTTAATTTTCTTAGAAAATATCCTGAATTTTAAGAATGTTTTATTTATCTGTCACAGTATCATCTTTAATGGTGAAACTGTTGTCAGTTTTTATAAAACCAGATGTTACTGAATTAAAAAATTCTCTGCAAGTCATGGGGTAATTCACAGTCTTCAACTCGTATTTCACAGGTAATTGGGTATCCACGAATTACTGGTCAGGATTTGAAAGAAACTGAAGAAAACATACTTGCTTCTGTTCAGTTTAAACTTGCTTTGAGCTAATTTTTTCCAGCAGATGCACAAAAAGTTGGCTAGAGACTAAGATGAAATCCACTAACAAGAAAGGTGTCTGGCTCACGGGTTTTGTTTAGAAGTGTATGGGGTACATCTACTGCTACATGTACTCCTGCAGTACATATTATACATGTACTCCTACCCTGAAAAGCTGGGTGGAAAACCTGCTTGGCACATGCTGAAATAATGTTGCAGTGCAGACCATTCTAGTAAGTAAAATTAGAGTACATTTTACTTTGTTCTGGTTTAGAAAAAGTCTGTATTTAGAAATGCTCCAGAATTGCTGTTGTGAGAATAATTCTGCAAAATCAGATGACTCCCCTCATTTGTTTAAGCTCAGAAGAACCCAGGCTGTAGAAGACTATGTACAGCTATCCCATAATTGGCAAGATAAAATCAATCCTTCAAAGCCAAGAATGGAGAGATTTGACTCCTGAGAGAGACATAATGTAAGGGAACAAAAAACAACAACAAAAAACAAAACAATAACAAAACAAACAAATGAACAAACAAAAAACCACACACAAAAAAACCCTTGCCATAAAACTTGGGTTATATGTGGGATTGTTTTAATTACTCCAGACTCAACCCATTTCTAATCTGCAGAAGGACAAATTCAGGCCCAGGGGCTTAACTGTTCACTGACCATAGTACAGATATAAATCACCACTGATTAGACACGGGCAGCTCTACCTGTCTGCTGGTAATTAACATCATAGCTTCTCTTTTGCTGGGTTTCCTTGGAACAAGTGAAATCTACCAGTTTACTAGGCTGAGGGCTTTAGCCAGTGTCATTGGCAAGCTGTTATTTTAAATAGACAGCTGCTTCTTCCAAAATAACACTTTCATGTTAGGAGTAAGTAGCTTTGAAGGGAAAACACATTTTTCTAATTCTAGCAGACTGATTATTTTCACTTTTCAACTTACATTGTTCGTCTTCACTTTTTTTTATAGTACAAGGGCTTCACTCTCCATTATTCTTCAAAAGGTCAATTGTAATTCTTACATGTCCTTGGAATTGTATTTCATAATTTATTCATGCTGAGAATTGCTTCTTTTCTTATGAACTTCAAACTGATGAGCTAAACAAATTCATGCAACTTTACCTCGCACAAGGTACAGCCTTTCTAACATCAATATCCAACGAGAAAATGTAGTAGTCTGGGAGAAGAGATGGAGCTGTAAGCTGGTTTGAAGTAATTCTCATGGTCAGACTGCTACAGGTAAGATTTACAACAGAACATTTTAAGCCTTTGTAAGCCTAACGCATGAGGTGATATCCTCTTAAAAAGGCCCTCAAAAATTGTTTTCATATAAAAGCTTGTGCTATCTGATTTGATTTGAGTCTGTGGAGTTTTCAGATTTGTTGGTAATATTAAGCTTCTTTATTTGTTTGAACTTTCCTTTCATATTGCATTCTCTGTTGCTGGTGTCTAAATCCAACATATTGAACAGCAATATGCTCTACATGTCGCAGTACAGTTGCAGTAAAGTTGTATTTAAGAGCATGCTATAAAAAGGCTGTGCCATCAAACAAGGTAGCAGTTGTCTGCCCTCTTTTTCCAGAGCCCAGCACAGTACAACTTTATCCTAGCAAAGGGTTTTTTAAGCATGGTAACTAACTGCAGCAGTCATATCTTCCCATTCTACACAAGACTTCACCCTCTCAGTTGGGAAGTCCTAGCATTACTGAAAGTACCCCAGCTAAGTGAATTTGCTATTTATTTCTGACTGTGACGCAAGACTCTAGGAGAAAAGGAGTTAAGTCTACACTGGCTGACCTGCTGCCAGCACCCCATTTTCAGGTAACATCCATCAAGGAGCAATGGTACTGTTCTTCTTCTGCATCTTTCTTTCCCCAACTTACCTGTGAAATTTCACTTAATTCTGCTATTTTGTACGGAAGGAACTCATAACAAGAAAAGTGAACAATTTTTTATGCAGTCTTCTTCTGACCATCCTATTGTGTTAGCTCATATAACACTGAACTTCAGGTCTCTCTCTTAAAAGCCATTATGCAAAAGAAAACAAAAGCAGATAAAAAATGCTTCTAGCACAGGAAATAGAAGGAAGACAGAAAATTATAACCTGCTAAACTGAGAGCAACTGTGTATAAGGTTGAAGGCTGTTGTGAACATTAAGTCTGAGTCTATTAGTAAAATTGAATCCCTCCCCTCAACTAAACTATTTTGATGGCAAAGCAGGGAAGAGTGATTAAAAAAGAAAAAAGACTCAGTATCAGCAGTAATTCTTCAGTGTCCCCGGTGGAAACTATGCACTACACTGGCTAATTTCAGATGGATTTGGCACTAAGCAGCTGAAGGACTATCTTTCACCCCACCAATTCTGACACTTTTTGCACTATATTTTCTACTTTTTTTAAGTGCTCGTAAAGCAACCAGCCCATCCATGGACTCAGATACTGATCTAGTCTCAGTGGTGCTGAGGCATCAATTTACTAATCAGTGTCTGCTACGTTTTATATTACCTTTCATTTCTCCCTCCATGCAGCAAAAATAGCTCAAGGATTTCAGAAGCAGTGCAGCAGGTGATGTTATTATGTATGGCGGCAGAATGAATCGCTCCCTCTGAGGTGTTTAACAGCAATCATTTTCCCAAGCATTTTATTACAAGCAAGTTTTTGCTTTTCAGCAAGATTTTCAAAGTGGGAGTGTGTTCAGTACAGAGGAAGGAGGGCTGAGTCAGAACTGCTTGTCAGACCTCTGGGGATGGGAAAAGGTGAGAGATAAAGCTTGGAAAATTCAGCCACTTGTGTAGATGAGCAAAACATTTTTGGATGGCTGCCCCTCTCTGCTTACCTGGCCTTCAGCTGGCACTCCTTCAGTGGCAATGCAGCACTCCTCTGCAGATCTGTTGCAGAGGGTTTGGAGTTTGGGTTTCTACAGTACAGCTGTAGCAGGAACAAATAGAGAAAGATCAGAGACAGGCAGAAGGAAGAGAAAGAGAGGTCTTGCAATGGCAGCACTTATCTGATACATTGCAGGCCTGAGAAGCTGCCAAGCTCTCTGGAGAGCTGCTGTGATTTTGAGGAAGTCACTAAGTCCCCAGACTGCTCTTTTCTTTATGCAAACCAACCTGGGAGAGTAAGTCTCGTTGAAATTTACTAAGTCCCCCCATAATCTTCTCCCAGAAGTGAATCTGAGTTGGGTCTCAAACCCTGTTCTTTCTCTACTTCTTCCCCCTTTTCTCTACACTAATTTGAAGCACATGGTGGCTGAAGCTAGGTATAGATTAAAATAAATAAATAAATATTTAAATTTCTGATTCATTTTGTCTCTGTATCTTATGAAAGAAGAATTAACTTATTGACTTCAAAAATGAAAAAAAAAGAATACAGACTCCTTTTCTTCCCCATTTTACTCTTACTGTCACTGAAACCATCCAGAGTTCAAAAACTGTTCAGAAACTCAAGAGAAATGCACTTCTGTGCATAAGTTAAGCACCCCAGTTTGTCACCTTTCTCTCTCTCCTGACAGATGTGAAGCAGAAAAGAAGGGAAGGAAAAGTGTAGTTAAGGCACTCAATATTTCAGAGGTAGCAGTCCTTCTATTGAACAGAAAGGAAGCAGTGCTGGTATATGACAATTGGAGGAATTAAAGTAAAGCCAAACTGTCAATTACCAAGTAACTGGTAAGAGTTTAGTAGATGCAGAGTGAATTTGTTTCCCTCACTAATAATTCCAATTGTACCATGTGCTGAAGAAGCATGTCAAAACTTAATGTACATTTCTTAAGGGTTGCCTGCATCTAACTCATTGCAAAGTGGCATAGATTTCCTTATAAGAATACAATACTTCAAATAATTGCCTTCACCAGATGTTCCTCAGAACATCAGTGTAGAAATGCCCCAGCAAATACAGTCAAATACAGGCTATGATCAGTCATTTGAGACAAGAACAGAAAGGAGGGAATGCAAAATGAAGAACCTACTGATCACAGAGTTTTGCATATGGAGGATGACACAAAATTACCTTAATTCTGGGCACTCAAATTTCTGATGAAAGAGGGAAACTGCAGCAAACCCTATTCAGAGTTTCAGCAGCTTCATAAAAACAGCTCAGCTTGACAAGTACTTTGCTTATTAGTTTTATATGCTAAATTTGTAAATTAATGGCAAAAGGCCATGACAGCCAGCTATGTGTTGTGGTCAACACGCTGGAGGGAAGGGATGGCATCCAGAGGGACTTTGACATGCTTGAGATGTGAGCCAGTTCAAACCTCATGAAGTTCAACAAGGCCAAGTGCAAGGTCCTGCACCTGGGCTGGGGCAATCCCAGGCACAATTCAGCAGAGAATTGATTCAGAAAAGTCCTGTGGAGAAGGACTTGGGGTGTTGGCTGATGAGAAACTTAATATGAGCCAGCTTCAGTGTGTGCTCACAGCCCAGAAAGCCAACCGTATCCTGGGCTGCATCAAAAGGAGCATGACCAGCAGGTCAAAGGAGGTGATCCTGCCCCTCTACTCTGCTCTCATGAGACCCAATTTGGAGTACTGTGTGCAGTTCTGATGTTCTCAACGTAAGAAGGATGTGGAGCTTTTGGGGCAAGTCCAGAGTTGGGCCACAAGGATAATCAGGGGACTGGAGCACCTCCCGTACAAAGGCTGAGAAAGTTGGGGCTGTTCAGCCTCGAGAAGAGAAACTGCCTGGAGACTTCATAGCAGCCTTCCAGTACCTGAAGTCGGCCTATAGAAATGCTGGGGAGGGACTCTTCATCAGGGATTGTAGCAACAGAACAAGGGGCAGTGGGTTCAGACTTAAACAGCGGAAGTTTCGGTTTGAGAGTGGTGAGGCACTGGAACAGGTTGCCCAGAGAAGCTGAGGCTGCCCCATTGCTGGCAGTGTTCAAGGCTAGGTTGGACAGGGCTTTGAGCAACCTGGTCTAGGGAAGATGTCCCTGTCCATTGCAGGGGTTGGAATTTGATGATCTTAAGGTCATTTCCAACCCTAACCATTCTGTGATTCTATGACCATGTTCTGCAGAAGTACAACCCAGCTCCAGATATTCACTCACTTCACAAGAAGGATTAGAACATCGGGAAGAGGGGCCAATCACACGACTCCTAGCCTAACATACGCCTACATGACAAATCCTTAATGACAGAAAATGTGAGGACCTATTAACAAAGGCAAAAAATGTTGAATGCAATGTATCAGTTTGAATATTTACAGAAAAGGCAAAACACTGCCACAACTTAAATAATGCATCTGCAACTGATTAAGTTTGCAGATAGACTTCAGCTAGCACCTGCTCAACTCTCTTTTATTTTAATGAGATCCATTAAGTTCCATGTTACCTGTGACTTACATGTCATCTACCATGCTAGATATTCCACACTTCCACATTTTATTTCATAAATATTCAACAGAATTAGAACTGCTGTGCCAGCAAGTTGACCCTTAAATCGGAACGGACACAACACTGCAGAGAGATGAGGACATTGAAAACAATTTTTATGATTTGTTTTAGGCTTTGTTAAGACTCTTCCAGAATATTTTTCTCCCATTTCTTGTGACTGGTATTAAGCAAACAAAAAACAGATATTTGAACTGAGCTAGGTTAAAGAGTGGCAATGACTTGCACACCAAGACTAAGATTGCTCTGTCTATCAATTCCTTTTCAGCAAGCACCAGTATTATTTAACAATATTCAGAAGATCTTTAAAGGTCAGAAGAAAGTAATAAAGATACAGCAAAAGACAACAAGAATCCACAGTGAAGATTTCTGACAATAAAAGTAAGCCAAGGCAGATGCTTTCACAACTTTTTCCTTTTTATTGCTCTAATACACACACACAAAAAAAGATTCTGTTGTCATTGTTGAAACCAAGAGCAATGAGATTCAGGAGGGACCTCCTATGTTTAGCATGCTGTTCTGTATCTATGGAATACTCAGAAATAATAGGAGTTTCCACTGACTTTGTAGAGAAGCATCGAAGGGAGCTTTCTTCTCCCACGATTTTTTTTTTTTAATGTCATTGAAAACATTGGAACAATATGAAAAATGTTTTGTTAAAGCCTCTGTTAGCTGTCAAGCTTATTCTTAGCTATTAAGCACTAGAGATACAGATTCAGCAGCAGGTGTAGGAAAAACACAAGCAAGGTGTTTTTAAAATTAAAGAAACAACTAAACAAACAAAAAAATGTAGTTATAATCACAGAATCACAGAATCACAGAATCCCAAGGGTTGGAAGGGACCTCAAAAGATCATCTAGTCCAACCCCCCTGCAAGAGCAGGGTAACCTACAGTACATCACACAGGAACTTGTCCAGGCGGGCTTTGAATATCTCCAGTGTAGGAGACTCCACAACCCCCCTGGGCAACCTGTTCCAGTGCTCTGTCACTCTTACAGTAAAGAAGTTCTTCCTGATGTTAACGTGGAACTTCCTATGCTCCAGTTTAGAAGTGATGAAAGAAGGAAGAACAAACAGTCTTTTTTCTGAATGATGCTGTCTTGGATATTTTCACCCTATGTCTCTGATTTCTGCTTTAATAGATCAGATAAAAATGGGCATCAAAAGGTTTGAATCATTATAATATATCAGCTGATCATCTACAACATAAAAATATGCCTTTTGTAGATCAAACATTTAAACACAAATCTTTTAGAATGCGTAAGTATACTATTTACCATAATAAATATAAGTAGCATGACACACAAATCTGTGAAGTGTTCCATATTTTTTACCAGCAGACCAATACCTTGCTCCAAGCGTATAATCGCTCACAGAATTTTGAGATTTTTGATCATGCATCGGTCTACACAACTGCAGCCTGCTGGCAATAAATGGGGTACAACTGACTCAAAGGGGAAAGGATCTTCACACAGGAGTTGGCAGGGCTCATTGAAAGACCTTTAAACTAGATTTGAAGGGGGAGAGTGATAAAACCAGGGTCACTGGAGACGAGCCTGGGGGCAGCACACCAGTGTTGAGGGATGGGTGCATTAGCGAGGTCTTTCGGTCTGCCATTGCGGTGAAGATAGGGGATGGAGATCCATGTGGCAGCAAAGACACAAGGGTTATGATGGGTTAGAAAAACACAGGAACTCCTGAGAACGATCACCTGTGAATGAGTGTTTCTCCCCTCAGAAAAGTGGCAGGATCACTAAGCCAGCTGAAGTGCACCTACACCAATGCACACAGCATGTGCAAGCAACAAAGAGGAGCTAAAACCCATTGTGTAGCTGGAAAACTATGACATGGTTGCCGTCACAGAAAAAACAAGGCGGGCTGACTCACAAAACTGGAATGCTTTAATAGATGGCTATAAACTCTTCAGAAGTGGTAGGTAAGGATGGAGAAGCAGTGGGCTAGCCCTATATTTGAGGGAGTATTTTGACTGTCTAGCTTAACTATGGTGATGATAGTAGGGTCAAGTATTTATGTGTGAAAATCACGAGGAAGGCCAGCAAGGCAGATTCCATGGTGGTAGTGTGTTATGCACAACACAACCATGATGAAGAGGCAGATGAAATATTCTTTAAGTAGCTGGAGAAGGTGGCCCACTGGACCTGTTTGCGAACAGAGAAGAACCTGTAGGTGATGTGATGACTGGAGGCTGTCTTGGGCACAGCAATCACAAAATGATAGAATTTTAAATTCTCAAAGAAATAATGGGAGGGTCAGCAGAACTGCTACCTTGGACTTGCAGAGGTCAGACTTTGGCCTGTTTAGGAAACCGATTGTCAGAGTCCCTTGTGAGGCAGTTGTGAAGAACAAAGGAGTCCGAGAAGTTGGGCACTCTCAAGAAGGAAACCTTAAAAGTGCAGAAGCAGGCCATTCCCATGTGCCCACAGACAAGCTAGTGGGGAAGAAGAGGGCCTGGCTGAACAGAGAGCTTTGGCTGAAACTCAGGGTGAAAAAAAAAAAAGAGGTTATGACCTTTGTAAGAAGAGACAGGAAGCTCAGGAGGTCTACAAGGTTGTCAGGAGGTTATGGAGGGAGAAAAATGAGAAAGGCCATGCAGTGTGGCTGAATAGGTTTCATTTAGGGTCTGTCAAGATGAGCTAGTCAAAGCAAAATATTTTATTTCCTGATAGTCATTTGTTCAGATATTTTGTGAAGTGCCTCAAAGTAGTAAATATTGCCAACTAAAAAAAAAAAAAAAAGGAAAAGAAAAGAAAAAAGTCACAATGAAAGAACATTGTTGCAAGAAGGCTGCACTGATTCTAGGGGTTCTGAAGGTAATGGCATTCCTTTTACAAAAATACCGCTTAACAGTTTATTGAATGCTCCAGCTGCTTTGGTGAGAGAAATATTTTGCCACCATGTAGGCACCTGCCTGAGTGGGAAAAGACTGCTTTTTGCATTACTTCCACCTCCTAAATTGAAGCAGTTCAGCGTGGGAGGGTTTGCAGTAACAAAGGTAGCTGTCAGGGCTGAACTCCAGCCACGAGACAGTCAAAGCCCTCAATTTAAAAGAAGTGTTATCAAAGGTAGGAAAAGAAATGCATGTGGTTAAAAAACATTCCTCACAGTTACTGCCTGGCTTGTAGGTTATTAAGGGACTTTTTTAATTTCAGTCAGTCCCAAAGTCTAACACAATTATGAGCAGGGTTCCAACCTTTATTCTTGGCCCCAGTTACAGATATAAGTGACTGCAACTAGAGAATGCAGGAACCATTTAACGGTAAATGCTTCTGCAATTTCCAACCAATCTGTTTTAGTGGCCAGTCCTAGAAAGAAATAGGCATGTATTTGTCACCAGTGATTGTATGTAACTCCAATTGCTGGCATCAAGAAGCTACAAGCAAAGAGAAAAAAATATTCTGCAGAATGGAAATTATAAATATGTAAATTCTTCCCACAGTGGCTCTTCATTTGCCATTTCTCAAGGTTTTTGAATGAAACTGTAATGCCTCTTGTGTTCTGGGCACTAATTCGATACTGAACAGGATATGTTTTTCAGGCAATCAGATTTGTAAGCTCCATGCCTATGTGTGTAGTTTAGGAGTCTTTTACATTTGGGTGGAAACAGACTGTCAGGACAGATGAAAGTTTAGGTGCAATCACGTCTGTGTTGAAAAGATTAAGAGTTTGTCTTCTGTCTTGTCTCATGGAGCTTCTACTTTGCACCTTAATTTCCTTGATTAAAATTAATTTGAAACTATATTTGAACAATATGTTCTACAGTTTTTGTAGTGAAACATGTCATGAGCTAAGCTCAAAACTAGTATCTTGCTCCACAGGGCTCAGAAAAATATGTATTGATTATTGCATCAGTGTTTTGCAAACATCTGATCTTTGTTTTGTGGAGAATGCCTCCATTTTCTCCCACACAAGAAAGTACTTGGAATATATCACCTTCACACAAGTCTAGTTTCAGACGAATTTAGTAATAGACTTTTGAAGGGAAAGTCTCACTTTTTGTTGTTGGATCTGCAGACAGATCTTATACAATCTTAACTGATTTATTCTTCTGTGTGATTCCACGTGTATAGAGCAATAACTAACCAGATAGATACAAACTCAGCATCCACTCTTTACACATAAGCCACCCTAGGAGATTTGACCACAATTGCAGGGAGAATGAATGCATCTGAAGTAAATATTGCATCACAGGAATGAGCTGGGAAACTACAAGTGTTTAAATAATCCACCAGAAAGAAACTAAATAATTTAACCACCAGCTAAAACATGCGATACAGTGTGTGTAACACCTGTTAAGGTGAAGCAATTTTGATGTGACATGTAAAAAAAAAAAAAAAAACAAAACAAAACAAAAAAGAAATGTTTCCTGTATATACAATAAAGTATTGCATATACAATAAAGTATATACAGGAAACATACAAATGTTTGCTGTATAGACACTGAATGCAAATAGAAAACAAATACAGAAACCATAGCTGAGTAGATTTGTAAAACCAAGGTTGTTTCTCTTCAGAGAAAACAGTGGTTCTCTCTAACAAAGCCATCTGTTGTGACAGCAAACTTAGTTAACTTTTCCAGTGTCCATGACTATGAAGAAATGTGTAGGTTCCTCCTTATGGAAATGATTGTGTTTACATCATTTCAAGTGCAAAGGAACCCAATCAGGGTGTTGGATATTTCTTTTGCTATCTTCATGTATAGCATAGTAGCAGATTACATAAGGAGATAAAACAATATATTCAATATAAATGAATACTGATTGTATAATCTCTGTAATTAAAACATCTTTGTATGTGGTAATCGGATATTTTACCTCTAGCTAAGTAAAAATTAATGTTGTTTAATCAAATACTTGGTAGCCTACTTGATAGCTGTTTCATTTTAACATTGCCTGTAGGAAGTTCTAGGTGATATCTCATTTTCTCATTATCATATAAAAGTATAGAATCATAGAATCGTTCAGGTTGGAAAAAATCTGTAAGATCATTCAGTCCAACCATTACCCCAGGACTGCCAAGTCCACCACTAAACCATGTCACTGAGGGCCTCATCTACATGGATTTTAACACTTCAGGCATAGTTATTCCACCACTTCCCTGGGCAGCCTGTTCCAATGCCTGATCACCCTCTCTGTGAAGAAATGTTTCCTAATATGCAATATAAACCTCCCTGGCACAGCTTGAGGCTGTTTCCTCTCATCCTATCACTTACTACTTGGAGAGCAGTAAGAGACCTACCCCCTCCTCTACTTGTAGAGAGCAATAAGGTCCCTCCTGACCCTTGCCTTCTCCTGACTAAACACCCTCAGTTCCCTCAGCGGTTCCTCATCAAACTTGTGCTCCAGACCCTTCACCAGCTTCGTTGTCATTCTCTGGACCTGCTCCAGCACCTCCATGTCTCTCCTGTAGTGAGGGGCCCAGAACTGAGCACAGAATTCAAGGTGCAACCTCACCAGTGCCAAGTACAAGGGGATGATCACTTCACTGCCCTTCTGGCCACACTATTGCTGATACAGGCCAGGATGTTGTTGTCCTTCTTGACTGCCTGGGCACAAGGTGGCTCATGTTCAGCTCCATCAATCAACACCCCCTGGTCCTTTTCTGCTGATCAGCTTTCCAGCCACTCCTCCCCCATCCTGTAGTGTTCATGAGGTTGTTGTGGGCCAAGGGCAGGACCCAGCACTTTGTCTGATTGAACCTCATACCATTGACCACAGCCCAGTGATTCAGCCTGTCCTGATCCCTCTGCAAAGCCTTCCTATTCTTCAGCAGATCAACTCTCCAAGCCAACTTGGTGTCAACTGCAACTTACTGAGGGTGCACAAGATACCCTCAAATGTCTGTCTCTGAACGTCCAGAGACTTATATCACAACAGGAAGATATTGACCAAAGCAGAGAGGTTTTTCCTAGAGACCCTTGGGAAAGCTGGTGCTTCTCCTTATTTCACGTGTATAAAAGAATTAAGTATTTATCATATTTGGACAGCAACAAACTTTCACTCAACAGCCTTTGGCAAAGAGCACTGCCATGGGACTTGATTTTGTCTGAAAAGCTAATTCAAGCACTAGTGACAATTTTTTCTTTTTTTTTTTTTCACTCTACCTCCTTAGACACAAATAAGATTAACATGCATCTGTCATCTGTCTTTGAAGCAGGTCATCAGCCAAATTCATCTTCCAGAAAGTTTTATAATATTGAGACAGAACCATTCATAAAGCAACCCACTGCACCAGGGACTCCTTCGTTAACAGTAATTATGCAAACCAGCATGCCACATAAGAAACTAATCAGGTGGGTAGCCTGCAATGCAGGAAAGGGTTTGTTAATTTCTGAAAACTGATTAGCATTCTGCTTCTGGCTTAGAATCATAGTAGATTTACAGAGTCATCCTTGCCTTAATTATTATTTTGCCTGTTTTCATAACTCAAATAATTAAATTAGGCCTACAGAAGATTTTCATAGGCACATATCTCCCTACATTTATGTAAATTATTTCAGCACATGCTATTATTCTGTTTCTCCTTTTCAATTACTTACGTCCAATTGCATTACGTGATATTATTCTTTGTATGTCAGAACTAATCAAGCTAGATTCCTGAGACATTACAGGCATGCTGGCCCTTTCTTTGTAATAGGCAGCAGTTTCATAAATGCCTTTATATGGAAGCACAGTCTTGTTAAAATCTGACATATTTTTGAAAACTCATTTCGGTACTCCTGCCTTTACCACCAGTATACCATTGCCAGTGACTGGGCTCTTAGATGTTTCTGAACTGCACCTCGAGGGCTGTGCCACAACACCCCCAAGTCAGCTCCCGAAACCACCAGACAACACCATGACTATCAGTCTGTGCTTCTTTTGGACCAGGTAGTCAGCACCACTGCAGGCAGCTCAGAACTCTGCCCCATGGTAAGGCTGGGTTATCTCAGAAAGAAGTCCACTTTTAAAATGCTCAGATGTTTGTACACCCGTGGTAAGGTCTGCAGCCTTCATAAACACTTCTTCTAAATGGGAACTTCCTCTTCTCAATAGAAAAAAAAAAAAAAAAAGATTACCAGCATGCATCAAGTAAAAAGTAGCTCTACTTAATTCACCAAGGAATCTGCTTAACATAGGAGAAAAGATACTTAGTGGTTTCCCAGACATCCCTCTATGCTTATGTTGGTAATAGTCTCTGTCAAAAATGGACTCTAATTTTACAAAATGTTCCTTTATACAAATTCCAAAACACTATTAATTCCTACTTCGCAATGGAACAAGATGTGGAGCAAAGGCATCTCAGCTTGATCCAAATTAATAATGTTAGAAAATCAAAAAACAATATATTGTTGTATATTGTTTTATATTGTTGTATATTGTTGTATATATGTACAGCATACAGAAATGAGATATGCTTGTAAAAAAAGTTCACAGGTATTTTTTCCAGCTGTGCTTTTGAGCTTTCTTTCTACTTGAAAACAGGAGCAGGAATGACAAAAGGATGTAAACACTGCTATCAAGGATATAAAGAAAAAATCTCTGTGAGAAAAAGTTGAATATACTATCAACTGCATTTTGTTGCCCTCACACAGCAAGGTTACTTCACTGAAATAATGAATCTGCTATTGACTTTCTGAAAACTGAATTTTACACTTTAGATCAGATTGTTTTGGAAACTGATCCTGGGTTCAGACCCCAAGCTTTACAATCTGATCAAAAATATCACATTAAAAATGTTACAGTGGAAGTACAGCTTCTGAAGTCAATGGGAAATGCAAATATCCATAAAGATTATTTTCAAAGAATGAACAAATAGGTAGCAAAACAAATGCAGTTATGACAGCTTGTGGAAGATAATTGCAGTGCTTTTTTTTTTTTTTTTTTGATCAGTCAGTGCCATCTTTCACTTCCATCATGAAGGGTTTCATTCAAGAACACATTTAAGCCAGGAGACCTATTGTCTTTCAACTGTGTAAAACATTTTATTTATGTTCGTGTTTTGGGAGAATAACTACTTGCTAAGGTAACCAACTTTTTGCTCCTCCCAGGACATTTAAGACCTGTGTTATGTATAATAAAAACGAGATTCATTTTAATTTAATATTCCAATCAAGGACATGGATATGATGCCATATTCTTGAGAAACCTTCTTAACCTGTGCTTCACTCCATGCATTTTTATTGAATGTAATCTCATTGTTCAGAAGCACAGAGTCAGCACAAACACAAGAAAAGGCTTTTTCCCATCTAACACCACCACACAATTGTTTGTATAAATGATTACAGATTGTTTAAAAGCTATTAACACATTATTTCTAGTTTTATTTCTTGTAGACAGATTAGCTAGATAATTTTAACCAAATGGATAAAAAATCATTTGGATTAATATATATTCAGAAATAACCGGGACAAAAGTATATTCCAGCACCTGCTGCCTCAAACTTTTCTCTGACTTACCTAACTCTGCATTCAAAATAAGTCATTGCAGATACATAGCAGTGGATTACAGCTAGGAATGTTTCACCTCCAGCAGTCCTACATTTCCAAGGTCTTAGAGAGAGGAAGAGAAGGAGGAGGAGAGGGAGAGGGAGAAGAAGAAAGAAGGAGGAAAAAAAAGGAAAGAAGAGACGAGAGGAGAGGAAAGAGAGACAGAGAATGGTCTTAAATTACTTGAGTTTAATAAGAATTGATTTTTCAGGGGGAGAGACTCTGGAGGGCTATTTTCAAACTATTCTTAGAATCCAAAGTCAAACATACGCTTTCAGAAATGTTGCCCAGGTTTTCCATTGAAAGTATATTTTTAGATAAGATTGTATGATATAGTAGAAATTATTACTACTTTTTATTTAGGCTCTTGTACTTACATTTCCAAGTTTCAAAGAATTACTTTTAAATGAAAAATGAAGACCGTTTTTTGAGAGCACAGTGAAGGTTAAAAACAAATAACGATGATATTAATTCTTTCCACTATGACAAGATAGCTAATTGCTAAAAGTATCACACCTGGAATGATCAGCCCTGACTTTGTAATTATCATTATGTCAGTGTAACATTGTAGTGCATCTGATTCATATAGAATCATATAGAAAATATAAGTGACATATATCATATATATATATATATATATATAAAATATATAAACCTAACTTTTTTTTCTGTAGCTTTATAAAAAGCCTCCCAGAAACAAAATACCAAAAAATAGCCAACTGGTGATGAATGATGGCCTGTTACCATCTCAAGCAGCTGATTTCAACAAATGTCTCTTACATGAGTAGCCTCATACGCTCATGCTAATTCTCTCCACCACAAAATAAAAAAAGAAAGCACAACAGAACATAACTGTCACCTTCAGGTCTCTCAGTCTGGTTGGTGATGTTTGCAAGCCCAGGGCTGTACCCAGAAAATACTGTTCCCTCCTGTTTTGAAATCATGATATCACCCTTAGGCAGCCTGTGTGGTTATGTTAGCTGAACTCCAGCACTGTAAAACCACATCTAACCAGCTCTAAACTACTTACTGCTGTGCAGACCTCATGCCTTTACCCTTAGCGTATCTTTAATGATGGCAGACAGCACTCATCAAGAAGAAACAGTCGTAAAGGTGAGTTTAACACCTGAAATACAACTGAAAAACACAGCTGGGGAAAGAAAAAAAAAAATCCCAACTTTTTGGAAACATTTAAACACAGCACTTCATTTTGAGGCTCTTAGAGTATGTATCTACAAGGGCGCTGAGTTGCATTGGAGGGTAGCCTGGTTTGGCGTCTCCACTGGAGTGAGTCTTTGTTCTTCACCAGCAGCGGTCTGCAACTACCTTTCGGTATATTGAACTCTCCTGTTCATCCTGAAGCACTGAACTTAGAGAATACATCCTTAAATTTCACCTTTATTTTCTGTATATTGAAGTCCTTTTCCATTTCAGTGACATGAAAATGCCACACATTTGTTGTGGCATGCCTAATTTCCCTATTTGACTTGCCTCAGAACTAGCTACTGCTTTATTGTCTCTGCTCTTTCTGTTTAATTAAATCATTTCAATGGCTTGTCCCTTTTTCAACTACATCTACTTCAAAAATTTGGTAAATAAGTTTTACAATTAAAGTGTTGGGCATTTTTTCTGTAGATAAAATTTATGTAATATTCATAATACACTACCTATTGCTCATATGTAACCCAGCACTGTAATTAAATTATTTTCCCAAATTAACTTTGGTTATGTAGTAGCTGGAATTCAAGATCTAATTTAATGTTAGATTAGTGAAACATCTCCCCCAGGGATAGACATTAGAAAGCTAACAAAACTCCTTCACTGTACTTATAAATGCTGTGAGGATTGGCATGCTCTGCTGGCTGCGGAAGGCAGCAGACCAACTACATGGTTCCTTGTTCACAGTCCCAGAAACTGAAGAAAGAAAAGGAAAAACTATCTGCTGGAGCAAGCAGCATGAAAACATGACTTTACTGTGTCAAATAAAACAAGACAAAAGCCATCTGTCATGGTGGCTCTAAATCCTTGGTTTGTGGTGAACGTCTAAATCGTTTTCATAGCCAGTGCAATTGAAGCAGTTGTTCCCTTTTCCTCACCCATTTATCCCTCATATTTGGGTCATATCACACAACCCAAAAGACATTGGGAGTGTCACAAGAGTGAACAAACCTGAAAAAGCACCTGTGCCTAGCTGGAAAGGAAACAAGACCTGGAAGAGGAAGCAGCTCCCATGGCAAAGAGGCCACGATGCCCAGGTGGTGTACATGGTAGCTGCTGGGGTGAATTCAAACCTGCCACTGAACACTTATGGATATTAGAAGAAGGACAGCAGTTTTTACATATCAGTGGATGCCTTCTGCTGGAACAGTCACCACTACAGACACAGCTTCACAGTAATACAGCTTGCCACTTAATAGTCTGCAGGTGTATTTCTATCCAGCTAATGAAAACCCCTGCAGAATACTACAGTGATGTGCTAGCTGAGCAGTTCCATGAGCTACTTTTATATTGAGTTAAAATTGCAAGAAAATATTCTCATCTGAACATGTGAAATTGCCAGCCAATATAACCTGCCAATTTCCAAATGCTACACAGATAACAGCTTTTAACGTTTAGAACACAAGTGCCCGTACTGTAAAAAAAATTAAACTCTATGCTGAACAGCTGACAAAATCCAGTCAGGTGCTAATGCCTTACTGAGGCAGTTTATTCTCTTGTGCTTAAAGCATGAATCACAGATCTGATTCTCACTGAAATGTATACAAAATGAGGCCCCAGGATGAAAGGGAGAGGCACACTGCTTCACTTTTAAACCTTCAGCAGTGTTCCAGAAACACATCCTGCCAAAGTCTTATTCATTCTGAAATATTTCTGTGTTATTAACTGTGGAAAGCTGGCTCTCTCTAAATTTCTCTCTTAGGCCATGTAATTTCTGTGCTCCAGCATCACCATATTATATCTTGTCAAAGGACTCTCACAATATGTGATGTTATCAGGACTTCTGTGCTTTCCTTTCAGGGTGATAATTTCAAGGTGTCACGTGTTTATACTTCTGTTTACTCTTAGGATGAGGTGGATATTTTATCAACACTCATACAGTACTGAAAGGCTTCCAGGGCACAAGAATGAATTTGGCTGCAGTGCCAAAGATGTAAATTACACAGGACATAGTGTGTTTTTAGAATAGCTATTGAAAGCCCAGAATCTGCATTGGTAATGCTTTTCCAGCCCTCTTCAGTTCATTCTCAACAACAATAAATAATAATAATTTTAAGAGGAATTATTTTAGTTGTGTGACTGTACTGAGTCAGATGATTTTTGCAGGTGGCCAAGTGCATTGTCTCCATAGTGCTCTTCATGCCTCCAGGAAAGCAATGCACAACCCTTTATTGAATTATGAATGTAGATTCATATGAATACATATCTGCACTTGGATCTGTTATTGCAATCTGCAGAAAGACTCCTTTCAGCTGCATGTGAGCAGAAAGCTGACAAAAGGATGTAAAACGCCCTTCAGTCTAAAGAAGATGCTAACTCACCTTCTGTCTTGGAGTATTTTGTCTTCTTTGATGCATGGAAAATTTCTTTTATCAAGTATCAGCGCAGCAGTTGGGCAAAATTCCCTCTGAATATACTAACCTGATACTACCACAGCTCCATTCAGGGGCAGTGTAATAGGTGAGCAGGCCCCAAAAGGACTCTTAAGATTGGTATTGGGCATGAGAAAACAGAGACAAATGCATATTTCTAAAGTTTAAGTCCAGAAGGCACATATGTAATCGTCTCAGATCTTCTGCCTAATGCAGTTGTTCTGTTGCATTTTGAGGTGAAGCAGCATTTAGAGAAATCCTCACAGGACTTGAAGGTGCAGAAATACTTTCAAGATCTGTAGGTATGATGGTTTTATAATCATAGAGTCAACTAGGTTGGAAAAGACCTTTAAGATCATCAACTCCAACCATTAATCACCCCCACTATGAGCTGTCTATTTACTGTTCAAAGTGGAAATGGAAGTACAAGTGCTGGCATTACTGGGAAGAATATAATGATGCAGAGGGTAATTCATTATGTCTGCCACCAGCTATGGGAAGTAAATAGATCTTTACAAAAATTTCAATGTTTATAATCTTAATAATATGCCTTAGAAAGCCTGGTCTCAGTATTGCTTGCTTTTTAACAGCTGGTTGCCTAATTTTCCGTTTTGACACCTAAACAAAATGAGGGCACCGCACATACAGTGAATTAATAGCAATAAGCTAAGCTTTGCTGAACGGCCGAACTGCATTGACAACTTGCTGTTCTGGGTGTCTTTTGAACAGCAATAAAAAGATAGCTGAGGCTGCTCAGAAACCATGCAAAGGGATACTGTATAATAACATTCACTGTTTTTTTATCCCTGGTCAGACTTCTGGTCCTATCACTGAGAAAGACTCAAACACACGGCCTCCTATGGCTACTGTAAAATGATTAAATGCCTACAGCTAAAAGCAGAGGATGTTATGATTGTTTTGACCAGCAAAGCCAGAGAAGCATTATTGTGCAATTTATTGCCTCGTGTACACCATGCTAGTCACAAAAAAACTATCCTGTTTGTATAATGCTACCATTATCTGTTTGAAAAGGGGCCAATCTTCAAATAAGCTGAAAAAACAATCAGCCATGAGAAACATGCATTTGTTTCTTCTCCCTGATATCTATTACTTCATTTTGCACCACTTCTAATAAAAAAAAAATGCTGAAATAATGGCAAGCTGGGACACTTTATTACCTAGGTCGTCAAAACAACACATATAGAGTGGCAAACCTCAATTCCAATTTCTCACATTCATTTAGTTTCATTCCTTGGTGCTGCTTGTACGGAGGGAATTTATTTTGCATTTTAAATCAGCAATTCATTGCTTAAGCTGCTTCACATCCTTTGAAATCTCTGAGCTCATGGTCCATGACAGTCTGACAGGATCAGTAAGATGCATCTTCTTTTCTCTGCATTTGAGGCTGCTGATTGGAAGTCTGAATTTAAATACAGGTTTCTTGTATTTTTCACTACAGGTATCAAGTTTACTATTTTTTAGCCTTTTTTCAAAAAAAAAAGGGGGGGGGGGGGGTGTTGTTACTATTCTGCAGTCATACCAGCCTCAGCTGTTAGAGCTTTGATGCTACAAAATGGTATTTATCTGAGACCTGAGGACATTTCAGAAGGTCCAGAGTTATTAGCAAAAGGAGTCATTAACAACTTCTTCCAGTTTATGTTATTCTAAACTTCTTGTCTGGGCTTTTTAATTGCCACATCCTTTCCAAGTGCTTGATATAGCCAGGCGGAAACAGACATATACACTTAAAGAAATGACCATTAACAGCTAAAATAGGACATTATCCAGCATAATACACTTTACGCTTTACTGTTTATGTTGCACTTGTTTAGAACCTCATACAGCCAGAACATTGTGCCAAAATTTAAGGTCATGCATTACCTACCTTTTGTGGAGCATACTGCATCTTAGAAAATATATCTTTTCTCCAGGAGAAATATATCCACAGGCCCTGATAAGCTCATTCTTGCAGCCTAACAAACATTGTCTTTACGCCCACAACTTTAACAAGAATAAACAAAAAGAAAAGACACTGTGTGGGTTGTTTTGTTTTGTAAGTAAGGGGAACTAATTTGAATTTTTAAAGGGAGAAGGAAGTAGTGCTGTAGCCATGTGATACAAAGTAATGAGGAAAGAGTTGAGTTGAGAATATTCCAGTGCCATTTTGATGGTCCTTGCTTCTTCTACAGGCTTTTGTCAACAGCACTGATAAGATCAACACAGCTGTCTTCTAACTCAAGAAATCGATGCCCATTAGCAACCCCTGCCCGTCAGCAGCAAACTCTCCATTTTCCCAGGTCATATTTTTACTTAATTTCCCAATTATGGAAAGCAACCAAAATATGCATATTCAGAGCAACACATAAAAACAAAGACACATATACATTGCCTGAATCCACCCAACAAATCAGTTGCAAACTCAGAACCAGAAAATTCCTAATGAGCACACACCCCACATGAGTATGCTCTTTTGCTAATGAGCCTTCAAGATCCTTGAAGTGGATCAGACTGATACAAAACACAGTTAATAGAAGAACACAGGAACCTACAAAAGACTGCACAGCCTGCAACCAGATTGTCTCCAGGGATCATCTCTTCATACTGGCCTTCAAACACAGCGAAAACTTAACTTCTTCTCTACAGCCTTCAAACAATTTTAGTTCAGTTATTTCCTGAGCTAGATGTAATCTTTGTGTGCATAGTAGACCTCAGTAGAGTTCTTGTACATGAACTTGTCCTGTCTCACTCTCAACCCCTAGAAGTCCAAGAGATCCCATGGCAAAGTGTCCGCAGCTCCATTACTACTGGCTTGAAGAGACACCTACTTTCAATGTTTTGAACCTGGCTTCTACTAACTACGTCTGATGCCTGCCCACATGTGAAAGTGACTGACCAAGAGCCAGAGGAGGAAAACATACCAGTGGATAGTTTTATGACCACTTTTTTTATTTTGAGTAGTTTACCCATAATTTTTATACCCTGTCATTAACACTGATTCAAACCCAGTGGAAAAGGTTCTCACAAAAGAAATTTGACTTAACACCAGGAAGCCAGAAGATGTCCAAATGGGTAAGTGTATTAACTGCTTCAGAAAATAATATCAAGTGACTTTGTCTCCAATTAGGCAAAGGTGCTTTTGCTACTCATTACCCACAAAATAACAAATTTATTGCTAAAATGCATCCTTATGCAGCAAGCTTCCAGAAAGATTGTCACTCAATCCAGCTCAAGACAAAGGCTTAACTAGGACTTAGAAATGCATGGGCCTTATTTTCTCTTCTGTATCATATATTAATAAATATAAGTTTATGCAACTGCCCAAGGAAAAGTAAATATATTCCTTATCTAAATATTACCTTTCTACACCAGGTTCCTGGCTAATCAATGACAACATAATGCACAACCTCAAATAAATTCAAGTCGAACTTCAAGTAAATTAAAGTCTTTCAAGATAACACTACTGAATTGGTTGCTCAGGCAATCCCAGTGCTTTAAGGCTGCCTTTCTTTCACTCCAGAAAATGTAGGCATTGATCACTTAAAAAGTTAATCATTTTGCTACAGAATAGTTATGTGGCTCACAATTGATAATTATGTAGCTCACAGTGAATGATATGCATTAACATGCATAACAGAAAAGATGACAAAACTTCAAGGTGTTCCTGAAACCCGAAAGCAAAAGGCAATAGAAGTTATCTATTAAGATGTAATATCAGCCTGTGGCCTTTGCCCATCTACTCAGCTGTTCTCCCTGTTCCATGTTCCTACAACTGAAGACATTTGACAATGCTTGCTATATCATGCTTGTTACATATCACCTCAGTGACTTTGCCTATTACTCAATCATGTTAGAAATGTGAGATTCCTCCTTTGGGTGCCAACAGTTCAGCCCATGAACATTCAAGACCAGCAGAGAAAATGTAGAAACATTAGGAAGTCAAGGAGAGTGTCTTAGAAAGGCAATGTAAATTACAGCTGTGCTCTACAGATGAGTCTTTTCTGCTTCACAAGTGCACAGGGTAGCAATTTCTCCTGCAAATTGGCCTTTGCGGTCCAGACTTTTCACATGTAGAAAGGTGATGATATCCTAATGACACTTGCCAGTTTCCAAAAAGAAAAATCTCATCTCCAGTGTCTCCCCAATACACTTTAGATTTTATTAAATAACTTTGTGATTTTAGTTATACTCAACCAAAGTTAATATGGGTTCATCAATAACTACTGAAAAAGAAAGTGTACTAAAGTTTGTAGTATTTGTCTATATGGGTTGCTCATGGTGTTTATTTATAAGTTGCTACTTTTCACAAAATGAAAGAAAAATACTATCTTGGCCACCAGTTCTGGTAAAAGTTTTTTCAAAGAATGTGGGAGACAATTAATTCTCTTTCTAGATTAGTGTTTCTCAAATTTATTTGAAAAACATGCTTGAACTTTCAGTACTGCTGCCATGAGGATTTGCACAACTAAATGGTGCTGGTTGATGAGAAGCTCAACATGAACTGACTGTGTGCTTGCAACCCAGAAAGCTACCCATATGCTGGGCTGCATCAGAGGAACGTGACCAGCAGGACAATGGGGGTGGTTCTATCTCTCTTCTCCACTTTTATGAGACCCCACATGGAGTACTGCATTCAGCTCTGGGACCTCCAACACAAGAGGAATGTGGCCCTTTTAGAGTGAGTCCAAAATAGGCCATGAAGATGATCCCACGGCTGGAGCACTCTCCTGTGGAGATAAGCTGAGGGAGTTGGGCTTATTCAGCCTGGAGAAAAGAAGGCTCTGGGGAGACCTTAGAGGATCTTCCAGTACCTAGAGGGGGCCTACAAGAAATCTGGTGAGGGAATTTTTTGCAAAGGCATGTATTAGGACAAGGGAGAATGGCTTTAAACTGACAGAGGGAAGATTTGGATCAGATATAAGGAAAAAATTCTTCCATGTGAGGGTGATGAGACACTGGCACAGGTTGCCCAGAACAGCTGTGGATCCCCCATTCATGAAGGTGTTCAAGGCCAGGCTGGATGGGTCTTTGAGCAACCTGGTCTAGTGGAAAGTGTCCCTGCCCATGGCATCAGGGGCTTGAGACGAGTAGATCTTTAAGGTCCCTTGCAACCCAAATCCTTCTATAATTTTGTGATAAATAAAATTTAAAGTAAATTTCAAATGAGCTGTTATTATTTCATGTTCTCTCCTGTGCATTTTGCTTGTTTGCCTACATATGCATCGTGGAAATGCAGAGATATATAAAATGTTGCAATTCTCCTGTCATATTACAGAATGAATGAAAAGCTAAAACAAAAACACCCTTAAGTCTCCTCCAGAACCTAGAATATTTTGTCTCAGGGATTTGTCATCAGAGCTTAATTCTATTATTTGTGTATATATTGTATTTATCTAAAGCTTATCTGCCAGAAGGAAACTCAGCTTCAGTTTAAAAAAATCATTAGATAGAAAAACACTTCCCTTACTTGAACGGTTGGTCAGCTGTTAACAAACAACAGCTTGGGAGTTGGAACCAGATGATCTTTAGAGTCCCACAGAATCACACAGAATCACAGAATCCCAAGGGTTGGAAGGGACCTCAAAAGATCATCTAGTCCAACCCCCCTGCAAGAGCAGGGTAACCTACAGTACATCACACAGGAACTTGTCCAGGCGGGCCTTGAATATCTCCAGTGTAGGAGACTCCACAACCCCCCTGGGCAACCTGTTCCAGTGCTCTGTCACTCTTATAGTAAAGAAGTTCTTCCTGATGTTAACGTGGAACTTCCTATGCTCCAGTTTACACCCATTGCCCCTTGTCCTATCACTGGATATCACTGAAAAAAGCCTAGCTCCATCATGCTGACACCCACCCTTTACATATTTGTAAACATTGATGAGGTCACCCCTCAGTCTCCTCTTCTCCAAGCTAAAGAGACCCAGCTCCCTCAGCCTCTCCTCATAAGGGAGATGTTCCACTCCCTTAATCATCTTTGTGGCTCTGCGCTGGACTCCTTCAAGCAATTCCCTGTCCTTCTTGAACAGAGGGGCCCAGAACTGGACTCAATCTTCCAGATGCGGCCTCACCAAGGCTGAGTAGAGGGGGAGGAGAACCTCTCTTGACCTACTAACCACTCCCTTTCTAATGCACCCTAAGATGCCATTTGCCTTCTTGGCCGCAAGAGCACATTGCTGGCTCATGGTCATCCTCCTATCCACCAGGACCCCCAGGTCCCTTTCCCCTTCGCTACTTTCCAGCAGGTCATCCCCCAACCTGTACTGGTACATGGGGTTGTTCTTCCCCAGATGCAAGACTCTACACTTGCCCTTGTTAAATTTCATCAAGTTTCTCCCCGCCCAACTCTCCAGCCTGTCCAGGTCTCGCTGAATGGCAGCACAGCCTTCTGGTGTGTCAGCCACTCCTCCCAGTTTTGTGTCATCAGCGAACTTGCTGAGGGTGCACTCAGTCCCTTCCAACTCAAACCATTCAGTGATTCTATGATTCTGTGATTATGTTGAAACACCAGTGATTACAAAACATCGCCATACCACCCCCATTTTATCTGATCTTCTAGGGGGGAAAAAAAAAAAAAGGAAAACAAACAAAACCAACCAAACAAAAAAGCCTAGGTACAAGATTCTGATTAATTTTGTGACTTCTTTTTTTGTATTAAGAAAATACAACTGTGCCACAGTTGTTTTAAATTTCTTCTGGGAAACATCTGAAACAAAAACAAAAAAAAAATCTTTTTTTCAAGTAAGAAACACCTGAAATAAAGATTATGATAGATTAGTACAGCCTGGTATGGATTATAAACTTCCCAGAAGAAGCTCGAATTTTTTTACGAAAAGTAAGAAACAACAGGCTTAAAAGCCTTAATTAAATTTGAAAAGTAACTGAGACTAGTTCTTTCGAACTCATCACCTCCTTCCCATTGCTATGACAGAGTCTGAAACATGGTTAGAATAAAAAAAACAACATAGATGCCCCCTCAGAGAAAATATTTCAGACTTATTGTCCGGATTCCACCAATCTAATTAGATTATTTGAAGTGATAGCTCATAAATTGTTAATGTATTGTTCTGTAAGTGAAAAAAAAATACTTATCTCATTTTTCCAGCCCGCTGGCTCAAATTGTGCGTTTGACAACCATTTGTTACAAAATTTTCATTTTTCTATTACTTTTTATTGTTAGTTCAGAAATAAAATCCTGTTAACAGAGGATTTATGATGACAAGATAACTACAGCACAGGAGCAGAGAGGGTGTGTGTTTAATGACACATAAATAAAGTTTAATGAAATATTATGAAATGGAAATAACATAGAGTCTGAATAAATCTCACTTGTAACTATGCATTATAACTTCAAGAAAAGAAAATTCATAAAAGGCTGTAAATATAAACAATACATTGAGCAAACAGCAGAACTATCCAATATCGTATCACCATTCAGACCTATACTCTTAACATTCCTAAATTCTGTATTTCTATCCCAACCTTTGTTTTTCTCCTCTGTCTATAAAAAAATACCTGCCAATAAAAAAAAATAATCAATAAAATACCAATGCACCTAAATGTTATGTATTATTTACTTAAATCTACTCAGAATGAATATTAGCAAAAAGATGGGATAGAGATATTGTAATTGACCGTGCAATAAAGAAATGTGTATCAAATGTCCTATTCATGGAGGTGATTTATTTTCAGCTGTGCATTAAATTTTCTGGGAGGAAAGAAGAAAAAAAAAAAAAACACCAGACCTTTAAAACTCATTTTTAAAGCAGTATCACTAGCTGCATTGGAAGGAGGGAATTCTCAGGCATGTCTAACACAAGTCGTCTAGAATAGGATAATTTACCTCCTTAGGAGCAAAAAACATGAAACACAAATTTTAAGTTAAAGGTAAGTCGAAGGAAAGCATACAGTGGCATTAAGAAAGGATTTCTTACTTAATTTGAGAGTAGTAATAACTTTAATTTTAATACTTTTTTTTCCTTGATAGCCCTCCAAAACAATATTTCTAGCAAAGCTGTGATGTTCTGTAACCTGTGTATCCTATTTACCTTTGTGTGAATGCCTCTGAAAAGTCAATTGTTCCAAGTCACCCAAAGACAGGGATACAAGAAGAACAAGTCCATTGCCAAATTTGACCAGAAGTACTGCATCCTGGGTTTCAAGGAAGTTGCAGCTGCTGCCTGTGTATTCATATCTTCTTCCTACCATCATAGCCTCATTGGGCAATTTGTGTTATTGAAAATAGTTTTCTACTCTTCAGAGAAATTACTTTTAAGATGCCTCTCCTTTCCGTATTAAAACTCAGATATTACATAAGATTAAATTGGATACAGTGTTTGATTCATAAATAATTGCAGGCAAGCTCTGCTAAGTATGAATCTGTTAAATGATTGAAAGTATTTGCAATACTTCAGCTAGATAATATATAGAGAATAGGCTGTTCACTCAATAGTCAATTCAACACTTCATTATAAATTTTTAATGACATACTGTGTTATCACATTTTATTCTTATATATACATCTCACTTTGTAGGCAACCAATCAAGTTTACTGTGGTTTTGACAAAACAGAATATTTTCTATAGATAAAAATCATGTAATAGCCTTTTAACTCATTTAGAAGGCTTGAGACAAAAGACATTACTGAAAGGAGGAAATACAGTTATGCATCAGTGTGCCCACTTTTGCAAAAATTATTTGTTTAACTGTATTTCCCATTCCTTAGATAAATTATATGTCCATTTATAATATATATGTATTAATTAATAATTATTAATTAATCATTATTATTATTATATAACTATATTAATATTATTTTCCTTTAAACAAAACCAAAGGGGGGGGGAAAAAGCAGGTAATTCCAATATAATGGAAATGTATTAGCACATGTTAAATTCTTTTAAATACTCAATATTCATATGATGCAATGGACAATGGGTTTTCCACTGTCACGGAAGCTTTGAACAAGACTAGGCAACAAAAGGTGTTTTGGAAGAAGAATGATTAATAACCAAAAAAATACAAGAAAAAGATTTGGAAATAACTAAGGACATTGAACAAAAAAGCTTTGCACAGATAGGAAAGAAATACTTCTCTTTCTACCACATAGGCTGGATGGATGCTAAAACCAAATATGCGCAAAAGTCAAGCAGTAGAGTTTGCAGACCAAAATCTCTTCCAGAGCTATAAAGCACAAAATTATCCCCCAATTTTGTAAGCAGTTGGCTAAAAACCGTTAGATGTCAAAGGTAAGATTTAGTAAGGTAGTTAATTCTACCACCTCCTTATCAAGAACACCTTACAAATCCTTTCTTTTAAGAGTTACTCATATTGTAAAAAAGCTTTCCCTCATGTATTTTTGTATTACCACTGTTTATACTGGAAATTTCTTCATTTTTCTTTTTCAAATTAGATGGGAGCTTTTGGAAATATTTTCTGATCAACATTTTTTCTTGTTAGAATGATGTTTTAATTACCAACTCAGTTTCACTTTTTTTTTTCCCTGCCACTATGCCTCACTTTTTTCTCATCTAAATCAGTGAAAAAAATATATTCAATTATGGTCAATTAGAAAATGCTGGAGAAAGTCCACTGTTCAACAAGATCCTTTTTTGGAAGTTTCTTCCTCAGCAGCATTCATTCAGGTATCAAACTCTACATGAAATCCTTGTCTAAATTCCTGATGTTTCTGAGTCTCAGTTGACCATTAAAAGGTGCACCCGAGGTGTGGGAATGCTAAAACATAGGGGTTCATGCAGATGATTTATTTCAAACAAACAGCTTAATTCACCCCAACCCTTGAGCATGGATCAATGTGCACAGTGAATTATTCCTCTTTGGCAGGCAGCTGGCCTACAAAGCAGGCCTCTTTTTGTCACTGAGAGATGCCCATTTTCTAGTACAGTAAGGGTATCACCTTAAGATGAAGGACCTGTTATCACACAGAAACAAAATCTGAAAAATTGAAATAAGTGCAAATTTTTCCACTATTACAAAATCAGATTGATTTTGTTTCTGTGTTGTATATTCAGTTCTAAGATGTATGTCAAAAATTACAGAATCTGTGTAATTTTTGACACATACAAATATAGTGGGGGAAAAAACATACTTTCACTGTGTCTACTTACCTCTTTGCCCAGGTGTAAATGACCACAATAACTTGAAGAATAGAAGGAGAAGCTTATTTTTAGATACAGGCTTGAATACTGTTTTTACTTAATTTAGGATGCCCTTTTGGGGTGAGTATAAGAAGGAAAGGAAAAAGAGGAAGTATGAAAGAGTGGCATAGTCCACCACAAATAATGTGTAGATTCGAATATCAGTTTTCACCTGAAAAAAAGGTTACTAGTGAAAGTAAAAGCAAATTTTACCACCTTCAAAAGTTCTGTTGTGATGGTAAAAAATTGAAAGACTCTTTACTTAATTCTGAATTGACCTCTTCACAACACTTCACAACCTGTTAAAAATGTGTGGAAGGAAGCTTGTATAACTTTGTACAGCTTACAGAGTCTTTTCCATTACGCTTTTCAGGAACATTCCTTTTTCTATTATAAAGTACTGGGGATAAAAATTGTCAATGCTCTGATCCTTTTAAGTGCTATTCATCTTACCCTTATGAAGTTCATACTAGTCTGTATTCTGTGTAACTTGGTTCAATAGTTAACAGCCTCCTGTGAGCCTTCACGTTTTCACTTGCTTTATTCTGCAGTTATATGAATGCAAAGTAACTAAATTGTATATATATATAAATATATATAGTATTCAAAATCTTTTACATGCAATAGAAGCCACGAAGTTAGGCATGACTTATGCTGCATAATAAACATGAGAATGCTTCTTTGCAAGTTAACAATGAGCAAATGAAAGGGCTTGACAGAAGTATCTTCCAGCATCTTGAGGCCAAATGTTTACACACCTTGGTACTGACGGAGTACAATCTAATGACAACAGATTGTTCCTGAGCTAACAAGTATGATGGCTTTCAGAAAGGATTTGGAAATTAACAAAATGAGAAGGTTCTTATGATGTTCTGACTGAAGGAAGTCTTGAACTGATTCATCTGTACTTAAAACAGCTAAGCTGTGCAACCTATATCACCTAGGTACAGATCTTGATTGCTTAGGTTTTTATAGCCCTCTGGGCTGAGTGACCCCAAAATCATGCAACTTCACAGATCTTTGGAGTTTTGGTACAAGGTAGGTAATGAAAACCACAAAGTGACACCTGAGGCATCACACCTTCACAGTTGAGAGAAGAGCTCATGGAAAAGCTGAAGGTTTCGTAAAGTTTGCAGGTTTGTAGGACAAGTAGCATGTTTTCTGCCTTCAGTGTTTTTTGTGACTAGTCAAGCATTCCCCTTGGACTCATCTTGTATCACAACTTGTATCACAAACTTTTATAAGGAGGCTTGAGACATTTTTAGTGTCATAAACCAGCTGCTGTTCATTCATCATAATCTCTGCGACCAAAAGTTGCAATAAAACCTAAATTTCATCTGTAATTACTAAAGTTGTCCTGTTTGAGATTATGTCATCATTCACATTTCTTTCTGCATGCCATGGAGTTGTCATTTATACCTTCCTAATATACCCTTTGGTCTCCATGACAAAATTTTCTTTTATTTGCTCAGCTTCCTAATTCTCTGTTCCACATTTTAATTGTGAGCCTTCTACTCTCACTGCAAGAGGCTGAACCAGAACAGCTCAAGCAAATTGATCCATAGATTTACAGAACTTCAGAATCAAACACAAACATACCTTTTTTAATGTAAAGGCTACTTATGGGCCTAGTCTTTCTAAGATTATCTATAGGAGCTCCCTCCATTGGAAGAGCAGATAATCCAGTGTGTCACTAAGTACAAAGTAGCTGTATGAGCCTCTATGTGAATTCCATTTCACTGGAACCTGTTGTTTCCGCATTTCTCAGACCTGATTATTTAACTTGCCTTTTCCTTGCAAGCGTGCATCTTCTGTGGGTCCATTGCTCACCACTGACAAACACATACTCTCTACTGAACAGAGGACCTCTCAGACAGAAGCTAAGTATACATGTACTATAAGTAACATTACTCAAGTAAAACAATTGTCATTAGAAGTGCTAATAAACACAATGACTATGAATTGTCTTTCCATAGTTCTGCACTTACTTCCTATTTTATCTAAACACATGTTTGGCAAAAAAACATGTTTCAGACAAAAATACAAATAATCTATACTTAAAGGATGGGACATTTCAAATATACAATATGCATAATTCAGAATTTGAGGAACTATGGGCTTCTTTGAAAATGTTATAATTTAGTGCTTTGTAGCCTTGCACTTCCAGAAAGGTACAAAAGAGAAGAAGTACCCTAACTTAGACACAGTATTTAATGAGATACACACAAGTCAAACCTGGCTGGTAGGAAGGAATGTTCCATGATAGTCAGATTAAGCTTCTGACTTCTCATTTTTCATTTGAGAACACTGCTAAACATTTCAGCAGGAGACATTTCATACCTATAGGATGCAAAAAGGATTTGATTTTGACGTGGTTGTTCTCAAGCTCATTCCAATTGTGTGCAGAATTTTTCCTTAAGCTTAAGTTTGACTGGTGAAGCATATTATAACGTTGTTTTTTTCCTTATATGTGAACCTCCACAGTTTACAGCAGCCAAAGTGAAAACCGTGTTAAATCATTACGAGCCCTCTTTTCCAAAAGATGACCTATTTACATATATTCTGATAGGAAATCACAGTCCCTAAAAGTAAGCCTTCAGGGCTTCATGTTAAGGTCATTCAGAGATCAAAAATTACATAAGGCTTCCTTCAAGTTTGTTATAAAGCTGCCACTAGGTCAATATATCCACTTGCTATCTGTGTTGCAGCAGCATCTGGATAACCCAAAAATTCTCATTACAAAATTATGAACATTTGGGGACTGAGAGGTCATAGCTTGATTCAGCAGAAGATTAAATAAATATATATATATGTATATATAAAAATATATATATTCATACAGTGACAAATAATAATAATAAAAAAAATAGAAGGGATGAACTGTTTTTTATTTTGACACTGACTTTACACTGTATTCAGTCATCATAAACCCCAAGAAAGGGCAGAACATATGCTTAACCTCACAGCTCTGATAGCTCTTCTACAAGTCATTCATTTTCTGAATTTCTGGTGCTAAGACACAGCTTACAAGATACCTGACGTTGCCACAGCCATGCCTCCAGAAAGACTTCTCTGGATGGGGACCTGTGCCCCTACTCCATACAGCACACACAGCTCCAGACTCATTCTCCTTTCATGTACTTCCTCTTTCCTGTGATGGGTTGGGCCTGTGTGGGATCCTTAACAGCACACAGCCTCTTCCTAGTGTGTCATGTTACCCCATGCTGTCCTACATCATTGCATCGCTCCCCTGCTACTCATTCCCACCAACAGTGCCCACACGCAGCTTACTGTTACCCCAGCCATAAGGAACAGCTCCCACTCATGCCAGTGCCGTCTCAGGCTTCCCCTTTCACCCTTTCATATGGGTCTGCCCATCAGGAAACTATGGTCATCAACCAAAACACCCACATGAGAGTGTTTACTCACACACCACCTAATACATTGAATCTTAGCTAACATAAACTCCCAACTGATTTTTTTTTTTTTACTCTATTTTTATAAGAAAAGTTTCATTTTCCAGCAGTGCAAAGTCCAGTGATTTTTTTTTCAAGTTATCTTTAGCTACAAAATGAGTCCCTCCTGACCCATCCACTCTTTAGTTATAGCATCTTAAAGCACACTTTGCCACACATATTGATCTGTGAATTCAATGAGTCTGTTGTTCAGTCCACTGTCATCTTTTCTGATTAGGGTCAACTCATATAGTACAGCAGATGCATGACATGTTGACCTGCTCCATGCATAAGTGTAAAGTGAGTTGCATGGAAAACATCTTCCTTTTATACTTCTATAAATAATTAGATCCCAGGTTCAAGAAAATGTGAGTGGAAAGAAGCCACTCTTGTACTAGAAAGAAAAAAACCACATCCTCATCCACAGTCAATAAGTCAAGAAAGGGGTTTTTTGGAAGACAACATATCAAAACCAACTTAGAATAATCACAAAACTGCTTTGAAAAATGCAAAAAAAAAATGAGCTTAGACAAAAAGCTGAAAAATGAGCTGAAAAAATCTGGAAAAAAATAAAAATGTTCCTTATAAGAGACTTAGAGATTAAAGAGTCAAATCAGCCCTTACCTTACATCATTTCGTCATCTGGAGAACAAGAATTTATCAGGCACCAAAAAAACAGACACAGCTGCAACTTCTGCCCTTTCCTAAACAAACACCTCAAAAGTTGCACAGCAGCTTTCCTCTGACAGCTTTGTGAAGTGACTGAGTGGCTTAATGCATACTTATAAGAACAATTTTTCAAAAGGAGAAGCTTAACTTATATTCCTGACACAAAGACCTAAGAACCGATGGTAAAACACTTGAAAATTTTGGCTAGTTTAAAGCCAGTCTGCACGAAGGCAAGGTGCTTACAGATCAGTCGCATCCAGTAAAGAATACAAAGTTCAGTGTTATGTACAGAATCGTGCTTAAACAAGGAAAGGCCTGCAGCATGCATATGTAGGTCATGATGCTTGTTTTGATAGCTCTGTCAGTTTTTACTCATCTGACTTTGAAGCAAGCCCAGCTGCAATATCTAAAGAAATACAATTAGATCTTGCTGTAAGAGGTGTGAATTATTTGTTTACTTTAAATTAAAACTGTGCTTCAAACCTTAATATGAATGAAACTTATATGCTTGTGTCACTGGTTAAAATATCACGTAATTGCTGCTAATACCTTCTTTGTCCAATGACTTTATCGTGTTACACTGATAAATGGAATACATAGAATTATTTGGATAGTGTTCTTATAATTACAGTTAGTATCATCTGTTCTCTTTGATCACTTAGATGTATTTCATATAGTCATGGTATCTGGCTACCTGCAATTCATTCACTGAATTGTAGACAACAAAAAGCTTCACTTTAACAAAATCTGAGTAAACCAAGCTTGTCATTCTGATCAACAAGTCTTTTTTTTTTTTTTTTTTTTTTAGTATTTCTAATTAGTTGACACTTTAACTCTATTTCATGGACTTTTATTAAGCAATGAAGAGCATGCCTTACTTCAGTGTTATTGAAAATAATACAGATGCAGCTGGTTTGTTCTAAATAAGAGTCAAAAACTGTGCTTTTACATTAAAAGTAGTTAATGAGCTCTTTTAGTATATGTCTTTAATATTCTCATAATTTATCCTCTGAAGAATAACTCAATATTTTCTAACTCAGGAGAGATAAGTTAAAAAGTAAAGTACCTTTATGGATAGGCACTGTATCTTGACTAGATAATGTAAAAGACAAAAATATTCAGTAGAGCTGGCAGATTATAAAGGATACTATAAGAAAGCATGACAGTAAAGTCTTTCTGAAAGTAGTGAAAAAGACAAAGGGCAAGACACAATTATGACCAAATTTTAAATGACATCTAACTCCAAAAATAAAAATGTAACAAAAAAAGTTAACATTGGGAGACAAAAGAACAGTGCAGACATGCATGAATAATGGAGCACAGCATGAATTACAATTGGTCAAAGAAGTTACCAATAAGAACAGGAATACTACATTTACAGGATCAGGAAAGAGTAAAAGGCAAATATAGGTCCACTGATGGAGGAGAAGGAGGGTAAATAACAAAATAGAAAAATATGAAGTATTAAATGCCTTGTGACTGGAGTTTTGAAACACAATTACACTATTTTAACATCGAAAGAAGCACACGCAAGGATTTTTGAACAAAATCTAAGTTAAAAACAAAGTAAATCAATTATCTTAATATAAAAATATTAAAATTTATTGAGAACAATGGAGTTATTTGAGAACAAACTAATAGAAATATATGGAAAATAGGTAGTTGTTAAATCACGGTCATTGTGGAATGGCTTCATGTTGGTCAGGCCCATGAATAAGGTCAAATTTTTATTCCACCAGGGAGAACTTAGAAACTGGACATAGTTTAATAACCATTAAATCCTCTAAGCATGGTTATCAGTAGCTTTCTGCCACACTGAAATGATATACAAGTGACATCCCAAGAGCCTTTCCTAGACAAGTTCAAATTTTTGTTTATGATTTGAATGATGCAATACTTTAAAACAATGTGTAATTTTGAGAAGCTCAATTAGTTTCAGAGCTGATGCAGAAAAAATACAAAAAACCTCCCTATGTGAAGCAGAAAGTACCAAACGAAAAAAAGAGAAGTTCCAAGATATGTAAATATGAAAGGAAATACTATTGGAAACAATAATGCTGTAAAAGATACCATTCCAGTTTATACTAGCATGCAAACTGATTTTAAGTTAATGATGTTGCTTCACAAAGACTAGATCTCAGCCAATAAATTATTATCAGCGGTATTATCTGGAAGACATGGCAGATAACCATTCTGCCATAAACAGCAGTGGCAAATCACTGGATGAAGTGCTGTCTCAGATTTTGGCCCTCTGATTAAAAAATTGAGAGAATCCTGAAAAGAAATTATGACAAGGAACTCGAACTGGGGGGAAATGTTAAAGAATCAGCTTAGTTTGTCTGGAAAACAGACATATGATGTGGAAAACAGTTACAGCTCCTGCTGGAATAAAGGGATGAGAAACCAGTCTTTCACCATTTGGAGTAGGTAGCTTACTAATCAGCTCAAACTACAAGAATAGACTATGTGACGAAAACAAAAACCAAGCCAAAACAAACAAAAACCAAACAAAACAAACAGAAGTCCAGTTAACCTAGTAGTCCTTTTTCAGTATTGAGTATTCTGTGCAGAAAGTGTAAGGACAGTTCCAGAGCTACCCTGCTCCTTCTATAAACTCCAAGTTTTGGTAAAAGTCTGGAGGTAGGAGAGGGAAAGACTATCCCTATTTCAGGACTGCTTTAACAGTATACATCTGCATTTGTAATGATCAAGATAAGCAAAAATAACCAGCCTTTTGCAAAATAACCTGCAGACAGTTTACATTCCTTAAACTGAAACTTCAGTACTAAAATTTCCTTGTTTTGTGT
Organism: Lathamus discolor; assembly: GCF_037157495.1. Lineage (NCBI taxonomy): Eukaryota > Metazoa > Chordata > Aves > Psittaciformes > Psittacidae > Lathamus > Lathamus discolor. The sequence continues at coordinate 51,443,677 of NC_088909.1, read as the reverse complement.
CTATTTTACCAACACACTTAAACATTACTCATATCGCAAAAACTTGCATTTTCCTTTTCTAGGTGATCTACATTTGTGAAAAACAGTTGCACAACTTGATTGTGAACCCACTTGACAAAAACATTGCACAGACTGACCAAAATGTGGGACACATTTACAATAACAGCAACAATTCTAAAAGGCAAATAAACAATAAAACCAGAATAAATCAGGAACAATTACTATTCCAACTACAAATACTTATATATGAAATATTTCAATTATTACATTGCTCATTCTATTCTGTTTTCTCCCAAACTCTGCACCCCTCCCACCAGTAGTGATAAATTTACCCTTAACAAGGTAACACATAAGAGTAATCTCCTGATGAAAAATGTTATTAATACAATAATTCTTCCTAAAGCCATCAAAACTTGTGTTTCCTCTGCACAATTAAGGAACAGCTTCTTACTTATCTAATAGACTCATCTAATTTTATGCTTAGCCCATCTAAGAAAATGTGTTGCTCAGGCAAACTCCAACCTGCTTGATTATTATGGAGCAAACAATACATTATCTCCCATCTGCATTTCTTCCTGTAGACACTGTTTTGCATAAAAGCAGAGATCCTGCCAGTTCTACATTACAACACAAAATGCATTGGTGTAGCAAGGGATGCCAGTTGGAAGAATAAGAGTACTAAAAGGAAAAATAATCTGGAATATGTCTATCTGAAATGAAAAGTAGTAGATCCACTTACAAAGCACATCAATTAGGAGTAAGTTTCATAGGTACAGCAGATTATAAATAAAATTTGTTAAAGTTGTTGGGCCTTCCATAGACATAGTTCCGTGATTTACATTGACAAGAAAATATCAGATCAAGCTCTGAATTAACTAAGTATCAGGTTTTATTTATTCAGGCATTTATAAATTAATTACTTGAGAAATCTTTGTATAAATTAAAAGAATTTGGGGATGAAAAGGGAAGAATTGAGTCATGCAGTTTGTGAAGGACAGGCTTTCAAGTACAGATACAGTACAAGGAGTGAGAAAGGAAGCCAAAGGGAAGAAGGAAGCCCTATCCCCAAAACTCTATATGTGTTATCCAAAAGAGACTACAGCCACCACAGCTCTGTTCCTTGATGTCAGTGAAGAAATTCCCAGTGACTTTGGGGAGTAGTAGCTTTGAGTTGCATAAAATTCATAGTTATGGTTAGATTTCAGTCTAGTCTGAGGATTAAATTAAACAAGTCAAGAGCAAGATTCCTGGAAATTTCCTGCTTTTGCTCAGAAAAGATCAACCATGAAAAAAAAGTGTCCACAGCACAAGATGAAGAGTCTTTAAACAACAAAGTGACCACGTATAGCATACATTATATACATTAATGTCCTAATTCTGTTCTGTTGAATAGCAAGTGTAGAATTCATCGTTTTCCAATGGCCTTTTCTTATTCAAACACCATGGACTCCACTCATTAATATTGATCATCTCTACAAGGCCAAAGGATTTAAAGACCTAACAATGCAGATTTGCAATGACCCAACCTTTCATGAACATCTACATTAATTAAACAATTCTCTCTGTCTTCTGAAATGTATTTTGCATAGTTCTGTGTTTCTCTCTGTTCTGAAACACATGACCTGAATATATATGCTTGGCTGGATTTTCGTTCAGGCATTATTATGTCATCCCAAATGACAAAAAACAATACTTTCCTATGACATAGACATCAGTATATAGAGAGTTTTCATTTTCCTTCAAAGACAGCATTCTGTCACGACAATAACAATAATAAAAGACCAAAAAAAATTTCAAGCTCATGAAAATATCTCTGTAGATTAGGATCCCATTTAACTTTGATAAAAAATGGCATGTAAATTTTGCTTAAGTAGTGAGGATTGTAGATTTTCTGAGACATCACTAAAAAATAAACTATTGGATGAGAAAAGAACAGGCACAATGTAAGAAAGCTCATTGGATTCCAACTTTAAGTTAATATTCATTATTAAGGCTTAATCCTCTTTAAATATAGAAAAGTATTAATGTACATGATAAGAAAATTCATTTATTCAGTGAAAGATGGTAATACTTAAAGGAAGAGTAGGAAGCTGGGTGATGTTCTAGCTCTGTAAAGGCACTTGAGAAGATAGATAGACTGAAAACTAAGCCAACTAGTGCAGCTAGAGAACCTGTAACAAAATCCCTTAAGATTGTGGTGGTAGTACAGTTGAGGGATTTTGAATTTAAGTACAAATGAGATTTATGTTGTCATGCTGCTCTTTGTAGCGGAATAGCTCCTAGAGCACTGAACCAAGGCCAGAGTCCACTGATCTTTCTACTGGATGAAGATTTATTGCCTCCTCCAGGATTTTGGGAGTCAGTAATAATACCTGTTGTATAGCTTGATAATTCAGACAGATCACGAGTTGTCAGCAGCAGCACCCTCAAGAAATCCACTCTCCTGGGTCTCTTACAGGTTTTTCTGTCTTCTTCCATCCATTGCTCTTTGTTGTACTCAGCTTTCTCATACTTCCTGCACAGTAAGACACCCCATTTTACAGAAATACTTGCTGCACTACAATTAGTCCTTGCTGCCCTCCATCACCATCCAAAGAAAAGCCCTGATAATTTTTACTACTTATCCTCAGTTTGCTGAAGGAGAAAAAATTAATCAAGTGCTTACTAAAGTACCTAAGAATCAGTAACATGTTAACCATGGTATGACTGTATTTCCAGAATTGTTGCACACTGTAGTAAAGAGTAGAGGGAAATAATCTTTTTTCCTTTTTTTTCTGAGGGAGCAAACAGAAACAGTGCTTCTGATGTCTGATCAGGAAAGCCAAAACTTCCTAACATCTGTTCACATTACTGACTACAGTATCAGAATCTAAGCATTTATAGTTAAGAAATTAGTTTTGTTTACTTTTGTCTTTGTCTCAGGATATGCAAAAGCAGATGTCTAATTATGAAATGGCTTTTTAACATTCTTAACAATTCCCATGTTCTTGTCCTTGTTAATACAAAGTGTTGCCATGGAAACATAATTAATCAACAGTCCTCTGTGCACTTCAGAAAACAATCAGTTCTGCTAAATTATTACTCTTTCAAATTAATGAACTGCCAATCTCTTCTCAATGGATAACACTTCTAGATAGCGGTCAATGAACCATTTGCAAATACAAAGGAATGATATGCTCTTCCAGAACTGCTTGTTGTTTTTTTTTTTTATGCTGTCCACAAAATGTTTTAAAACAAATAAACAGTACCTGAATTAACAGCTCCACTCCTAAAACACTGAATTCTTATTTACGTTGAAACAAAAATGCCCTCTGGGGTTCCTCTTTGAAGTCATGCTTTTAGGTATCTCTGTTTAAACTGAGACTCTACCAGCTCAGTTGTACAGATGCCTTCCACTTAGTAAGGGGAACAATGATGAAAGTTGACAAGAGATGTTTGTAGGGGAAAAAGATATAGGCTCAGTAAAAGGCAGATAGAACTAAAATCAGCTCACTGTTCTTTGTTTGCCATCAAATCCTTCCAAATCTAAAGAAGGTTAACTATAATCATTGAATGAATAAGACATCATAAGACTTTACTGATTAAAATATAATGACAACTAACTAGCAGTACAAGAATGTTGCAGTATTCTTTAAAGTTATGAGCTAAACATTGCGATTCTTTCATGCATGTGGAATTATTTTGTGCAGGGTATATTAGCAGCTCCCCTATCTCAAGCTAGTTCAAACAAAATGCCACTTTAAGAAGTAGAAAGGCAAAAATGTAGTCAAAAGCTACTCTTATAGCAACTGAATTAACTCCAGTGATTACTGACCTTAGCATTATAAGTATTCAATGATTTTTTTATCACTCTCATTTCGTGATTTTAATTACAATTGACCAAGAAACTTATATTCAAATTCTCAGTAGTCACTTTAGCTCTGTACAGACGATATGGTACTGAAATATACATATGTGAGACTAGCAGTGTCACTTGTTTGGAGGAAAATATAATAAGATTAAATAGCCTAATATAAGATCTCAGATTCTGGATAACAGGGATTCACAGCATTATGAGTTGGACTGTACAACTGGTTTAATAGTTACCAGTGTAAATATCATCCAAAACCTTTTCTTGGACCTTTCAAGAACCACTAGAAATTAAATTTGGAAGGATAGCATACGGTAAAATTGACACTTCTTATTTTAAACTAGCTTTTCAATAACTTGATTGGATATTTTATGAAGGCACACTATCACAAGAAATAGTAGATAATCCACTCTTATTAAACTACTAAATATTTTTCACCAAATAAAGGCAGATGTTTTGTTTGTAAACCAGCAAATGAGGGAAATGTGAGTGAGAGAAACAGTGCATCCCCAGTGCATGGCAGCACACCTCGGAATACATTTTGAAGGCTTTTTTGGAAGTTCTTCACATTTCCATATCCGATATGCAGTGGCAGCCAAAAAAAACCTCAAGAAAATATTGGACTTAAAGAAAGCAGGTACTGAGAACAAGACAGAGGATATAATTTTGCTGTTATTCTTTCGTATACTTGCATCTTGGGTACTGTGGTTGAATGCTGTCAAGAGAAAGGAGCAGCTGCCTTACAATGAGCCCTTGTAAGGGTTGACATCATTTGCTTTAGAGAGAAGGCTGACGGATATGAATAAGTTTTCCAAAATAGAAAAGCAAGAGCAAACTGAGCAACTGTGGTTCCCTCCTGCCTCATAAAAAACAAAATAAAATTAAAAAAAAATTAAAGTAGCATAAAATTGGTATAAAATGCACATAAATGTTACTTTCTACAGAGGATTGCAAAATTTTAGAACAAAATGCTACAAAGTTTTTGAAGGGGGGGTCTGTATCTGAAGGTTCAAAAAGGGATTTAGACAGTTTCATAAAAAACAGGTCTCATAAATAAATAATATTTTAAAAGCCAGATAGAGATGTCAAAGTAAACGGTTTGTGATAGGGATTCCACAACATACTTAATGCAACAATTGTGGACACAGACTGCTAAGAGAACAGACAACAGAAGAGACATAGTTCTGGAGACACAGTACTGGGCTACATAGACTACTGCTCTCAGTCAGCAGACATTCGTTGTGCAATGGTCTATATAAGAGCATGAGTACCTCCCTCTTTTAGGGTGAACTCTCACTGGATAACTGTAAAATTAAGAGTAGTCCATAAGTCAACAAGGGACAGGGAAAAAAAAAAGGTAGGACATAGAAAATGATTTATTAATTATCAGTCATGCACAGGCAAAATAGAAAAATAAAGGAGATGCAGAAACACATGCAGGTTTCAAAATTGAAACAGTCCAGTCATAATCAGCAGTTTTATTTCCCTTAATGTGAAAGAAGAAACATTCAGAATTACCGCTCCTTCTAAAAAATGTATGCACTTTTAACAAAAGCATCATTCTGTAAAAGTAATTTGATCAGCTCCACTCACTGTACTAACTGACTGAAATTGAATCTCATGCAAAATGGATGTTTTCAGGTAGGCCTACAAAAGTAAAACTGACAAAACATGACAAATCTCACTTTTGTTTGGCTTTCATTCCCAGTCTCTCAGTGTTGATATATACGAGATCAAACACTACACAAGGGGAACAAACATTGTTGATAGAACAGCTATTGGCTTTGAGATATATTTTATAATATAATTAACTTTTTTGCAACTCCTCAGTTTTACAGTAAAAAACATCTTCTTTTGCAAAAATTAAGTTTAGAATCAAATTTATTTGACTCCAGGTGCTACTCTCGTCCATTTAAGTTGACCAAGTACACTCATTGAGTTCTAAATGGGAAACAAAGTAAACGGTTTGTGAATTGCCCATAAAACAAACTCTGCTAGTCGGCAAATACATAGCAATAGTAAAACACATTTGCAGAAATTAATGCCCTTCCCTTGTGAAGTTAATGGGGCTCAACAGACACTGCTCATGTGGGCAAAGCTTGTGAATCACTAGGAGCAAAGAAAATAGAGCTAGCTCCTTCATGAATATCGTCTGCAATTAATTATACAGTCAACTGTATTTATGACCTCCCATGACACAAATGTGCGACTAACTCTTATCAGCATTAAATTGCTTTCCCTCCCTACCCCCACTGGCAGTCAGGGAATATTGATGAAGTCATATATCACAGCATTTAATGTTTATATAATTACCAAGTGCTCCACTTGCTAATTGACAGATTCCCTTCATGAATCAAGGTAGGACCGCTTACTCTTCAAGTCCCTTGGAAATGATGTAATTTCTCAGGTTTATTTCTAATTCATACTCACCAACTTGAGACAACCCCAACCCAACAAAGAAACTCTTCCTTTCAAAAAACTCAACAGGTAATGGGATAAGCAATGATAAGTCCATTGGAGTATTTGAATGTATTTATTCATGAATGTCATGCATGGACAGAAATGTCATTGAGTAAACTGATATATGATTTTGACTCTAAATTTGTAGCTCATGCCCCCAGCAAGCAAAGATTGAATCAAAAGGTGGAAGGATCACTGCTGTAACTAACAGCAAGGAACATTTTTTTGACAGTCCCACAATGGGTAGGATTACATGCATGAGCAACAATCCAAAAATACAAATAATGTACTTTTGAGTGGTGTGTAGTAGTGTGCTTTGGGGTGGAGAAACAGGAAAAAAAAATCAAACACACTAAATAAGTTTTGCAACTAGACACCTAAAAGACCCTCAGGACATAATTACATCTGTGAGGCACTTAACTGGTCAAAGACTTAGGCAAAACCTCATCATTTATGTTCTTTTAAGTAGTGTTTTGTAGACTGTGAAAAGGATTTGCGCAGTTTTGCTACTAGAAACATTGTTCTGAGTCTTCTATTGGGAAATATGTTATCCCTTGACCAGAAAGGTCCTGAGATTATCACCTAAAGGCATAGTGAAGCAAGCTTCTACACATTCCTTTGACCTTGTGGCAAATACTTCAAAAAGGTTAGTCAGCAAATTGGCACAAACTGGAACACTAGAAGTTCCACCTCAATATGAGGAAGAACTTCTTTACTGTGAGGCTGGCAGAGCACTGGAACAGGCTGCCCAGTTTGTGGAGCCTCCTCCTCTGGAGACATCCAAAACCTGTGCAACCTGCCCTGGGTGAAACTGCTTTAGCAGTGGGGATGGACTAGATGATCTTCAGAAGTTGCTTCCAAGCCCAACCATTCTGTGATTCTGTGTGATTCTCTATGTATGGGTCAGACAAATAGGTATTTTAACTGAGAGTTATAGTCTGACCAGGCAAAAGCAGAGGACAATGAAAAGACTCATTAGATTTCATTGTCATGGGTAAAGACCAGAAATAATAGAGTTCAGAGCTTGTGCTGTTGCCTGCTGCTCTGCAACAGGCATCATTCATTTCAGATCATGGGAGGTATAAAAAGGTCTGTGATCACAACTGTTCCACATTACAGCTGAACTACTCTAAATGATTGTCTAGAGGGCCAAGTTGCAGACTGGAGGTTCCCACTGCCCACTTTTCATGCCAGCCAATGGTAGAAGTCTATATTTCATTTAGGAGAACCACCAGGATATTAATCTATGTGAAAGCCTGTGTACATAACATCAGCAAGAGTTATACAGTACATCAAAGTATTTCAAGCTCATTTAGACAAAAGCTGTTAGCCTGGGAGGAAAATATGCTATAAACAGTTCTACTGTGAATGAAGGCTGAGAGGGCCCACTAAAGGACAGTATGTCTTATGCCTCAAACACATACACTGGAACCTTTTTAATGAGGGCTGCAAGGTAAACAAGGTTTGTACCAAGATTTCTAAATTTCTGTTTTGACTAATGAGGCATATTTGTTCAGATTTGCTGGATTTCATGAGAATCTAAAATAAATTCCCTATGCATTTGCTGTGAAGCTCACAGTAATTTCCGTCATACACACTCAAATCTAGTCATTCCCTTCATCTAGGCACGCCAACAAACAAAAAAAAAAGCAGGCGAATGAAGCAATGTTGCAGACAAATGCACCATAAACTTTCCACAGTGACGTCCACGTCGGCTGCACACAAGCGTAGCATCTGAGTATTTGAATCTGTTCCACTGATTACTTCAGCTTTGCCAAAGGCAGCAAAAAACCAATGCAGTGTTACTCTACAAGTCAAGGAAAGCCATTGTTTCTGCTCTTTGCTGTTGCTTAAATAACTATCTGCAGCAAACAAACCAGAAAATAACAAACGGGACTATTGCTTCCTCTTCCAGGCAAAAGAAACAGACAGCTTACATTTATCAAGAGACATCTTACCAATGTTAGGTGAATTGAAAAGAGCCACAATAAATTTGAAATAATGAATTGCATTCTGTGTTGCTTATGGTTGTATTTGGCTGCAAAGCATATATTGGTCTCTTTTTTCTCCTGTGTGGCAAGTACCCAACTCAAAAGAGAAAGACAACAGGTACTTAAATTGGGATTCTCCAAGACAAGAATTTAAATTGCACAAGGAACTAGACTTGGGACTAACAAACAGGCATTTGGATTTCTTCTTGCTTTTCTTAATGGACAGGACAAACTAGGTAAGTTCACAAAGTGGGAAGGCACCTACAAAGGCTAACAGAATATTGTTTTACGCATAGAGATATTAAGATGCTGAATAAATTTTCACTCTAAACATTATTATTAGCAATTTTACATGCTTAGTTCCAGGCACACAGCTATTACAAGGACATGGAGGAAAGTGTGAGGTGGTGGTTGAAGAAACAGACAGAAGAATACAGGTGACTTCTTTAGAAACAACAAATTTTAAGTAAGAGGTACTAGGCTTGCAAAGTCAGGGAATTACTACGGACCTTATACAATTAGCTGGTGTAAACAACAATAAAACCAGAAATTATACATAGATGTATATACATACACATGTGGATAGTCTGACAGGAAAAAACTGCTCAGTTCACAAAGTTTAAACTATTTTAACACAGTTAAATCAGGATTGAAGCAGCTTTTTATTAACAGCACACAACTAGCCAGCAACCAGTAAACTGTTCAGTCAGGACCATTACCAGCAATTCTAACCACTTTTAAAAGGCTGTGAACTACCTACAAACTTTTCAACACCCTTCCACATAGTCCCATAGGTGCCCTTAAAGGGAGATGCAGTCCCTCCTTAATGTCCCCCAAAGATAATGTCCAACAGCAGTAGCCAGTCTGACCACCATCAGTTTTATCCTAGGCTAGTCAGTATCTTGCCTTGATAGTGTTGAAAATCTACAGCTGTCATTCAGCTAAAGCAATGTTTGCTCTGTCATAAGTTAGTCTGTGTGTCTGTAACAGTGAGCAAACAAGCTGCTGCATACATGTGATAATCACCACCCCTGGGATTAACATCTAACATTTGGACAGCCTCAAAGTCTGCACTGAATTAGCTCTGTCACACCACTGACTACCTCCTGAAAGCAGCTCATTTCCTGTTTCTATAAACTTAAGTTGTAAAGCAGTTAAGCATTAAAGATTTAAATTGGGTTGTTATTTCTATTTTTTTACCTGTATGTTTTAAGGTCTAATTTAGTATAAAATGTTTTGGTGTAAAAGTCAACAAACTGGCAAAAAGCTCCATGTTATATAGCGTACACTAGATTCACCTGAAACTGCTGTTTGCTGCTGCTGTGACAGTTCTGGTTTCCATGGAATTCAGCAGAACTAAGATTCAGTGACACAGTCAATAGTTACAGCATTCTTACAGTATTGTTTTCCCTTTCAGTAGGGAAATGTATGCAACCCAAATTATAAAATGGAGAAAAAAAAAAAAAAAGAATTTTCTCTCATGGAACCTTTTTTTCCACTATCACACTGTCTTTTTACAGCTGAGTACTGTAGTTTGTATATCCTTTCCCAGGGTCACAAAACTTCAGGCAGCTTCTAAACTGCTTGACCAGAGTACATAGATATATTGATCAGGTCTGTTCTGCAGTATTATGGCTCTCAATGTATCAGAGGAGGGAGCTAAGTCTTAAGTGAATAAATACTCCCACTTCTGATGAAATGTTTACAGTCCATGATAACATCCTTTATTAACAGAGTTCCTTCAACTGACCAGCAATGAAATATTCATTAATCAGCTCAAAAAGACTTCAGCACTTGCAAGTTAGTGACAAGTACTATGCAACTTAAGTAAATTCCTCTACTCACATTTAACCCAAAGTAAGAAGAAGCTAGAATGCAACTGAATACTTCCATTTCTCTTTGGAATTGCTCCTCTTCACAAAGAATGAGATTATTAATTTGATCACAAGACACTTGGCTTCATGGCCTCAGATAAGATACCAGAGTGTATTACATTTCAGCTTCTACCTGTAAATGCAATATCATTTGTTATAGTTTGGGGGCATCCCACTGGCATCTATAAAGTCAACCTCCTTTTCCACCTGTAGCAGCCCATACAGACAATTAGGAAGACATGGTGGGTAGCACAGAGGAGAGAGCAAATCAATGCGCAGATGCCATAGGCTTTTGGTCAATCTCTTTTGCCTCTGAACCTGCCAAATCATTCCCTCTCTTCAGCCTTGCTAGTGTTAAATCACGACCATTTCAGACCAAGGAGCACTTAATATTTGTATGCTACCACTCAACAGAGACCAGCTCAATCATCCAAAATCTGCCACATTTTAGTTCTCTCTTTTACAATGTTTCCATCATTGTTCATATGACATAAGGTATGACTGTTTCTTTCATTAGTATGAGAGACTGTTGTTCAAAGCAGCAAGCTATTTCAGAAGAGAAGGGCATCCACTGGAAATAAAGGGAGGCAAATTATTGCTATTTGATTTCCTGGCCAGAAGAGGTAAAATGGAAATAGTGGGTTTTCACAGAGCAAGTATATTTTATTTCAGTTCAAATGATTTGCAATCCTGGTTAAATACAGATTGAAGTGGGACAGAAATAGTAACCCATTTTACTGGAATATTCTGGAATAAATTTAAGAATTGAAAAGGAATATTTTTCCTTACCTTTCCTTAAAAACTTTTCTGCTATAACTGACCTAACTCTGGGAATGCAACTTTGTGCTACACAATGCTATTTCTGGGTTACCCATTGCTTGCATAGAAAAATGAACTGTACCTTTAAAGGTCAGAAACTAAAGTGGAGAAGTATCAGGAAAGTTCTTAAGGGAAAGCAGCTTTCAAAAGGAGAAATTACACTAAAAAAATCACTCCTGCCTGTGGCAGCATTCAAACTCATAGCAGAGTGAGGGAATCTATTTTGTTCCCTCTGATTCGTTCATTTGGCAGGATGGGGTCAAATTTGTTCTTGTATGTGTAGCATTACCACAGTACAGCACAGCTCCACAGGTTCCCATCTAGCAGTCCAAACTGCATGTTTATGCAAACTAGCATACACTCAAAAATTACAAGAAGACTTTGAAAAGGCTTAATCAGTCGCTCCAAGAGATCACTCAAATAACAGGTACTGGGGTGTTATTATTCTTCTACAGCTTGTATGAAATTTTCATCTGTCGCTGGTAGTGCTAAAATATTTCTCAGGAGAAAGAACAACCTGATTACAAACTTACTGGAAAAAAACACCCTAACAATCAAGCAATTGAGGAAACTAAGGCTAGTTGTAATACCTGAAACCACTTTTCTTTCTTTTTTTTTTTGTTTGTTTTTTTAATAGGCCAGATTTGAGTTTTGAAAATGTTTCAACTACAAACAAAGAAATTTCATTAAAAAGAAAAAAAAAATGAAACAAAACCCAAACTTAACCTACAGATTCATTAATTCCTATGGACTGTGCAAGGTACTATCTGCCAAATAACTCCGCAGTGCTCAAAAGCAGAACAGCTGGTGTGGACTGGTCACAGAAGCTGAACGGTGTCAGTTGCCTCTCAATGTATTTGAATCACTTTAATGCAGTTTAGCATGGTACTTCGGTAGAGTACATATGGAAACATAGCCTGTCAATGTGACAGCCAAGATTTTCACAGCTTTCTGCAGCATCCAAGCACTTCAGAAATTAAAGAAAGCTTGTCTATCCCCCAAAATTTCTGCCTAAACACTGCTACCAGCATCTCAACTGCATTCTTAAGGGGAGCAGGAGAGTGGGGCATGATTATTTCTCTTGCCCTTCATTGTTAATTTACATTTCCTTAACATGAACACTGTTCTCTATCTCTTGCACTGCCTGTTTAAAATATAGGACACTTAATACATCTATGACTCTATAAGCTTCACAACTCTTTGAGTCAATATAAAAAGAGCAACCAAGTTCAATGCTCCATTTGCAGCAGCTCACGTTTGCTAAATCATCTCTCTGGCATTTGCCTCACAGATCACGTGCTTTTGTTCCTCAGTAATATCCCATCATAATTAGGTTTTGATAAATCAAATGCCAACCTTAGCAAAAGGTAATAAGCAACTAAATAGCTCATAATACTTTAGTCAGCAATTATATAGATTAAGGAAAAGAAATGGTAAAACCTGACATTTCGACCATTTTAATGGTTGCTTTAAGAGCATTGATAATGCAGGTTTCAACCATCAGGAATGTTAAATATAACAATATACATCTTACACTCTTATATCCACACAAGTGAAATATAATTCAAAGCATAAACTTTCAACATAGTATTCTGAATTTCAGTTTCCTTAAACAGCTCCTTTCCACTCTGTGGTGTATAATTAGACAATCACTGTATGTTAACATGACACCTAATTTTCTTAAAGGTGACCTAGAGCATGGGAGTCTCCTGTGATTTCACCAGGACACTGTATGATGTTTTCTGTACATAATTATCTCAAACTGCAGCTCTGGGAAATTATCTATTCCCAGGGCAGTGACAAGGGGCACAAAATCAAGGACTCTTTCACAGCCCTACCTGGGTCTGCACTGATCACATAATGTAACTCAGCACAGGAGACACATCGCCTCACGATCAGTCAGCTCAGCAGGTTAAGTGATTTGGACATACACACTTGCCGTATCTTTGGTCAGGTCTCCTGTGGGTAGATACTGCACATAATGCAACATTTCTTGTATTCTCTTGAACAACATGCACATTTTGAGCATCTCAAGCATTTTACTCTGGGCTGCCCAACTGTGTCACAGTGCCACTTCCACAGCAACGCAATGAGCTCTGTCAACAGGCTCACCACAGGCTTGACCACCATCAGCTCCTACCCAGAGAGCTGCTATGAAAGCAGGGATCTGATGGGGAGTAGAGAAAATTTATCTCCAGTGACTCACTTTCTTGATAAGCAGTAAGAAAATTGACACTTAAATTTTCTCCCCTTTGGCTTTTAGAGCAGTATTCCTCCTGCTCAGTGAAATTGCCTTCTGGATCAGCAGACAATTAGGCTCTGGGACAGCTATCACAGTCACAATAGCTTTCTCCCTCTGGTAAATTTGTCTGTGTTCAGGCCAAAGCTGAGAAGACACATGGTTGTAGTTTGTCTACCTGGGCTTGCCACATCTCACACAGATCTGTCAGCTAAACCATTCCTGAGACTGATTCCTAATCTTTTTCAGTTAAAATGAGCTGAATTAGCTTAAAGCATTTAAAGAAAATATATTTGTCCATGTATTCAAGACTGTTGGGGATCAAGTATTTTAGCCATTAGTATTTCAGCACCTTAGAAAGCTTCATCTCCTCTTCAGAAAGATTTCTCAGCATCTCACAGCCAGTCTATTCGGGTACTTTAGATACTTCACATACTTTTATTGTAATTCATTTAGTCAAAATCCTAGTTCCATCACTGACTAGCATGTAGTCCAAAATATCTGAGAGTCTGTCCAGCTCTTCTGCAGATTAGTTTCTTACGACAGCTGTTGCAACGTTAATTTCATGGTAACTCCAGGGAAAATCAAACTGCCACTGCTACCTGCGGGCTATCCTGAATAACCTACTGTGAATAGAAGTGAAAATAGTCACCTACTTGCATATAAAACCCAGAGATTCCTTTTCAAAAGTTGCATTTGTTCTAATGGTACTAGAGCCGTTTTCACAGCTGTCAAGAAGCCATCATCTGCAAATCCCAGACTAAGCTCATCAAGTTCCTGCCCATTTGGAGGAGAGCTGTGGGTTCTTAGCACAGAAATGACCCCGTGTCCAACAGCCATTGCAGCATTCTTTGCACAGATGCCTTCTGCCCACTGAAAATGCCCACTGAACAAGAGCTGGAAACCTGAAATGCTAAATATCATCACTCAACAATAATTAATCTCTTAATCACCAGCTCAGCTGGCTGTAATTGTCAATATATTGTTTTATGAGCTTCCATTGGCAGGAAATGAATGATTTCTATCTCCTAAAATTGAAATGACTCGGCGGGTACAGAACAGGGATTATTTATATAGAAAGAATAAATCATAATGAAAGTGGCAGGAAATAAATAAAAGGGCAATTCTGCTGGCTGAGTGTCTGGAGTTGCAATTTCTATTTGAAACGGGTTTCAAGAATCTTCTATATTACTTTGGTTATTTAACCCTAGCTCCAACTTTAATGGGTACTGATTTCCTTTTGATTCAGGTATGTTAAGTGCCAGGCCATTTGTGCCATCAGTATGCAACTATATATCTAATTTGAAGAAAAGAATACTGGAAACTGCTCCAATCTTCCAGAAAAAAAAGATAAGATTACTAAGAAAAAAACATCTGCTCATTTTGCACTATGAAAGCTGCCCATTAGCTTCACTACTCTATCAGGGATGTAAATACAAAGCCAACAGTAAAGCTAAATATCTCTTAGAAAGCATCATTGATCCATTAGTGAGTGCTATTCACTCTAAAATATGAAATTACCAAGTGAAGTGGCATGATGAGACAAGACTCACAACAGAAGAAGACCTAAGATTTGAAGCTGAAGTCTATAATAGAACTGGATTAGGAAGCATCTGTGGAAATGTAAGAACTTTACCATTTTCTTCACCTCCTACTACATCTCAGAGATGAAAGCAACAGCAATTCCTATATAACATAAGCACAAGCAGAGGTGTGGGGCTTTTTAGCAGATACAATAGACAGAGAGAAACGTATGACTGGGCCCAAATAACAGGACTGGCATTTAAGTATGTTTTTCTTTTCTTTTTCTTGCATGTAAATAGATTTATGCAATATTTTGACAGGAAATTAGAAATATGTTTAAGGGTTATTTTCACTTAATTCTCTTGCCTACCAAGCTCATCCCAAGACCTTCTTAGTGTCATAACACACAATTTCAATATTACTTCAGTCCAGTTAGGCAGAGCTTTTCTGTGATTTTGAGTCGCAAGAGCCATTCTGCAACAACAGTGATAGTACATGGAGAGTGAACACCAAAGCAACTTCAAGATTTATTTCATGAAGGGGGCATCCTCCAGAGAGGAACTTGTATAAGCTGAGAGATTTGCAGACAGGCAAAAAAGTATCCATTGGGCACAAAAACTATTTGGGACGCTCTGCAGGCTCTTTCCCCTGTGCAAGTGCTCTTGCAGTGTCTCCAAGAGATAACATGGAGCTCAACAGACGAAAGCAGGCTAAACCGAGGATTTACACAGCAAAAACCTTGCTGCATACATTAGAAATTGTTTTATTTCATTTTAAGTAGTGAAACAATGTTTTACTGGTGGGTCAAAACACTGTCAACAGCAAAGCGGAAAAAAAAAGCCAAAACTAGTTTCCTGCGTTATCAGGTTTTTTCCTGCGCTATTGGTTTTACTGTTGGCCTGTCTCTGTGTAAAAGTTAAATTCATCTCCAGAAATACACACTCCTAACTTACCACCTTACCTCAAGGAGTGGCCATATGGTCTGGAGGTGAAAAAGCAGTCTGCACTGTGTGTACTGCATAACTATTCAGAGAGATATGTTTTAGTTTGATGATTGGTACAGTCTGCCTGTTCTCTTCTGTCTTTATAATTAAAGCATTACTTTAAACTATATAGAACAAATTCATCCTCCTGTGTCCTCCGTTCCTCCTTGTAGCTTTCCCTCTGTTAAATTTAATAAATTATCCCCTTTCTTTTGCCTTCACAACTAAGACCTCAAACAATTCATTCCACAGCAATCCCTTCTCATTGCTTTTCTAACACCCATGCGCATTAAAACCTCATCCATCATTGTTTTCAGAGAGTCAGCTTTTTAATCAGATCTGTATGTATATTGGTTTGAGCATGTGGCAGTTTAATTACCCTCTTGAATATATGAAACACATCTTTGTCATATCTACTTATATCTGAAAAGAGCCAACCTATAATACTAATTAAAGAGGGATGATGACAATTTTCCCATACTCAAATTATGCCCCATCTGTCTAGTCATCTTCATGTTCACTCTCTGGATTAATTAAGGGTGGGGAAAGGTTGTTCCCCTGGAGTTTTGCCTAATGCAGGATGAAAAGTCTGTTTTAAATAAGAAACATACAAAATTCCCTTCTTCTCATCCCAGAATCCTTCATTTTGCTGCTGTCTAATCAGCTACTTCTATATTGCATGGCATTAGGAGTCATGTGTATGCAATTGTTTACTGAAGCTAGCAGCTGGTCTGAAGGGGCAAGCAGCACAGTCAGCAAGGCACAGCCAGACACCATGCCCTCGTACCTGGACCCCAAGTGAAAACCAATTTTGTGTTAATAATATATGATTAAAGGACAGAGTGACATAGTGCCAAGTGGGTACAGTGTGAAAGCACACCAGTGTTTCAGCATTGTCTTTTATCAGCCTGAGAGTATTTTGCCCATACACATTTTCTTCAGGTATTTGAGACATCTAGGCAAAGCACAAAGGCCAGGTCTTGCCTAGTCAGAAAAGCTTTGAAGAATTTATTCTTATTAATGAGACTGGTTTTGCTTCTACCTAAACCTAGCTGCACAGTTCATGTTCATTTTGAAGCTACTCTACACCCAAGAAGACCTCTCAAAAGCCTAAACCATTAATTTTCGTCTAAATAGCAAATGTAAAAGCTTTTAACTCAGGAAAAGATGGAAAGTCTTGAGTCAAAACTGCATGACACCAGTGAGGAAGGGATGTTACTTGTACCAGTGGTTGTCATACTCACATGTGACTCACAGAGGACACATGCTGGCTGCCACCAGGTGCCAAAAAGTGAAAAATGAGGCAGGAGAAGCTGTGTCAGCAAGGCCTGTATTTCCCTGGCCCTCACCGCATGGTGGGTTGAGTGTGAGAATCATTTTGATCCAGTCCTACCCTAGAAGCTTTTTCACTGCTGCTGGAGTGTTGTTCCATGGTTTCTCATCTCCTTTGTTGTTTCCCTTCCCTTTGCTGAAAATGACGACAGAGTCCTCCACTCAGAAGAATGTGCTGCCACTGAAGATTTTATTAGCTCAGAGGGTGGTAGTGCTTTATCGCCCTGATTTTCCCCTGTTCATACAGGCGCTGGAAATATGCCATATTAAATTATAGAAATGACTTCATAATATTAAGTTAAAGTTATCAATCCCTGAGTCTATTCTGATCTTCTAGTTAGACCAAGAGATAACAATGGCTATAAATTTGAATGTAAACAAGGCAGCTAACTATTGAAACCATTAAAATATATTTCTTTAATAGCCTTCATATTTCATTGTCACTGTTCATATACTTTATACGAACCTAGTTTTCTTTTCAATATTTCTTCCTGTCTAATGTACATTGTTCTATTTTTTATTTCTCTGGCCTTATACAAAGCTAAACAAGGTGCTTACAAACATTTTAAGCTTCAATTTACAGATTATCTGCCACATGCTGATCTATTTTTCAGACTACAAGATAAGAAAAATACAGCTTTCCATATATAAAAGATTATTTACATACACTTTTTCTTAAGGGAATTTTGAAGCTCATCATTTTAAAGCCTTAAAATAAAATTTTCTAGGGAACACAATAAACTAAAACCATACTAAATCAGAGAAGCAGCCTGTGGCTAGATATTTCAGCAGTTGTTATGGCAGTAGGTTACAGTAAGTGTTCTACATTCTCAAAATTTCATTTTTGTAAGTTTCTTTTAAACCTTGAATTGTTAACAGTGCTATAAGACCATAAGTACTGAGGTACAGAGATAAAAATATTTTTCCTCTTTTCCTATGTTTTTACTTTGTGAATTTGTCACTATTGTATTCTATTACATTTCACATTTCTCTCACCGTTTTCTCCTCAGGTAGAGCCCAGTAGTCACTGATTCTCTCATAACTCTAATTTCCTATTTTGTCTTTGCATAGCATCTTCATCTCTAACAAACCCTTATATTATTTTTATCTGGATCAAACTGTCCTGTAAAGAAAATGAACTCTGCTTTTGGGGAAATGGCAGAGGATGTCTCATACAGACATGCCAGCTTATTCCTGCATCAAAATCCTACAAAAAACAAAAACACCAGAACAAAATCCATTTCTATTGGCTAAGGGATATACTGCAAGTACTTCAAGTGCCTACTCCAGACATGCTTAAACCCCATGCCTTTTCTATATGCATAACTTTTTGTGCCCCTTGTGTAGTAACTTTTACCTGTTCAAAATTTTTTTTTTCCTACACAGCTCTGTAAATAATCATCATCTCACATTTGACTGTTTTTAGGCTTGAGTTGTACAATTAGATTAATTAGAAAACTCTATAGACTCCTAAGTTAATAGAGGTTGCTAAGAAGTCTGCACCTGGCTTACAGAGTAAGAACACATTCTTAGGACATTAAAAAGTTCTGGCCACAAGGATACCTAAATTTAAGCAAAGAAATTGATATTTGAATCCTTAGAGAAATATTCTCTCACTAAATAGTGTGAAGAAATAAGCTGATTTAATGATGGATCCCATTTCTAATATTTTTTTATTACCTTCAACCCAATTTTACAACATGAATGACTGAGTAGCAGAAGGGGAAATCCAAAGAGATATGAAGGAAATATTTTTTTCCTCGGTCCAGTACAATCATGAGAAAACAGGCTAACAGGGTGGTATGCAATTTCAACCTGTGTGTGTGGACAACAGGATTACATTTTTTATTCTCACTTTCACACTCTAAAAAAGTCTCAATATAATAATCGGATGTGACAGTTTCATCCCATCTATCTGCAAAATAGAAAATCAGTCTTGTAGAAAGATATGACAGTATTTTATTTTCAAAATATGTTAGTATGCTTCTTATAAGCTTGCAATTTTAGTACCCATTTCCTCCCCTTCCCCAACCCACTGCCAAGATAGGTAATTGTTGGCCTCTTTCTCCCAATTTTTGAGACCTTATGTGCTGGGTTCAGAAGTAGCAGTCATTTTTTCTCCTTTTTAGTACCTGGTGCAGTGCCGTGTTTTTGACTTTCAGCCTGGGAACAGCACTGATAACACCAATGCTTTTAGTTGCTGCTCAGTAATGTTTACTCTGACCAAGGACTTTCTGAGTCTCATGCTCTGCCAGGGAGGAGGGGAAGCTGGGAGGAAGCAGAGACAGGACACCTGACCCAAAATAATCAAAGAGGTATTCCATACCACAGCACATCAAGCCCACTATATAAACTGGGGGCAGTTACCCAGAAAGGCTAGATCACTGCTCTGGCTGGGCTGGGTATCGGTCAGCGGGTGGTGATCGGTTGTATTCTCTGCCCTTGTTATTTCCCTTATCACTATTACTATCGGTGGCAGCAGAAGGGGTTTGTGTTATACCTTAGTTACTGGACTGTTCTTGTCTCAACCCATGGGAGTTACATTCTTTCGATTCTCCTTCCCATCCATCTGGGAGTGGGGCGAAAAAGGCGGGGGAGGCGGTGAGCAAATATCTGCGTGGTTTCTGGGTTACCAGCTGGGCTTAAACCATGACACCTTGCAAAAGATGTTCACAAGTAATGCTTATAAATTCTACCTTTAAGAACAAACAATAACTGAAGAGTTACTGTGAAATCTCAGCTTTCACTTTGAAAGAAATAGCAGCATTGTACCAATAGCCAATACTGGAAAAGAAATACAGAAAAGAGTACCTTCACTTCCAAGCTATGTTTTAGCTAGTCCATCATTATAAGTATTTCCATGAATTTAATAATAACACCAATATTCAATATTCTGAACTTAATGTAATAAATGAAGGGTGATCACATTACCCAGTTTTAAAAATTGCTTTACATAATGTAATCACTTACTTGCTCTAATTTAATTTCACTTTACATAGTTTAATAAGTGAATGCTGATCATTTGACATAATTGAATAAGTAGTTCAGGCTCATTTTCGGTACTTAGATCACAAAATAGGCTGCTTTTTGTCTCATCTTCCAGGATGGCATTTTGAGATTTGAGAGTTTGGTGTCATTTCTCACTATGGAGGAATCTAGCCCAGCCTTGCCAGCTGAGTATTTCAGGAAAAAACACAGAGCATAACAATGCAACCTCCTGCTTCATCACACAGGCAGAAAACCTTCCTAGACTATAAAAGCCATAATTTCAACTGAAGAGTAACTTTAACTGATCTAACAATATCTACAGGAGACAGGCAGTAACTGAGTCTTCAACGATGTTCTAGCAAAGTCCAGATCTTTCTACTTTATATTTGTGATACAGAATTTAATTTTAAATTTAAAAGATAAGACAGATCTATGAAGGACAACTCATAGTTCCAGAAGCTGGATTATGTTCTGCTCAGAATTAAAACAAACCATAATTCACATGGTGGCAGGGAAGGGTATGCAGGGGAAAGACTTCCTTCAGGAAAAAAAGACAGAAAAACACAGACAGGAGGACCAATGGACATACAGAAAGACAAAGAAGAAACTGCGTAATTTCAACATGCTCACCAGCGGGGATGGTGAAGGAGTCAGAAAGCAGCAATCAATTTCAAAATCACCAAGGCCTAAAGCTGCAGCCAGTGCTCTCTACCAAGTTCGGTGGTTCAGTCACAGAGAGAGATGATGGTAAAAGGTTGTTAAGGGGCTGCAATGATGACTTTTACCTTTCAACATAAATTTTCCTTCTCAATACTGTTTTCTAAGAAGACATCATAGTGAAATCACCAATTCATACATGTACTCTATGGGTTTCAGTGTACTCTGCAAAAGAATGATCACAGAATATATTTCCATGTTTGCACTAAACATAAGTTTCTCCTCTCAAACCCAAAAGAACACAACTTTCAGAAATATTTACTGTCAGTCATTTGCTGCCTGCCCACACAGCTGCTGCAAAACATCTGGAGTTTTTTTCAGAATAAAGCATACAATGTATGGATTGCAATAGTAACCAAGATCTTAAGTATCTTATAAAAGAGATACACTGGAGTCGTTAAAAATAACACCATTTTTATTTCAAAAAGAAATTACTCTTGTCGAGAAGTAACTATTTAGAATCAAACTGCCCAAGACAACACAACCGGAAAGGGGTAACAAATCTGTT
Source organism: Lathamus discolor (assembly GCF_037157495.1). Lineage (NCBI taxonomy): Eukaryota > Metazoa > Chordata > Aves > Psittaciformes > Psittacidae > Lathamus > Lathamus discolor. The sequence continues at coordinate 51,422,392 of NC_088909.1, read as the reverse complement.
TTATCTAGCAACTCTATTAACAACAATTTCTAACTCTAAGTCTGTCCCATGTATCCTCCTACTCTCCACTTTGTTTTTACCAAGTTTAAGATCCAATAATTCAGAGATACATCTAGTATGCAGGGGAAAATGCATCATTCCTAGAAGTAATTTCTTGTAGTTAACTCCCAGAGATAATTTATATATACATATATATTTCATATTTATCTTATAATTTTGTTAGTATAAGGCAGTAGAAGGAACCATGTGTGCTTTGGACTTTTTGCTAATTGAAGAGTAGATGAAGACATCCACATTGATAAGTCTACTCTTTAATCACCTTGAAATTGGCTCTTTCCCCTTAATAATGAAAAATAGGGGCATTCCTCTTTTTTAAGATATTCAGGTTCAGAATATGTGAAGAAAGCTGAAATGAATAAGAATTTGCGGAAGATCAACGAACAGCACGTTGATTAATGTAATCAGAAACTGACCTTTATTCACTTCAGAGCACTGCCTTTTATAGCTTCCAAGCTTGGTCCCACGCTTAAGCTTCATAATGATTGGTTTCTACACATAATGCAAAGACAGCTGATTGGTCTCTACACATGATGCAAAGGCAGCTGATTGGTTCCTTCTTCAGCATCCGGGAGCTGTTTCCCTCCTGCAGAACTTCCACATACGTGGCCACAACTTTGCTCTGAAGTAATCTGTGAACTAGGCCATTAATCCTTACTACTAACTCTAACCAATGGCAAGAGTCCTGGATCTTTCGCATACCCATTGTTTGTTAAAAAGCTCTCAACAAGAATTAATCTGAGAAGAAAAACATCCACCTTCAGAAAGACAGGTGGTAAAAAGGCACCAATCCACTCCACTCTTCCACCTTCCTTTTTTTAACAAACTCAATTTCTTCCTGGGCCAGTTGCTGTCACTTCCGTTTCATTGTGCCTTTGTAATATCATAGCAATAACTTTGCATCACAAAAGATTTAGATGCAAGGGTACCACAAAATCATAAAGACCCAATTGCAGCACTTAACTACACAGATTTTACTCCCACATGCAAACTGAAAGAAATCTTTTCTTCTGTCATGTTACTCAAGAAATAGCTTTGTTGCTCTGAATTTTTTTTTTTTTTTTTTTTTAAGAACTGCTCCCGATTAATGAGTTCTTTTCCTTTATCTAACTCAAGCTGTTGGGGTTTTGGGGGGGTTTGGGAGTTTGTTTGTTTCTTCGGTTCTTTTTAAAGAGCAACCCTGCAGTACATTTTGTTTAGTTTCCATACACTTGTTAGTAAATAAGTGTAGGTCAGCAAGAGCTGACCTATCTTTTATCCTCCAACCAATCTTTGTTTTTTTTCCATGGAAGTAAGTACCTGGCAATTTGGAGTCTGAGATTTGTCATGAAGTACCTAACATTTGATAGAAAATTTAAAAAATAAATAATAATGATGATTTATCTGGCTATTACTTTAATTGTTAAAGGAGTTCCCCAGTCCAGTGTTTTTTTGTGACCCAGGCAGTTTCCTTGTTCCTAAACTGGTAAAGCCTGGTGTAGTTGTAGACCCCAGAGATTCCCTACATATGCTTACCAAAGGATACAGCCACTGCAGTTCCCATTCCCAGGTCAGCAGTGGGGCTTGGAACATTTTCCAAATAGACACCTACTTATCAGTACACACAGCCATGCTCTGTACAGATAGAGCAGAGCCTTTACCAGCACCTCCTTAAACATCAACAGCACTGACCTAAAGAAGAATATGGATAGCCCATACACTGACCCAGTCTCTCTTACCATGTGCAGACTAGAGCAAGCCCCACAGAAAACAGATAAGAGAATTTAGTAAGAGTAGGACAGACATACCTTAAGAAAAAGCAGCATACTGCTGTTGTCATCAAGCACACATATAACCCCACAAAATTTTTCAGGAAAGAATTGAGTCATTCCTTGTTTTGACATGAAATAAATGAATAAATAGAGACTTTCTTCTTCCTCTTTAAGTGCGGGGTTGCTCCTGTGCAACTCTTGAGAAAACTGTACCTCCTGCTGTATGTCACCTTATTAGTTACTCTGCTGCTGTTAAACCTATCTTCTCCATTCAGAATGCACACTCACACCACTTCAAAAGCTGACATTTATTTTTTACTGAACAGCAAGCTAGTTTTTAAACCATTGTTTGAAGGAGAAAAAGAAAAAAAAGAAAGTTAAACTTTATCCAAAGGGCTTCTTTTAGAAATACCAAAACATCAAATACAAGTTGGAAAGTGAAGGAATCTGCTCTTTAATTAGTCTACAAGATTCTAGTACAGTTAAGACTTATTCCAAAAGTTCAAGTCATGACCTCACAACATGTTCCCCTGAGCAAGACATACTTCTACCTACTGCTTTCCCCTCCTCTCACATAAAATAGTTTCATGTTTGCAAGTGCTGAAGACCCTCCCATCTCTCCTGTGTCTTCCAGCAATGACTTTTTTCAGGTACAGGATGCTTATCAAACAAAAGCTGTGGAAAAATTGACCCAATATTGTAACATTAAGGGGAAAAACAAAATAAAATTGATTGATCAGTTTGATTACATGCAAATATACTTCACAGGGGAAAAAAAAGTCTTTTTCTTCCAGGGCAACTGCAAAGTTCAAGGAAACATGCAGAAGCTTCAGCAGTGCTGCCTGTGCCTACAGGCTTATGAGAAGGTAGCTGATTACAGAATTTGGAGGTCATAGAAAGGCTCATGTCTCGTTAGGATTCTACTACTGACAGCAGTCAACAGCTCTAAGACACTTAGCACAGCACAACACCAAAAAATGGACAGCATAACAAAATACAACTGATCTTCCAGCTTCTTTAGACAGCCTTCCTGAAAAAGCTGCTCCAGATGGCCTAAGTCACTTCCACAGTTAGAATACTTCTTACAGCAGCTTTCAGGGACACAAGCTGTTCTACCCAGAAGATGCCAAGAGGCAGATGTTGCCTTCAGCCAGTCTGTGCAATTTTGGACCCCGCAACACTGCATCTTCCTCTGTTCAACATCCATAGTCCTGCTGACAGGACCCTGGGGGTAAGTTCCATTGTACTGATAGAAGAGGTGACCCACAGTGCTCTTCAGTTCAGAAGCCAACCGAGTAGAGTAGAACTGTACCAGAACTGCTGAAGACATTTCCAGGCAAAAAAGGACCAGCAGCAAGTACATGAGAGTCCCTTGCTGATACCGGGAACTCCTAGAAGAAGTAGAGACAGCCAAAACTCCAGTAGGTATCAAGATGAGTGCCGTTGCAACAGCCAGCCAGCCAAGGAGAGGCAAGAAAGACTCCTGAAATAAATGCCCATAGTTCTTGTGCATCTGTATCTCATAAACTCCACCAAACACCAGAGCTGCAGCAATGCCCCAGAAGATGAAGGCTAAGAAACTGAGTACCAGTTTAGCAAAGGATCTGACCCAGCATTCCTCAGAGCACCAGAAAAAGGAAGGCTTCTGCAACAACACCACCAAAACCCTAACTATCTCCATTCTTCACACTCCTAGCAACACAAATGCTCACCACCACCATTTAAGAGGCCTCCACCACTCTTACCCAGGTGCAGCAGACGAGATCTCCACCCAAAAACAACTTGCAAAGGAGCAACACTGGTGAGACTCACTCAGCACAAAGAATAGGCAATGCTTCAGCTAACTACATGCTGATGCTTGTTCGCTGTAGTCTGCAGAAGCCAGGAAAGTGTGCACAAAGCTTGCTGTGGAGAGGTCATCCACTCTGCTGTCAGTGGAGATGTTTGCATCTGGAAGAGGAAGGCAGCTGAGAAAAGGCTGAATCCTTTGTTTTACTACATTCATGTGTTAAAGAGCTGGGTGTAGATAAATAATCAAGGTGGTAGCCAGCTGTGCTAGCCCAGATCCGGCTGCCCAAGTGAAAGAGGCAATCCAGCTATCATCTTACTGCAGCAGCCAAGATGGCAACAAATGCACCAGTCAGTCATTAATGAAGGAATAGTTTAAGCAGAGCTATTCAATCAGGGATCTCCGTGGGTAATACTCACCTAGACTCATTAACATTCCCAGTATGCTTACCACTCATTAGATTTTATGAGGGGCATAATAATGTTAATAATATTTTGGCCTTTTTTGCTCAGCAAGATTTCTGCATAGATAGTTTCAACTACTCAAAATGCCAGGATGAGAAATCCCTAGCATTATAGACTAGTACCCCCCAGTATGCATCACCGTTGATTTGACTGTGCTGTAATGACTGAATACAAACAGGAAAAACTGTAGTAACTTTTCCTTGTGTTTAAAGAAACCAATTTACACACCCACTAAATGTCTTCACAACAATCTTTAAGGGAATTAGCACCACTTATCGGCCAGCAGAAGAGCATTATTACTCACAATGTTAATCAAACGTGATATGGAGGAGCTGAGCAGGATGGGAGACCTGCATAAAACTTGCCACAGACGCCAAGAACTCAGATTCCAAAGGCCAGCAGTGGTTTCCTAATCATCCTGATGAAGTCCTGTTACATCTCTTGTTTCTCAAGATGCAGAGAAGGGCTAACACAACAGGCATACATAAGGGAGAATACAGATAAATGATCCTCTTTTTCAGAAACATTACCATCTGCAGACCCTGCAGAAAATCAAAGCTGGTGCTCAGATCCCTGGAAAAGTCTCAGCGAAGCCAATGTTCCCACATCTGTCAGACATTTTACAAGGACTTATTGCTGTTATATACACTATGCACACACAGATGTTGGGCTGACTCCCATCAAAATGTCGTTCTGTGTGTTGTACAAACATGTCATTAAGGCTAATTATTTTGGAATGAGATAAACTGCTTTATTTTTTTTAATTTTGCCATTAACAGTAATTAACATGCAGTGATTAACTTGTTAAATCTTAACCAAATGTTTCTTTCAAAGCTGTTCTAGGATGTGTGCTTTTCTGCAACTGCTCTCTGAAGTCTGTGTCTGCCCTCTCTCCTGTTCTGCTTGCTGCTACCCCCAGTCCTCCAGCTGTGTTGTTTGTGCTGCCATTCGCTTATTCTCTTGAATGCCTTTTCCTCTCATTTCTATGTTCTGCATCAGGGAGAGGGATAGGGGGAACAGAAAGGATTTCCCTTCACATCTGTGCACACAGGCAAACTACACTGATTTAATGTTTCCATGATGCAGTAGGGACGTATCAGAAAAGTGCAAGGAAACATATCATAGACATATCTAAAAATTCTGTGAGAAGTAAAACTGGTTATAGCTAGCTTGCAGACTTTGTGGGGAAAAAAAAAAAAAAAAAAACAAACAAGCCAAACCAAGCCCAAACATATGAACCTGCATCTATTCCTTTCTGCCTCCCCCCACGCTTATAACGCTTAATGCGATATTAAGAAATTAGTTAAGAAACTGTTTACTTTTACTGCAGTCTCTGAAATATATTAGAAAGGCTCAAGCTGCTTACAGAACAATTTTACTGCACTTCTTGTTTGTTCCAGCCAGGGTAACTCACATCCCCTCCCTGAACACAGAGGAGAAAATTTCAATGGTTATCAAAGCCTAGAAATTCTTATCTTTCTAAAGATTGCCCAAATATAATAACTTCCCATTTACTTAAATCTGACACATTGGACCACTGTGAGGTCTTTCCATTTCTTTCATATGGCTGTGGAACACAGAGTATGAGAGAGGGAGAGGGGCGAAACAGCTGCTACAAATGGAGGGGTACATGCTGCCGCAGGCTCTGACCCTTCCACTGGTGCCTTTGTGCTGGCTTAGTCCCACACAAACTGCTGTGAGCCAGTCCACAGGAGCAGAGAGCCATCTGCACACAGCCTCCTCCTGAAGTCAGGACTTCTGCAGCAGTACAGCAGATAGGAGAACATGCATGACTGCCTATCTACCACAGGAATCAGAAGCATCGACTAGTACCCAGCTCCCAGGTAAAAGTTCTCAGTGCCCAGTGCCACCTGGAGGGATGGAGCATACTCAGCACTATGCAAGAGGAAATTGCTGCAGTGGGGTTTAATATTTACAGGGCGGTCTAAAACCCCTCACCTACTTTGCACTAGTCAATGCATGCTCACAAGAGAGCTTCTCCTCAAAACGTCTGCTCTCTGGTAAAACATGCAAGACAAAAAAGGACAAGAAAGATGTGGAACTTGTCCCTGAAGTACCAAAAGAACCTAACTGCCAACCTCAATAGCACTGTGCTAAGTCATTTTACCTCCACATGTAGCCAAAACCTTAAAGAAAGCTGTGAGCGAAGGTTGTAGTGTGACAAGCAGCCTATAGGTAAGGCAGAATAGGAAAGCTCCTCTGTTTTCTTTCTGGTAGTAAACAGCATAACATGATAAATGTCGTCCCTGCCTTCTCTGGTGTTGTTTCTGCTTATGAACTGATGAGTATTGAAATTCAAATGTGGGTGTAACAGATAATACATCTCAGACAAACTACTTTCTGGAATGCTGCTGAAAGTATAATCCTTCAAGTTAATAAAATGTCTGCTGCATATTCTTTGCATTCATTGTTCCAGCAAACCATGGCTGACGTTGGATGGCTGTGATAAGCCAGGAAGGTCAAAGAGCTTCGTTCCACATGAGCCCTGGAGTAAGACTTGAGAGCCATCAAGTCAATGTTGTGGTTGTATGACTAATGCAGGCTAATGACTAGACTCATTTTAAAAGATATAGGCTGTCATACAGACTGATCAGAGAGAACATCTGAGCTCTTGCTGTAATGGGCAACAATTCAAATCAAAATGGCCAGCTAGACCATTCAGACTTGTGTGAACAAGAAGAAACCAAGAGATGACTGTGGAATCAGGGCACAGTTAGACAAGCCCATCTCCTAAGTTTAGTACAAACCTCATATAAAATGAGACAAGGTCTCAAAGCCAGACCCTCAGCTACTGCATTCATTGTCACAGTGGCAACACAGAAGAGCCCTAAAGCTGCCTCAGAAAAACAGCTGCCATTTCTACTGTAACCTGTACACATATGAAGCTACTTTAGCTGGATTCTGTAGCTGAAACTAAAGAACTCCGAAGAGGTTTGGCTTGAGACTTTAGAACAATTTTTTAAGGTTTTATTAGATTGAAGGACACCATAGCATAGGTGTGGTTAAGCATAGGTTAAAACCTTTGTTGGAACACAGAACTTTTTATCAACTTCATCTACCCCAGCCTTTACATTAAGCTTCCCTCCACCCCAGCCACCTTCCTGGCCCCTTCAGTGGATGGAAATTGGCATGTGACCCAGCAGGGCTGGCAGATCCAGAAAAAGGGATAAATGGGTATCACTGGTATCACTCTTTCTTTCACTGCTCCTGACCTTGTCTGCTGGACCCAGCACTATATGTTTCCCAAGCTGAAGGGACTTTACACACACAATTTTTTCAGTTCCCACGAAAAGGCCTGGGTGCATATAAAGTGATAGTAAAAATATAGCGATATTTGGTGGGGGGAATGGTTCTTCTCAATCAGATCATTCAAATGATGACGGGTACTCAAAACACCACACAGGAGAAGGACTGGGTACCAAGAGGAAAGCTATTTCTAGGAAACTTGAAAGCTGCTAAATCTATTGATTCCTCGGGAATAAAAAGTGTTACCTTATGAGACATGTCATATTATAAGATCATTCTGACAGCCCAAATGCAAAAAGAATGAGCAACCCCGGTTGGACCCAGATCCTACAGTCGCTGCCATGCACAACCAGTTGCCATAGTAACCAAGGTCAGATGCTATTGCCTTGCATGAGACTAATAACTATCATGGAAAGCTTGAAGCAAGCAGAGGAGATATGATTGCCATCTCCTATTCATGGGAAAAATGTACTCTCCTCAAGAACTGATTTACCATTGTGCAGGTGTTTCAACTAGAGCTAGTCAGATGTTTACCCCTGGTTCTGTTTGCCTGACCAAAGGGGCCTTTTTTATAATTGAAGAACCACATCAAATGCTTTCAGGGCTGCCATTTAGTTTTGCTTTTAATGTTCCAGGTTTTCACTGGTACTGAAAATATTAAAAAACAAATGTTGAAAGTTTGGTGTTCTCATGTTACTTCCCTCTTTCTTTCTTTTCATTAATTGAGCACAAGAAAAAGACTAAAACTTCTTCTTTTTTAATACATTTTTATTTTTCCCCTCCTTCAGACTTGAATTGCTACAAATGTCTTGGGATTGGGATGAATAAAGACTACCAAGGAAAGAAAAAAGAAAAAAATGATGCTGTCTGTATTTACATCACTTCAGAAGTTAGAGAAGAATTTAAAAGACACAGAATGGCAAAATGAAAAGGAAATTTTTTTTCTTTTTTTTTCCATACCCTTCATTTTATTGCAGTTAGTAATAAGAACAGACTAGAGGAAAAGGCACTTCGTAAAAATTTTCAAAACTTAAGAAAGGACAGCACGCTCTGAAATTCAAGTCACCTTGACATTTGAAGTATTTTGTGACCTTTTTTTTTCTTTTTTTTCAACCATGACTGACTACAACACTTTTCATGTGAATGCAGTGTTCTTACTTGTTCTTTCAAACCATATGCAAGATTTTTGGGCACTTTCTGAAGTTATAAAAATACTTTTAGTATGAAATAGAGGGCCTTTAATCATTAGCTCATTAAAATAACTAGCAGATTTCTCTTTAAGGAAGAAGCTCGAAGTGTCTGAATACATTATCTGGATGAATATGAATACATTTTCTGGATATCAGTACACTGTATAAAGACCTGACAAGAAGCTTACACTTCTCAGGGTTTCCCATGAATAAAGCTTCTTCTCTGCTGTGTCTCCTCAGAAAAAGAAATCCTTGTGGAATGTTTTTTCCTCAGGAGGTTCTCGTGCAAAACTGGGCTGGACCCCTGCTGCGGCAGCATTCTCCTGTAAAGCCTCAGGCAGGCCCTGACAATGCTGTAAATGACATGCATAAGCTTTCTGCTTGTGACCCTTTTGCCCAACAATGTGAATGAATCTATCTTCACAGCCATCAAGCGGCCATTTGTGAATGAAAGTTTGGAAATCTTTGTTTTATATCTATACTATATAATATAAATACAGCATCTGGGACAAATCTTTCAAGTTAATTCTGTGATAAATCTTAAAATCAGTCAGTCTCAGGATCCTAAATTACTGAGGTACTTTTGCAAATGTTGCCTTTTGCTACGCTGTTTCTTAGAGGGCATAGGCCTTATAACGCTCTTCAAGATCCAGAAACTTCAGCCTTAATTCATCAGAATTTATTACAGTATGGAAACTTGGACACCATTGCTGATCTTACAGTGTAAATCAAGGCTCATTGCCAGTTTGCTTTTGAGGCCACTTCAGATGAGATGTGTTTGTTCTGAGTGTTACGGTTTCCTGTAACTAGCTACTCAAAACTAAGCTGAAGGGGAGACATCCAGCATGATAACATGCAAAAAATTCCTGATTAAAAGTTCACTTCAGCTGTGATTTAGTATAAATTACTGCATTGTAGTAGTAATGATGTGGGATTACTGCTGAAATATTTGGTCTGGCCAGAGACAGATTCTGCAATTTGCTTTAAGATGAGAGCATTGGATTACTCTGGTGATAGCAGCGTATCAGAACTCTTCAGACCTGTAACAGGAGCTCATGCTAAAGAATGAGATTCGTACAGCTCATTCTTCATGAATTCATCTGCAAAGATGAAGGTTGGCAGGGTGTAAATTCTTCTGGTGAATAACTGATTCCTTTTTCCACTCATTGACTGGGGAAAAAAATTTGACAAAAACATTTATTTGGAGTTAATCTGACAAATGATCAAAAGTTTAGCTTTTCCACCAAGAAAGATATTAGCAAAGAATGTTGTCAGCCTACAAGGCAGTTTAAAATTTATCCAAGCAGAAGTAAAAGTATTTGATAAAGTCCTTTTCTCTTTTTTACTGGCATAGTACTATATCAAATGTAATGTTCATCTCATACCAGGTTTTATACTGACTATAGTACAAAATTTATTTTTATCACCTTTCCTAACTCATGATAGGAGCATTTAAAATGTCAACTTTGTCAGAATTTTTCTTACAGCACATTTCAAAGAAGTGGAACCAATTTTAATAGGATTTTTATGTTTCCATTCAGATGAAGTGCAGTTTCTTAGAGGAAAAAAAAAAATCAAAACCAAAGATATTTGCAATATATTTCTGTGTTGTATTTCTATCTGCAATATCTCTACTAAACAATTGCCTTCAAGAGGTATTTTGCTTTTAAATATAGACACTGTCACTGACATGGAAAAGGTCTATTAGGTTTAAACTCTTAGAAGCATCTACATGTAAAACAAAAGAAAACAAATGAAAATGCATTTGAACATGGAATGTAACAACATGTCTAAGTGAGAAAATGTGAATGGAGTACAAGAAGGGGTGTCTCTACTAACTTCCACACCAGCAACAAGCAGCACAACTTGGTCTTGCCTTGGCAGGAGTCACTTTCATTTATTTCGAGGTTTAATGTACTTATAAAAACCCAGCTTTCAAGCCAAACTGCTGGGCATCAGATGTCTTTTCAGAAACCTCAGTGAGTTGCTCATTATATTTAAATCCAACTAGGACTGCCAAAGCCTTTTACTTTCTCCCACAGCATCTTGCAAGGTGCAGTTATTGTAACTGAAGTGTCTTCTTCAGCACCTTCCAGCAGAACTGGGCTCTAGGACAGGCAGAGTGTGAGAAAGCCCAGGAGAGACTGTGAGAAGCAGATGACCTGGGAGATCTGCTTTCTTGCCTACAGCACAGTTCGGAGCACATTTCCTCAGCAGAGGTTATGATCGTGACTGAATACTGGCTCCAACATGAGGATCCATACCAATACACCCTGAGGTACACGAGTATTCCCATTTTCAGCTGACAAAAATCAGAGGCTTAATGTGGAGATGGGGGATTAGTAGAGAGAGAAGGATCTGGTGAACAAACAAAGTGAGCAGGTTTACACAAATGCCATTTGATGTTGCTGCCAGTGAAACAGACTTTGATAAACAGCATAATTGCTGAATCAGAATAAATCCTACCTAAAATACTCAAAAGAAAAAAAGCATTAACTGATATTTTTCTTCTTTAATTTACTTCCAGAATTTGTTTGGGAGCTCTCTGTAAAAAAAATAAAAGATAACACCTGTTTTCCTAATTGGCACTGTGAGAACAGCCACTGAGGACCGACAGAAAATCACTCCATAATCTCAGAGGCAATTGCAGTTTTGCTTTTGCAGAGGACAAAATTACAGACTATTCAGGGCTATCGCGAGATTTCATCTAAAATAAAGAAATTAGGTTTTACATAAGTTCTCATCACACCTACTCACTGAATTCAGTGTGATGCAGTACCCATGTGAATCAGGCAAGAAGAGGGACCTGTATTTCCTGCTGATACAAGGGTAAGCTTGCAGCTGCTTGTATATGTTTCTGCTCCCACAGTATTTGTTCATGAATGGGGCATTGGAGAAATCTTGGAATTGGACAGATGTAAGAAGTAATAAAAGTAGAAATCCGTTACTACTCGATGAACTGAATTGTCATTTTGAACAACTGATTGGGCAAAATAGTTAAACAAATAGTTAAGCACTGCCCTGGACTTCAAGAGAGCAGACTTTGGAGTCTTCAGGAGCCTGCTTAGCAAGGTTCCATGGGATATAGCCCTGGGGGGCAGAGGACCCAAGATTCTTGGTTGATATTCAAGGATCACCTGCTACAAGCTCAGGAGTGCTGCATCCCAACTAGAAGGAAGTGCAGCAGGAGGGCCAGGAAACCTCCTTGGATGGATAAGGAGCTGCTGAGGAAAATTCAAACAAAAAAAGAGTCTTATAAAAGGTGGAAGCAAGGACAGGCAGCCTGGGAAGAGTACAGGGATGTTGTCCAGGAAGCTAGGGACCAGGTTAGGAAAGCTAAGGCCCAGTTAGAATTAAACTTGACTAGGGATGTTAAGGATAGCAGGAAGCAATTCTATAGGTCCATTGTAAGTAAAAGACAGACTAGGAACAGTGTGGGGCAGCTCCGGGAGCTATCAGGAGAACTGGCTACCCTGGATTCGGGGAAGGCTGATGTTCATAATGACTTCTTTGCCCCAGTCTTCACTGTCAAATGCTCTGACCACAACACCCAAGTCTTGGAAGGCAGCTGCAGGGACTGTGAAAATGAAGACCTTGGGCCCACTACAGGAGAGGATCTGGTTCGAGACCACCTTAAAAATCTGAATGTTCACAACTCCATGGGACCTGATGAAATCCATCCGCGGGTCCTGAAGGAGCTGGCAAATGAAGTTGCTAAGCCACTGGCCATCATATTTGAAAAATCATGGCAGTCAGGTGAAGTTCCTGGCAACTGGAAAAAGGGAAATATAACCCCCATTTTCAAGAAGGGGAAAATGGAAGACCCAGGGAATTACAGACCAGTCAGTCTCATCTCTGTGCCTGGCAAAATCTCGGAGCAGATTTTCCTGGAAGGCATGGTAAGGCACATGAAAAACAACAAGGTGCTTGGTGACAGCCAGCATGGCTTCTGTAAGGGGAAATCCTGCCTGACCAATTTGGTGGCCTTCTGTGATGGGGCTATGGAACTGATGGAGAGGGGTAGAGCAGTAGATGTCATCTACCTGGGCTTGTGCAAAGCGTTTGACACCATCCCACACAACATCCTTGTTTCTAAATTGGAGAGACATCAATTTGATAGGTGGACCACTCAGTGGATGAAGAGCTGGATGGATGGCCGCACACAAAGAGTTGTGGTCAATGGTTCAATGTCCATCTGAAGACCAATAATGAGTGGTGTCCCTCAGGGATTGGTGTTGGGACTGGTCTTATTCAATATCTTTGTCGGTGACATGGACAGGTGGATTGATTGCACCTTCAGCCAGTTTGCCGATGACACCAAGCTGTGTGGTTCGGTTGATATGCTGGAGGGAAGGGATGGCATCCAGAGGGACCTTGACATGCTTGTGAGGTGGGCTGACACCAACCTTATGAAGTTCAACCATGCCAAGTACAAGGTCCTACACCTGAGTCGGAGCAATCCCAGGCACAGCTACAGACTGGGCAGAGAAGAGATCCAGAGCAGGCCTGCAGAGAAGGACTTGGGGGTGTTGGTTGATGAGAAACTGAACATGAGTTGGCTTCAGTGTGTGCTTGCAGCCCAGAAAGCCATCTGTATCCTGGGCTGCATCAAAAGGAGCATGACCAGCAGGTCAAAGGAGGTGATCCTGCCCCTCTGCTCTGCTCTCGTGAGACCTCACCTGGAGTATTGTGTGCAGTTCTGGTGTCCTCAACATAAAAAGGACATGGAACTGTTGGAACCAGTCCAGAGGAGGGCCACGAGGATGATCAGGGGACTGGAGCACCTCCCGTATGAAGACAGGCTGAGAAAGTTGGGGCTGTTTAGCCTGGAGAAGAGAAGGCTGCATGGAGACCTCATAGCAGCCTTCGAGTATCCGAAAGGGGGCTATAAGGATGCTGGGGATGGACTATTCATTAGGGACTGTAGTGACAAGAGAAAGGGTAATAGGTTAAAAATTAGACACAGGAAGTTTAGATTAGATTTAAGGAAGAAATTCTTTACTGTAAGTTTGGTGAGGCACTGGAATGGGTTGCCCAGGGAAGTTGTGAATGCTCCATCCCTGGTAGTGTTTAAGGCCAGGTTGAACAGAGCCTTGGGTGAGATGGTTTAGTGTGAGGTGTCCCTGCCCATGGCAGGGGGGTTGGAACTAGATGGTCTTAAGGTTCATTCCAACCGTAACTATTCTATGATTGTACAATTCTATAAAACTATTAAGATAAGCAAAGATAATCTACTTAAGATAGGCAAAATAATCTTTCTCATTCCCACTGTTCAAATTTCAGCATTAACATGAAATTTGAGACACAGAACCTTCCATGTGTCTGCTCTGGTCTGAAATCCTAAATGTGGGGGCCAAGGTGTTCAAAAGGAGGTGACCACCAAAATTTTATGCCACTGGAAGCCAGGTAGACCTACACACACACAAATGCAAACAGCTGAGAAGTTGCTCCACATTTGTCAGGAGACTCCTGAGGTGTGGAGGCAGGGAGGACTTCCAGAGCAAGACAAAATCCCTACCCCTGACATCCAGCCTACACCAACAGTGCAGAAGACCAGGGCAGCTTCAGTGTCGCCAGATGTTGTGCTGACATATTTCTCCAGCACTACATTCACTTTAGAAAGAAATTTGTATTTACAGGCCTGTCATTGAAAGGAATGCATAGAAAAGCTATTTTAAACACCTGATAAGAGCTCCAGTTTCTGGAAAACATGGGATTCAAAGGGAGTAGAGCTGACTGACAAGCAGCTTCTGCAGCCAAAGAATTTCTGCAACGCAGAGGACGGAAGGGGCAGCAGCTCAGACCATGGACATTCCTAGATTTGCTGTGGCACAGATTGCCCTTTCAGCATCCTTCCTTTTCCTGGGCTGTACAAAATACCAGGAGGTAGATAGGATGTATGGTTAGGGAAATGGGAACCGAAGTCCTTCACATCCATTACAACCCTGAGACAACCAACCATCCTCCTATTCAAATATTCAAGGCTTTCCCTGTTCTGGTTGTTGGCATGGGTTTTGCCAGGTGGCAGCCCCATTCATTTTAACACAACGTAGCATCATTCAACTTTTTATCGCTCAGCTTGTTTTAATGTCATTTTGACTAATGCATTTGCTAAGCCATAAAAATACTGAAAATCACGCTAGAATGATGACAGAGCCCATTGCCCTGACTAGCATGGTATCAGACACTGCTAAAAGCCACAGTGTTTCCTTATGTTTATAAACCCTGGAATAAATGTAAGTCCTAATAAACATGCACAATTTCTATGGTTGCATTGGTTCCCTTCAGCTAATTAATCTGCTTTATTAGCAATAAATACTTACACAAGATCCCAGGCAGAAATGTATTCTGTTTAATTGAAAATATTCTCAATATTATATAAGTCAGCTTCCACAACAGTAGCAGGTTTAGAGTCACATTTCAATATTCTTCAATGAAGTAATGCTGAAATTTTTGCCGGTGGCAAGTACTTAAACTGTTTATTAAAATATACTGTTCTTACAAACAAGCAGACCTCAGATATTGTGATCCATGCCTTTGTTTCACAGTGCTCCCCCAGATAAATTGGCAGGTAGAAGTAAAGAGTAGAACTCAACTGAACAAAACATTCAGCTGCCATAGTGATGAAAGCAGCAGGAACAGAAGGCAATAAAATGAGTTTTGATAAATGAAAAAGCTTGCATCCAGAAAGAAACACGAACAAGCACCTGACGACATGGAGACAACCAAGCAGCTTAACCCAGCACATTAAAACAGACTTACATTTTTTTTCAGTCATGTCATCATACTGACAAGTGCTTCTGGGAAGAAAGATTGTAGAAAAAGATGGAGGTGAGAAGCCAAAATAAACTCAAAACATACCAGAAAAAAAAAAAGAACACCAAAACTCAAAATGTTTTATCCTATCTCTTTTTTGACACAATTTTTTAAATGTTTTAGGGAAACTTCAGAAATGTCTAAAATATTTTTTTTCAAATTCCTTTACTTTCATTTAGGAATGGCCTTTGATTTCAAGGGTATTTTTTGAAATGGTTTGTGTGTCATGATGTAATTCAGAATAACATGTTTAAAGGATCTGAACAATTTTCTGCAACAGTACATCCCTAGAGAATTTCAAGATGCCTTGATTAATTTTTTCCTGAACCAAAATGAAATCAGATTTGCCAAAAATCAGAACTGAGTGTACATTGTTACTGAAAAATAAACAAAACAAAACAAAAAAAAAAGACGACAATAAAATCGGCATGATTTTAAGGGGGAAAAGGAGATCTCCATGCATCTTTCTTTCTTCTGACACAGATCTCACCCTGCCTCTGCTTCTGCAAAACCTCCTACACTCTAATCTCTGCAAGAGGATTGTTCCAGCTCTTAGATGAATTGCCTTTATTTTGTAGGGAAATGCACATTAAACCCTTGAATGCTCTCTGATTTTTCTGTAGACAGAAATATGTACCTTAAACAGAGGTGTGCAAATTCATAAACCTTCCCTTCATATTACGTGTGTGAAAGAACAAGTTGCTAACCATTCTAATGAGTTAGAATTTAATTTTCATGTCCTGTAATCCTGCCATGCAAACCAGTATAAAAGGAGGTCTCTTCCCAGTGGCCTTCTATGTAAGAAAGAGAAAACCATGAAATCCACTTGTTTATCAATGCAGTTGACCACATAGCTGCACCATAAAGACTGAAAGGGGAAAAAGAGCTTTCCAGAACCATGTTATATAAGACAAAAGAGATCAGTTATATAGCAAGTCAAGTACCAAAAAAACACCATGAAGTTTCTGCAGGGGGAATGTTATAAAATCCTATGTGATAAAAAAAAAAAATAAATGCTGTCTGCGCATGTTTCTTTAAATCATCTCACTCCAGGTAAATTTAAACCCTCTAATCTTAATATATATATTGTCATTTTAGATATTAAACTACTAAATGACTCACATTGACAGAGCTGGAAAAAAACATGAAAAAGGCTGAATCCTGAAGAATATTAAACCAGTAAGTTATCAGCAGTGATGTAAGAAATGAATATTCATGTAGGAGATAATATTCTTGTGAATAGATTAACGGGTGGAGATAGGTGCTTGGTTTTGTATTTAATTTTCACTCTTTCTCAAATGAAAGAATAATCTCATATCTATGCACATTGCTTAGACTGGAATTTACTCAAATTTGAATAGCTGCAAATATCAACATCTTCAGTAAAGTTTGTTTTGTAAAACGGGAGGTTGAAAGTTAAAGGAAACATTAATCTGGAATTTAACCATTTAAAAAATATATAAATTGGAAGTCATTCTAGCCAGTTTGGCTACGAATCATTCTGGGAGGACTTTTTTTTTTATCTTAATTTCTGCTATTTATAGGTCACAAGTCACACACTAAGAACAGTATAATACCAGTAATACCTATAAAAATAGCAATATGTAATCAAGTAATAATAGATAATCCAGAGTATCCAGCCTTAGCAGTCTTCCTAAATTTGCAGTCACCTTTTCTAGAATTTTTTGAAATAGTTTCTGGATGTCTGGAAAAGGAAAAGCTGCGTATAAAGAAAATAATAAATACCACATTTCAGCTACACACCGTATTGTGTAGTCTACTACAAGCACATTGCTATCAAAGCAAGAGAAAGAGAACAAGAAAGGAAGTTTTGGTCTTCTGACTTCTTAAATACTTAGCAAATGCATCAGGACCTGCCACGTAATCCAAATACTTTTAAACAGAGAGTAGCTGGATTAAGTTCATATTTTTTTAAAATATGTGCTTAACTGTTTAGATAACGAATTCTAGGGAGGCACTGATACAAGAAGAAGTTGTAAATAACAGTTAAACATCTCACTCCTTGTAATGCCTTGCAGGAAAATGTGAAACGAGAAGGTGGGATGGAGCTCAGTAACCCACAGAAGACAAGGGATTTGAAAGATATGGAAACACCTATTAAGGGAAGATTATGTACAAAACTTGAGTGCAAACACAAAATTTTAGGAATGACAAACTATAAGCAAGAGCTCTTGCTGCCATTTGAGCTGCTCTGAGATTTTCGTAAATAGTAACGGTAAGAACTAGAACGCTGTTGATTGTGGAGTATCAAAGACCCACTCCAGTTCTGGTGAAATCTGAAGACCTTTATTGTGCATCTCGCATCTCTTTTATAGTCCACTGAGTGCTAAGCAGTAACTTTCCATTCTCATACTTCCTTGTCATCCTGATTCAGTAAAAATACTAAGGGTTACAAATATTTACATTGTTTGGTCTGTCTTTGAGTTGCACATCCTGCTTTATCTCGCAAACCACCCGCTTTGTTTTGCTAACCGATCTTTACACTTCATTGTTCTCTTTACCATTCCCAAGGCTTAAGCAGGACCAGTGCAGTAATGCCTGGATCCGTTCTGTTAACTATTTCTATCCCGTCACCCACTGTTGATGATTTCATGTAGATTAAGGCAGGTAATCAAAACAAAGCTCATTTCTTACCATCTTTGGCATTAGTAACTTTCTGAACTTCATTTTTATGCCTTTTAGACTGTGTATTTTCATGCCCCGTGTTTCTTCTCAAATTGCATGGCCTGGTGGGGTTTTAGCTCCGATGAGCATAATAGTCCTGGTCATCTGGTATGTGTCTGCATTAATGCTCTGATCACCCTTCAAATAAAACCTGAATATGAAAGTAACAGAGGCTCTGCTGTCATCACCAGTAAGCTGTTCGGTTTGGTTAACAAGAATAATGCCTGCAAAGAGCATCAACAAAGGCACACTCACTTAAGATTTTGGTTTTGCTGTGACACAAGTGAATAGATAGTGCTGTGTAACTAAATATAGATAACCAGAGTTCTTTTCAGAGGTTAATTCCATTGTATGCCTGGCCTCACACCAGGAGACTTGTCATTGTGTGCAGGACAATGAGTTATTGAGGCTGAGTTATGCCCTCTTCATCCATAGGTAGCTTTTTGTAAACCCGTTGATATTTGTTTGGGAAATTGCTTAGTCAGTAATAAAAGAAACATGCAGTTGTTAAATATTTGTGGTTAAGCATTGTCATAGAAGACACTTTCAGAAGAGATCCTATCATAAGAAGACACTTTCAGAAGAGATCCTATCTCAAATTACACTTGTAGGAGTATGTGGTAGTTTCATGTTTTCTGAACTAGATTTTCTTTAAAGCATGCTATAGTGTTTTTTCCTGATCTGTCTCTTTCCAGGTATTACAACCTCTAATGGCCTTTTGTACAAAAGTCAGTCTTATGTACAAGATGAAAGACAGCTACCTACATCTTTGTATCTTCTGTTAGTTCCATGCTCTGCACCAATTCAGAGCCAGAGTTCTTTGTTCTCACATGCTTCTGTGTGTTTCTTGTATATTTCTTTGGGACCTTCAATTCATTCTTACTGCATTGCCTTTACCACCCACCTCCCCCTGGTTTTTGAAAGCAGATGGAAGAAATTTTATTTTCTCTAGAGTTTGTACTTCACTCTTTCAATTGCATCATGAGGCGGAGCTTTGCAAATATTGTTAGCCAAAACTGCTGTAGGAAAGCACTGGTACCGTGCCAGCAACAGGCAAATTTTACTTCAAGTGTCTGACACTAAATCTATCAGAATTACCACCACCCCATTTACCCTGTCCACAGATCCCCTGCAGTTTCTCCTGGGAGAACTGGGCCACTCACACACCTCACACTATGCTTCTCCGCGAGGAAGAACAACCAATATTCTTCTTTCCAAATTAAATACAAGATGAAGTATTTAAAACCAGAAAATCTCAGGATAAGTAGCATTAGGGTTTGAGCAAGCTATAAATTCAGGTCACTTTGACTAATGAAAGAATTCTAAAGACCATGCTCAACTGCTAATAAATCTGAGAGTATTTTTACCTTTCAGGTTAGAGTCTTTAACGAGAAGTAAGTTGAGAAAGCACAATAATATATGGTGGAAAATTAGGTATACTACTGAGACCAGCAGGGACATTCCAGAGCTGAAAACAGAAATCACAGTGCTAAAGCAGTGAATCATTTAACTCTCCTCTTCTGTATGTCTGTGCTTGGTTACTGCTCATGAGTCCTGCATCTTTTCCTCAGGACATTTGAGCAACCATATTTTGCATTCATTGCCTACCATCAGCCTCCCACACTTGACATTCTGGTCAATTAGGGCACCAAAGCACAGTTCTTGGAGTAATAGCCTGAGCTCTGCATCCCCCTCAGACCACATCTATCTGGGTGCTGCCCCCAGGTATAGGACCAAATGAAACAACCAGCTCTTCCAACACCAGACTGGAAAGTTTAGCTTTATCTAATTATGAAAAAGAAGTTAAATTTTCCATTGAAGAGGGAAAAGGTATCTCCAACTTTATCTTGTGAAGAAAGAAACTGAGACAGACACAGTCAGCGTATCTGAGATTATTCCTGACTTCATGTCTCCAGCTTTCACTCACAACCACCCTTCAGTCCTGCAGCCCTTGCATGGGTACATTCCCAGAAATACTCTAAAGAATAATTAGCTAGGCACTGTACTGAATCCCCTGTAATGGTAATGTACTGACTACAGACAGCACATTATCTAAGATCAGAACAAACAAAACATCAGGAGCTATGTACCAAAACCGCTTAAGGAATTTGTCCGTGATCTGAAAACAGACATCATTGGAGGCCAGCTGTATTGTGATGTTATTCTCAGATTTATAATGAATATGTATAAATTAATGACTATTACATATAATATGAAACAGAAAAATACTTGATATGATGTAACTGACATGTAATTAGGCTGTACTAACCATGAAGTCTCATCAGACATGATTTTGTTTCCATTCTATTGTTCAGTCCTCACCGTTAATCTGAGATACAGCATGCAAATACTAATTAAGGGACATATATTTGCCCAGGAACTGCAGCAGAGACCTCTGAAGCTGCGGCATTTACACGCTGACCTGGAAAAATATTTCAACCACAACATAACAAAATGACCATCTTTATTTACAACACATTTTACTCTTTCATTACCTCCACAAGAATATATGAAGGAATGGATTTTTAATGCAAGCAAAGCCACAAATTCTTGCTGCAGGCTAGCAGAGAGCAGTACGCATGGCTGAGAGTGTGAGTCTGCAGCCAAAAGAGAATCAGTTGTCGTTACTGGAGGAATTTGGCAAAGCAAAACATAGTTTAACTACTTTTTCCCTACTTTTGTCAGACCAGCGCCTGACAGCATGCCACACCAAAACATCTCATAACAATAAAGACACATACTGGTGCATTTCATGTACAACCAATGCAGAATGAATTGTTAGCATCATGTGCTTTATTCACTTCTGTTCAAAATGCCATCATAATTTCTGTAAAGAACAGTATTATTTTGTGTCCTGGAAAGAATTTAATAACCTCCTCAAAATTTGATTTGCTGCTTACAGAATTAAACTGTGATCACTAGACCTCAGCAAACTGGATAAATGCTATATAAAAATGTCAAATTTAACTATTTAAGCAGTGTTTGTAAGAATATCAGATTCAACTCTACCTACACCAAAGTGCTTTTGCACCTTTGCAAGTCATTTGGGCATTTTTGCTTAGATTTTGAAGTGTGCCTCATATTGCTTGGGGAAACATTAAAATTTTATAGTTTTC
Organism: Lathamus discolor; assembly: GCF_037157495.1. NCBI lineage: Eukaryota > Metazoa > Chordata > Aves > Psittaciformes > Psittacidae > Lathamus > Lathamus discolor. The sequence continues at coordinate 51,401,257 of NC_088909.1, read as the reverse complement.
AAGATTATTTCTACCTGAAATTTATCTAGGCATTGCTAAGTCTGCTTACATGCTATGTGACAGACAAACCATTGGTAAATTTCATCTACCTACAACCTACAATAGAAAAACAGCTTCTTTTACTCACAAAGCGACAAAAGTGTTATAAACGCAAACCTTAAGCAGCTTTTGCTTAGTCATAATCTAATGTGATTGATTCTTAGAGCACATTGATTTACTTGAGTATCTTTTGCTCTGTCAAGCCATGATATTTTCTCCTTTTAACTGTCTGGAATTTTTCAGTTGAAAACTTTAGCGAAATTTTATATTTTATATCAAAACGCACCACAGATTTTCTCTCTGAAACAAACCTGGTGGAGGTGTGCTCACCATGCTGCTCACTGATGACAACATCAAATGATGAATAAAGACTGTATCACGAATGGCGGTGCCATTCACATTCGTCTTATGCTGGGTGCATCTACATGAATTAGTGTTTTCAAATTAATGTGTTCTTGTTCTTTGTACATCATCTGTTACTGATGTCACCTTGCAAAACAGAATTGTGATTCTCAAACAGGACAAACTTGGGTGTACTGTATTTCATATTTAACTCTACTTACACACACCAAAGTTCACTTATACAATTAAAACTTATGTAGTTTTAATATAAAAACATGTTATAACTCCTTTCCAGACATTGTGCATAGGTTTTTCAAAAATATCTTTTGGAGAAAAAATAATATTCTTCTGTGAAGCAGGTATTTTCTATTTTTTTTCCTTAGTTTTATTTCCTTAAGAGCCTTTTAACCTTTCATGAAAGGGGATTTAGTGTGTTAATTCACTCTGTAGATTAACCTTATATATTGTTCAACAAAATTTTACACTAAAACAAGAAGTGTTTCATCACAATTGAAGCAAGAAGTGGGCTAGAGGTGTACTACACAAATCAAGATTCAGTTCACATTAACAGTGTAGAAGGTTGCCTAAGAAATATGATACAGCCACAAGTTACTTGCCCAGTAAGTTAAAAGACAGCCTCAAGCACCCACTTAGGGTTGCTAGCCTGACAGTCAAGTTGACTCTTGGGATTTTCTTAGCAGCTAATCAAAGCAGTAGAAGTGAAATAGGTAAAGGACTGGATACTGTGAAAAGAGCAAAATGGAGACAAAGAGATTGGACAGGACTTGCTTGTTGCTAACCCAGGTGGGTTACAAACTCATTCCTCACTCCAATCACACTATCATTCTGATTTCCTACATAATAAGGAGAAATTAGGATCATTGCACTCCAGTAATTCCTTGATGAAGAAATACCACTCCTGAAATTAAAAAGCAATAAGGAAAATTAAGTAAACAAATTCCTTTTTTGTTTGTTTGTCTTTGTTTCTCTTTATTTTTCATTCCTGTAAATTTCAATAAAAGCATACAGCAGAGATTCGTGAGTTGCCAAACATGAAGGAAGCATTGAGATTAGGTAATCTCACTCCAGACTGTGCAGTGGGTGACACATCTTCACAAAGAAAGGGGACAGCACATGTAATCAGAGACCTCACAGCCTCACATGGTTCATTTATATTGGTGCCAAACTGCACATCTTTGAAGATCTAATCTGCCCCCACTGTACAATACATAGTGCAGAAACACAGGAAGGGGCCATCCACAAGTTGAAGTTGTGATGGTCCAGTTTTTTGATAATTGGAAGTACTTTACTTGTTATTTTAATCCTGTGTACCTGGAGTTGATCCTTTCAAAAAGTATTCCTCAAAGCCTACATTGAAGTTGTAGACTAAACTTGCATATACCGAGGATAGGGATGCTTCCACTGCTCACCCCTGGTGAGCACCTCAGTGGTCCCACATGATTTGGGAGGAGAGGTTTGTGACACCCAGGCCTGTGCAGGATCAGGGTACATGTGCATCTGTGTGCGCATGCCACTGTGCATGAGTGCATGTCTGTGCACAGGCTGGGCTAGACCTTCTTGCATTTACTATTTTGTATGTGTTTCCTAATGTTTTATAAGTGGTTATTATTGTAGTTCATCTGTTGCATGTCAGGTATTGATCCAGAATGCATAGTTCACTGAGTTGCTGGTTAATTATGTCTCATTCATGCATTAGTAAATCCCTTCAATCCTGAGTTAGTATTTTGAATCCAGCATTTCTTTCCCTGTGATTCTCCAGTGAGAATTTCTGATATCCATTACTTTGCCATTTTCAGTGTATGAAAAAAAAATGAAATAGAAAAAGTGGCTATATACTATTTACAAATAACATATCTGGATGTGAATAATGAAAATGAACCCCCAGTCATTAGCAGAGGGATATGAATCTGATCGTATTAAAGACCAGTTCATTGCAAATCTGCTAACTCTAGCTCTCAGATGAGATGTATATTCACAGGTGAAAGGTCTAGTGTTTGGGGTGTTTTTCCCAACTAATATTGTTGAAAATTCATTACATAAAAAAGAGCACAAAAATGAGTGTACTATTTTTATGAATTCATAATTACTTTTTCAGGAGAAAAAAGTCCTTCTCCTACAAATCAGGCAAGAACAGCAGTGCTGTAATTCTCTTCCCTAGACTTCTTCACAGAAGGAACACCCCTTCTATGGTGGCTGATGTGTCAAGGTTCCTACATAAGAGGTAGATGAGTTTATCCCTGGAGTGGCAAGTACTTAGGCAAGATACTTTAACTCTGTTATTGCAACTCTACTATTATAAAGAAGGGTCTTTTCAGTTGTCTCCTGCGCTTAGATTATTATGGTTTGTGACTGCTTCTTGCTACATGTACATATTCTATTTAACACAGTTGGGACCCTAAATATTACTTTAAAATTACTTAAAAATTGGTTCTAAATAATTCACACTAGTAATTTGCCTGTTTCTCAGGTGAAAAACACATGATCACATACAAAGTGGCTGTTCCAAGGCTCTTCTGTTGGTCACACATGGACGAGCAACATCTGCTGTTTTCAGAGGCAAAAGTGATCTCTTTTTCTAGCTTGAAGAGAAATTATTTGTGATAAGGCACAGCATCACATGAACTCACGGAGAATATCAGCTGCAATTTCAGTCCCCATGTCATCACAGTTTCTCATTTTATCACTGCTTAGGAACTTACTCTAGAACTATCATTTCTAAGCTCCATTTCCAGATATCGACTATTGTCATGTATCTTTCTTACCACTATTTATAGTCTTACCGCTGCTGCTACTTGCACAGTCGTACTCGCACATCTCTAGACCTGTACAAAAGCTCACAAAAGCCCGTGAAAGAAAGACTTTAAAGAGTGAAATAAAAAGTGAAAAGAGTTTCAGAAGACCAAGAAGGAAGTGAAAGTGAGGTCATAAAGACAGCATTGTCATCTGAATCCAGAGCCCGTGGGCAGTGGGAGGACTTCATTTGATATACCAGCCTGGGATATACTGCATGGCAAAGCAGCAGTTGAGTCAGAAGCAAAATTTAAACAAGTAAACCTGAAATTGATGCAGACGCACAGAAGGAAGGGCTATGAAAACTTGGTGGGCTCTCTCTAAGTCTGTTTTCTTTTTCAGAATTTTCCTGTAGTAAGAAAACCCTTCTTTGAAGCTCTTCCAAGACAGCTTCTTTGAGGAAGATGTTAAAACCTGCTAATTGTCAAGACCATCCCTCTGACTGTGGATTTCTGCCACAAAATAAACAGAGCAAGCAGCAGAAAAAGAGAGGGATAGCCGTGTTATAATCCTTGCTGATTTTGTTTTCCACCAGCAGCTTTTGAGAAGATCCCAGGTAGCGTATACCACACCTATCTTCTATGAAACAGATTATTGTATTCTTCTGAACAGTAATGCTCACCATCATGAAGGAAATAAAGCTAACATATCCAAAGCCTTTTGGCTAGTTTCTGACCTCCTTTTCCTCACTTTTATGCCAGCCTGACCTTCACTGGGCCCTCACTGGTTTCAGAGGTATCACAGTAACCAGGTTGGAAACGCAGTAATTGAGGGAAATGCTTTGAGACTAATGACAGCTGAAGCAGATATGATTAGCTTGCAGTTAATGTGAACAATTCTGATATGATCTCTGGAGTTTAGGATGATAAAAGGCAAATTAAATGTTTTTCTTTAATTATTCAGTGATAGTCTGTGGTGGGTTGTCGCTGTTGAACTCCATAGCCACCTGCCATAAAAACTGCCAATCACGGCTACAACTGATACTGGAGAGCTTAGTTCATTTTTGCACTCATTCACTCACCAAACTTAAGAGTCTGGGTTATGATGAACAGACTGTGTCAAGAGAAATAACTAGCCTAAGGGGGAGGTTGCACTATTACCTCCAGTTTTTTGGGGGTTTTCCAGCTTGAATTCCTGTATTTAGCTAAATGAAATTTCTTCTAAGAATGAGCATCAGTCAAAACCTCTTTGTCAAGACAACTTTCGTCACAGAATCCCAACGTCAATTACTTTTTTTTAATCAGCTAATCAACAGGAAATGATGACATGTTTACTTTGTGAGATTTTGAATAGAGATAATTATAAATTGTTGTACTTATACTAACTCATTTAAATCCTAAATTAGGAAATCTTACTCTGATAGATGTAACCAAGCTAGTAAGAATAGAAATTGATCGATCTGTAGCAAGCAGAATAGATTAGTAGAAAGAAATAGATTGATTTTTAGCAAGCAGAAAGCCCGATGACAGAGTTTATTTAGAGAACTTAGAACACTGGCAAAAGGGTTCCATATTTAAAAAAATTATATCAGGGTTCTTCACCATTGTAACACTAACAATATAATTAATTCCCACTCCTCCTCAAGGTTTCCTACATGATGCTTTTTCCATTATGCTTCTGGAGCATAATAGAACTGCTTTGCACGTGCATTTCAGCTAAAGAGCACCCAGTCAGTGACTCTAGCTCTTCCAAGTATCAGATACACCATGTGTGAAGGAGGTGGCTGATCTAGAGTAAATGCTGTAGAGACAGCTGTAGAGACTCCCAGGTGGACAGTCACACAGTGAGAAGCAAGGCAAAGAAGTACTGCACAGGGGTTTCTGCAGCATTTCAGACCACCAGAAATCTCTCACGCAGACGTATGGTAGCACTAATTACCTAATGGCTGCTAATGGTCTCTAATTCTGAAGCTGACATCATTTTCCAGAAGTTTTAACCTCTAGTTCTGGATCTTGTCCCTAGGGAATACAAACTTTTTCATAAAGCTCTGTCAGTTTCACTCTGGTTCAGAAGAGGTTTCAAGGCCCATTTCATCATACATGCAGAGGAGAAAAAATGTAGGGCTATAGGTTCCCACCACACACCAACCAGTACTTGAAGTGGCTATTACTGCCTTCAGATGAACACCCTCAACACAAAGAAAAAAAAAATCACACATCTTTCTTCTGATTCAGTGCATCACTGGTTATTTCAAATGTGGCTGAACAGCCTCAACAAGCTGGAGGAAAGAGCTATCTCAGTCTTACAAGTCTATCCTTCATCAAACCTGGCCATGAAGACATGCTCTGAAGGGAGGGAGAAAAAACTGAATCTTGTCCATTAGGAAGGAAATTTGCCCAGCTCTCATTCATCCCAGATGAGAGCCCCAGGGAGGAAACTTGTGTCTGGTTTTACCATCACCTCACTGCATGGCTTGAAGGATAGTTGAAGCTTTTGCCTTTTAAGCAGGGCAATGAGGGTCAAGCTCAGCTGCACTTTCACAGCAAACTGGCTGGTGCATTCATTGCACAGCTCAACGCTCTAATCCCCAGATGTGCTCTCTTTTAAAGGCCAGGGATTTGCAGCATTTTGTTTCACATCCCTGGAGATGTTTCTTTTACTGAGTGGCAAAAGCAGTTTTCAGCACTGCCTTCCCCTGAGATAACCATCCAAGTTCCCACTCCTCTGTCTTTCCTCATTCATACGTATCATCCAAAAAGTCAGCATCCTCCAATGGCTCCCAACCTAACATTTCTTTTCTTCCTGCAAATAGAGTAGCTGTGTTTAATTTTTGCATAATGATCAGCTTATTCAGGAGTTTCATCTTTACCTCTTATTTGCTATTTTCTGACCCTTTATTTGAATTCCTGCTGTATTATACGTTTAAATCCCTCACTCATTCTTATAATATGTCCCTTTCCTTTCTAGTCACCACCTTTTTCTGTCATGCTGCTTCTCTGAGATTTCTTTCTGGGGTGCTAAATGACTTTCCTTTTCTATTGACTAAGCCAGTTTTAAGGTCCTTTTTAAACCATTATTTTCCGATTGCAGCCACTGATTTTTCTGATGTTCAGCAGAATCAGCACAAAACATTTTAGCAGCCTCTCACAATGATCCAAATAATAAGGGACATCCATCCTTGGGTTTCACTTAATAACACCTACAATAACCCTAGAACATCTGTAATACATTACCCATTGTCCTGTGAACTGGAGGAGCACTCTTCTTCCACAGGGAAGTGCCTATAACACAATCTGTTTCCTACAGTATAACCACTTACCTTCTGACATTTCTGTTTTCCTCCTTCCCTGTATCCAGCCTGTTTTCCTTTTGTTTTAAACAATGTACATAATAATATTCACCACCAGTCACATATATTACACAGTCTTTTTGCAAGTCTGACAGAAGAATTCGGAAAGATTGCTTCATGGAGGAAAAAAGCCCCCGTATTACTCTGGTTTATATCTCCCTACCCTCTGCGCTCCAATAGAATTCTATAAAACCTAAAATATTTTGTTAATTTGTAAGGAGACATAAGCCAGAGCCAAGAGTTTAAGAGCCCTCTTCTACTTGGTCTATCAATGCATAAAAAATAAAATTAAATTTAAAAAAGAAAAAAGACACACACACACACACACACAAAAAAAAAAGAAAAGGCAAATCACCAGAGAAATTGACACTATTGTATTTCCTTCTGGCAAGTTTTTCTCCATTCAGACCTTGATAATCCATTCAGTCCTTTAAGGTTTTTCAAACAAAAAACAAACCCACTTTTTCTAACACGATACTTAAATATATAAGCACTCACATCGATGCATATAGGCAACCATCCTTATATAAGCCATTCTTCTATGGAGACAGGCTGAGTTGGGCTTGTTCAGCTGAGAAGAAAAGGCTTAGGGAAGCCTTCCAGTAGCTTTCAGTACCTAAAGGGGGCCTGCAAGAAACCTGGGGAGGGATGTTTTACAAGGGCGTGCAGTGATAGGACAAGAGGGAATGGCTTTAAACTGACTGAGGGGAGATTTAGATTAGACATTAGGAGAAGAACTTTACTAAGACAGTGGTGAGGCACTTGCACAGGCTGCCCAGAGAAGCTGTGGCTGCCCCATCCCTGGCAGTGTTCAAGACCAGTTTGGATGCGGATTTGAGCAACCTGGTCAAAAGAAAGATGCCCCAACCCATGGCACCATATGAGCTTTAAAGTTCCTTCCAACCAAATCCATTCTATGATTCTGGGCTTCACGGCTACCAAGCCATCGAAGTAAATGGAAGGCCAAACTTGCAGTAGACCAGCAAAGGCACTGAGGCACCACTAGCTCCCTATGCTTGCAATTCCTTTGACATTCTCCCCTCTGAACCAGACTTAACACTTTTCTCTGTGCACCCTTTTCTTCTGGAAACAATTTCCATTTGTTTTCATAATGATTGGGGTTTGAGGTGGATGGTTGTTCTGTGAAAATTTTGTCAGTCAAGATGGCTAGGAGAACGCTTGTATGGGTTTCCCAATAGAAATGCCACTTGGGGGTTTTACACTTTTAAGACTCTGACACACCAAGACATTCCTCGAACAAATAATTTTAAGTTCTGAGGGAATTTAGCACCAAAATTTTAGCATTTCAGGCAGCAGAAGAGCAAGATACTGATGTCCTAAATTTTGAAACACAATTTATCAAGGTCTCTGAGTTGTGATATATGTCCCACCCTTTTTGCATAACTGATCATTAAAGCTTCATGAATTCAAGATGCTAAATTCCCTCATGCTCCCCTGACAGCAACACCAGGAGTCAAAATTTAGCTGTCTGAAAGTCAGCAAAATTTTACAAGAAAGCTTGTTTTCCACTTCTTTTGCATTGCTTTAGAAAGACAAGTCAAGTCAGGCAGGAAAGAAATTCAGGCTCTTTTTCTCTGGGGGCTATTATCTTTTATTCCAGTTTCTCCTACATAGACCATCACTGTGCTACGGGATAATACTGTGCACTATGCAGTGTAAATAAATCATAGAACATATAGAAGATAATCTCCCAGAAAAATCCAGCTTAGTGACTTTTCAGTAATACCAGTATCACCTGATTGAAGATTATTAATTTTTGTTCAGTTTTGGAGGTAATACTTTGCAAGTTATTACTTGGGAACTGCAAGTTTAGAGAATTTTTCAAGGAAAATTTGTAAGTTTTCTTTCTAGAACCCCAAATGTTCTTTGCTACCATTGCTAAGATTTGTAGCCCTGTCCTGTACAGTGCAAATAAAAATACAGAACTTTTCGGGGAAACTTTATGTTGGTCTGCTGTTTTGCCATGCAAATAAACATTATACTAACAAAACAAAAAAAATAAAAAAATTAAAAGAGAGAGCTTGCTTTCCAAGTGATTATATTATTATTACCTATATATTAGCTTATGTATACACTTTTATATATTACATGTAAACCTTTATATTACCTTTTATTACCTTACCACAGAGAAGACAGTTAAACTTCAGTTTGGTCAAGTGTGGTGTTCCTCTAAAAGGAATGCAAGTACTAGCTTTTCTTCTTGCCTACAGGCAGTAACAATTCCTGGTAAGCCAAACAGTCATGTATCGCTGAGTCCAGAAAATGAATGTTAGTAGCCAGTACTGTCAAAAGTTTCTTAAATTGTGTCTAGGGGTTATAAGACAGGGTAAGAAAAATCAAGACATCACAACTGGGAATAATGACAGTAAGAGATCAATTTTGACATATTCATTTTCTTTTGAGAGACTAACAAAAAATAGATATCTATTTATGGACAGCAAGACTGTGTCTTGGTTTGTGCCTACATGCAGTGGACAAATCTAGTGGGCACGCACCTCATAGCTGATAAAAATTGTAATGTGTACATGACCACTGCATAGACTTCTCTCTTCCTTGGAGAGACAGAGGACAAATCATACGATCATAGAATCATAGACTACAGTTATAGTCGGAAAGGACCTTAAGATCATCCAGTTCCAAACCCCTGTCATATGCAGGGACACCTTCCACTAGACCAGGTTTCTCAAATCCCCATCCAACCCGGCCTTGAACACTGCCAGGGATGGGGCAGCCAGAGCTTCTCTGGGCAGTCTCTGCCGGTGTCTCACCATCCTCACAGTAAAGAACTTCTTCCTTATATCAAATTTAAATCTCCCCTCTTTCAGTGTAAAACCATCCCCCTTAACCTGTCACTTCATGAAAAAGCCCCGAGCCAGCTTTCTCCCAGTCTCCATTTAGATACTGGAAGCTGCTGTAAGGTCTCCCCTGAGCCTTCTCTTCTCCAGACTGGTGAAGCCCAGCTCCCTCAACCTGTCTTCATAGGAGAGGTTTGCCAGCCCTCTGATCATCTTCTTAGCCTGCCTCTGGACTCTCTCAAGAAGGTCCATGTCCCTTTTGTGTTGGGGGACCCAGAGCTGGATGTAGGACTCCAAGTGGGATCTCTCAAGAGCACAGTGGCAGGATCACCTCCTTTAACCTGCTGGTCACTCTTCTTTTGATGCAGCCCAGCACACAGTTTGTCTCTGGGCTACGAGCACATGCTGAAGCCAGCTCATGTTCAGTTTCTCACCACCCAACTCTCTCAGGCTTCTGTGCCTGGGATTCCTTCTCCTCAGGCTGATCTGAATCACTTCTCTGCCCAACAGGTAGCAGTGCCTAGGATTGTCCCGACCCAAATGTAGGACCTTGTACTTGGCTTGGTTGAACTTCATGAAGCTGGCACTGGCCCACCTCTCAAGTGTGTCTAGGTCCCTCTGGATGGCATCCCTTCCCTGCAGCGTATTAACCAAACCGCACAGCTTGGTGTCATCAGCAAACTTTCAGAGGGTGCACTCATCTTCCTGGAAGGTTTTGATCATGTGTACAAGCACTTAAAGCAATAACTGAACCTAAAATGACAGTGACATTTTCTTCACGGATAGTTGTTTCAGCTCAATATTGTTAGCACTATGATCTTCAAATCACTTCTGACAATGAACGTCATAATTGCCAGTAGGTTTTTAATGGTGGATCCACTGCCTTATTTGTCAACATAGATACTTGTATAACATGGCAGCATCCTAGTGTGTTTAGAAAAGGAAAGAATATCAAGGCATCTGTGTAATTAAGTGCGATGATCTTACATTGCAGGAGGGCTACTATTCCAGCCAGTTTGCTAAATACTGGACTGGGATTGCAGCTCTGTGTTTGTTTATCCAATGAACATCTGCACAGAAATCTGATATTGCAGTTTGCCAGGAATTTTTCCTGGAAGGAAGCTGAAATATTTAGCAGTTTGATCAATCTGTTTCTCTGCCTCAAGAAGTGTATAGAAGTGTGTCAGTTCTTGTTATTTCAGCTACAGTTCTTGTATATCCTCATCTAGCTGCTGATGTAGCAATTTGCATAAACTCCTACATAGCTTAAATAAGGTGCTGATTTGGCAGTCCAGACAAATCCATACGTATCTTAAACAGGACTCTCAGAATCTCCTGAAGTTTGTTGATGCTTAAGAGCTTAGCTGTTAGTAAAGTTTTTTAGGGAAAAGGTCTTTTCGCATAAAAGCCACTGGCAACTTTGCTACAAAATTCAATCAACAGAAAAATGAAAACTGCCTTTGGAAGGTTATATTTCCATGTGACCTTATGTTATGTAGATCAATGATGTTTGTTTCTGACTTAAGTCACCAGGAAGGGTCTTTGCTTATTCAAATACATGTACATTTTTGGTGGATGAATCATGTTGAAACACCACTTTTGGCTTCTTTCTCTCACTTAGAATCAAACAGGAATAACTTGGACCTTTCCGGACAACTTCATGCATGTAGCTGCACTGAAATCTTGACTAGCAAGTCACTGTACCTATATATATCTCAGAAAGAAAACTGTAAGGTTAAAGGTAGGATTCAATGCAATGCCATAACAAAATATTATTGTCAAGTAAGAAAGCTGATTGTATGCCAAGTGATGGGTGCACGCCTGGATATACTCTTGCTATCAGCTTATTGATCCTGGGCCTCTCAAAATGATTCAGGGCTGTGGGAAAAGATATCCTTGGGCTGAAGAGCCACAAGAGCTAGTAATCTTAGAAAGCAAGTAATGGAGAAGGAACTTCATTCCCACTGTGTAAGGCGGCAACAGAAGGTGGTACCCATAGAACAAGGAGTTCAGGGTGTAAGTCACATCCCTTTCCTTGCAGTGCTACAGACACACACAGATAGTGATCTGAAAGTTGAGTCCAAATCTTATGATTCCTAACTGCACTGCAGCTTATTTAAGACTTCCATCTACAGGACTTTATCCAAATGTTATCATTTTCTTTAACCAAAATCCACAATGTAGAAGTGGGTCCTTTCTTGCTTATCCAACACCAATTTTCATCTTTCAGTTTCCTGGACAGATCAGCAAGTGAGAATGAGAAATTATAAGTCTTACAATTCTGTACAACAGCAAGAGCTGTCTCCAGACCTTCCTTTTCCCTTTAAACACACAAACATGAAATCTAACAGAAAGATGCAGGTGAAGTTGCTCTGTCATTTACAGCTCCCTATTCTATCTGAAAATGTGTTTTGCCCTTTATGTACCTCTTTATAAATCAGTGTAAGAACTCTCCAGCTAGGAATATGCATGTACTATTATAAAACACACTACAATTTTCATAGGACAGAGAAACTGGATAAAAGATTGGTATTTTTTCATTTTATCATACTTTTGCCCACTTACCTTGAAGCCATTTCTTTCCAGCCTGGAACACCAAAATATAAAAAAATGAGAAGCTGGTAATAACAGTCCTTGGAAACCATGACCCAGATGTAGACAACTTATAGAATGTTTCTGTCTTTCCTTATTCAGGAAAAAAGAAATATGCAGTGTCTTTCTACTTTCTCATGCTATGCAAGCTTGGAAAGATCTATAACCTAAAGCAGTTAAGAAGCTATTCAAACTGTAGAGAAAAGCTAGCCACAACCAGATTATTGCATTTGCAAAGATTGCTGGAAGGACTTCTCACTCTTCAACCTCATAAACAAATGAAGAAAGATATCTGCTTCAAGTCCTGCAACATAAGCACCTGAATACTCAAGATCCCAGCTGAGACTGATCCTTTATTCACCTGTATTTGTATATTCTTACTGAATCGCAAGCTAGCACCTCCCATATTTGAGTAAGAATACGACTTCTGAGCACATTTCTGGCACTTCTGAAATATAAACCATCATGAATGCCAGAGAATTTTTATCTATTTATCACCACACATACAAGATAAAGACAATGGACCCAGCAAATTTCTGGACAGCTTTAGAAATTAGAAATCTCCAACTCTAAGATCAGAGTTTTCTAAAAAGAGAGGCGAACATAGTTCTTCACTGGCTTAAACTCATGAAATCCTCAGGAATGGATATGTTTCCATCTACAGGTAGGTGCCCAGTGCAAAACAACCACCACCGCACTACAGAACTGAGCGTCACGCATTTGTGATGTGCCTTTCTACTATTTCACCTTGTCAGGGTCCGATTGGAGAAAAGCCCCAGTGCCAGACCCTGTTTCGGTTTGTGATCCCAAGAGTGAAATCAAGACATAAACAAGGTCAAGTACCATCATTGGACAGTTTGTTTATGACAAATTACAAAAAGACAGTTATTATAAAAAAGGAAAATTATTGTAATAAAGTGAATAGTAATAGGACAGTTTGAAAACAAGGTAGAAAATGAAGCAAGAATATGGGGTGCAGAGAGGGAGAGAGAGAGCTGGTCACCACCATGGATCCAGCGGTGTCCCGGGGATCCATTGTCAGATCAAAGTTCATAGTCAGTATCGGAGCAGAGTGTCCCCTGAGTCCATGGTGGTGGGAGTCCTCATGGAGGCATCCTTCTGGAGTCCTCTTGAAGGTACCCATTTTGGCAATGTTTTACTCCCCCTTTTCTCATGAGTTAGGGGGAGTACCTATGTTCTTCATGTCATGTATTCCTGTTCCTGGTGGACCAGTTTTTCCTGGTCTTGCAGCTAGCTCTTCAACTGCACTTGTCTGCACCTGTATAAAGCAGCTCTTTGGGTAATGGGTAGCAATTCCTCACATCCAGTCCTCGAGGTAATGGAGTCAGGTTTTTCTCATTCATCCCTCAGGCAACAGATGGTGGAGTCCCAGTTCGGCTCCTCACACGCTTCTCGCAGCCATTGGATGAAAGAGTCTTATCTCAACTCCTCCCACCCATATCTGAGCAAATGGTCATTGGAGTCCCATTTCAATTCCTCACACCAATCCTTGAAGCAATGGAAGGAAGAGTCTTACCTCAGCTCTTTCCCATTCATCCCTCAGTCAGTGGATAGTGGAGTCCCATCTCAGCTTCTCCTACCAGTCTTTGAGACAATGGACAGTAGAGTCTTATTTCAGATCAGTCTCTCACACACCTCTCCCCAGATTGAGGTTTTTCAGTGTGACTGTGGTGTAGATCTGCTGAAAGATGGTGTAGACCATGTAGATCTTCTGCTCTGCTTTTGCACCAGTTCTGGGTCTGGCCCAGGAATCAGTGCTGGCACTTGATCAGGGAAGTGGAGAAAAAAGCATCAGAGAATTTTATCTCCACAGAACACAGCAATCTTCAACTGTTCAACCAGCTGAAAGGAAAACATCTGTAATTGTGTAGGACTTCAGCACAGAGTATTTGTCATGTCCCTCAAGTCTCAGCATTTATTTTCTAATACAAATCCATGCAGTTGAAAAAGTGAGTAGGACCATGCTGGGAACTACACAGGTTACAACTACATACTGTGAACAGCCAAGGAGAGCCTCCAGTTTCCAAGCTGGTTGGAAAATGCTTGCTACTGTTGTTCCCAGATCTCATAAACCATGTGAGAGCAGTTACCTCCATGGTGGACAGAAATTATGTGGAACTTCAAAATAGGCAGATGGAGACCAGTTTCCCCCAGTGCAAACTAATATAATTATGTTGACTTTAAGGGCATATAGTCTAGTTGAACTTTTTGCCCGACAATAACCTTGATATTTTTGTTATGTAAAGCAATACAAAATAAAGATCTGATCTCAGTCTTAATATGTAAAACAAAATGTTCATGATAATGGAAAAACTAATCCTAAGATATTTTTTGGGTTACAGGCCTCCACATCAGCCCAATAAATCTGTTTACAATTCAATTTCAATACAGATCACTGGCATACCTGTCATTAGGTAACTCACACCAAAAAAAAATCATTAGTTGTAGTTTTTAGCTATTTGATATAGTTTTGTCACGTCTCAGACTTTCCCTCTTTCAGATTAACCATCTAGTTTACAGTAGTGGACCTTGTATAGTGGTATTGCATTGGAGACACAAGTAGGGATGTGGAGGCACCTTGAAGAGAAAACACAGGACATAGATCAGCAAACTATACCCTTCTTTGGGTGGTTTGTCCTGACCAGATACAGGCAGCACAGGATTTGTGGTGTCAGACTCACCAACAAGACCCACCAAGCCGTTAGGATGGTAGTGCATTATTAGAAATTAAAAGATTCTATCTTGCCATTTCATCTTGATTCTGACTTTCCCTTTAAATTACATTGTCTCCTGTGCCCTGTTAAATTGATTTGTTATGCTAAATTTGTGCCAAATAAATAATGAGCTTCCTAATTAGCTTATGCTGAAGCAAGGCAATGATGAAATTATATCCAACTGTCTTAGTGTCTGGGGCCCGATGAAAAAAACACACTAAAGATGCTAGAAACTGTGCAACTCCTCGACACATTATATGCTACCATGTTGATTTTCAGTGCTTTGATGCTGTAGGAAAGCAGTTGCTTTGAATGCTTCTGAGAGCACAGAGCTTAGTTCTCATCACAGCAGTCTCACAGACAGCTGCAAACTACAGATGAAAATTTGGGATAAGCAGTGGAAGAAAAATGTGCGTTCACATATATCTCATGAACAAATAACTGACACATCCCTTTGAATTAATAATTAATAATTTATTTTGGTTTTACCCTAAATAATCCATAAACTAAGCTGACAGGCAGAAATAACCTAGGAACTCTGATGTTTTCAAGCTTTGAGGGGGATTCGAGTTCCAATCCCAGGTTGGAAATAGGGTCTCAGCATTGTACAGCACATATTTTCATTGGAAAATTTTGCCCGAATAGATGAAGAAGTAATCTTTGCCTCCACCTAGGACAATAGCAAAATCCTTGGTAGCCACAATCAGTTCAGTCTTTACCCCTAAGTTGAAGATCCCATAGATCACCTAACAGAAGAAAGAACCAAAACCAAGACTCCAGTATGTCTGTCTGCTGTCCTAGGTGAAACAATACCTGTCATATTGTTACTATGGCTATCGCTAGTATTTCTGCTTTTCACTATGTTATTACTATCAAAATTGCAAGTATTACTGCTAGTATTTACTTCCTAAAGGATTATTACTCTGATCAGACAGCTTCTGGTATGTTTTTGTGGTAACATTTCTGATCACATGTACATATATCTTTTGCTGCTCTTCTCAAACATTGTATTTAATGAGAAATTTGGAACAGCATAAATTTTTGTCATGAATTAGATGCTGAAAATAATGCAGATGAAGCAGAATAAGTACCAGCAACTTTAAGAACTAACGAAAGAACACATGTAATCTATCAGCCGTGACAAGTACTTTCTTCCTGCATAGGAGAAGTCTCATGGAAATACACTATGAAATGTAATTAGACACATGCAGTAACTCTTTTGTCAAGAAAGAGAAATACTTCTCAGCTGCTAGTGTTCACCATGAGATAAATAACCATATGGCATAGTTAGAAGCAGAATGAATCATAAAAAGGGGAACTATTCACCAGATTTAGCTAGGAGCTAGTTACATCTCACTAGCAGAAAGAAGACTTCATATTTAAAAAACATCTCTATTTTCTTCTCTCTTCATTTAATCTTTTTGGGTGAAATGAAGAGAGAAGTATGAATTGCTTGCCAACATAGTAGATACTTTAGTATAAAATTAGAAACATAAGATACAAGAATTTCTTTATTAGCCCAGATCAAAAGTCCATCTAGTTCAGTGTCACATCTCCAACATAAGCCAGAAACAAGCAGTAAGGTAAAGAATAAAAGAATGAAAGCAGGTAGTTTAGATTGAATACTACGAGAAATTTCTTCACCAAAAGGGTTGTCAAGCATTGGAGCAGGCAGCAGAGGAAAGTGGTTGAGTCACCATGCATGGAGTTATTTAAATTAGAGGTAGCTGTGACACTTAGGCTTAGTGGTGGACTTGATTTAGTGGTGGACTTGGCAGTGCTCTGCTAATGGTTGGACTTGATGACCTTAAGGGTCTTTTCCAACCTAAACAATTCCATGATTCTTTGATTTATAATAGTAGATCAGCCAGGAGTAAGGAACAGCTTTCCTTTGTTATACTGAGACATGGTGCTTCAAAATGTGCAATATTTTCTGGTCCTGGTCCTTGAGGAGCCCTGTCTGATGCTACTAACGCTCACATTCATGGGATCAGGGAAGTCCATTCAGAAATATATTGCTTAACAGTGACACAGATTAGAATAAATTCAACATAATCTGCCAAATATATATAGAATAGTGTATATACGTATATATATATAGGGCAATGCTAATGACGCTCAGAGGAGATATCTGAAAAAACTACAAGTTTCCTCTAAAGTATCAAATGTTGATAGTGTAAGATAGAAACACGTTTCAAAACAAGTGCATTGTATGCTTTGTCAAGACAGAAAAGTGCTGCAAAGCATGATCACAGCACAGCAGGTGCAATGGCAAATTTAGAGTTTATACATGTATTAATGCTATGACACAAGGAAGTTATCAGTGCATTAATTTTGCTAATGGACTTATTACTTTTTTTAAGGAAAAATTCCAGACAATGATAAATCTAGATGGTCAAATTAGTGTTCTAAAAACTAAAAGATAAAAGCAGTGAGAGAAAATAGGTCTCATCATGAAAAATATAAATTAACTCACAAGACATATTCAACATGTGATCTGAAGAAATTAAGTTGGTCCAGAAGACTAAGACCTTGTATTCAGTTGAAGAAAGATGAACTTTAAATCTACATAAAGTAGTTTATTTTAACTCAACATGTGTTCATATGTTTGCTGTAATGCTAATATATGATTCAGAAACAAACTTGTTACTGTTTACAAGGGGGTGCTATTGAGGGTGTTTTGCTGTTAACAACCTGATGACCACTATTCTCAAGGAATTTGATCATAGTCGAGTCATACTTTTTATTTTATTCGAGTTCTTTCTTTCAGGACATAACTTCGACACTGGCTGAGAATGGGAAAGAAAGTGTGAAATAGAGAACTGCACGGAAGGTAACTGAAAACTGAAGAACTAGCTGTGCAGAAATCAGAGTTAGAATAAGGTGAGCTATAAAGATATAGTTGGATGCCTTGATGTGCAGAACTGTTTGGCTGATAGACAAGGACTGTGTAACAAGACATATGACTATAGGTGTGTCAGGGTGGTTTCTTCATTTATACCATTAAGCGCTGCCCAGAGTTGGATTCCAGCTCTGATATCTACTTTTGAGTTCCTACATAACAGGAGACATGTTGCTTCAGGATTTCATAGATTACCAAATGTATGACATTTCTTTTTCAAGAGCCACTGAGCAAGGGGGAATGTAGAAGAGCCAAGCCCTCAGAGTTGCAGCTGAAAGCAATGAGAACTGGTCTTTGACATCTTTCATGTGGCATACAACAGTGAACCAGTTTGTATCACCAAACATTTTAACAGACATATTTTTCTAGTTGCTTTTAAAATCATCCTTCCATCAGTAAAACAGGTGCAAATGCTCCTTTTAATTCACATAAATATTCAAAGCCTTGTGTTTAAGGCATTCAGACATACAGTGACAAACATCTTTTAAAAGCCTGTGAAGAAATTAAGTATTTTATCTTCAAAGCAGGGTTTGAAGTGTGTATGATAAAGAAGATAAAATAGATGTCAAATAACTGATCATTTAACCAAGCACCAAACAGACATGGGTCACTTTGGAGAAAAACACATAATTCTAGTATCAGAAGATGAAAAGTGACAGCTGAAATGAGATGGGAGGCATAATTCTTACACTCTGTCCTGTTTAAGTATTTGGGTTTAGAACCCCATAATTGTGTTCTTTTATCACCAAGGGTGGAGTGAGTTAATTTTTTAAATCAACAGAAAGCCACTATTCAAAATAAGGTTGCTACCGATGAGATGTAAAACTACTTCAGGAGATGATCATTAAGCTCTTCAGGTGCCTCACAGATAGTCTCAAAACACTTTATAATAACAACAGGGTGACTAAACACAAAATCACCCTACCCCAAAAGGTGAGATTTGTTAAGAAAACCCTGAAAATATTCTTGCTGCTCTGTTGAGCTGCTTGTGTGTCTTTTGTGAATAAACAGAGATTTCTGCCTGCACCAGGATGCTCTTGGAACCACTGAGTGTTATGTGCAGGATCATACTTTTGAACAATCAGTAGAAAACTGGCAAGCAACTGGCTACACTGTAAAAAGCTAAACTTGCCTGTTTCTGAAGTACAGTTTAGGTTAAGACATGTAGGCAGATGATGAAAGACATTCAGCCATCCTTTTAAATCTCTATCCTCACTCTTCTCCCTCTTTCAGGTCCTGAGGAAGCACCAAGCAGCATTTTCATTATCCAGAAGTGAAATGCACCCTTTGAAGATGCTGAATGAAAGGCAAGGTTGTCAATATTTCATTTAAGCTTAGGTCACCCCCTGCCCCCCATCAGGATGAGAAAGGGTTTTATATAAACTTTGAAATAGCTACTGAGAAGGCTGACACCAATTTGTCCCTGAGACACCACCCGTTGTTTTCATTGTTGTGTGACCAGACTCTGCACAGACTTGGCTTCAGCAACGTGAATCACCAGTGCTCCCACTGCCAGCTGAAAGAAGCTGGTGCCCATCAGAGCTGGGAGGGCGTGGCCCCTTTGCAGAGGAGGATGCTGGTTTGGGTTCTTTTGGTTTGGTTTGGTTTCTAGCTATTTTTAACAACAACATAGGTCCTGGTAAGAATAGTGGCTCATTTTCTCAGGAGGGTGGCTAACTGTAACAGTAAAAGGGCAGAATTTAAACTTTTTCTCCTCTTCATTTCTCATAAAATTGCCACAATTGGGAAAGCTTTTGCCTTGCAGTCTCTCACACACAATGTACAGAAAGTTCATAGTTGTGTAGTAAAGGGTGAGGGTGGGGAAGAGGAGGGTAGGGAAGCCAGTTCTCTAGAATAGGAACCTGGTAATCTCTTTCATGAACCAAACATCAGCTTTGTACACACTGTTGTATAAGGAGACCCATGATATCTGAAAGGATCTGACCCAGGTTAAGGTGAAAAATTAGAAGACTTAGACCTCAGGGCTTTTGTGCAGACAGTATCAGACAGTACGTTGAAAATGAAAAAAAAAAAAATTGTTGGGATCTTCACACGGAATGAGGCTCACATTGAGAATTAAATCTTCCAATAGGGCGGTAGCTGGTTATTTGGATGGTGACAGGTATCTCTCCTGAAGAGTCCTTGCAGTAGGGTCTTGACCTGGATGGGGTAAGAGTCCCATACCTCTGTACTTCTTACTCCTTATTAGCCCAGCTGGTTATAATCCTAGGTGACCACATGCATCTGTACATATTATGCTAACCAATCTCTTGGTTAACAAGATGCAAAATATCTTAAATATCTTACTGATGTACAAAAGACTGTACTGCATGACCCCTTCTTTACGAATTGTTTAAAATGCTTATTTACAAGTATTTTAGCTGTGTCCTATTTGATAAACTCTGAAGCCAGAGCCACTTAGTGTAGTTTTCAGAAGGAAGAGTCAGATTGTCCAACCAGCATATTGAGTGATGCTTTTGAATATATGAATTCAACAAGACAAAAGTTACCACTGGAAGGGTTTCTGCACCAAATAGTTAAATACCTAATTGTGAAGCTGCCCAGGAGCTGAGTTTATCACCTGGTTCCAAGGGGCTCCATCATCTCCAGCAAGCTGGTTGTCTTCCTTCTGATGACAACTAGCTGGGGACCTCCTGGGTCGCCCCCAAATTAACAACTCAGGAGCACAAGTTTCACACACAGGCAGAGTCTTGATATACAGCTGCGCTGTGGTAGATGAGTAGATGGATGGATGAATGGATGGATGGAAGGATAGATGGATAGATTTGTTTTATCTCCAGAAACATTCAAGTTATGGATGTCAGTATCACTTTGAAAATGTTCCTTCGCAGAACTTGAGAGATTCCTGATTATCTTTAATGTTCTACTTTCTGTGTGACTTTTTGAATTTTTATCTTCTTTCCCATGTGGGCTGTCAGGTTATAACAGGGATAAAACAAGTTCCAGTACCAGAATATACACTGCAAGCTCTTCCAATACATTGCAAGGGCTCTGGTTATACACAGACAAAGGTCATGGGAGGGAAATAGCAGTTAGGAATTAACTGGTTTACACATGGGCTGATACTGAAAATGCAACAGCAGGTTTACTCAAGTCTTCTGCTGCTTTCAGTGTCTTACAGCATCTACCATACACATCCTCTTACTAGAAGCAGGAATGTGGTTTTGCAGAAGAAAAACATCATATTTGGGTGTGTAAGAGTATACTCTGCTGCCAAGACAAGATGTTCAGACTATTTGCACTGAAAGACGGGTAACATTTCCTAAGAGAAGTTTTACCCTGACAGGAGAACTGAAAATTCAAAACACACTTTTCCTGCAGACTAAATTCAGCTTTGTAAGCCAAAAAACATCACACAATGACAGTCCACATGCAGCACGTGCAACAAAGGAAAGAAGATGCTTTTACCTAGTATTTTGATTATTTCTAATATTCAGCTCTCCACACAAAAACTGACTGTTGAGCACATTTGCTGCCCAGTGGTGAAAAACCCAGTGCAATCCTCTTAGTCAAAAATTGTAGCTACTCAGTAGTGCTGGGCTAGCAGTACAGAAGCTTGTAAGTCATATCTTCAGTTTACCACAGGATCAGGAATTGGGACTTCAAAAATTTGCTCATCTTGCTAAATCTTTGCAAGTCTTGCCACTTCGTTATTTGCTGTGCAGGGCCTCAGAAAATACAAGGTAACTAATTTGTGACAAGGGGAAACTTATTAATATGAAAGTTGACAGAAAACGTATTACCTTATTGCTCTCTACAACTACCTGAAAGTAGGATAGAGAGAGGTGGTGGTTGGACTTTTCTCCAAAGTAACAAGTGATAGAACAAGAGGTAACAGCCTCAAGCTGTGCCAGGGCAGGTTTAGATTGGAGATTAGGAAAACTTCTTCACAGAGAGGGTGATCAGGCATTGGAACAGGCTGCCCAGGGAAGCAGGGGAGTCACCATCCCTGGAAGTGTCCAGAAAACATGTAGATAAGGCCCCTAGTTATATGGTTTAGTAGTGGTCTTGGCTGGGGTAACAGATGAACTTGATAATCTTGAAGGTCTTTTCCAACCTAGCTGATTCTATGATCCTACAATTCTACTTGTATTTACTGGAGGGGAAGAGTAGGCACCTTCTACTACTTGAAGGTAAATGGGTCTAGAATATACCAAGAAAACAATTAGTGCTTTTGTATCAGATATCATGAAATGAGAGCAATTAAGAGCTAGACAAAGGCAGAAAAAAACAAACGAACACCAGCATGTGTCTGCCAGTGGTATATCCTTTCCCACAGTGGTGGCAAACTGAAGAGTCCAGAGAGGTCAGCAATGGAAGAGAGCTCTGAGTGTGATACCTATTTGGTAGATGGAATACCAGGCAGCCAGAAAAGTTTATTTAAGATACTGCAGAACATCTACAAAGCATGAGAATTTCATACAAATCAGTCTCAGACAAGCTCTTCAGTCTGAAGACCTCCCAAATGACAAAGTGGGACAAAATCTGGCATGCTTAGAGAAAACTGTTTGCAAAAATACTAAGGGAAGAGCTAGTTTTTGAAAACTCTCATTCTCCTCCCTATTTTTAGAAAATATGTTTTCCAGATGAGTACCTGGAATTTCCATGAACACCATTCACATGCAACGACAGTCATTAAAAATGTTTAAATATTATGCTGACTGTATTCAGTAAGATGTGAGAATTACTTGCTCCTGGAGTGTTTCCTCTCCAGTGACTCCCTTTTTCTTTTCATTAAGTGCCACTATTGTTTTATTTTCTCAGTCCCACAGAAAAGGTGTACAGAATTAAAGTGTTAGATGAAAAGCTTTCATTCTGGTAAGAGCTTAAGGGGAAGATTGCATAAACACTGGGAGAAAGTAGAAATAACTCATTTCCATTCATTTATTTCTAAGGAGTAACTGATTTCTCTGTCAACAGCTTAACAAAGCTGGATCAGTTGTTTTTCCTGAAGTGAATAATAATGAGAAAAGAATGAGATTTGAGGTGCCTATTTAATTCTGAGCTATGTTTTGACCCTTGCTTTAGATCAAGTAGCTTTTACATTAAAATAAAACAGAGGCTTGGCCCGAAGAAGTCAGTGGAAAAGTCCTAACTTTGGTCAGGCGTTAAAAGGACCGTCATCTTACCAAGTCAAAAGAGGCTGCTGCTTTTTTTCTGTCTCATTAACTTTTCTTGTAAACATCATTTTCACTTGAAAGTTTCCTTCTGTCCTTCTAGTAATAACTATAAAGACCTCCAGTGTAACATCTGCAGCATATAAACAAGCAAACAGTGAAACTGAGAAGATTCATTCTTCTGTTTTCAAGTTACCAGTGCTTCCCCTCAAAGACATCTCCCAGGCTTTCTGGCTGTCAGTAAAGAGCTGTGACTCTGCTCATAAATCAGTGCAGAAATTAGTAACAATATGTAGTCTTAGTGTTGGTATGAACACTGTTTCTGCCAGGCAGGCGCTCTTGATGGTCCCACAGACCACAGTCCATCAGCAGGAGACCCACCATCCTCACTCCAGCAGGATATCTAGAAGGCTGTGACATATCACTTCTACTGCTTCTTTTCTGTTAGACCAACAAGAAAAGGCTACAGATGTGTCTCAAATATATATATTTCAAACAATGGAGAAGAGTCAGTGGACAGCAACCTGACCCAAGATTTACAAAAGGCGAAGGAAACATGAACTGAGGCAAAGGATTACATCACTGCAGCTTGTATTTCATATGGTATATAAAAGATCAAAGGAAACATGAACTGAGGCAAAGGATTACATCACTGCAGCTTGTATTTCATATGGTATATAAAAGATCTGTCTAAACCCTGTTTTGCTGTTACCAGCCAGGAGGTACTCAAAAGATGCAGACAGTATCCCTTATTCTTATGCTTCACACAAGTACCCTAGCAAGACCATGTGAACACATGAATCTTGGCACTTGTGTGAGCATGAGAGGCTCAAATCAAACTGCTGAAAGATTTTGTATTAAGAAAAAATGAAAATCAGCTTCCTCTTCCTTAAGAACATGCACTAAATTCTGTGGCACTAATCTTGCACCAAAGTCCTGATCATGGAAGGGAAAAATGCACAGCATCTTGTAGAGGTAAAAGCAGCCAAGGTATTATTGTGATAAGGACAATCTTACACTGGTTAGCATAAATCATAGAAACTCAAACCTTAAAATACCAGGCACAGGCAATCAGGGGAGCAAAACCATGGCAGCAACTGAAGCTGTCAGGGCCCTGGCCTAGAAATAAAAGGCAAAAGTCTTTTCTTTCCGATAATGTGAACCACTGGGAGACAAAACAAGATGGAGAAAGAAACACAGTCACTCTTGCAGAAAAAAAAGCCATGCGTAGTTTGCCTCAGACAAGAAAAGCTACTTGGCTATAAAGCTGACTAGTGGCTGGAGGGCCACCCCAGGCAAGTGACGCTTCTGTTGGGTTTCACCTTCTTCCTCGGGTTTTAATGCCCAGATCTGAAGACCAGCGACAAGAGGACAATGTGAGGTACATGAGGAAGCAGCGCATGGAAATACAGAGCAACGCTCCGCAAATCCAGAGCGAAATTTAAAAAATAAAACCAAAAAAAAATTAACAGCTCTCCTGAAAAATGAGTACCAACATCTTTCTGACTACCCAAATATCATGTTATATCATACAAGGAAATATACCCAGCAAAAAGGACCTGCAAATCACCATTAAGGTTACCAAAGAATAGACTGAGGTGACAGTCAATCTGGACCTCTGAAGTGGCAACACTGACCCTCTTTGCTTTTGCTATAAGTGCCTTCAAATGCTTCTTGTGGGTTTTTTTCCTGCAGAATAATTTATTTTGAAATAAAATATGGGTTTATGTTTGTTTGTTTTTTACAACCCATTAGGTTTATAAACTCTTTTTTGTCTGTCTGTTTCATCTATTTGAACCACAATAGATCAGACAGAATTAGTTGCTTAGCAACTTTTCAGTGGAAGAATCTATTTTGGAGAATTTGCGGCTCTCGTACTAGAGGTCAGAAAAATTTATAATATCGTAAGCCAACCAGAAAATGTGTTTCAACAACAAAGATTTCTTACAAGTCTTCTATTTCAGTGAGAGAGGATTGCAGATTACCACCAGAATGTTCTTCTGGAAAAGAGATAATATATATTTAAAACTGAGAAAATGATAGGAAGGTAGGAAAACAGGTAGGTTTGGATGAAGTAATATATCTCTCAAGTTTATTCCCTTTCTTCCTGCACTGCAGCTGTACTCTCTGCTCCTACATGGGCTGGACTCTTGTGTTTGCGGAAAGGGTAAACAGAATTAAGAATCTAGCTTTATGTGAAGGTCTAATAAATACCATTTGTTTCTTATCTGCTAATAACTGCAGAGGAGGGTAACACAGTCTCATGATTAAAGGAATTTAATGTATTCAGGGAATATGACATCTGTCACAAAATATTTTACACACTGCTGAGGATACTGTAGTTTGTTTGAAAGCAGATTCCGTCAGATGGCACAATAGATGGTGTCACTTCTGTGATCTTTCCTGATTTACAAAATATTCTCCAACATAAGTTTCCACACAACACTTACATGCTGTACTTGACACATATAAACCACATTCTCCTCTGTTCTTTCTCCAGAGATATTTCTGACTTTCACACTGCCATTACAACGTGCAGTGTGTCCCACCTGGATTCTTAAAACCTGGAGAACTCTGGCAACATCTCTGATTTCGTTTGCTTTAGGTTTGTTGGGTTTTTTTACTGTTTATGTTAACATTCTTGGGATCTCCACACTTAACAGAAGAGGTTAACACTTGACTGGGTCTCAGCAGCACCCAAGATGTAAGCATATAACATGAGCCTAAAGGGCTTTATGCACTGGAATTCAGCATATAAAATGTATGTTTTAGAAGTGTGCTGTTCCCACCTACCCTAAGTGACCTTATGGAAATTCTGTGCAGTTCTTTCCTTTCAGAGATTAAGAGAACTGGACAGCAAAATACAAAAATAAAATAAAAAAATAAATAAAAAGCAAGCTTTGATTTAAAAGAGAATTTTCCCAAGGGAAAAGTGCAAAGCCTGCTCTAAGATTTTAAGGTGGCCTTTTCTCCTCAATATAGCAACAGTATTCTGCATTCTGAACTCTTTTGGGGTTAATCTGTTTGCAAGAGCCTTTGCTTTTCCCTCTGTACTTTAAACGAGATACAAGTCTTTGTTCTCTTTCAGCATGCATTTGCCCCTTCATGGAAAGCCTCTTCTTTAGAGTAGGTAGGTAAATGACTCATGCAATGACCTCTCATCACTTTTTACATTTGCAGAGAGTTTATTTACATGGGCATTTTGTTTGGATGCACACATCCAAACTTGGAAGGGAATTGAAAAGCTGAAAACCACAGGCAAAGTTTAGGAATATTGTTATTAGTGAAACCAGATATGCTCAGCATAAACTAAAAGTATCTCACCTTACTTATTCTTTTTTTGCGATTAAAAAAAAAAAAAAAAGGCATTTAGAAGGTTGCTTTTCAATATTTCCTATTCCCTTCAAAATCTTGCAGACTGGAAGATAATCAGCTCCCAGCCAACCTTACAAACATTGTTCATTTTTCACTGCTTCCTACTTTATATAATTATTTCCCTTGGGTCTGACAGTTTAATGCCTTATTTGTACTAACATGAATGACTACACAAGACCTCAAGTAAGGGAGAAGACAATCAGTTCTCTTTCCTCTTGTTATTTCCAATATTAACTGAGAAACTTGTTTTAAGGAAGGAGAGGGACCGTCATAGCATTAATACAGTGGTCAGATAAAGCCGCTGGGTGTTGATTCTCTGCTAACAGGGTATTAAGCAGCAATAGAGAAAACTTGGGTTTAAAGATAATTAATTTCCAGAGACAGCACACTCTTTATGAATAATAGAATTTACCCATCTCTCTCAGGCAGCATTTTAGATTGAGATTTACATTATTCAAGGTTTTTTGAGAGAGAGTTCATAGTAATTTTTCTGTCTGAAAACTAGCAATTTCTTCAAAGTAATCACTCATAAGAATAAAATCCCCACTTTGATGTTTCACCATTTTAAGTTTAGCTAGCTTTTGATGACTATTATAACAGAATAAAATAATATGACTGTTGCGTGGTATTAGTGCATTAGCTAGTTAGCAAATGCTCTAGTTAATGTTCCAGTGCAATTTCACATCCTTAAAGATTAATGAAACATTCATCTTTGCAAGTGGAGCTTTCCATGCAGATTGCCACAATTACAGGTTTTGAAAAACTGAGTCAGTTTTCATTTACTGCTTTCAAGTCAGCTAAAGGTGACTCTTACCTTTCCTTCCACTGAAGAACTAAAATCAAAATACACTGCAGAAGTCTTAATGGTGGGCCAATGCCCCTGGGAGGTCTGACAGCAGAACTGCAATTCACTTGCAGACTTTATGAACTGGTGGAACTCAGGCTGGATAGACCTTGAGGAGTAAGTATGCCAGGGAAATGGGAAGGTCTTGCAGCCCTCTTATCAGCCGCTGCAAGACAAAAACCTGCACTGTCACCTCAAAAACAGTTCAAGTCATCCCAAGTCCACCTAACACAGTTGACAGAAAACTAGTTCTGCTGAGGCTTAGATCTGGCAGAAAGTAAGCCAGCTGTCCCCTAAGAGCTGCATTAAACCAATGAACTTCAGTTGTACCAAAGCAAAAAATCATTTGGACCAGTTTGAAATTATCTGCGCCAGATGACTGTATAGACAAAAGGAGTTTCGGGATGCTCAGTCACAAAGCATATGTGGAGTCATCAGAAACAGAAAGGTTCATAAACTGGGAGACATGGAAATGAGCAGTGTGATAGTTTCTTATCTTTACACTAATGTCATGATTTTCTTCAATCTCTTTGCTTGCTGTCCAATGTAGTAAATTAACAAAAATAAAAATGCTTAGAAGGTGCCTTATGTGATTTCATGAACAAACAGCTGGAGTATTTAATGGCTATTTTGGTGAACACTCCCAAAATGCCCAACGAGAAATGCACTGACTGAACAAACCTGACTTTCAAGCCATCTGGTAATCACTCTTTCTCAAAATGTGTATGCAAATACTTACTCCTTTTCATTTATTTGCCAGAATCATTCAAAATGACTGACTAAAACAATAAATAAAATAATTGAAGACTTCTAGTCTGGCATTTTTTTTCTTAGGCTTAAATCAAAACTCAAAGGAGCTCAAAGACAGTGAAAAGTCTTCTTAAATACCATGGGGTCAGTGTTGCAGTCATTGACTGTGTTCTGAACTAGCACATTCAAGCTCCCAGAAAAATAGTGCCACACCTTGGAGCTATGTGATCATTTCACCAGCTGGAAGCAGATTTCTAAACACTTACTTATGTGGGAAAACAACAGCCATGCACGCCATACTAAGAACCTTCCCCAGTCGTTCCTCAGTTCAGCCCACTACCACATTACAATTGCTAAAATCTGAGCACTTTAGAAATTGACTCCCAGAGTCACTTTCAAACACTGCTTTTCTTGTTTGGTTCGTGTTTTAGCAACATCCAGTGAACTCTGCTCAACTTAGCAAATAGTTTTTGTCACACGTTTGTTTTTTAAGAACAAGGTGATTTACTAAAACAGTGGACAGACACATTAACAGGTCAAAAAACAACAATATGATTTTAGATGCATAAATGAAGGAGATAAGCTTTTGAGACTGTCCGCAAGCTGTTAAATAGGTGGAGGGGGAGAATTTTTTTCATTATTCATAGCCGTTTCTGTCTTCTTCCAGAATAGCAAGAACGTGTACCTTGTTTCTGCTCACTACCTTGACATAAATCAGCTTAAGTTCATGGAAGCAAATGGCATTGAATGTGGAGAGGCTAGGGAACCACTGTCATCTCTCTGAACTGCAGAGAGCCTTTCGGTTCTAAAAACTGATGACACTGATGTACTCCTTATTTATTAACATGTTGCATTCATGCAAGGCTTTAAAAATTGGACAAGAATGAGTTCAAGGGACTTTAGGAAAATATTAAGTCAACAGAAAGGAGGCTTTGAATTGACATTAATTGCAGTTGTCACAAATGATAAAAAGGTGAAAAGAAGAAAATATTGCATAAGCAAGCATCAGGAAATTGGTGTCAGTAGTTTTTCATCTGGAAAACCTGATTATCTCTTGGTCCTACTCAATGAAAGTACAGAGCCGAAACATTTTGCTTGACGCTCAGTGTAAACCTTCATTCAGATTTGGCATTAGACTGTTGAGGAATGCATTAAACGCAAGACACAGGCACACACATATGAACTCTCAGAAGCAAGGTCAAATCCACAGCTGCTCCATGCAAGGTCAGATTTTTGTGTTGTCTGCACACCATACAGCACCAGCCTATGTCTGTATTGCCGAAATAACAAGATTTATGTGTAGGTCCCAGAAACTGCATAGTCTGATTACTTTTGATCTCACCTTGGCTCAAGGCAAACGGGATGCCCACTTTTAGTCTTACTTGCTATTAGGTGATTTCCCAATAGAAATGGAGTCAGAATCTGTCCTACAGACACTTAAATAAAATAAAGATATCACAACAAAATTTATATTTTATTTAAGGTTGTGGTAATATCTGTAGGAATTCTTAATCATACTGATGGCCATGCTAACAGTCTTTCCATCTTAGCAGTTACAATATCTTGTTTAATTTCTCCAAGAACTGCAGCAACCAATGGGGAAAAGGGAGTATTTCCCAACAGTGAGATGCTGGCTTAAAAAGTGGTAAAAATCCTAGACTGCTCTAGAAATCCTACAGGATCTGGCCTTAGCCTCATTGTCTATCAGAGGTGTTGGTGATAGAAGCTCCCTATCTCCCTCAAGCAGAAACATGGTTAAGAATGTAAGGCAGGAAAATAATTAAGAGATGCTAGCTCCAACATGGGAGAGGTGTGAAGAGGCAGGTGATGGAAGTGATAGAGGGTGGCGTTGCAAAGGAAAAGAGAGCTCGAATGACAGGATCTGATGTCCTGCCTCCTCGGAAAATTCAGAGCGTTATCAACAAAGTTTCCTAAACCATACAGTGTTTGGGGATTTTAATTTGTCTGTAAAGTTTTGAGATTATAGAGAAGGAGAAAAAAGAATTGACAGGCGGCGACCATGTGGGTAGTTTATTAGGAGATGGCACACCCTGCATTGCCAGTGATCAGCACTCCTGTGCTTGGGAGAGCTGTACCAGGACAGATTATGCACATCAGGAGCCACTGGGCTGAACCAGCTGAATGAGGAGACACTATGGCAGAACACGATTCCCTACCAAGAGCAGAGACCTGTGCTAAGACTAGAAGTGAAACTAGAAACTGAAGTGGGATGATGGTTCAGCTATCTATGTCTTTTACTTGAATATGTATTTCCTTTCAAGATCTATTATGATTTTCATGTCAGAAAGGTTTTGGCAGCTATTCCAAATATTTCTCCATTCCCATGAGCCTGCAGCTCCTACTCAGACAGAATTTCCCATTTAATAAATTAGAAGGACATGTAATATTTGACCCAATGTAAACAAGTGAAAGTAAACTTCCAAGTGTTCAGACTTTCAGAGGTAGGGAGTCTTTCTATGCTTTTTTTGAAGAGCCTTACTGAGGTACAAAACAGCTTGAAGTCGTCACATTGTCACTAGAAAACTGTCTTTGCTGTGTTTTGAAGGAGATGGAAATGGTACACTAATTATCAGCCATCTGTGATGGGAACAAGGGACTCTCTCTCTTCCCTCACTGCTTTTACACATAGACAGATTCAGATCAAAATCTCTGTAGTATCAACTGAGGGATAAAAACACATGCAGAAGGTCCCTGTTGTGAGCTGATATGTGCCCCACAAGTGAACATCGAAAATAGGATTGGCTAGTCATCAGTTTTATTTTGAATCATCAGGACAGCAAAAGAGCAAAAGGCTTTCTGACTGATCCTATGATGCTTATACTGAACAAACAGTATAGTCCAGCCATAGGCCACATAGCCAGCTCTCATACAACACAACACTGAAACTCACTTGGCATCTCCAGGAGCCAAAGAGGTTTGTGCAGGACTGCCTATACACTGACACCTGCAGACACTGGTGTGACTGTAGGCTACCATCAGGCTGGACATGCAGATGTTTTCCAACCTCCATACTCTGAGGTAGGCAGAGATGGGCCTAGCTGTTTAGACAGCCCTTGTCACCAAAGCAGGTACTGTCCTTCCTGGTAGCTGGACAGAAATCAGGAGACACCCATAAGGACCCAGGACAGCTGAATATTCCTAGCAGCAGGAGCACCCATTTTCTAGACACTGTTCTACCTAGGCTCTCTTAATCTCTACAGATTAGCAAAAAATACAAATCATCCTGGACCCATAAGTCACACATTGAACGTTACTGCACTACCAGACAGAAAACCTGAAGAAATTCTCCTCTGGAAAATGACAGACTCTTACAATAGAGGGATATGTAACAATATTTCAGTACGTGTAATCTTTGGAAGATCTATACACATCCATGAACTCTCTTCCCTCATGTTCCTTTGCCTTTACGAATAACTTGATCTGACTTTTTCTTTTTTTTAGATTATTGTTAATGCAGCTCAACGGCATTGGGATTTAGCACAAAACTGGCTGTGATACAAACTGCAGCTTTCTCTCTTTTCCAGATTAAACAAGCCGAAAAGAATTGCTGCGACAAGAAAAGGTAGAAAATACACTGACTGATTCAGTAAAACACGTCAAAACTAAAATGTCATTAAATACTCCAAAAAAAAAAGTTTTTAACAATTTACTTTTTTCTAGATAATAAAAGGTGCCAGTGATGGAAGATTTTAGGAAAGAAGGATGATGACAGAAGAAATAGGAGAAAGATACTAGATAATATTAATTTTCTGCATTTGTTTCTCCAGCAAAAAGAAACCTCAATAAAATGACAGTAGCAGTAAAAGTTGGGTTTTTTTTTTTCTTAGCAGTAACTTCGTGGTTTGAGCTTTGGGGAAGTGAGCTTAGTTTCAAGTTCATTGGGAACAGCCTTTATAATGTGGATTTATCAGATGTTGTAAGGGAAATTGGGGCACCCTCTCCACCTGCTCCTCTATCAGCATGAGCTATCACAGAACAAACTCCCATGCTGTGTGATTGCTAGTACACATGCACACAAACTCACTCTTCTTTCAGCTTCATCTGCTTCTACTCTGACCCTGAATTTTACTGGAACAGTGAGGATTTTACCTAGAAAACAGGTAAGATTAGGTCCACTGCATTTCTGCAAGGCAGGTGGAATATCAGGCTCCAGGGCTCCGTATTCAGCATCGGGCTGATGAACAAAAGCAAGGAATTTTGGTTTGTGGAAAGACAAAAAAACAATCAACCTCTCTGCATTACTGAAGCCTGAAAAATAGTCTCTTTGGGAGTTGTGAGGGATGAAAAGAGATATAGATCCTCTCTAAATTTTTTCCTAAGCTGATTCACTCCTCAGTGGTATAAATTGTCTTGGGATGTGCAATTGCTATCTCTTAAATAGATCTTGCTGTGGATATAATAGGAAACTTTAACTTGCTTCTAAAAACATAATTACGTGTGTGAATGCAGTGAGCAGCCTGATATTACAAACTGATAATGTCATTCCCCATCCCTACCCTGCTATAAATCAGGGTTAATGACATGAAAATCAGTAAAACTCCAGTGACATAAAACAAGTTGAAAGTGTATCAGGATCACTGCAGCTTGAGAGTACTGACATTACTGAGTGCTTAACTGTGACACAGTATTTATTTTTTCTGTTCATTTTCCTCTTGACATTCTTTGTTCAGAATGAAATTACTTCTTATATGAATAGGAACCCATGAAAAGTTGCAAGCTGTTCTAATCACACTTGTTTTAGGCACACCATCCTACCTAGTCCTGCCCAAAGCCCTAGAGAGCCAAGTCTGCAATCTACTGTGAGGAGACTGCTCATGCTGAGACCATTCCCTGCTGTAAAACAGGGTTTGCAGCAGACGGTTCCAACTCTCAATATATAAGACAAGTCACTGCTATGGGGATAAAAAGGAAAAAAACAAAAAACCCTTTGAATGGTTAGACAATTGAAAGCAAAACCATCATCACATGCCAAAACAAACCACCCAGATTCACTGAACTTGTTCTTTGTGTCACATCCATTTTCCACTGGTAAATTAATAGGAAAACAAAAAATTCTCCTTAACTTTTGCATTAAGCTCTTCCTTCCCTGAAACCCAGGTGCTGGCTCAGAATTATTTACATTCTTGACTTTCTTTTGCTTCTGTTTCTGGTAACAGCCTTTCCTCTGTTCCCTTACTGAGCTTTCAAGCTATTTTCCAAAGAGCAGTTCTGTCAAAGAGAAGGGAGATTTAGTAGCACAGGTAATTATTTCATCAGCCCTCTTTATGGAAGCTTGAGTGAAAATATAAAAGGTTGTATGGCAGCATGAGAGAGGGCAGTCCTAGATCTGCCACTGCCTACCACATAGCTTTAGGGAGGTCAGTTCACCTGTCTAGTCTGTTTCAGCTTTTTGCCTGTAAAATAAGAATATCCCTACTCTCAAAAGGGCCTGGTTTTTAAAGTGATTTCTGAATCTTGTGCCATTTATCAGACATTCAGGGATGGAAAGCAGTGAAGTCAGGTTTTCAGAAACCACTAGATACATTGCCTGATGGAAAAGGATATCATATAGTAAACATCAAAAAAAGAACTTGCTAAGGCACATGAAAAACAGCAAGATGTTTGGTGACAGCCAGCATGGCTTCTGTAAGGGGAAATCCTGCCTGACCAATTTGGTGGCCTTCTATGATGGGGTTAAGGAACTGATGGAGAGGGGTAGAGCACTTGATGTCATCTACCAGGACTTGTGCAAAGCGTTCGACATTGTCCCACACGTCATCCTTGTCTCTGAATTGGAGAGACATCAATTTGATAGGTGGACCACTCGGTGGATAAACAACTGGCTGGATGGCCGCACACAAAGAGTTGTGGTCAATGGCTCAATGTCTGGCTGGAGACTAGTAACAAGTGGTGTCCCTCAGGGATCGCTGCTGGGACCGGTCTTGTTCAACATCTTCGTCGCTGACATGGACAGTGGGATTGAGTGCACCCTCAGCAAGTTTGATGATGACACCAAGCTGTGTGGTTAGGTTGATACGCTGGAGGGAAGGGATGCCATCCAGAGGGACCTCGGCACACTTGTGAGGTGAGCTGATACTAACCTTATGAAGTTCAACCATGCTAAGTGCAAGGTCCTACACCTGGGTTGGAGCAATCCCAGGCACAGCTACAGGTTGGGCAGAGAAGAGATTCAGAGCAGCCCTGAGGAGAAGGACTTGGGGGTGCTGGTTGATAAGAAACTGAATATGAGCTGGCTTCAGTGTGCGCTCGCAGCCCAGAAAGCCAACCGTATCCTGGGCTGCATCAAAAGGAGCATGACCAGCAGGTCAAAGGAGATGATCCTGTCCCTCTGCTCTGCTCTCATGAGACCTCACCTGGAGTATTGTGCACAGTTCTGGTGTCCTCAACATAAAAAGGACATGGAACTGTTGGAACCAGTCCGGAGGAGGGCCACAAGGATGATCAGGGGACTGGAGCACCTCCCGTATGAAGACAGGCTGAGGAAGTTGGGGCTGTTCAGCCTGGAGAAGAGAAGGCTGCGTGGGGACCTAATAGCAGCCTTCCAGTATCTGAAGGGGGGTTATAGGGACTCTGAGGAGGGACTCTTCATCAGGGACTGTAGTGACAGGACAAGGGGTAATGGGTTCAAACTTAAACAGTGGAAGTTTAGATTGGATATAAGGAAGAAGTTCTTTATTGTAAGGGCGATGAGGCACTGGAATGGAATGACCAGGGAAGTTATGAATCCCTGGTGGTATTCAAGACCAGGTTGGACACAACCTTGGGTGGCATGGTTTAGTGTGAGGTGTCCCTGTTCATGACAGGGGAGTTGGAACTAGATGATCTTAATGTCCTTTTCAACCCTGACTATTCTACGATTCTATGATTCTAACTTGTTGGCTGAGAGTGTTTATCCAGGTCTTTGACACTGAAGTCAAGACCAGTTCTGCATTAGTTTCAACTCATATTTCTTGAGATGAAACTTGTAATAAGGACAGCAGCATACAGTTGAATCTGCAGAGTTCTCCATAGGATCTTTGAAAGGGTGTTGGAGAAATATTTAAATAACTCAGACTGGTTTAAGTTTGGGGTTACTTTACTTTACCACATCTAATACTATCTACATTAACATCTAGGGAAATCCAGATAGAAGAGAAGATTTCTTCAGGAAATTATAATTTTGTTCACAAGTATGTATTAAAAAATGTTAGGAAGGACAATATTTAATCACGTGGTGCAAATGCAACAGCAGGATTTTTTTGGGCACAACATCCCCTTAAATATTTGAAAAGGCCTTGCCTTTTTACCTTCTGAAATACAAGTTTTTAAACATGGATATTTAGAAACCCTCCAAGAAGCCTGCTTATCAACCTCTTTTTTGCATTGCACACATTTCACTCCCAGTCTTCCCAAAGAAAAGTCAATGTAAAGCCATCATTTCCTATGGTATGTGCAATGCTGTGCTCTTCCAGTTGGTCCGTGCCAACCTGAATTCATGTGATTTTGCAATGTAAATACCTTATGAGGGCAAGTTTTATGAGGCAGTGATACACAACAGAGGTGCCCTGAGCCAGACTGCAGACTGCAGAAGAGGCACACACAGGCTGGACACAGCTGCTTGCAGGGGGAACAAGGGCACAGGCACTCCTGACACTGAGTATGATACCAATATACAAAAATATCAATATTTAACAAAATAGCAATGAAACAGGTGTGGTTTCCTGGAGAGGGGAGACATTTCAGTCCTGTGAGATGCCCTGCAGTCTCCTTCTTGAGATCAGAATTTGTCACGTCTATCCAGAGTCTTTCTCCACCAGGAAGATACAACCACGGTTCACTTCTCAAGCAGAGAAGCTATAAAAATCTAATCAGGGAACTCAAGGAAAGGAGAGGTGACAGCACTGTTAGTACAGCTTAATTGCAGGGAACTTTGCCCTCCAGCCCTATTATGCCTTCCCACATCACTGTCACCCTGATGTGGGGATGTTCTTGAGAGCAAAGACAAAGCTTTAAATGCGTGATTTTATATATACATATATAAATATATATGCCTTTTCAAATATGTGTGTGTGACTGTAAAATCATTATTATCAAAAAAGGCAGCCACATCCCTCAGTCTGAGAGGTTCAGCATATCTAATTTCTCTTCAGATCAAACACACTGAGGCACAGAGCAATGAACATCCCCTGCTGTTAGCTGTTTTTTGAAAAGAGCCTCACTTCACTTTTCAGCCAGCTCTTCCTCACAGCAGTATTGCCCTGTAATTTCAAGTCATGAAACTAATACTGAGAGCAAGCCAGAGTAAATACAGCTGCCGCATTTTCCCCGCACCCCCAGCTGTTCCTCCTCTGTCTTTCCACAGTGAGTCCCTTAAGAGGCTCACCCATGTATGTTTCACCTGCCTCTACCCTGCCTGGCAGAGCTATGGGATTATTTTCCTAAGGCAGGGACGAGGAGGGTTCAGAGGAGCTGGTGTATTACCTGCAGTGCTGGTTTTCACCTCACGTCAGTTACCTGGTTCTGTGCATTTAAAAGGTCATGGTGACATCTCAGTTAAATGGTGCAGTCACAGCAAGGGCCTTTGGAGGATCAGGAAGAAACATTATGATTGAGGAGGTGGGAGGGAAAGATCTGTCAGGTTGGCTGGTGAAGCTATATTAGCACTTTTGCAAGAGGTCTGGAGCAAAACCTGGGGAGGGAAAAGCAAAAGAGGAAAATAGGGTCAGGCTGCTGCATCACTGCCCATGCAATGCAGAGAGGAATGGGCAGTGCTGCAGCTCTGCAGAGCATGGGTCTGCTTCTTCCCTCTGTCTTTGCTAACACAGCAGCAAGGCAGGGGAAGAGGGTTATTTACCTGAATGTAGCTCTGCCAAAAGCCAGAGAGAAGAACAAAGAGAAGGTGAAAATAGAAGGGACAGTGGTTTTATGCACAGTGACAGAGTGAGTTTCTAAATCAGAAAGGAAGGAGCAGGTTCCTCATCTGCCCCAGGCAAGTAAGAATCAGTGGTGGTGGATGCACCAACAGAGGATACGCTCCCAGTAACTCAATGTAATCTGAATGCTTGTGGCTGGTGCCACTGCTATCTCTGCAGCAAGTACATGGAATCATGGAACGGTTTGGATTGAAAGGGACCTTAAATCTCATCCAGTTCCAACCCCCTGCCGTGGGTAAGGGACACCTTCCACTAGACCAGGTTGCTCAAGGCCCCATGCAACCTCTCCTTGAACACTGCCACAGATGAGGCAGCCACAGCTTCCCTGGGCAACAAGTTCCACCACCTTAATAGCAAAGATTTTTTTCCTAATAGCTAACTAAAATCTACCCTTTTTCAGTTTAAAGCCATTACCCCTTGTCCTGTCAATACATGCTCTTGTAAGAAGTTCCTCTCCAGATTTCTTGTAAGTTCCCTGTAGGTACTGGAAGGCTGCTAAAAGGCCTCCCCTGAGGCTTCTCTTCTTCAGGCTGAACAAGCCCAACTTTCTCAGCTCGTCTTTATAGAAGTGCTTCAGCCTTCTTATAATCTCTGTGGCTCCTCTGGACTCACTCAATCAGTTCCATGTTCCTGTTTTGTTGGGAGACCTAGAGCTGGACACAGTACTCCAAGTGAGGTCTCACGAGAGCAGAGTAGAGGGGCAGGATCACCTCGTTCGACCTGCTGGTCACGCTCCTTTTGATGCAGCCCAGGATACGGTTGGCTTTCTGGGCTGTGAGCGCACACTGAAGCTGGCTCATGTTCAGTTTCTCATCAACCAGCACCCCCAAGTCCTTCTCCTCAGGGCTGCTCTGAATCTCTTCTCTGCCCAACCTGTAGCCGTGCCTGGGATTGCTCTCACCCAGGTGTAGGACCTTGCACTTGGCATGGTTGAACTTCACAAGGTTGACATCAGCCCACCTCACAAGTGTATCAAGGTCCCTCTGGACGGCATCCCTCCCCTCCAGCATATCAACTGAACCACACAGCTTGGTGTCATCATCAAACTTGCTAAGGGTGCACTCAATCCCACTGTCCCTGTCACCGACAAAGATGTTGAACTGCACCAGTCCCTATATCAAACACTGCACTCATCACTGTGCAGTCAAGTGGCCTTGACTTCCACCAAATCCCTGAATGTCAAGCTGCTGAAACATGATCCTCTTTGGAAAGGACAAGACCTGTCCAACAATGGCCAACTACAGGGAACACTCCTGGAGATTTTCCTACAATCACGATGTACCACAGGCTTCTTCGTGGGCTTTCCCAATGTCCAGGGCAATTCAAAGCACTAGGGTAAATCTCTGAGGCTTGCTCAAGAGGAACTTGAAAATTTAGTGAAAAGGCAGTTTACTACAGGACTTTCTGCTTGCTAAGTATGAGTCAGCATCACTTCAGATCTTTGTATGGGGCAGGGCTTCTGTATTTTTTATTTTTGCATTTTCAACAAAACACAAGCACAGAGGGTCAAGTCATCTACCACCAGTAGATGCAAGGGTTATAGTCCATCTACCACTAGTAGCACTAGCCAAATTTCTATGTTATCCATGAACCCCAGTCTTGCTGAATGGTACTGGTGCCTCATGTGAGAACAATGCAAGCATAAGCAGTAGGAATTGTACCTAAAAGGAAGTAAACTAAGGTAGATACATAAGATGAGAAAGTGAATCTGTATATATAAACCAAACAGAAGAGTTAAATTGCAGACAAAGTCCACTCTTTTTAAATGAGTCACACTGATTTTGTCTAGTCCTTAAAAAAAAAAAAATAGTAGAAAGCAGTACAGCTCTGGAATGCGTTACACAGAGGTGCTGTAGTGGCTCATCGTTGGAAGCTTTGAAGGCTCAGCTAGACAAAGACACAGACTTGATGCTAGTAGCAGTTACTCTGAGCAGGAGATTACAGTAGGGACCTTCACAGTTCCTTTCTACTACCATTTCCAGGATTTTATGGAAAATACTGCAAGGTTCTCCCTAAAGAGGAGTAACTGAACATCCTACAATCCCATGGATTTGAGAGTATTCAGGACTCTTGATGTCTGACATGAAATTCAGTGCTTATTTAGCATAACCTCCTCAAACTATGCCTGCTAGCAAAGCTGCCATTCTCTCCCAACTTGTGTTAACTAAAATTTCATGAAAACCAGCTATCTTGTTATACCACTAATCTTCTACATGTAAAAGAGTGACTCGTGCTCACACCCTTAAGTGACCACTTCCAGAGAGCTGATCAGTTCAGCATAAAGCAAAGAAACACCTTTAAAAATGGCCAATTATTTCTGCAATCAATAGCTGTCAGTAATAGATTGAGCACTCCCTAAAGGCATAATTTAATTTCACAGTCCATTAACTTTCCCCCTTCTTAACCTGCCATTATTCTGGCATTATGTTGTAATCTTTAATCCCGTGCAGGCATACTTCAACCTTTAACCTTTAAGACTTTTATTATTTCTTATCTGATACCTCACGTTCTCAGTGTTTAAATAAAATGAAGCTGGGGAAAAAAAAAATAATCTTTTTCTTTTGTTTTCTGATTGACAGCCAGGAAATAACTGAATATTGTGAGCAGGAAGATAACATCTTGTACCAAAGCCCATAGGTTTCCCAGAAAGACTGTAATTAAGTTGCAGTTCATAGAAACAAATAAACTTGTTTATTTGCTGTTGAATTGTCAAAATGGCTCTCACTCGCACCCTAAATCCTGTAAGAATCAAAGAATGATGCTTCTTCAGAGGAAAAGAAACATTTCACTACAACAAAATATATGATTATATGTACTATTACAAGGAGCAAGCTAGTTCCTTGACTGACGGTCAGCACTCATTTCTGTAAAACAAGAAAAATAAGACAAATAAATACAAACAGGTAAAAGCAAACACTTATAAAAAGCTTTTTAGAAGGAGATCATAGGAAGGCATTAACTGTTAAAAAAAAAAATAAAAATGTTATATACTGCCTTTGGCACCTCTTTTCTCAGATATTATGCCCCTGACCCAGATTGTCTCTCATACCTGATGATCCTCATGAGCTGATTGAACATCCTCATAGTTGGGCATGCCTGTCAACCTCAGCCATGAGTCCGGTTTTCCATTCTTCATCACAGGTAGGTCATGTAACTCCAAAGCTAGCTACAGACTGAGACTATACAGGTCCTTCCTATACTGGTTGTGAAAAAAAAATGCCAATTTTTGTTGCTTATTCAGGGATTTCTCTTTGATTTCTGCTCAGGAGTTTGACTTTTTCTGATTTTTAGGGTGCAATGAGAGGAGCCGAAAATAAACCCGTACCCAAAGCAGCAGGGCCCCATTCAGAAAATATGTAGTGCAGAACATTGTTGCTGTGGTGTTCCCTAGCCTCAGTTTAAAGCTGTTCAGCAGCTTATTAATTTCTGACTGATGCTGCAAATTGAGCAGACATCTTCATCGAGCTTCCACAAAGCAACCCATAGCTTACTTTTCCCTAGGAGGTGACAACTAATTCAGAAGCCATCGATGTATATAAGGAGATTAATTTGTTCCATCCGATTTGTATTCCCTTTGCAGCCATCAACAATGAATGTAATTTACCGCCATGTTGCCCAACTGTCTCAAGCTACCTGCAGTAGTCTTTTCAACAGCAAGTTTGGCCACTTTGCTATTCAAATGACTTCATTCAGTAGTAGCAGAAACCACTGTGAATTCTGGAAAATACCCCTTCAGGCAAATAAATCCAGAGCTCCTGATAGCAGCCATTACATGAAATAGGGCATAGGAGGTAAATTATGACATGGGTTGCATATGGCATTCTTCCATATTTATGCACGTGACTCAGACCTACAATT
The DNA here is from genome assembly GCF_037157495.1 of Lathamus discolor. Lineage (NCBI taxonomy): Eukaryota > Metazoa > Chordata > Aves > Psittaciformes > Psittacidae > Lathamus > Lathamus discolor. The sequence continues at coordinate 51,360,833 of NC_088909.1, read as the reverse complement.
ATTCTCTGAATATCCTTCTACTCAGGAAGAGAGTAAGGTGGGCCACTAGTCTATAAAGTGAATGATATGAAGTGCTTCTGGTGCCTTTTGTAATCCATGCATTTTGTGTATACTTTGCCTTACAGGCAAAGGATGCTCAGCTCATCCTTAAGGATCTGAACTGCACTAGTGCACCCCACACAGAGTCACTGCTCAAGACCGTGTTGGTGCCACATCACTGTTACAATGGCTGCAATTTCCAAAGACATGCAGAGCATGCTAGATTGGACAATTAAAATATAGAATATCTCAAAGCCTCCAAAATCTGCTGGGAGAGTGATTTAGAAGTATGATGTTGTGATTATGTCAGAAAACATACCAACCTGCAAATTTCATTTCAGAAAGTCAGTGAACTCCATAATCCTCTTAATTCCAACTTCCCTCTGCTTCTCTGCGGTTTCATTTCAGCTTTTAATGCAGTGCAGTCCAAGCAGCATTGCACAAGGAAACAGAATGAATCACACAGTGAATGTCACTTGTAATTGACTCTAGCTTCTCCCCAGAGATGCTCAGAGAGGTCCAGGATGAGTCTGTAGTCCCACCAGGAACAGGACTGTGAGTGATATAAAAGGAAAGGGCCATGTGGAATGTTATTGTAGTGAAGTTTATTTACAGATGTGGGTGGGACAAGAAGAAAGAAAACAGGAATTGTGCTTCCAACTCACTCTACACCAATACCATCCCAACACCTAAAAAGATAATTTCTTCACAAAGACTGTCAATCAATTCACAGGCTGGAGGTGTATGTCTAAACGCCTGTAGTCACAGCTGAGAGGTACAAGGCCATGCTGTACTTACTGCAGGTCTTGCCAGTATCTCAGTCCTGGCTTAAAACTGTTACCTCTAGGTTTGGCAACTTAAAACTGTTACCTCTAGATTTGGCAACCTCAACTTCTTCTTAGCAATGCCTTTATCTACAATACCTGCTTCAAGGAGCAGCCTTCTGAAGTAATAGGCATAGCAGCAGTTAATGAGGAGCCAACCACTTTGGTTTAAAGTGACAACACAAGGGGACAGAGCAGCTGTCTAGCACCACCACCACACCACCCCCACACCCCCACACCTCCCCCCCCCCCTTTTTTCCTGGCTAGAGGAGAAGGGCACAGCTGCACAGTGTTTTGTGATGAACCACAAAGCAGCGACACTGAACCAGCTCTATGCCATTCATGCTGCCGTGTCATGACTCACATGGAAAAGACACAGCGTGATGGGCACAGGTTTCTCCTGGGGAGATTCTGACTGGACACAAAATGAAAATTTTTCACACTGAAAACACTCTCCCAATTGTTCACAATGCGAATAATCTCTGCAGGGGAGTGATGGACTCACCAGCTCTGGACACGGTGCTGGGACATCTTGTCTAGGTCATGCTTTGCCTAGAAAGGTTGGACCAGAGGATGCTTGAAGTCCCTTCCAACCTGGTATTCTGGGACTGTATAATTCCATAATTCCAAGATGAGAGACTCTCGTGATGAGAGTTTATCAAACTGCTAGGAGGTGTCAGAAGGAGCAGAAGGATGACTGGGTGTAAAATAAGGTTCTTAAATTTGCAGGAGCTGAAAGACCTGTTACGGTCTTGCCCATGCGTGAAAGGAGGCATATGTGACTTTACAGTAAAGCTCATCATAAAGTATATCAAAACTTTGCCTACATACAAAATATCTTCTGTCTTAATATGGGTGGGGAAAAAAAAAAAAGGCAAAAACTTCCCCAAATGCAGTGCTTTTTGTGTGAAACTCAGCAGTAGGCATACAGATGACATTCAAGAAGCAACAGAGTAGGAGGATTTCATGCTCTGTGGGATCTCTGGCTTTTGTAGTTAGTATTGGCTTTGATTTACCCAGAAAACTCTACATCAATTCTCTTCAGGCCATCAGCAAGTTGTGCAGTAATAGAGAAGAGACAGAAAAACAATTTCCCAAATCTTAAAAAGAACAAAGTCTCTGTAGGAAGGAGGTCAGAGTGGTGAGGAATAGAGTGAGAGACACAACCAGGTATGCGGCTGCAGCACACGCCACACCTTCAGGAATTAACAGCACAGCTAGGTTTCCTAAACAACCTCATGCTAGGAATAGTAAGAACAATAATCATACAAAGGTAAGTCACCAGGGCCAAACAAAATTCACCAGAGAGAATGAGAACAGACTGAAGCAAAAGCTTGCAGATTGATCATCCTGGAGAACTGTTAATCCCAAGGAGGTCTCTAGATCCTTCTCACATTAATATTCAAAAGTCATTAGTCTGAGGCTTCCAGCTTTGTAAAATGATGAATACCAGCAGGAAAGACAGAGAAGACACTGCAATGATGGAAAGCATATACCTCCAAAGTATATACTTTGACCTTATTTTAAGGAGCAGAGAGTTAAAGTTGGAGAGACAGTAAAGAGCTATCATCTGACAGGACTTGAGAATGTTGCACCATGAAAGGGTTTTGATTCCTGCAGTAATCCAAAATGCACTAAATAAGTTAAAAATGTAAGGTGACTGTAGAGGGCAGAAGAGTTTCAAAGTGGTAGGTATCCAGTAACTGCAGCCAGGCAACCAAGCGGTCTGGGCTGCAGCCACAAGAGGCAAATACTCCATGATGCCCTGTGCAATGCAAAACTGAGCTGCACTCGTCTTCCAGCAGACAGGAGGATATAACAGATGATAACCTTTTCTTGTCTCCCCTGCACCAGAGACACCATTGCCCTTCAGTTTTCACAGTTTCTATTTCAAGGGTCTATGAGTTAATGCTTTCACTGTACTTGCACAAGCAAGTGCAAGTGCAAGTTTCACTTGTTGACTTGCACTGACTTGCACTTGCACTTACACGTGCAAGCCAAATAAGAAAGAGGATTAGGTCTAATGTCCGTAAAGGATATGAAGACAAGGTGTGTCCCTTTAGAAAAGATGTTAAAGATGTAAAGACCAATAAGGTAAAAATCAAACCAGGCTTTTTAGCAAAGTTAAAGAATTATTTACCTCCTGGCAGAGCAGAAGCAAATAATACTGCTGCCTGGGGTATGTCTACGCAAACAGTATCTTTGCTTATTCTCAGACTCTCAGCCTAATTACTGTGCTGAATACCTGCATTTGCATTAGATGAAATACACATTTAAATAGAAACAGAGTGTCATAAGAAGATATGGGTATCACTTAGGTATCTTACTACTATCATTTAGGAAAAGCCTTCCTCCAAACAAATTTTTTTCATTGCAGCTGCAAAACCAAAACAACACAATAGAAGATGAGTTTGACTTGCATAGAGGTAAATGTATATTTTCCAGTGTTTCTTTTTCCCATACATATCTAAAGTACAACAATCATTCATTTTGTTTTTGAAACTGGCATGCCAATGAAAACTTAAATGCACAGTTCTGCCCTCTTACTCAAGAGTACCAAGAATGTTTTTTATTCTTGTGTGCAAGATGGTTTCCCAGACGGACCACCACAAGTGTATAGGTCTCCTCAGCATACTTTTCTCACTCCTATAACAAATACTGCACAGTGACAATGTAAACCTCTTCACACACCCATGTCCCAAGATGCAGTATAAAGGAAGGAGGTACGATATCACTGCTGAGGAAAATGACATAATACATACTCCATAAATCATTTCAAAACAAATTGCCACAGCTGTGAACCTATCTTAATTTCGTGGATTAATCTTAATCTTGTAATACAAATGCCATCCTGCAGCCTGTAACACAAGCTATCAGCACTTACGTGACCTGAACAGTATATTTAGCACTGCAGAATACAATATATAATTAACTGGCTATATGCACATGCAGTAGACCAATATCCGCCAAATTACGTACTGCAGTTTGCCCTTTAGTGCCTTGGGTATAAATATAATAAGTAAAAATGATCAACACCACATTTTGGCATGAAATTGATTTTCAAGGTATGCCATTTTTATAGATAAAGTTGCATTCATGTATTACACTGAAATGTCTCGCTTCAACAGCTACACAGCATGAGATTGATTTATTTTGTAGCTGGAAAAGACAAACTTGGAATCAACAACAAAGATTCTGTCCCTCCAGAAAGACTCCCTATCAGTAGTTGTCATTCTTGCCAACACAAAAGATGTCTCCTCATAACTACCTAGTTACAGAAGTGCATACTCAGGGAAGGAAGGGGGGAGGTAAAAGATGAAAGAGAAGTGTTTTTTTAAACAAATGAGGTAAAATGAAGGCTCTAGCTTTTTCTGTAGCACAACCCATGTCAGAGTAGCATGATTTCCCTAAGTTCCCAGCCACCCCTGGAAGAATTAATAGTCACGGTCAGATGTATGCTTCTTCCCAGCTGCTTGTCCCTCCTACACATTACGGGCTATTGCTCCCTCAGAACTACAGCATAACATCACACATGATCATTCCCTGTCACAGCAGAAGTATTTAGTACATGTGCTCTTCCAAGCCATGTTCACCAGCCTCATCATGAATTATACTGGAACTACAAACTACTGTTACAGCTAAGCAGAATGGCTTGCTCACTCTCAGAATCTACAGCTTTCTTCAGGGTGCTTTACACCCACTTCCAAGGACTCTGAGTTATGTAAAAACTGTTTCCAGTTCTTCAGGGAACATTAGGTCAGTGCTTCAGAAAAGGGTTCTGCCACACAGGGATCCTTGAGCATAAAATGTAAGACAAGATTCGGAGTCCAGAGCATCTCCTGCTGACACTACTCAAAAAATTTTCACATAACAGACAGGAGGTTAAACATTTTAAGTTTTATACCTCCCCACTACTTCTCCTTTCTCCCTCCGTTCCACAACTGCAGCCTAGGTCTGAGCAGGTGCAAGTTCACCTACTTATAGAGAACACTGTGCGGTCATCAGGGTGAGCAGGCAAAGCAGCTACAGTGCCATATATTTTCTGCATCCCAAAGATGCAGAGTTATTTTTTTAAGTGTTTGTTATTCTCCTAAGGTAAGTTGATTTTTCCCTTTTCCATTTTTCCATGAACACATCAGCATGAATTGAAAGCTGCTTCCTGGGAAGATGTGAAGCGAAAGCACTAAGTTTGACATCTGTAGACTATAACCTGCCAGGTTTAATACAGGAAGACATCAAGTTTGCAGGTAGATTTTGGGTGCCTAACCTTCACAGCCCAGTCTCAGCTATGACCCGTGTTCTCTGGACATATCCAAGGAGATGTAGAAGAAGAGCTGCAGAAACACACCAGCTAGATTGGTAGCTAATCCAGTGTATGTCACCCAGCTGTCTTCCCCTTTCATAAACTCTTCCACCCATTTTCTCAGTGCCCATGTGTGTACCAGAATACCACAGTGATTCATCTGTTTGCATTCTAGACATCCTCACACATCCTGCTAGGGTTACAAGGGCTTGATGGGTTGCTTCTGGGTCAGAGAAATTAAATCTTGTTTTGTAGCTCTTTGTACACCTTGAATGAGTGGGGAAATTTTGCCTCTGATGTTCTAGGCCATAATTGCTGCAGCAGTTTCTTAAGACCCAGGGACAGAATATTTTTGCTATTGCTTTTGAAATAAAATTCTTGTTGGCGTCCTAGAAAACCTTCCTCTATATATCAATGACATCAGGAAGAAAGTGTTAGCCTTCCGTGCAGTATCAATCCTCCACTGGATTAACAATGAGGTGGGAAAATCATTTTGCTAGGGAGAAGGGAAATTTCCACAGATGTCAGCACTGAAAACCTCCATAGCTGTTCTCTGGAGTGAATGTAGTCAGCAACTTGAGATTAATATACAACTAAGAACACTATGAACATGCAATAGAATGAACGAGGTTTCTGTGTTTTACAACCCATAAAGTTGCTGCTTGAAAGGTAGCATTCAATATAGAAATGTAGCTAGCAGCCCTTGTCTGTGGCAGGGATTTTCTTGTAATCTGTTTGCAAGTCCATTACTGGGGACTTTCCTAGGCGCTCCAATGCAGTGTGGATTTTAGTGCATATTTTAGTGTTAGCGATAGTGAGATCTTACTGTTTCACAAGTCCCCTGAGGCACCTGTGACAAATTTCCAATAACATGTAAGAAGATGGCCATTTCTTCATGACTGGCCCTCGCATTACCATCATTTTATCTGAGAGATCAGAGGTGATCCCTCCTGTTGCTTACTCTTAATACTGCTCTCTTGTTCACAGTTGCTTTAACCCCAATTTGTTTTTATGGCAAGAGAAGTCATCTGCTCCCTGCAGAGTGAGAAGCAGTCCCCACTGCTGCTTTCACAAACAGCTCAGTGACATTTCCAGCCCAGGTGATGAGGGCAATTTACCAGTATCTCTCTCTGGGATAAAATCTCCCAGTGTCTGATTCTCAGTGGTGGCCATTTCCCACTGTGTTTAACTGCAGCTTGGCCTCCTTTTTTCGTTGAGAGATCACGGAATATGCATGAGTTTAACCACCATACAGCTCATGTTTTGGGTCTCCTTCCACACACTGTTTCCAGGTGCTGACATTTCAGGTAGAAGATTCCTTTCCCATCACTGCCAGAAAACTGCCTAATCTACAACATATCATGCCTAAATGAAAAGCTCTCATCATCCCCACTGCTGCACAGGCATGAAAGCATTTGGCTGATGCTCACTGCTCATCTCCACCTCCCCTTGCTTTCTTGCCACGTTCACAGCCTATTTCTGATATCAGGCCCATAAATACACTGATCAACAGAGCCATCTAGTATGTTGAGTGGGTGCTGACCTCTGGAGGGCATCTGATCTAGCCCTCTCAAAGCAGCATCAACTTTGGAGACAGATCCAGGATAAGGGGAAAGAAGAAAGAGGCGGGGTAGGGGGGAAAGCTGTGAAGAAAAAAGGCAAGGAGATACATACTCAACGAATACAGAGAAAAAGCTCACTTACATTCCTATTCCTAGACAGACCTCTAAGAAACAAAAAGTTTAAACAGAAGAACAACAAGAATCTTGAATATCACTAGTCTTTTACTAGCTCAAATTTTCTAAGACTGACCTGTAACTGCTGGCCTGACAGCCAGCCAGGCTGAACCCTTCAGGTTCCCAGATGATCTTCTTCTCAAGCACACATTTAAGACTCACAGTACCACTTCTGATTAAACACACACAGCTTCTAGAAACTGCTGCTGTCTTTCTCTACAGCCCCATTGTTGTTTTTTCCCCTCTGGCAAGGTATAACTTCATGGCTGCGTCTTGTGTACCCTTTAATGCACCTTCTTACAAAGGCAGCTGCGAAGATCAAGATTTCTGTTTGTATTCTGCAGTCATCATACACAGCAGAAAAGGGTACTGCATGCTCTTGTTCACAGAGCAGAATGGGAAAGCTAAAGTTAGAAAAACACTCAAACCAGAGTGACACAGATACACAGGTTCAGCTTTGCAGGGCTGACTGCACCCATGCAGAGGACCAAAGTATGTCCACTTCTGAATTTGAATTAGTCTTCTATGGAACTACTAATATCTTCAGGAGTTGAGAATTAAATTAAACCTGGTATTCAATGGATTTCTATATTGCTGTTAGTTCTTTTGGTGCTATCTCCACTTAAAGGGATTTATTTTCTCTTTTTCTTTTCCATTCATAATTTATTTTCTTTGGCACCAGTGAGTGTCTGTCAACTCAAAGTTCTTTAATAAGTCTAAAGTTCCTGGGGAAATGATGGACAAACAGCTCATTATACTTATTTGCATAAGTAAAAGACAAACAACTTTAAACTGAATGTATTTTGTAGTGCTCATTAAGTGTCAAACAAACTGCTCAAGAATAAACTGCTGCAACAGTATGACTATTCAAAAGGAAGGCCTTCTCATCAGTTTGTTATTGATGCAATTATTTTCTTGGAGCAATACTGAGTAGGATGCCCTTACCCACACCATGGAAGGGATGAAGTGAGGAAGAAAGGCAGGGAGGAAGGAAGGCAGGAAGGAAGGTAGGCAGGCAGGCAGGCATTCAGGAAGGAAGGCAGGAAAGAAGAGAGGAAGGGAGAAAGAGAGGAAGTAATTCTTTCCAGATCCAAAGGTATCCTTCTTTTAAAGGCTAATTTCTAATTTTTTTCAGTGAGAAACATTAGAAACTGCAAGATAACAGAGATGCCAAAGTCTGGGGATTAAGTTATTTTCCTTTCTGCTCTTACATGAATAAATATTAGCCATCCAGTATATTCCTGTCAGCATATTGAACTCTCAGTTGTTAATAACAAGATACCAATTAAAATACAAAGTCAATAGGAGACAAGATCCACACTATGACTCGCCTATGAGGGGGCGCAAGATCACCCAGGCTAATCTGGGTTTGGAGCTTTGATAGAGTTAAGTGCTGGGCAAGATCAGATGGCACATGAGATAATTAAAAAACATTAGAGGGAGGGCTTCACATATTTGCATTCTGCAAGAAGCTTTAATGACTCCCAGGGCATTACAACGTAACAAGTATCTTGTTGAGAGAATACAAACCTAGTGTTAAAACAAAATAATTATTTGATTAGACTGTGGAGATGGGTGAAGAGGGAGAAGGAAAATTAATATTCATTTTGCACTGTCTGAATAGCCTGAAGGAAGTATAATTCAATTAGGCCTGCATATATTTTTAAAAGACACCGTGTTCACAGCTAAAGAGGAAAGTCTGTGTTCTCAGGCAGTAAAGCAAGAAGAATACTGACTTTCGGTGTGGTTTCACCAAAATAAATAAAGGAACATATAACTGATTTCCTAAAGGCAGCTGAGATCAGTCTGAATAAAATGTACGGTGAGTAGCACTTGCAAATGCAAAAAGAAAATAACATTGTGTAGTTAAAGAACATACAGACAATAGGCAAACGAAAATTGGTTACACTGGCTCAAATGAGCAAAAAGAAAAGGGCAACAAAGCTGGTGAAGGGTCTGGAGCACAAGTATGATGAGGAATGGCTGAGGGAACTGGGGGGGGTTAGTCTAGAGAAGAGAAGGCTCAGGGGGGACATTATTGCTCTCTACAACTGCCTGAAAGGAGTTTGGAGGAAGGTGGGGGTCGGTCTCTTCTCCCAAGTAACAATAGGACAAGAGGTAACAGCCTCAAGCCGTGCCAGGGAAGGTTTAGATTAGATATTAGGAAAGCTTTCTTCACAGAGAGGTTGATCAGGCACCGGAACAGGCTGCCCAGGGAAGTAGTGAAGTCACCAACCCTTGAAAGTGTTCAAAACCATGTGGATGAGGCCCTCTGTGACATGGTTTAGTGGTGGTTTTGGCAGTCCTGAGGTAAAGGTTGGACATGACAATCTGAAAGGTCTTTTCCAACCTAGTTGATTCTATGATTATGTGATTATATGAAATGCATTGAGGTAATACTGAGGAGTGGAACTTCTAATAGAAATTTTTACAAAGCACTTTGGAATTTATTTGTAGGGATTCATATGTAAATAATTATCTTGAAAATGGCACTGAGGCCCTTCTACAGGAGTAGCTGATGCCCACGCTATTTTCTTCTCATCCCAGTAGAACACCTTGTTGGGATTAATAGGAGAATAATACTGAGCATACAGCAGAATCCTAATAAGATCGCAACCATGCAGAAAAGCAACCAGAGAAAGGTGTGAAGGCTCAGGGTTAAAAATCCATGGATGCATGCTCCCTGTGGATACAGCTATGAGAGCTGAAGCTGCAACTGCCTTCAGGTGCCTGCCCACTGGCTAAAACAGACACCCCGATGCCTTCCCAGGCAAGCCACAGAGACCTGAAGTCCTGCAAAGGACTTGGCTCTTTTTGACTGAAATAAGCAGCTCTGAGGCAGAGATATGTTTTTGTGAAAAGGTGGTGCAAAATTAGAGAAAAGCTGTTAATTAGCTGAGAGGAAACCATGGAAGGATGCATATGGAAGCAGAAAGGGAGGATACTCAGGAAAAGTGGTTTTTATTTTAAAGTATATATATGCGTGTATATGTATGCGTGATGAATATAAAAAGATTGAGCTAGGAGGAGGAAGAAATTATGGCAATTATGTATTTTCACACAGAAAGCAAATACAGGAAAGAAGATGGATTTTTGTATGTCTGCATGGTATATTTCGGTGTGATTATTTTGAAGGACATAAATTACTGTAATGAAATTTCAGATCTCCTTTACTGGTTTTGTAGGACAGAAGTTACTAAAAAAATGGTTCGAAGCTAGAAAAACTCTCTGGGATTGGGATTCTTTTGTTTTTGAAACTAATAATTGTTTTCCTTTTGCCACAAGGGAATTAAGTGTCATGTTTTGTTTTTTCTGTGAAAACTTATAAATAATCACTTCTTGATGAACATGATGATCACAACCAAAACACGCCTCCCTGTAGACCTTGATCTAAGGATCATGATTCTGTACACTCAGCCAAGCTCTCCAGCCTGACACCTTAGTACCTGTGGAGGCTTCTGGGCCAATCTGGAGAACCTACTTAATGATGTCAACCGCAAATGGACAACTTTCAGCTTCTCTTATATCACCTGCCAAAGTTAATTCTCTGCAGATTACTCTCTCATGTACACAGATAAATTTTTCTGCTGTCACAAGAAACGGACTTTTGAGGGTGCTGTGGGGCAATGGGTTCAGATCCAGACTTGTTTTCTTCTGGAGCAAGCACGGGAAAGACAGCGGAAGGAGGAAAATCTCAAATTTGTCTAAGAGGAAGAGGAGGGGAAATGTTTCATATTTCTGAGTTTTAGAATAGTGTTGTCATATGACACTGATCCACACCTTTCCTTTGCAAGTTGACTATCTTTTCTTTCAGAGCAATTCTAAAACTCATCTCTTACTAAACAACTTCACCACTAAGCTTCTGATCTGTATGCCATAGTCTTTCTTTACTCCTAGAGTCTCATCTCCAGACCTCTCCAGCATGAACTCCACGGTGTCTCTTGAGCTCATTCAGCCTACCATCGTCATCCAAAAGCCACTATCTGCATCAACCTCTGCAGACCATTGTACATGTGTCTTCCTGAATGACACATGTCTCCACCAAAGACACTTTCCTATCTAGCCCACATATTGCATAGATATGCTGGGATAACACAGTGTCACATCCTGAAACACTTCCCACCCACTACGTTTGTGCACAGGCTGATATTCCTGGCTGGAACAGAAAAATGTGATTTGTCCCTGATTTCTGCCTTTCTCCAGTTATACTGCAATGGCTTCAGAGAAGCAGAAAGGTGCAATTGTGGCTGCTTGGGTTCAGTGCCACTCTTTGTCCCAGTTCATTGTGGTTTGCTTCATAAACAGAACTAGTTATTTTTTACATGCTAAAACCCTGGAAACACTGCAGTTGCTAATCCATGTGTTACAGTGGAAAGAAAAAATATTGAAGTCTCATAAGTCAAGCCTAAGCCTTCCTGAAGTTTTTCAACATCTGGGAGGCACTGTGGGGGATATTTATCCCAATCCTATTTATAGGGAGCCTGACACACGGTTATTAAGTGCCTGGCCTCAACAACATGCATTGCAAAGTCCTACTTAGCACTAGTGCACTGGAATATCTCATGTTAGCTGGTCAGAAAGCAAAACGTATTTCTAAATTCCTAAATCCCTTGCAGTACCCTTTCACAGATGACCTTTTCTTTCTTCTTTCTTTTTTTTTTTTTTTTTTTTTTTTTTTGACAGCCTTTCTTGTATTCCTACAGGAGCAGAAGAGACCAGCTTCATGGATAGCTGGATCTTGATAGGACTAACACAGAGCAGATGTGGTCTGTCAGAGAGAACCTGTGACATTTCCATGCCTTAGCAGCAATTTGAATTACAGATTCAGATAAAGCAGCCTGTTGTCGTTGGTTTAGATTTTTATTTGCATTGAAAAGGCAACTTTAAGGAGTGAATTATGCAGATAAAATAGAAAGCAAAGGGAGGAAAACAGGAGGTTGATCAAGATGCAAGTGAATACATATGTCAACTCCATACACTGTTTTGCCTTAATGTATGTTTGTCATGGCACCTTGGGCCTCTGAAACACATTGGCATATTGCAATGATCAGCTTATTTAGCTGTTCCAGCCACGTAAGAGGTGCATTTCCTCCCCTTTGGCCGTGTCCTTTCCATCAGGTTGTCTGGGGACCTCCTGGAGATGGGCAGTTTGTCAGGTGTAGCACACAAACCTCCAACAGCAGGTAAGTCTGGCAATCGTTTCACAAACATAAATGCTGTTATTCCCACTTCTGTCAAATTTGGGAAAGGATTTGGATTTTTTTTTTTTCTAATATCTGTGAAATCCTCTTTCCCTTAAGGGAGAATGGGAGAGCAGCAGCAGAACCAGACCAGATTTTTTGGCTCTTGTTACAGTCTCTTTCTCCCTCCAGACAGCAAAAGAAATGGCTAAGAGCCTTCCACGTGGGAAGAACAAAAGCTGTCATTTTGATTTCTCCTGGATTCATGACTCAAAATGCTGAGAAAAATACAGAGCTTCTCTGTGGCTAATCCTTCCCACCACTCCCCACCATTGAATACACGTTGCTGACACCCTTCTCGATGAAGGTGATGGGTTTCCAGCCAAGTGACATATTGGTCACAGCCTCATGGATACCAGGAGCTCCCATGAATCTGGTGAGGGTCCTTGCAGGGTGGCAGAGAAGAACTCCATCATGGAGGCTAAACCCTGCCACATCCACTACTATTCTGGGCTCTCCATATTCAGAAATTAGCAGAACCCTCTAAGGAGACACAGGATTGCTTAGAAGAGGTCTTGAGAAGAAGAATCCTTAGAGGACTCCTTAGAAGAAGACTTCATATTGCTTCTTCCTCTACTATCACTCCAGCTGCTATGGTATGGCTGGCCCTCCCACAGTGGTTACATGATAAAAAACAGCAAGCCTACCCCAGTGAGCTGACTAAGGCAAACCAAATCATCTTAACAAAGATCCTTCAGTCTCTCCACGCTCAACACATAAAGGATCAATCAAATACCTATCAGGTTCATGGCTCATTCCCTGCTCCATGTTATTGCCAATAGAGCCAAAGCCAGGTGTCTCCAAGACAGACCCACGACTGGCCAAAGCTGAGCCCATCAGTGATAGTGACAGCGCTTCTGGGATAACACAGTTCAGAAGGCAAGAAAGATGCTGTGCAACAGCAGATGGAGACAGGAGTGAGGAGCTGGGAGAGCAACAGCCCTGGAGACACCAAAGTCAGTGCAGAAGGAGGGCAGGAGGTGCTCCAGGAGCTGGAGCAGAGATTCACCTGCAGCCCATGGTGCCGACCATGGTGAGGCAGCTGTGCCCCTGCAGCTCATGGAGATCCACAGTGGAGCAGATTCCACCTGCAGCCCATGGAGGACCCCACATCAGAGCAGGGGGATGCCCAAAGGAGGCTGTGACCCTCCTGTGTGCAGCCTGTGCTGGAGCAGGGTCCTGGTAGGAGCTGTGTCCCCATGGAGAGAGGAGCTCACATTGGATCAGGTTTGCTGCAGGACTTGTGTCCCCATGGGGGACCCACGCTGGAGCTGTCTGTTCCTGAAGGATGCACCCCATGGAAGGGACCCACACTGGAGCAGTTTGTGAAGAGCTGCAGCCCATGGGAAGTACTCACTGTGTTCTGGGGGAAGAACCCCATGCTGGAGCAGGGCAGGAGTGTGAGAAGGAAGGAGCAGCAAAGATGTGTGATGAACTGACTCCAACCCCCATTCCCTGTCCCCCTGTGGGACTGCAACCACTGTTCCCTTCCCTCCTGGGGAATAGGAGGTAGAGAAAGGCAGGAGTAACCCTGAGCCCAGGGAGAAGGGAGGAGTGGGAGAAAGGTGTTTTTAAGATGTGGGTTTATTTCTCATTAGCCTACTGTGATTTGTTTGGTAATAAATTAAACTAATTTCCCCAAGTCAAGTCTGTTTCGCCTATGACAGTAACTGGTGACTTCTCTCCCTGCTCTTATCTTGGCCCACAAGCCTTTTGCTGTATTTTCTCTCCCCTGTCCATCTGAGAAGGGCAGTGATAGAGCAGCTTTGGTGGGCACCTGGCATCCAGCCAGAGTCAACCCACTACACCAGCATAAAGTATCAGGATATCTGTGTTCAGATTTCCCTGGAAACAATGGGTTTCTAAATAAATTGGTTGCTGCATTGCATCTCTTTTCCTCAGGGGAGGCGGGGGAGACAATGAATTTAGAAACAAACCAAGAGTGACCCAGAGCACAAAAGAAAATTAAATCAGAGGGAGAGCAGGGAAGGCTCATAATAAAAGCATATCCCTTTGAAGGCACCTCCACATACATATTTTTCCCTCTAGCTGCAGCCATTTTGCGGAGCTTTATTAAAATAGCATCTCTGCAGAGGAATTACTTAAAAGAGAGAAGTAATAGCTTTTTCAGAACCAATGAAAAAAAAACAACCAAACCCTAGAAACAAGAGAAGGTTTCTTTCCCATACAGTTGTTCTTTAATTCCTATCTCAACTTCATCCATCACGGGGGTGAGATGGATCAAACCACAGCAGAGGTCTGTGATGGTGATGCCAAATGCCTCGGAATGCCCTGGCCAGTCAACAAAGCAGTTAAACAACCAAAGACACTGCTGCTAATGCCCTGCAATGCTGAACCGGGAGACAATACATATCCTTTCTGAAGTGGGTAACAAGGCCATGCTGGAAAAGCACTTCACTGACGATTTTATGGTGTTGGTTTTGGGCAGCATTTCAGCAACTTGAGCAGGAGGAGGAGTGGGAGGAAGTGTGGTCTCTGTGGGCAGCTTGCTGCCTGTGGGAATAAAGCAGAACAGATGCAACCCTTGTATGCAGCCGATCACATTTCCTGGAGGATTGAGATATTTGAATTGCAGATTTATGGCTCTTCCTATTTATTTTATTTTCTTTTCTTATTTTATTTTATTTATTTTTAATTGAGGTTTTGGTTCTGGGTAGGCTTGTTTTACTTTTTTTTTCTTTTATTGTATAAACTATAGAACAACCAGGAATGAGCTGCAATTGTACTGGAAAAAAATGGGAATAATACTTCCTCTTCCCCATATCAGTGACAATCACAGTTAATACCTAATAGAATAACTTCTGTTGGTTTCCTTGCTCTACTGTGGGTGATGGATTTTTACTTTGTTTCTCCAATGATGAATTATTCCACCAGGTCTTTGGATCTTTGTAAACCAAGTGCCTTCAAGACCTCTAATGCAATGACAGGATCTCAGCAAAAGCAAAAGTGGATCTCATTCATTGAGTCTAGGTCTTCACGCGCTTTCTCTCAAAAAAAAAGTTTTATTTGGCAATCAATCAGCACTTTCTCTCAGTTTGACATCTGGTTGCAGATATCAACACCAGCTGCCCTTTTCAACGCCAAATCAAAGTTCTAACCCCTACAATGACTGTATCAATAAACTTTATCCTTGAAATCTGGATGCAGTCCTCTATACTACATGACCTCTGAGAGAAAACTCAACAAGCCAGCGTAAGTCTGTTTACTGCCTTCACAGCTAAAAATACTGTATCCATTTCAGTGATGCATTTGGCCAGAGGTACACAGCTTGAGATTTCTTTCCCAAAACTGGCTATCTAAAAGCAATGTGAATGACAAGAAAGCATGACATTTTTTAACACTTTCCAGCTGATGTTGCAGGGTAGATTTATGGGAACAAACACTCAGATATCTAGGGTAAAAAGGAACTCTTGCTGAAGGCTGCAGCTGCGTTGTGGCAGGGTCAGTTAGCACTGCTGCTATGTGTTGCCCCATGACCTTTCGTGGGTGTGATAGGCAAAATATAAACGCTATTCTTATCCACCACATTTAACAGATGGGGTGATCTGCAGGTGATCTGAGACTTACTTCTTGTCCATTAGGGCCATTAGGGACAACTAGAGAATGGGACAGGCTGAGCCCATAGGACACGCTGCTTAGCAGGTCTGCAGGAGTGGCCCCTGAGTGAGACCCTGGTTCTCAACATGCTTGTCCCACATGTACAACCTCAGGCATGGGAATGAATTTGGGAATGGAGAAGATAAAGAAGAAAGTGATTTGGCAAGGTAGTTCAGAGTTCCTTTAATGTTGTCTGGAATTGCTTCTCTGCAGCATTATAAACCTTAACTTTCCTCTAGGGTGAAAGCGAGCTTCTTAAGAGCCTGGAGTCAGCGAGGACCCATGGGTTTGCTGTTAACAAGGAGCTCTCCTGAATGAAGAGCATACTAAAAATATCACAGCCAATAGAGGTTCTGACAGGAACAACAATTTTAAAATAAAGAAGCAACTATTTTAAATTTTAAAATAGATAAATAAAACCCACCAAGCAGAGATCAGCTAGCTATGCTTCAAGATGAATGGCAGAAGCATCAAAACTGCTCCAAATCTGATGTTAATGTTAACTCAATACCCTTTACTGTAAACATATTTGTTGTTCTGCTAAATTGGAATACTGCACCTCTGAAAGGAAATCTCTCTTTGCTAGAGTTTTTGACATTCAGCAAGAGCTCCTTCTAAAAGGTAGTTCATGCCAACATCCTTTGGAAAAAGATTAAGGGATCAGAGAGCAAAACCGTCACAACCTCTGTAATGTTATAACTAAATCCCTTTACCCTAAATAACAAGCTTTCTACACTAAGCCTGGGTTGTTTGACTTCTGCTCCTGAAAGCTAGAGTCTTGAGCTACTTTAAGTCTTGTAAGCAAAAGAATCTTATTCTTATATTTCCCCTTTATTTAATGCCTCCAGACAATATCTGGGACAGCATTGCACCATGACTCTGGCTTCAGACAATTTAACCAGGCAATTACTGATATTCCTGCAGATCTCTGTCTGACAGTACTCACTGCAAGCAGAAGATAAATGCTTCATTGAGGTTCAGAGAGGGGAGAAGAGGAATGGAAGAAGGAAAACAGATCATTTTTCCAGATGTGCTTAATTCTCCCAGCTACCTTTCTGGGTCTGCTTCTCTACTCCCTCCTTTCATGTGCAATTAACATCTTAGAGCAAGCAGAAGATAAGGTGCTACAAGAACACATGGACCTAGTTTGACCTTTTTCTACTCAGAAAAATTTAGAAGTTCTGTCTCCCAATCTGGATGAATGAATCTGCTTCATCCATTATAGCATATAAGATGGCTGACACTCATTGCAGGCACAGCTGTAACAAATACTATTCTTGACAAGGAATAGCAGGATTGTATAAGTACAGTATGTAACTGCAGTAACACCTCTTTTATATCTCTGTACATAGCAGCACAGCTATTTGTTTATGGACCATGAAAAATTTCAGTTCTTGCCTTCATCAAAAAGAGCACTCTGAGCTGAGCTGAAGCTAAGTAAGCAGTAACAATGTCAGAGCAAACCAAGTTCAGTTACCTGGCTATGTAAAAGTTACAAACGCGACACATATCTATTTTATCTTTATGAGATCAGACTGGCTGCAACAGAGTTAATCCTGCTTTACAATGGCAAAAGTGATAATGATAAAACTCCCCAGAGTTTTCATAAAAGCTGGTGATTTGAATTCTGCTCATTTTTGTAGTACACAGCTGGGACATTCCCAACTGCACTATATCCTAGGCTTTTTATTCCCCTTAAGATACCTCTGACAATCTAAAACTGCTCTGAATTGCCCCTATATACATTTATTTACTAAGAATAGAATTTCTTTACTCTATTAAATGCTCACAATATAGATATAATGAAATATTCTCATATAAAAACATTCCCATAATCCTGTACTAACCTGTTTTAAAAACTAATAATGGTGATAAAATAGTCTAGTTATTGAATAAATATAATCTGTGGAAGCTAGAGAATTGCTAAATAAGGATCAGCAGCTTAACCTTAGCTTTAGCCTGGTCTCACATGTGTAATCTACATACCCTGATGTGGTGTCCTATGAGAAGGTACCGCAAATACTGCAAGCCACATTGTACCTTGCTTGACTTTCATATTCCAGGGTGAGTTTTCAAAGCTGTCAGGAAATGTGTATGTATGTGTTTTGCATATGTATATGTATGTATATTTATATATACACTATATATGTACATTATCTATATACATTGGACAAGTGGTAACGGGTTAAAACTTAAACAGGGGAAGTTTAGACTGGATATAAGGAGGAAATTCTTTCCTGTTAGGGTGGTGAGGCACTGGAATGGGTTGCCCAGGGAGGTTGTGAGTGCTCCATCCCTAGCGGTGTTCAAGGCCAGGTTGGATGAAGCCTTGGGTGAGATGGTTTAGTGCGAGGTGTCCCTGCCCATGGCAGGGGGGTTGGAACTAGATGATCTTGAGGTCCTTTCCAACCCTAACTATTCTATGATTCTATACATACTTTATATATATATGTATACAATACATATATATGTACACAATTATAATTGTATAAATATATAAATATGTCTCTGTGTGTGCATAAATAAATAACACAATGAGAACAGAAAACTGTAGAAGAAAATCCTGGCTTTCACATGATCAAAGGCAATGGTACCCTTGAAAGCTAAGTCATTTGCTTCAGTATCATGACTGGATACCTTTAACTTCTCCCCCCATGAAGTGGGAAGGGCTGTTGCTTCCTGTCATACAAACAGATTCACAGGCTTAGCTAACACTGGAGAGTTTGTTAAGCTAAGGGGTTGATTATAAATGAAGCACAATTCACTCACACCCACATCCTCCCACTGTCTTTCCCACCAGCTGGACAGTCCATTCCAGCAGAAACTGCCTTTGAGGCTGGCACAAATCTGCACTCAGAAAAACAGTAGTAAAGCTGTTTTTCACCACGGTATCTCTCCTACTGAAACAACTTTAGCCTCCACATCCCTCCCTGCTTTTAGGATCTATCAAGGTCTGAAGAAAATAAAGAGGTCCTCAACCTAACAGGATCAATGTGGTGGGTAAAAGGCTGCCCCCACCGTATGTCCCATGAGTACAGAAATGATGCCAAAGCAGCATTCACAGTGCTCTACACAGAGCAAATCCTATACAAGGGGGAAACTTGAAAAGCCTTAAGCTCCCCATCCTAGTCACTTGCAATTACTGCCACCAATTTCTACAGGGTTTTTTTACTCTTCTATGAAATAAGTCTTTTTCATTCCACAGACTCTCTAATTCTGATCAAAATGTTTTAGATTTGGAGAGGGTTATTTAACATTTAAAAAAAACCCCAAAAACACACACAACTGTTTTTTCTCTTATATATAGTAAGGAGTAAGGAGTTATTTGCTAGCCTTAAGACACTTCTGTTGTCCTGATGCTCTAGCAGAATCTAAGCACAGCAAGAACCCCCAAACACCAAGTAATCAAAGCCTATAAACAGTTATACAGCATGGGAAACCCTTACTGAAAAGTAAAGAGAAGAGCTGTGAACATCTGGCATCACAGACAGTGCTCTGAATATTCCACATTTATATTGCATATATGCATAGCGGTGATCACTTAACATCCTCCACAGCCTTCTGCCAAGTAAACACCCAGAAGCAGTAAAGGGCTTTTGTGAGACCTTTCCAGGCCATCACTCTCTCTGCAAAAGAGCACTGTTATAGGTAGCATTTCATCCAGTGACCCTTCTTCCCCTGCTCACTGGTGGGGTCATTTTACTCTTCTGGTGACAAGTACCTCTGGAGCTTGCTTTGGGCATGGAGAGGAGATGCAGTGGGGATGGAAACATTTCAAGGCTCTTTTCCTGTTGCTAGGACAGGAGAGAAAGGTGTTACAGCTACCTCAGTCCCCTTCGCCAGCTCCCAGTCCCTGGTGCGTTGTTGAGTGCTCTCAACCTATATCTAACAGCACTGCAGAGAAGTACCTGCTCAGGAGGCATGTGCAGGGCTATCCTTCAGCTAGATCAAGCAAACGTGTCCAGGCTCCATTATTTTATATTTTTTATGTGTGTATATATATATATAATTTTCTTTTAATTATAACAAGCACATTGTTGAATAGCCTGAATTTGAAAAGGGAGAACGGGAGGGAGTCAGTGTATGTTGTGGGACTTGTATCATCTTTATTTATCTACCTGTTTGAAATATCAACTGAAAATTGAAATCTCTCATGCACTTTGACAGGAGCAGAATTTGTTTTGTATTTGATATACATACTTTTGCCACTGGTTTCCAACCCTTGGCTTGGGAGGCCTGCAAACAGATGGTTTAATAATTTTTTTCTATTGTTGTTGTTCATGCTGAATGAAAATTAGCATTTCTCTGATGTTCCGCACCTGTGTAAACATCACAACAAGACACTGCAAGACAAAATCTAATATCCAGAACCTCAGTGGTATGTGGGTACTTCACTTACAGTGATTTCTTTGGAAAACAGGTCATTAATGCTTTGGGGATTGGTTCTTATGTTGCAGGCTTGAATTCAGTCTAATTTCTGGTGGTTCAGATCTTTCTTCCTTCCTTCCTCTTTTATTTTCCGACTATAAGCTGTATCTCAGAGACAGTTTGGGGGAATGCAAAAGCATTGCAAAGCTTGCACAGATTTCTCAAGTGTGCCAAAGCAAATGTAAAAATGTAACTTCTGCATGTTCTCACGTAAGCCTAAGTTAACATAAGAACATCTATACTCACTTCACAGTATTCCTATACTGTTAACATGACCTTTGTTGGACCTAGCTGATACACTAGAGTAATGTTAAACGGTGGGTCAGATAAGAAAAAGTCTATTTAAAAATATATAATATGCAAGTTATAAATGTGTTGATGTTTATGAGGAAGTGTCAGACATCCCAATAAAAATGTTATTTCATTTTAAATGAACAACAGAACTGATATATAAGAAAACACAATTAAACTGATATTAGGAATTCTAACCTCATATTTGACTAGAAATTATGATCATCTCTTAGTGGGAGAGGTATGAAGAAAGAAATACATGCTCCTTTGTCAAGGTGTGGCCCTCTCTGTTTCTAATATGGATCAAGGCTACACTTTCGCTGGATCTTGTATAACCTGAAACACTTCTAGAGGATTTGCAGGTGTAAAGTATGGGAGAAAAAGATCTTTTTTGCTTCATTGGCACAGCTCTTTGACATGAAAGTATCTTCATTTTATACTGTTGACTGCTAAATTCGCCTGTAGGCTTTTGGGAACTGAATGGATTCTGGGCCTGCCATTCCAAAACACTGCCTCATCCTCCACCCTCTCTCCTGTCCTCAGACAGACATCAGCAGTAAGACACCTGCTCCATGAAGGCTGGTAGATAGCAACTGGCTCATCATAATCTAGTCATCATCACGCAGCTGGGGTCTTCAGGCTCTGCCAGACAGCAACATCAAAGCCATAGAGACAATAAAACTTACAAACTGAAAAGTTACCTGCCTCCAGAGTTCATGCTTATTTCTGGGAGACCTTGAGCCGTGTGACTTAATTTAAAGGTCTGCTGTACCCAGGGACTCAGCAGTGAAAGGCATCAACGATAAACTGCTAGCCCAAACCCTTCTGCAATGCCGGCGTCAGACCAGCATCATGATCCAGTGGGTGCTTCATGAGCAGGCAGATGTAGACTGGAGCTCCCAATGCACAAGCAAAAGCTCAAAACGAAGGAAAGTGGCAATGTTTCATTTTCTTTCTGTGCAGGATGCCACATCAGAGCAGGCAATTGTTGCCTACAATCTGCACAGCTGTGACACACGTCTAAAAAGAACAAACCCAAAATAATCCAGATTTGTTTTTCTGTTGGTTAAAAGGGTCTGTGTGGTTCAGAGAGAGGATGACACTGTCTTTGTGGCAGACTATCTCCCTTGTCATGGGATCATGAGAATGCAGCTTCTCTGCAGGGAGAAGTACTGCTGGCAGTGTATTAGTGAAAAAAGCATAGTGCTTTGGTTCAGATGTCAATTCCTATTACAGTGTAATGCTGTGACAGTGTTCTGGTAATACAGTACATTTTGGCAGTGTTTTGCTTCATTGTCCTTTTTATAAAATGGGGGGAAAACAGTAATGATAAATCTGCTTAGCGAATTAACTCAGGTGACAATCCTGTTTCTCATATCCAGACCACAGAAGAGCCCTCTTGACCATCAGACCTTGCATCTGCTCCTACTTTGTGACTTCTGTTCCCTGAAAGACAATCTCATCTGCATTGCAGATGATCCTTTAATCCTCACATCCTACCGGAGCACAGCCGTTCAGCATGGTTTGAGCTGTGAACACACATCTCCTGGCTGCAAGTGTGCCTACAGGTTGCTGTCTCTCTGTCTCCCCTGTTCTGTGTCACTGCCTTCTTGGAGTCTGACATCTAAGGCATTATGTGAGCACTTTCTGCTTTAAACAGAATGAGCTAAGATCAACTGCTTACACTTGACAACTCTCTTTTACTGAGCTGTAAGAGCTGGGACGGTCCCTGCAAGTTGCAGAGCCAGCAGAGCTGGAGGAAAAGTCACCTCCTGCAGAGATGTGGATGCAGAAGGAAAGATGGTCTCTGTTTTCCCCATCAGCACCCATTGCCTGACCAGGAGGAAGGTCTGCATCCCCTCTGTTGGCTGTCTTGGAGTTATGTGGTGAGAAAGGCAGCCTGTTCAACAAACACTGCAAAAAGGCAGAGGCAGAGCCCCACTAGTCTATAGGTGTGGAATTGCTACCTGCCATAAATCAGCACTCCATCCCCTTCATTTTTGAGTTCCACTGAATGACACTTCTCAAAATGCACAGAGGTTTGGTGCCAGCTCCCCCTGGGGTCAGTAGGAAGCTTCCAGTGCTCAGCCAACTGGGTTTCTGTCCGATTTATGCCAACACAAATCTGAACCTCAACTGTGGCACACCAGGTAGTATTGCCCCTAACATTAAGTTCTTAAGAAAGAAAGTCAAAGGCAGTCTGAAATAAAATACCAGGTTACACACTACTAGTTGATTTCATCACCTGCTCTTTTGCCTCAAACCAATTCTTTAAGTCATTAGTTTAACTGAATTAGCTCCCTCAACTCAATAGCTACCCCTGGTGCAAGGCTTTTTTGAAAATCAGTGCACATATAGGCAAATTCACAGCCATTTATCAGTCAGCTGTCCCTCTGGATAGAGAAAGTTGGGCTTTGGCTATCCTCCCAGTTTGATTATCTTACTTTCCACTGAAATTGACTTAGACAACAAAAAGCGCACTGAACCAACATTTTGGTTCTGCTTCTGTCATATACTAGCCCTATTCTGCTGCTAGGCTCCCACTCTCCTGCATTTTTTGTCCAGTAGTTTGGAGATTTGGCAGTGTAAATTATGTCCTTCCCAGTCCTGAAAGAAGTACAGAAAAAAATCTTAAGCATTTAGAAAAACCTTGCATGTAAATGATATGCATCTTCTAAACACGATTGTCTTTTTTGTGATCAAATGTACAGGAAAAGGAAAATCAGCACAGGGATTCTGCATGGGTCACTTAGCAACCAAGTACTGAGCACAGAATCAATTTCCATCAAGGGACCAAAGATCAGGTGCTGGAGAAAGAACATGGAAAGAGCCTTTCAAAACTGGGACAATTTGGATTAAAATTGTTGCAGTGTGCTCCTGAGATAAAAGACAAAAAGGGTATTTTCCCCAATTTTTCTTTTCTTTAAGCTTGTGTTAGATTCTGAAATGAGACCCAGCAGGAAGAACAAAATGTGCATCTGAGAGAAAGGTTTCTGTAGTAACATGGGATTTCTGTTGGTTATGATGACTGGGGAGCTCAGGTTAAGGTGCTTTTTTTTCCTGAGAGTCCCAGTATCTTTCTTAATCTTGGTGTTTCAGACTCACAAGTGCTCTCTCTGCTTGGAGAAAATCCCTTTTTAAAAAAGCATGGAAGAGTATTTGGTTATTAAGATGGATAGTAGAGAACAAGAAATGAGAAGCATTGTGAGGAGGGAACACATCCAGAAGGCAAGAGGTAAATCAGAAAGCACTGCTTCACCCTTCCCTGCCTCTCTGCACCCCTGGATAGTAGTTCACTAACACCCCTCCCCACTAAAACTTCTGCATTAGTAATTTACACAGTATCAAGTGTGTGAGTGGCACTGTCCTGAAGACGGGTGGAACATCAGAGGTTGCTCAATCACACTGAAAGGTTATTTAAAAATGTGGCACATTTACAGTGTCTGAATTGCCCTCAGAAGCGACTTGTCTCTGGCACTAGCTCCTTGTGAGACTTGGGACAAACCAAACATCAGCTCTGCAAAAAATCAGAGGTGATATTTCCTTCATAGTGACCCTTTAACTCACCAAGACCCTTGGAAAAAGCTAACGAATGCGCTGTGATTCAAATGACCATCGCCATTTTGGAGACCCACGTATCTTTTACTCTGTGACTGAAACAGGAGGACGGGCAGTAAAAGAAAAGGTACCTTTAATTCAGTTTTACCAAAATATTCTCATCATCTTTTTTAAACAGCTTTCTGAGTAATTTCTTCCCTTTCATAATCTAAAAGGTCATTTTAATTCATGGCCCCTTTAACATTATTAAGAGTTTTTTCCCTGAAGGAAAAGTCCTTTTTTTTTACCTACATCATTCATTCCAAAACAAATGGATCTCTTTAAACTGAGATTATACTTTGTCATTGGCATTTCTCTGGTACTGCATTGAACTATACACTCCATCCCTGCTGCTTGCAAATTTTTATCTGCTTTTTTTTTACCAGATCCCACATGAACCTCAGTGTGTTTCTCATTATCTGTCACAACATAACTGCTTGCACAGCTCAGTAGAGAGAGATCATTCTGTGCATATTTCACACGTTTGTTCAGACGGTGTTATTTTATACCCAGTGAAAAAAAGTGCTGGCATTTGATGATTTCAAATGGCAATCCAAATAAAGCCCATCAGTTTCTGTCTGATTGAGTATATGCTCTCCCACACCCCTTCTCCTTGTAAACAGAGAAGGAACAATGCAGTCTGTTTCAGGTAACTTTAGCCAGTTACTCTAGGCTAAATTCAGCCAGGATTTCTTCTATTAAAAATAGGTTAGTATTGAGTTCAGTGTCCCACAGGATCAGCCACTAATTCAGAAGAAATACTTGCTAGGGGAGCAAGGAGTAGAATGCAAGACAATACTTTATTTGTCAGATATATGATCAGGAGGTCTGAGACTAGGGTGTATGGCCAGGCTCTCACAATGGGAAACGCAGCTTCTTGTGTGGCCAAAACTCCTTTGTTTCAATTTCCCAGCCTCTGAAGCAGAGGCGATAGTTAGTGCACCCAGCTTAAGGGTCCACTCTGAGATTAATCAATACCTGTGAAGTCCTTTGAAGATCAAAAGACTCATGAGAAAACTAAGGGCTAGGATGACAAACAGACCTTTCCAAATACAGCGTTGCAGCTGGAGGTATACTTGCTAGACCTTGTGACATTTTTATTTTCCTCCCCAAATCCAATTCAAGGAGCCCAAGCAACCACTATCATATAACAGAGGCACTGAGATTAATGGCACTGCAAGAGAGAGGAGCTTGGTCCAGTGTGTAAATTCTTGGATAAGTCCTTTGAAACAATGTGAAAATCCTATTCTATCAATGTTATCTTGCCCTCACAGGCACAACCTTAAACCTTAAGTTTTCTGAGCTTGTGTTTTACGATCTCTCCCTGCCTGGCTTTAAAGCAGTAATTTATGCAGCCTTCTCCTGCGGGTGTGCTCTGCACCACTGGCCATGGCTCGCAGCATGCCTTGTTGTATATTGCCCCATTGTCTAATGAGATGTGTGAATGTCAGACAACACCGGATGGGAGGTAGCAAGGCAACTGGGAAGTGCTCATCCAAAATGTATGAAACGTTACGCCATCAAACAGGCATGGAGCTCAGCCTGTTTTTTCTGCATTTCCAGTTCCCAGGTGTGCTATTTTCATTACCAATAAAGATCCAGCAGCAGGTTAGAGCTTGGAATGAGTCATGGTCTTGGTGCTGGACATTACATTTGAAAGCCTAATGAGGATGCCTTAAAACGAAGACAAAGCCCAAAAACCATTTCTGGCTGTACTCTGGAAGCAGGGGAAAGTTCCTACCTCCTGCAGCTCGTGGCAGCTCACCATCCTCCTTGCAGTACTCTTGTGCTTCTCCTACCCCTGCCACTCACCAGCAGCCCCTGGAGGAAGGGTGTGTGTTACACTGAAACAGACCACAGCCATTGGCTCACAAAAGGAGGCTCTTTGAAAGCTCCTGCTGTCTCTTACAAAGCTTGCAAAAGACTCCAGCTCTTTTTTTGCCAAAGTTTAACATTTGCACCTCGGTTGCTACCAGCTAAGGCGTCCGCTCACCACAGGCACATTCAGGATTAATTGACCAAGACTTATGTATGCTACTGAAGCCACAAGCTTTCTCCTTCCCACAGCAAAGCCTTTCAAACATAACAGCACAGCACACACAACACATGCAGAGCAGCTGTGCCTCACACCCTCATTTCTCACTGTGGTCCTTTCCCTTTCTCTCAGCTGTGCTTTAATCTGCCTGAGTCAAGCACCATTTGTCATATGGGATCTGATCCCTGTGGACTGAAATCCCTGAGGGAAGAGAAAGAAAGGGATATTTTTGCCTGTAGTCTTCTGGCATCAGACTTATAAATGTCAGGAATTTTTTGGCTGGTAGAGCAACTGGGCAGTGTTTTTAATTTAAGACATTAGTCATACCGTTTAGGTGACAAAACAGTGAACAAATCATATTTAGCAGAAAGAATGAGGGAATTAGACAACCGCTAATGGTGAAATGCATTCTAGCTATTATCTCCAGATACCAAATTTAACACCTGTAAGAAAGTCCTTCACCCATCAGAGGAAAACTATTTTATGGCAGCATCATTATAAGAAGAACAAGGTTTCTTGCTGCAATGAAATCCCCCCTAACTGAACTGCGCATTTCACTGGCAATGATCTCTGATTATCCATGACAATAATTTGGCTAATGTTAGCACTTTTAGGAACCCTCCTGCAAATAGTTTGCCAGCTGCTGACATGCCAGTGAGAAAATTAGCCTAATTGCTTTGTCTGCAGCTGACATAATTCCTGGTTAGTGTATGCAGTGGTGTGAAATGTGAGTGCAATTTAGACCACGAAGATAACTGCAAGTACAAGTTATCTGTCTGTCCAGGCTGACACCTGGGGCTCTTGCCCTCTTTGCATGTGCAGTCTGTTAACTTTGAGCCAGCTCCACTCATGCTGAATTTGATCTAAGAAGCCAGGGCTTTCACCACACTTTAACCTATTTGGCAAAAGATCACACTGCCTCAGCAAAGACCCTGCAGTATAAATTCTACACAGCATTCATTCCTGACACTGTGGCAAGCTTGAAGGTGACCTTGCTTCCTTTTTAATTTAGTCATTCCAAACTTATTATACAAGGTATTAGTATGCAAGCACAGGCCACTGTCCCTGCGCACCGAGGAATGCAAAGAGCTTTGTAACATTTTTCAGATAAAAATCTGCACTGTAAATAAATCCATACTTGGCAGTGGAAAGATATACACAACATGCACAGTTGCCCAATATGCATTAGCTTAGTGAACAAATAAGCAATTATTGAGCACTTTGAAAGCATTGCAAACACTACGAGCAACCCTACCCGACAAGTGAATTTGCTTTCAAGTAATGCAGGCTACTAATTATGAATTCCCACCAAGTCCCATCTCCCCCTAGACCAAGGATCCCTGCAAGAAGAGGTCCTGCCGTTTGACATACCACACGCTTTCTCTTCCCTCACAGCTCTTCACCGAGCCAATGACTCAGCATGATGTCAGAGGGCAAATGCTTTCCTGATGGGATTTAAAACTGAGGTCTCAACCTGCTGTGATAATTAAAGATTCTCAAGTGCTTTTTGTAAGTGCAGGTTTGTTTCCAGGCTAAATCATACTTCAGGTAATGACATGGCACAGGCTTAAATCACCTCTCTGGCTCAAACAGGACAGAGTTTCCATCCTGGGCACAGTTTCAGTTGGACACAGACACCTTTTCTTTCTGTACCACTGGGCCAAACATCGTCAACACGTTCAGCCTTATACAACACAGCATTTCACCTCACAGGCTGCAAGAATTCCAAGCCACCTGGCGCCGATCCCATTTCACAGCTTGTGTATTAATTAAGAAGACACTTTTACTCAGGCCACACATTGAAGGGTTAGGGTTGGCACAGAGGTAATCCAAAGCTGCATGGTCGGCAGGAAGGTCAAGCCATGCTCTGAATGTCTATTCAAGGAAGAACAAAATGTAGAACGTAATCTCATGGTCATGCACTGGGCTCCTACAGAGGCCCCTGCAGTGTCACAAGGAGGGTGAGGGTCTGAAGAGCTACTGTGCAGACTCACACTGATGTAACACCAAAGGGTATTTGTAGCAGGCTCTGCCATCCATATCAGCCAAATTCAACCAGATACCAGGGTGTTTAGCTCCTTCTTGTTTGGTGCTAAAGGGATGCTGGGGCTCTGAGTTTCTTTCTAGTCTCCAGCAACAGCTCGAGACTACTCTTACTCCTCTGCCACCAGAATATCTCTGTTTATCTTAGTTCCTGCCCTTTTTTGTCTAGTATTCTTTCTCTCTTTCTTCCCCCCCACCCCATCCTCTGTCATGCCATCCTTTTTCCTCAGTATCCCTAGGATTTTACTTCTGTTCTTCCCCCACTGTCTCCCACATCTGCCTGATTTATTTTCTCAGCATCAAGATTTCCACTAAGGCACTAAATGCCTCCCAGACATTACCATAGAAACCACTTCAAAGCAGAAGACAATACTTCCACTTCTACAATGACATGCCCAGAGACTACCAGTACATTAAGCATGGTATCCCAGAATGAATATCAAAGGACAATATCATTGACATCCACGGAGATGATGAATCTTAAAGATCCACTTGTGGCTGAAAGCAGGTCAACCTGCTCCTGAAGCTGGTGTCAAGGACCTTTTCTGGCAGACTTTACAGCAGCTTGCCTGGTATTACAGATATGAAAGTAACAGCTCTTTCTGTTGAACTCCATGGCCAGCACTGGGGTACACAGGACAGGTACAGGTCCCCTCAGTTGCCCCAGTAATGAATAAAAGTACAAACAACCATCAGTCCCTGGCCACTCTTAGATCTAACAACAAACATCATTTCTAAGCAGTGATTGTCAGCCAAAAGCTTCAAGTGTGGTTTCACGACTAACTTTCAGCTGGCAAAACTGAGGCAGTAACTTGCTAAACAGTTTGGTGTCAGACAAAATGAACCTAGGAAATATATCCTTTCAATGTCACTTTTCTTCTCCTTGTTGACTATTTTTACTGTCCTGCCTCAAGAAGCCCAGTAAAAAGATGAATCACAAGGAGAAAACAAAAGAAAATACAGAATTACTCCATCTGATCCTACTCTCCCCATCTCTCAGAATTACTTCATTTGCCATTAGTCTGGAGTGCATTGAACCAAAAATCTCCAAAGGAAAGTATCAGAGCAGGCCACCATAAAAAACACACAGCTCATACGCCAAAATATCATGGGGTGATGTGAGTCTTAAGGAGGAAGGAATAGTGCTGCTACTTGTGTAAAAGCCACACCAGATCACCTCATGTAAACAAAGCCAGCAAGTAGTTTCAAAGGCAAACATGCCCTCGTTCACCTCATGTGGGATGCAGGTATTTTCCACTGAAGCTACATCTGCAGGAGCTTCTCTTATCTGGTGCGAGAGAACTGAGCCCAAACGGTGCAGAATGTGCTCTAACTTTGAGATACAGCACTTCTTTCATCTTGTCTCAAGTAATATTGCTTTCCGATTTATGTCCCATATATTAAATAATTTACAGCCAAGGGAGTTGCTGGGCTAGCTGGCACTCTCAGTTTTTGTGCCAGGCACATAGCAAAGATTATTTGAGTTTCTTTTCTTCTTTTTTAATATTCTGAAAAGAAAGCATTTGGATTCTGTTAAAAGAGTTGTGCAGTCTCCTGCTTGTGCTTTCGTTTGTTTGGGGTATTTGTTTTTTTGTTTTTTCTTGTAATTAGGGTAACACAGTTTATATTGCCTTTAATCACAGCATATGCACTCTGTAATTACTCAGTAAATACATGCATATGAATTGTTTATATGTGTGGAGGTGGGAGAGCAAGAAAGTGGATGTAATTATGTGTATAGGGAAATGTAATGATTAATTATCTGGAGTACATAATCTTACCAAGAGGCTTGATAAAGTGCAAGCACAACTGTCTCTCCTGTGTGTTAATTACTTACAGAGACCTTGATCCAGCTGTTTCTACTCATGCAAATTCCCATTCCAGTCTATCTGAAGGGGAATCCATAGGCTGCAACCGGTGAGTGCTTTCCCTGAGTGAACAGTTCTCATCCATACATACTCACCCAGAACAGGTGAAGCTGTCTTTAGGTTGTGGGGCTCTATCCACATTTAGACAAGTTTAACCCTTCAGCATGGGACCAGCAGGAATGAAATCATCCCTGTTCTTCAGGTTCAGAGCAGGAAGAAGAGAGATGTGTCCTGCCGAGGAGGATGGTTTCCCTTGCAGCCTAACCCAGAACACCCAAATCAGTGCAGCATTTATGAACGGTCTGTGTAACAACCAAGCATGTGAAAGAAATCCTTTTTCTGCACCAATGACAGATGGGACAGCACCAGATTTTCATGCTCTCCATAAAAAGCATCAACTCAGCTTTCCAAAAGAGCCCAGGAGGCAGCAGGCTGTGTGGATGAAAAGTCTGCTCTTTCCTTCTGGATTTCAAAGCATTAGCAAATGGTACCTTGCAGCAGAACCTAAGTTTGGAAATCCTCAAGGGAAATGCCACTGTGCTGATGAACCAGCCACCACTTCACTAGCTCAGGGCGAGAGCAGCAGCATCTGGTCTCCTGTGCCTGATGCCAAGATGAACAGTATGGTTAAACACTGTGTGGTGGTGCTCTGCAGCAGGGAGCAGAGAAGGAGATGAGAAAGAACCCCTAAACCCACTAAAAATAAGTTTGTGCAACCCAGGCACGGTGCGGTGATACCAAACTGATGTATATAATATCTCAATACACATGCAAACTACCACAGAGCTTTCCTTTTTGTTTAACTATTTTTAGTTCAAAATATTTTCCTCTTCTAGCTCATGAAAAACACATTTCTACAGTCCTCAAATGAGGCTTTCAGGCAACAATACCTTTTTATTTCTCATCCTTGCTGTCACAAGAGGCATCATTTTGCTAGCAGTTGTGGTGACAAGCAGATCTGGCATAAGTGTGCTTTGACAAGGGCAGGGGAAGTAAGCACAAGCTTAGCTCACCATTCATAGCTCCTGCTTCTGATGACTTTGGGGTCAACATGACAGCCTCGTTCCACTCCCACTACAGACCAGAATGCCTTCTATGACAAAGTAATCTGCTCAGTTGGTGTGAGGGGGGCAGCTGACATTATCTACCTGGATCTCTCCAAGGGTTTTGATATGGTTTCCCACAGGCTTCTCCTAGAGAAGCTGTCTTCTTATGGTCTTGTGCTTGTATGGTCCTGTATGGGTAAAAACAATACAGTACTGCAGCACAGACTGGGATCTCCCTGGCTGGGGAGCAGCTCTGTGGAAAGGGACCTGAGAGTCCTTTTCCGTAAGCTCAGTGCGGGTGATCACTGTGCGGCTGTGGCAAAGAAAGACGTCGGGATGCTGGGTTACATCCACAAGGGCATCACCAGAAAATAAAAATGTCATTGTCTCAATCTGTTCAGCACTTTTCAGGCCATACCTGGAATACTGTGCTCAGTTTTGGGCCTGCTATACAAAAAAAGGTGTGAAGATGCTGGAAAGGGTCTAGAGAAAGGCCAGAAAGATGACACAAGGGCTGGGAAGCCATACGGGGAAAGGCTGATAGAACTGGATTTGTTCAGCTTGGAGAAAGGAAGGCTCAGGGGAGACCTTATCACCATGTTCCAGTGTTTAAAGGGTGGCTACAAAGAAGATGGAGACCGTTTTACAAGGAGTTATGTGGAAAAGACAAGGAGTATGGGCACAAATTATTCCTGAAGAGATTCCGACTGGACACAAAAGGAGAATTTTCCACAATGAGAACAATCAGCCATTGGAATAATCTCCCCACGGAAGTGGTGGATTCCCCACTTAAAAGTGGATACTTTTAAGATTCGTCTGGACAGGGTGCTGGGACCTCTCGTCTAGGTCATGCTTTGCCTAGAAAGGTTGGACCAGATCACCCTTGAGGTCTCTTGAACCTGGCATAATATTCTTCTATGATTCTATGAGATCTTCAAGTTTCCTCTCCAGAGCTACTGGTACTACACACCAGCCACAGAGAGTTAAGCCTGACTCGTCTGCATGCTCATGCTTCTTCACATTTGTCTGTTTTCCCTTTCAGTGACTAAGCCTGTCTGTCATTTCCTGTATGAGCAGAAAACATTGCAAAGTATGTTTTAAAATTTCCTGTTGATTACTGCAAACCTAGATCTGTGGAGAGGCAAGTGTGAATAACACAGCTTTTCCTAACACTCCACTCCTACATGCTTATTCCAGTCTTTCGGAAAAATGAAAAGACCTGGCAGGAAAAAAAATGTCATGGGACTTGTCTTGCACAAGGACAGACGTAAGCACATGCTTGCTGCACCAAGGACTTGCTGCTGCATTGCTGCTGCACTGCAGCAGTCTGGTTCAGGGAACAAGATACAGATATTTAGCTTTCTATCACCAATTCATGCCAGATACCAGTGCTCTGTATGAAGATGTCATTGTTTGCTTTGCCTGGCTGAATGCAGCTCTCATTTTACAGGGAATTTCTTTCACTGGATTGCAATTATCCAATTTTCTTGTTTTTACTACTCCACGTCTCTCCTAAAACATTCCAGCCTGGCCTAGCTCTTGCAGACAATGTACGAGGACACAGTGCAATGCTTGAAGAATTCTGGCATAAAACTGACATAGAAAATGTCTTTATTACAACCCAAGCATCAGTTAATTTCAGTCAAAACTGTTCACCAGACACGAACGGCTCCTTGAGAAGGTAATCTGAGAATGGCATATAAAACAGTGTCAGATGTTTGGTTAAGTACAGCTGGAGCTACATTAGTCCTTGTGATTTCATTCACATTCCATAGGAAAAGGAACACTTTGATGTCTCAGTGAAGCTGTACTGCAATCTTACTGTACTTTTTTATCCTTTCATACCTCTCTTGTAGCAGAGAATAGGTGGGAAGTTATAGTCTAAGACTTCTACAGTTCTCAGCTGTTCTTGGCATTGAGGCTAATGTCTCTTCTTAAAATATTTCTTGCATCTTGACAGACTGTCCTGTAAGTCAAGGATGTGAATATTGGAAAACATCAATAGCTATTTAATATCTGAAAGTAATGTTACTCCTCTTTCTTTCCCACAGTGACAGAGAAGTCATTTATCCTAATGCTGCTGGGGGCATTTAGAACAATCTGTCTCAATCAATGGGTGGAACCTCATTTCTCAGTCCTGATACCTCCATGTCCAGACTGTCTCAGCTGAAGTGACAGCTATCAAAATGGTGTGAGGTCCAGTCTTTGATCAGATGCTATTTTGCTGAAATCAAGCAAGACACAACTTCTCTGCACTCCCACCTCTCAAAAAGAGTCACAGGAACGTGCACAGCATCATTGATACCAGATTCACTGAAACTCACTGCAGTTTGTCTCAGCCCTGGCAGCATTTGAAGAATTACCATAAACTAGTGTTTTCAAGTGGAAGCTGCTGGCACTTTTACCTCATTCATATTAAGTACATACCTTGAAAAATGGAGGAACTGGACTACAGCGACAACCATTAGTGAAGTATTCAAATACCTATGGAAAAGACTTTCTAAAAGACAGTGTAGCAACCGAACAGAAACTAAATTTTAATTTCCTTCTTTATAAAAAATAGCATTCTTCCACAATAGCTGATAATTCATAGTATCTCTAACATGATGTAAGTTCCAGGACTAAAACAATACAATCACTCAATCTTTGTGTATGAAAGATAGTAGAACTACTTCAGGAACACTTGGAAAATTCAGGAACACTTGGAAAATACAGGTGACTTGTACAAATGTGACAAGCTCTGTGACTGGAAATTTAGCAACTTTGAGTGGAAATTCGGCAACTTTAGGACTTTCTTCCGCTCCCAGAAGAGTACACTAGCTAAAGATATGGTGAGGTTCTATAGACCTTTTTATCAGATTTTCAAAGTTCCCCTTCCCCAGTCAGAGGGCAAAGGCAGCCCATAGGGTAAACAGGTACTAGATATGAAAGTTGGGCTTTTCCAACGTACACAAAAGTGCATTGCACGAATCAAAGCATAAGCCTTAAATATTTGAGCCCAAGTGAAAGCTTATCTAAAGAGCCATAATTAGAGTTCATGCTTCATCAGTAATAGGCAGGAACTTACCTGTTATTAATAACACCCAGGTAAAAAAAAAAAAAAACAGATACTTTTCCATGAAATTGTCATTAAATGAGGTTTCTCATACCTTCAAGGGCAAGTCCAAGATGGTGTTCCTCATTACTTACTGTTGTTGCATTAAGAGTTAGCACCATTTTTTAAATAAATTTAGGTTATTTAATGAATTCTGTACATTCATCTGATTAGCAATAACAAAAGAGTGCATGATTCAATAAATGTCAGCAGCATTGATAGCACTACAGAAATGTTGAGGGGCTCACAGTTGTCAGAGGCTCACCAGAGACCTCTTGCCTACAGAGCAAAGCTATGTATCCCCCTCAGGGGAAAAAAACAGAGACATCTTATGCAGAAAACCATTGAGACTCTTCCTCCCAGTGGGCAAAGGGAACACTGATCAGTCCCATTTTTACAAAAACTGCTGAATAGGGAGTGACTGCAGTTTTCTGGGGATCTGCACCATTCTCTAGGGTAAAACCAGTCTTTATACTGTTATACTGCCTAACTTTTCACACCTTCTTCTCCTAGTCATGGGTCACCGGTCCACGTGCTAAAGTCAAAAGTAAGGCTTCCCACACGCATACACTGACATTTTATACATGTTTATCCTATTTACTCATAACCTAAGGGAAAGGTTTGGAAAATTGACTGGGACCACAGTGCTTTGTTGTCAAAATTAGACTACTTAATGCCACCTCTTGTTGGCCCAGTCTCCTAAACAGGAGTTGAGAGGAAACAAACATGCTACCCAGCTGGAACAGCAGCAGCCTGCAGAAATCCTGCATCCACTTCCCTCTAGTTTAAATGCTTACAAGAAGGCAGGGGGCAATGGAGAACCATATCCAGCCTCACCGTATCTCACAGTTCTGAGATTTTCTACGCAATATTTCTATAAAATGGTCTTCCCCTACTGATTTCACTGGAATTACTCTGACATTAACGTACAGTCTGGCCCTGTGTTCAAAACAGCAAAGCACAATGGTTTTATAACATATTTTAATCTGCTGAATGGTTGTATTGTGCCACTGAAATATGATAAACGTAAACCTTAACCTGGTAAAACATAAAAAGAAAACAGAATTTACAATAGTGCAGAAGGTAAATAAGTATTTTGTTCCATTGCTGAACCAATGGAGCTTAATTAAAATATACATGAAGTTAATTGTTCAGTTGCTAAAAGCAACTTGCTTAATTCAGAAGTACAAGAAATCTACCAATACCCACAGCAGAGTATTTGTGCCCACTCTTGCTTTTGAACAAATTAAAAATACTAACACATCAGATCAAAGAACAAATATAACAGAAAAACTGTATTAAGAAAGAAGCTCATAAAATAGAATTGATTAGAAGAACAGTTACAAACCTTAGCATTGTTTTACAGAGATTTTTTCCTGGTTTGGAAGACATTGACTAGTCACAGCTTACTTTGGACTCCTCACTGTCCTTCAAACTCCTTTCATTCAGCTTTAAAGCATCCTTTGACTTTGGTGGGCTTTGAATAAGGCCTCACAAGCTGCAGGAACTGTAATTAAATGCCTTCTACTTTACAATTGACATGACTATTAGTGAATCAAATCAAGTCCCATGTACAGGTTTGCAGTAAAAACTAGTCTGGAGCAGATCTTACACTAAGGGACCTTTACAAAGGGCCCCTGAAGTGGAAAAATGCTATGCCTTTTTCTGTGACAAAAATCACTATAGCTATTCACAATGCTACACTTTTGGGGAATTAGAAT
Source organism: Lathamus discolor (assembly GCF_037157495.1). Lineage (NCBI taxonomy): Eukaryota > Metazoa > Chordata > Aves > Psittaciformes > Psittacidae > Lathamus > Lathamus discolor. Next base: position 51,324,950 of record NC_088909.1, on the reverse strand, counting down.
GACTGTGATAATGAAGTATGGACTAAGGCCATGATCTAGTATTACTCTCCGTTATTATTCTACCACATAAGTATTGGCACCAGGACCCAGGAGGTTTATAAATGTTAATCAGTTACAATAAGACAGTTTCACATTCAATTTTGTGTTTGGCTAAATGATTGTCCAAGGATCAAGGATCAGACCCCTGGAAAATTCTGGATCCCTTGCACCCTGAGCAGTCTACCTGGAGCCACTACACAGCCTGAACTCTGGAAAGGGGAAACGATGAAGACTGGGGCAGTTTCTGGTTCTTTTAGCAAGCACTGTACTTCATCACTCAAAAGCAGGTGCTTTAGCATCATTGAAACACTGCAGTTACGGCCTATATCTCAGTCTGAGGACATTCACCCTGGCTGATCCCATTTGATTTAGCAGCCAAAGTTAAGAGAAACACACTGCAGCATTTCATCTCTTCTGTTTGGTACTACTCAGCTCTGCAGCAAGTGCTGTATGACACGTACAAATACAGAGGAAGATGCCTAAATGAGTTTTTGAGCTGTTTCTGAGTGCTAGAGAAAAAATCAAAGCACCTACTGTATGCTGTCATTGAAGACCCTATTGCAATTTCTCAGATTTACCTTTGTTTGCTAAAAGACTTAAATAACAAGTATTAATGCACTCTGTGGAGTGACAGTCGCACTCTGTATGAACATCATACCCACAGCAATGCAATGTACAAGACATGCACACATAGAAATCTCTGGGAACAACATCAAATTGTTACACTGGAGCATTTGGGGACATAACACCAGATTCAGACAAACAGGTGAAACTATGGAAATAGATTGTTTCATTTCAGTGAAAAGCAGCTGGGCCAGAAAACACAAGAGCCATAGATAAAAGCAAAGTAGCAGGGCAAGTGATCAGTGTCTGCCTCCTCCTGGATGAGCCACCTATCTCTGAACTAGGTTCTGGTTGTCAATTCCCTGCTGTAATCCTAAATCTGTGGTTTGCTTCCCATGTGGATGAGTGACCGACCCATCTTTACTGGGAGTGGAGTGAGTGCTGAACACAGCGTTTCTTCATCCCAGTAATTAGGAAACTACTTTGGCCTGCAGGAGCAAAATATCTAGACCTCACTGAGTGCTGAGGAGGAGGAGGATTTCATCACAGGGTGGAAAGAAGATATGGAAAAATCAAATGGAAATGCATCATTACAAAGATGATTAAGGGAGTGGAACATCTCCCTTATGAGGAGAGGCTGAGGGAGCTGGGTCTCTTTAGCTTGCAAAAGAGGAGACTGAGGGGTGACCTCATCAATGTTTACAAATATGTGAAGGGTAGGTGTCAGGATGATGGAGCTAGGCTTTTTTCAGTGATATCCAGTGATAGGACAAGGGGCAATGGGTGTAAACTGGAGCATAGGAAGTTCCACGTTAACATCAGGAAGAACTTCTTTACTGTAAGAGTGACAGAGCACTGGAACAGGCTGCCCAGGGGGGTTGTGGAGTCTCCTACACTGGAGATATTCAAGGCCCGCCTGGACAAGTTCCTGTGTGATGTACTGTAGGTTACCCTGCTCTTGCAGGGGGGTTGGACTAGATGATCTTTTTAGGTCCCTTCCAACCCTTGGGATTCTGTGATTCTGTGATTCTGTGATCATGGACACGAATCCAGCATCAGTCCTTAAAGGCAGAGTCTATGATGTTTATTCTCTATCTTAGACAGAATACATTTATTGGAAATTAGAGTGACTCCAGGCTTGTCTGCAACATCGTAAGTGCAACTGCCACAATTTAGAAAATACTGAATTTTTTTTAATGTCTCTGATTTTTTTGTTTTCCTCTGCACAGCAATTGCTGCCTTAGCAAAAAGCTAGTTCTTTTTCTCTAAGTGTGTGTGGAGGGAAGAGTCTCCAAAGTGGCTTTCATGTGACAAAAGTCCAGAACTAGCTGACGATCTTTGAATTCATGCCATTTTGATTAAAAAGATTTTCAAAAAATGTCAGTTTTCACAGGAGCCTTGTTCATTGTAACCGTGAGACAAAAGACAACATCCACCAAGTTAATTAAATAGGAGAGAGGGAAAGAGAGAAAGTAGAAGTTAGGACTTAATTACCATAACAAAGATAATGGGGGAAGGAAACCCTATAAATGTAAGATGGGAGAAAAGTAGGTCTTGCCACGGACAGGATGGATAATAACACTTTCTTCTTCACTGAAAACACATTCTTGGCAATCACACAAGCCTTCCTCTTTTTCAAAAGTAACATGGAAATGCAAACTTATTCATTCATGGGCTTCCAGGATTTGGGGGAAAGATGAATGGGAGATTAGTTGCTGAGAGAGCTCTGTAAGGACCTAAAATTGCAATAGATACGTAGATAGATAGATAGATAGATAGATAGATAGATAGATAGATAGATAGATAGATGATAGTTAGATAGATAGATACGTACATACATACATACATAAAGGCAAAAGAAAGCAGTATTACTAGTCTTATATATCCTGTGACTGCTGCCTATCATCATGTACACACTTCAGCAGTCCCCAGGCAGCTGCTTTATTTTCTCACAGAGCACTGCTGCCCACTTCCTGTGCAGGCTCCTACTTTTCTGGACAGCAGGTAAAGCCAAACCTCAGCAAAATGCTGTAAAATGTCAGGGGAAGAAAGGTTTAGCAGCGAAGTCAACTGGTAAAGAGAAGTGAGAACACCATCCAGATTTGTTTTCCCTCCCTTCCCATTAGAGACTGATTTTCCACCAGAGAGGCATGCAGTGGCAAACTTAGCAACTGTAAAAGCTGCTATTGTTTTAGCTTTGACCAAGGACCCTGGCTGGCTAGCTATACACTGTTGTCGAGGTGTGTTTCAAAGGACTGTTGTTTTTGCCTCCCAAGCAGATAGGAAGAACAACTTAAAATCGTGTCCAAAACATACCCACAAACTCTTTGTAACGCTGGAACAGAGGAGAGCCCCATGCTGATGCCTACATGGAAACTGAGCTGCACCCTTAGTGTGATTAGCATTGATTTAACCAACAGCTTCTTTTGTCTAACAATGTGAGTGAACAGGGACCAAGGGCCCATTCCGCACAGCTGTTAACTTTTCTGTGTCTTTTACATGGTATTTTATGCATATTCATAAAGGAGCTCTTTTGCATGCTGGCCAATAGCTTACAGGTACACAGAGATTCTGATTTATTCCTCTAAGGTGAGGCATTTGCCAGGACAGAAATGCATACTGCACACTATGCTGCGCTACTGATAAAACAAACACAGTGCTTGAATTTAACAAAATAATATTAGGCAGGCTATCATTTTTCCTGCACTTGTTTCTTCAGCAGTCTGAGGAGCTAAACAGCAAAGTAGGCTGTAGAGCTGATCCCTCTGCCCAGAGGAGCAGAGCACTTTGAATTATTTTGACAACGGCTTGGTTCATTTTATTTCATCACAGTAGGGAATAAAGTCCCTGCATCAGGGAAGACATAGCAGCAAGTCACAGCCAGGATTATAAACATCAGTTTATGGAGGCAAAATTACTAGTTTGTCTTCTTTCTTTTGAACTTTCTTGTTTCTGAGCTGTGGATCAGGCTCTGAGTTGACACTCTATGGGGGATATGTTGCAGGGGCTGGAGCTAATAGCCTGCAACACCTGTGTTAATGACAGCATGAAACCTGATGAAAAAATACGAAACTGCTGAGCAGTGATTTCTGTTATATTTGATGCTGACACTTCATGGGCTGGTGTTTCCTATCGAAGAATTAGCTCGAGAGCTAGCTGCATCCCACTGAGTTATGTTTTAATCACTAATGCTGTAAGTACAACAAAGGGGACATTTGCTGCCTTTAGCTTAACAGTTCTCTCCACTGTGCTTCATTCATTAGGACCAGTGTCTCCTGATTTGCTGCCGGGAGACCCCTGGAGTCACATTAATCCTGTCAATTCAGTCAGTCCCTGCAGCTCTGCAGGTTACAGCTGCTGATTGCAGGATTACGGAGATGCTCTTCTGCCTGGTTTAAGCTCAGTGTGAGTCCAGAGGCTGGCACCTCCCCACTTGTTCTGCACTCAGAGGGCTGCATGGTGGAGTAGGGTAGAGGGTAGAGGGACCTGCTTGAGCTCAGGAAGACTGGTGCTTCCAGCCTGTGCCAAGGCAACTCTCCTGCAGAGCATCTAGGCCCATGCAAGGGGGCCAGTGCTCCCATGCACAGCAAGGCCTGTCAGCTAGTGTTTCCTCACCATGCTGCTGCTGGTGCCTGAGGTTTAGTGAAGGTACGAAGCAATATCAGACATGGCTGGGCAGCTTTGTCTTTGAAGGCACTTCCAATGCAGAAAGCCAAAAGACACAAGAAAAACCTGTAGCTTTTCCAAGAAGGTTTCTGTCAGGCTTTAGAACACTTTGCAGCATGAACAACTGGTTAGGATTTTGGATAAACACAAAATGGCAACAAGAATCATAGAATTCACTAGGTCAGAAAAGACTCTTTAGGTCATCAAGTCCAACCTTTAAGAAGGGCCAGGTTCTGCTTTCAAATTAAAACCCAATGACTAGAAAGGACATAGTGCCAGGCACTGAACAAGGACTGGAGCATGAGGACAATTAATGATTGTTGTTGCTTTTATTCTGCTTTTATCTGTACAGTATTCGAGATAGTTTTGTTCACACCATTGCAAAACCCTAAGGACTCAAGCACACCTGAACCTCACACAGACCAGAGCAGGCACAGTGTTGCACAACAAAGAGCTCCAGGCATCTACCTGAGTGCTTCGGTACCCACTGGTGAGGCTGCTCTCATCCCAGGAATGCAATGACATAAAAAACATAAAGGCATGCCCACTAGGGAATGTTAAAGAGTGTGGAAAGCAAATAGGAAGGGAAACAGATGAGGAAAAGGGCCATGGAGAGTAAGGAGGATGAGCTGGGATTTAAGGAAACCTGGGGGAAAAAGAAGTCTGAAAGGGAATGGTGCAGAGGAGAGAGGAAAGTGGGCGAACCTGAAGTCACTGGTGAAGACGTCAGTCACATTTAGGGACTGAGTGTCCCCAGTGACCACTCCAATGGAGGTCCCACCTCCAGAGCACTCCTGGATGAAAGGCAGTCCTGTCTGCATCTCTCCAAGCACTTTAGGGGAGGTACTGCCCAGACACCCTTTCTGCCTCTCCTGCCCTGGTAAGTGGCCATGTGGGGCTGCCTTGCAAGGCAGACTCACAGAATGTCTAAGGATAAGCTTCTTTTTCCGTCCCTACAACACTTGAGAGGCACTGAAGACCACTGTGATGAATAAATAGATGGTTAAACACTGCTGTGTATTAACAAGCTGGCTGGGTGGGAGAGATTTCCTTGGCAGTTTGCTTTCTTTGCTGCTGTTCAGTTGTGGGCAGCATGAGCTGGGACTTGTATTGATTTTTCTGCTTGTAATTTAGCATAAATGCAAATGCAGGTTGAGACCCAGCATGTTCTGTTTAGTAGAAACCATGAAAAGAAAAGGAAATCACCATAAATTAAATGTTCCTCTCTTCAGGCACTGAGATGGAGATTCTGATTTATTTTAGCTGTGGCAGAGAGAAGTAGTTATAACAAAGCATGTTTATTTGAGGGGGATTCTCTAGAAGCTTACGTCAGCACAGAAGTTTTTTATCTCAGTAAGTGCAATAAGAGACTTTAAAATACTGTTAATAGATAAGAGCACAGAAAAAACTTTGTCAGTAAGTAGCATGAGAGCAGACAGACATTTCAAACCTAAGGTTCATCTAGTTCAGAATCCTGCCTCCAGCATGGCTGCAAGCTGAAGCCCAGAAAAGAGCAAGGACAAGGCAAGTACACCCTTCAGCCCTACTGAACACTCAACCACAGCTCTATTTGAAGCCCTGAAATCTTCCTGAGCCTGATGCAGATGCATCTTTGGATACATCCTTGCATGCCTGATGGTTTCCGTATGTCTGAAACCAAGCAGCACATCTGGCTTCAGCCTCCTGCCAGCGTGCCAGTCTGGCACTTCTGATGCAAACAGTTCTTTCAATGCACGTAAAGTAGAAGGGTTGTCTCCTCTCCACAAATGACTTAGATCAGTGATCTCAACTCTCTCTGCATTTGATAGATTAGTGTTTAAACAAACCCTACAGACTGCAAAATACCATCAACTACAGGCAATGCTCAGAGAGGAACTGAAGGCTTTTTTCTTTTACTGAGATGCATAACTTTAAAACCCATTCCTACCCTTGAAAAGTTATTATGCGGATGTGAAATCCTTTACCTTTAGTTGGAATTTTATTACAGAACTTTCTCAGCAGCAAAAATAAGTTTGTTTTGCTTTAGTTTATAATGGTTTGGCTTTGTCAGTGCTGCAGATCCAACATGAATATGGAAAAGAGATCAGATTTCATTTTAGTGTGTGTTCCACAATTGAATTATGAACCAAAAGGAGAAGTTTAGACTCAGCAAAGTTTCACACATGAGACCAACAGTAAAATTAAAACTGGGTAAAAAGGGTTAAAATGCATTAATGCATTCAAGGGTTTTGTGGGCTACCACTTTATTACTGCATGAAAATTTATGGAGTGCAATGAAAAGAAGGAAATATAATTCTCTAAGGGGCAATCGTGGCCTGGTGTTAGTGGGCTTGTGCCCAAATCAGCAGATTGGCCTGATCCCTAGCAATCCAAGTGACCTCTAAATTAACTCACACTGGGGAAGCGAAAGCAGTGTGCACAGAGCCCAAGCCCACAGGAAGAGTAGAAAGAAAATAACCATCCCACAGCTCTACACCACTGCAGTGGCATTTCTCAGCAACAGCAGAGAAGTGAGGCTCAGGGTAAAATTAACCTCGCTGTCCTTACACTGATAACAATGCCAAGCTGGCAGAGTACTGCTCTGGTGCGAACAGCCTGGGTAGAGCACTGGGCTCCCATGGCCCTCAGAGGACTTAGGAGTCACCCTGGAGTCCCTGGCTGGCTTCACCAACAGCAGCTGCTGTCACCTTGGGGGAATGCCTTCAAAAGCCCCCTTAATTCAAGGGACTATGTGGATAGTAAGATGAGCTGCAGGAAAGCAAGGTGATATGAGCCATGCTGTCAGTGAGGCATGCGTGGCTTCAAAGGGATATTTATTTCCCAGAAGCTTGTGAGCAGGGATGCTGGAGTCACGGAGGGCACTCACCGCTTCCTTAGGCATGCCTCGAGCTCTGGCAGAGGCACTGCAGGATTTTGCAGCGCTTTATCCAAAAGGAAAAGAAATAAAATCCAAACACACAAACAAACTCCAAGCACAGTATGAAACTCCAAAGCCCATAATCCTCTCCCTGAGAGAAATGAAGCGCGAGGTAAGTCCTCAAGGCGTGACTACAGAGGCAGCAGACACCCACAGCCTGCCACCTGTATTACTTTGCTGCTCCACTGCACTGCAGCCCGCACTGCTGCAGCTCTTCAGACTTCACAGCGTTATCACTCCTGAGTCATTTGTAAAACCTCGGTTCTAGGAGCTGTGTGGCAACAGTAAAATGAGTTCCTGGTTTTGGAAAAACAAAGGTTTCCAACCTCCCTTGATGCTGAGGGTAAAAAAAAATAAGAATAGGAACCAAGAAAGTCAAAAATAGCTAAAATGTGTGTAATCTTTTTCAGTATAAGAGCCAGGGCTCACAAGTTTTGATGACTTACAGTCCTCCATAAAATTGTGTTTGTTACACAGATTTCCCGCAGGCTCATCTGGCATAACTTTATAAATGTCTATGGCATTGATTTAGTTTTTAGAACTTTAGAAATAAATAAGCTTGGAGATGTAAAGAAACAGGTAAAGCTATTTTTAAACTCATAAAGATGTTTATAATGGAAAAGTAACAGTTTATTTAAACACAGACTGTTTTCTTCCAGCAATTAAGTCAGCAAGCAAGATGATGTGGGTTTGATTTCCTCCTTGCCCTTTGAAGTGTCATATGATGTTGGCCTAGCTCTCTCCTCTCGAACAACTGGGTACCACTTTCTTACTTTGCAGGGATGGGCACAGCAACCCCCAAGACTGCCAAGGCTCCCACCATGCAACTCACCAAGTGGGGATGGACTGAGGGTCTCAGGAAGGTAATGCTGAGGAAAAAAAGCAAGAAGTGAAGGGACTGGCAGCTGGGCAGCTTTCTAACCCTATGGCTGCAGAATCCCCACAGCATTTCTTTCGTGTTGCTGGAGACAGTAACTCCAGATCCCCAGGGGCACATTACTGAGCTCAGACTTGGGAGGCTTTCTCCTCGCACATTGCTGCAGGGCTCCATGGCTGAGTTGCCTCTGCCAAGACAAGCCACCTCCTCATACCACAACTTCTTGCCCTCCAAAGCCGAGACAGGCAGTCTGTAAACTGAAATGTGAGTGAAAATGAGCACCTTTAACTTTAAGGCAGTAGTCAATGTGCACTGTGCTAGAACAAACAGATTTTAACTTGATTCCCAGGATGTCTGAAACCCTCTAGACTGCACTGGACTGAAGAGATAATGTAGCTAGGACAGAGCAAGCACAGTTCTCCTCTGCTTTGTGTGTCATCCAGGCATTGCAGGCAGGTTATGATGGCAGAAACACATGGCAGAGAGGCCCATTCATGAGAGTCAAAGGCAGAGATCTCCGTGGGTTTTGGCTAACTGGAACTCAGGGTCTGTTACACAGCATTGACAGTGTGGAAACATCTCACTTTTGACTGGAACCACCATATGTATCGGTTTGTTTAGAAGCACTGAATGCGGCTTTGTTTAGTGGGGTTTAGGGATGAATTGTATATTCTAACCCATTTTTCACTTCCCTTTGTGACACCTGTCAGTTACACAACAGCTGACAGCAAATGTTGTTTTATTGATTTACTTTTCTAAACACTACAAATCATGCTGGAAGATGGATGTACCTGATCTAGTAAAAACATTTCTTTAAAACAGAAAGAAAGGGGGGAAAAAAACAATAATAACCAATGAGCCAAGCTTGCTTCCCCCGCTCCCCTAAGGTAAATGGATAGCTGTAAAACGTGTGATTTGGGGCTTTTTTTTAACTTGGTTAAAGCTTGCCATCTAGCGGAGTGAAATCAGATCTGCTGCTCCACTGTGAGAGAAAAACAAGGGAAAACACCCTTTCTTACAGAAACAACCGTCTGGTCTCCCTACAAGACAGAAGCTGGATCAATCAGACACTGCTGACCTTGTCTGCCTGGAAAGCTAAATACAGAGCAGAAGAATGATTGTTGGCACATCAGCAGATTTTGAACCTTGGCGGTGCAGAAGCTTTATTTAATTTGATCAGATCACACAGGAGGTTTTAAATTGCACTCAGCAAAGACACACTGCCATCTTCTCACAGATTTTTAAAAGCTAACATTATTTATGATGTATAAGCTAACTATGTTTTATGATTTCAAATGAAATGAAAGAGAATCCCTTGTGACCAAACATCAGACAAATATAATCCTTTATCCTTGAATTAGCCCCTTGTGAGACTTCTTACCAGCCAAACGCATTATCCACCTAAGAAGAAAGGGAAAATGCAGGACAGACAAAGAGCCACGGGGGAAAGATAAAAAGAGAAGGAAAAGAAAGGAGGGTGTGAGGGAAGGAAGGAGGAAAAGAAGGAGAGAGGAAGGGACTGAGAGGGAAGGAGAGAGAGAGAAAAGAGACCAGATCATTCATATGGATTTCTATTAGACTGCACCAGCGACAGTCCCTTGAAGCAGCTGCTTAAAAAAGTAGGTTATGGAGCTGCCAAGGAAATATGATCATTTTTTCATCGCTGTTCTTCATCCTGTAAAAAGAGCAGATAAAATACACTTATCCAGGGATACTCCACAGCTATCTTTCCTTATTTTTCTCTCAGGCTACATACAATTCAAAATTAAAGTGAGGTTAATGTGCCAAGATCTATTTTTAAAGCAAGCAGAAAAGCACTTTTGAATCCATGAGGGTTTTTTCCTTCTCCTTTAGTAGAGAAAAAACAATGATGATAAGTTTAATCACCCTTTTTTTACTCCTCACATCACTAGGAAGAAACAGGAATTGCAGGTGAAGGGCTTTCTACCAAAAGCTGAAGCTTGAAACCTTGTTCTACTGAAGTAAGATATTTCTACTTTGAAAGTGAAATCCTGTTTCTGCTGAAGCCAAAGCCAGAAATCTCTAGCAAGGGTCACAAGGAAGTGTGTTATGTTGCATAGCACTGCGAGACAGCAAACACTCTGCTTCCTGCCCTGTTCCTCACCCTAATCACATTTTGGGGTTATCAGCTGAAGGTATACATATTAATTAGGGTGTTATTTATGGGAGCAAGAGCTGACTTCCTGCTAAATTCCTCTCCTAAATTGTGTGCCATGCACTCCTTATAAAGAACAGAAAAATATGAAGGAGGGAAGAGCAGGGGACATGGGAGACTCCTCCCTCCCTCCCATCCTCCTTTGGTGAAATAGCCAAAAGCATGTCTAAACCCATTCAGTTAAAATAGCTGTGGAAATGCATGACAACATGCAGCATTCCCCCCCCCCCCCCCCCCCCCCCCGGCTCAGAGAGCATGATCGTGGCTGCTACTCATTTACACTGCAGTCGGAGCCAGAGGATGAATTAGTGTGATACAAAGGTAGCCCTCTGTAAAAACAAGGCCTCCAGATGCACTCCTCAGTCTGTGTGCCTGTGTGCTGGCTTAATTCACTCAGGTCCCTGACAAGCACCCATACTAAAGAACGGTTTTCCTTCAGCTGTTTAAATTCCTGACAGTGCTACCCATCAGCACAGCCCCCGAGGAGCTCTGGCCACAGACCAGAACCAACACCTCTTTTCAAACAGTGCAGCCCTCTTCCTGATGAGGCTGTTTAATCCAAAAGACACCAGATGACTCTCTTAATTTAAGGTGGCTGTGGGGTGTTTGCCCTCAAGGTTTCTGGATACATGAAGGCAGTGGTAAGAAATTGGTCATACGAGTTGTTACTCTCATTATTATGCTCTGTGTGACTTCAGACATTTCCCTTTGGAGGATGTAGGACTGACGGCAGCTGAGACAGAGCATTAGGAGGTCTGTAGTATGGTAATTCCTTTATTGCAAGAAATGAGCAGAAACGTTGCACTATTATGTAGTAAAACACCAAATAAGGACCTTTTTGTGTAAAAGCACTATATGAAATCATCCTATGCAGTAACAAACAGCACAAAAAGCTACTGGTCCAGCATCATTTCTTTTCTGACTTGCTACCTATGTGGGTAGACTATGCCTAGTGGTCAGGGACTTTTGTAATTTGTTATATTTTTGTTTTGCTGGTCTACCTCACGTTTGTCTCTTTCTTCAGGATAGGTTGGTGGAGTTTAGGTCCCTCAGCTCCTTGCCTTGCTGAGTCTCTCACCATCCTCAGTGCTCATGATTCCAGCTATAAACGCACTTGGATTAGCTCAACGTCGGAAACCCTGGAACAGGGAATGTCTTCGCTGTCTTCCTGCTGACCCATTGCCTCAAAACCTGTAACATCTAAGAAAGAAAAAGGCTAAATTTTATATACTAATATAACACCATAGAATTTTATGGCAAAATAAAACAACTTACCATATAGCAAGGCTGACAGAAAGATATACTCTTTACAGCTGCAATCTAAATTTGTACCTCATCTGTGAAGAAGGCAACATGTTTTAATAGCTTACAAACTACCCATGTTGGGGACAAAGTGAGTGCTATCGACTTTTAGATTTCTATTGCATCCGGTTGCAGAAATTGGATTGTTTTTTCAGGCTACATGGAGGGTTATGAATTTCTACACAATGAGCTAAAATTCTTTTAAATTAATTCAAACCCACTGAAATATCAATGGCTTCAAACTGAAGCAGATAATAGAGTAATTGGGAAAAGCAGTATTTTAGGTCTCCAGGACGACTAGCTGAATAAAAATGCTAATGAAGTTCCCAAGTAAATGACATGTGTGATAACAGAATCAACACAATGACAGTATGGTTGAGGTTGGAAGCAGTGCCTGGAAGTCATATGGTCCAACCCCTTCCCTCAAGCAGGACTTGCATATTGCCCAGGATCATGTCCAGAGAGCTCCAAAGGTAGAATATTCAAAATATCTCCATGGATGGAGACTCCACCACCTCTCTGGGCAACCTGTGCCAGTGCCCACTCACCCTCATAGAGAAAAAAGTGTTTCCTGGTATTCAGAGGGAACCTGCTGTGTTTCAGTTTGTGCCCATTGCCATTTGTCCTGTCACTGGGCACCACTGGACAGAGCTCTGCTCTCCTCTTTACACCCTCCCTTCAGATATTTACCTACATCAGTAAGACCTCTCCTGAGAATTCCCTTCTCTAGGCTAAACAGTCTCAGCTCTTTCATTGTCCCCCAGTCACTGAAAACTATTGTCCCCAAATGGAAAATTCCAAATAGACTTTTCAAGGACGCCTAAATTTTGTCCTTGAAGGTTAGCTTTCACAGAGCTGTCCTGGGCATGTGCTACACCAGATGTTGGGTATACTTCAGTCAGTCTTTGCTCCTTGCATTTCATGATTGGGTACCCTGCCATTAACTAACGTTTAACAAGAACATAGTGTCCTTTCCCATGGCAGGGAGTTGGAACTAGGTGATCTTTAAGGTCCCTTCTAAGACAAACTTGTGATTCTGTTTCTGTGAAAGGCTCAGAGTTTTGAAGTAGTGACACCTACCATAATGCACAGTAGGGCCCAGGAACATGACCTCTCTTGAAACTTAGACACTTCACGGTCTGCTCACATCTTTAGCCACCTTAATTGTGTTCAAATTGTGTACCTGGAACACTAAAAATTTTGTAATAGGATGTTAAGTAAACAAGTGCTGCCAAGAGAATATTAAAAGGGAAACACCCAAAATCAATGCTTGAATTAAGGTAAAAACAAAACATGAAACAACAATGATGAAAAGAACCTTTATAGTCTTCAGCTTGAACAATTTTGCCATAGTTACTTCTGTGGCGCTTTGAGAACATTTCACAGGACTCCTGAGCAACCCACAGGACAATCAGTGTTCTCTCAAGCACAACCAAAAATGTGTGATTCTTATCCTAGTGTTGTCAGCTGGTTTCAACAGCCTTGTCTTTGTAGCAGCATCAGGACATAGGAACCCTAAAAGGGGCAGAACCCTATTGTTCTTAAGAGTTTTGCTTTTCCAAGGCTGTCTCCATTGGGAAAGGGGCATACATTCTTTCAAAAGTAAGGTCTCCTTGCTTGTGACGTTCTGAGGTTCTCTACCCTACTTTGGACCAAGAAGCAAATTACAATGACTGGCAACGTGATCTAACTTGGACATGCACAGAGAGGAAGTACAGATGTGCACCTCCATGCCCTCTCTGTAGCTGAAACAATGCTCAGAAGGCATCACAGTAATACTCTTTGTCTTGTGCTTAACTCCTTTACCATCACTTTTACTGATCATGTGGCAGATGCTGTCAGCTAAAGGCTGCCTTAGTGTACACACACTACAGATTCACATGCACCTTTGAACAAAACTTCAGCTAAACCTGGCATCTCTTTCAAATCAGGTAGCTGACAGTGGGAGCTGGAAGAACCATCACCCTTCTTATTTGAGCTTGTAGTCCTGCAGTCAGCTCTAGATATGGCTTGCAGATTTGCAGACTCCAGAATAAATCTGCTGTTACACCAAACACATGCCAACTTCCACCCATGCCTCTGTTTCCAAGGCCAGATCAGCAAATGCAAAGCCAATGTGTTAAAATTATAAGCGCCAGGTCTCCAAAAGTACTTTAAAAATAAAATTACATTAGCATGACAGTACAAAGAGCTCTCTCCGTACAGTTTCCTATCTTAATTTATATATATATTATATATATATATATGATATTCTGCTACAAGTTCAAGCTCTCTGAAATCACAGAGGCAAAAGAAACTCTTCAGGGAGTTAAACATGGCCTGAACACATTGAAGAACTGCTCTAAGTAGAAATAGCAAGTGTGTCTTTAAAATGATGCAAAAGCAAGCAGGAGAGAAAGAGGACAGGGGAGAGTGAAGGCAGTTCTCTACAGTGATATGATAAGAAAGCATGTAATATTTGAAAAATCATGGCAGTCAGGTGAAGTTCCCAATGACTGGAAAAAGGGAAATATATCCCCCATGTTCAAGAAGGGGGAAATGGATGACCCAGGGAATTACAGACCAGTCAGTCTCACCTCTGTGCCTGGAAAAATCTTGGAGCAGATTCTCCTGGAAGGCATGCTAAGGCACATGAAAAACAACAAGGTGGTTGGTGACAGCCAGCATGGCTTCACTAAGGGGAAATCCTGCCTGACCTATTTGGTGGCCTTCTATGATGGGGCTCGGAACTGATGGACAGGGGTAGAGCAGCTGATGTCATCTACCTGGACTTGTGCAAAGCTTTTGACACTGTCCCACACGACATCCTTGTCTCTAAATTGGAGAGACATCAATTTGATAGGTGGACCACTCGGTGGACAAAGAGCTGGCTGGATGGCCACACGCAAAGAGTTGTGGTCAATGACTCATGTCCGGCTGGAGACCAGTAACGAGTGGTGTCCCTCAGGGATCGGTGTTGGGACCGGTTGTTTAACATCTTCGTCGCTGACATGGACAGCGGGATTGAGTGCACCCTCAGCAAGTTTGCCGATGGCACCAAGCTGTGTGGTTCGGTTGATATGCTGGAGGGAAGGGATGGCATCCAGAGGGACCTTGACACCCTTGTAAGGTGGGCTGATGCCAACTTGATGAAGTTTAACCATGCTAAGTGCAAGGTCCTACACCTGGGTCAGAGCAATCCCAGGAACAGCTACAGGTTGGGCAAAGAAGAGATTCAGAGCAGCCCTGCGGAGAAGGACTTGGGGGTGCTGGTCAATGAGAAAATGAACATGAGCTGGCTTCAGTGTGCACTCACAGCCCAGAAAGCCAACCATATCCTGGGCTGCATCGAAAGGAGCGTGACCAGCAGGTCGAAGGAGGTGATCCTGCCCCTCTGCTCTGCTCTCGTGAGACCTCACCTGGAGTATTGTGTGCAGTTCTGGTGTCCTCAACATAAAAAGGACATGGAACTGTTGGAACAAGTCCAGAGGAGGGCCACGAGGATGATCAGGGGACTGGAGCACCTCCCATATGAAGAGAGGCTGAGAAAGTTGGGGCTGTTCAGCCAGGAGAAGAGAAGGCTGCATGGAGACCTCATAGCAGCCTTCCAGTATCCGAAAGAGGGCCATAGGGATGCTGGGGAGGGACTCTTCATTAGGGACTGTAGTGACAGGACAAGGGGTAATGGGTTAAAACTTAAACAGGGGAAGTTTAGATTGGATATGAAGAAGAATTTCTTTATTTTAAGGGTGGTGAGGCACTGGAATCAGTTGCCCAGGGAAGTTGTGAATGCTCCATCCCTGGCAGTGTTCAAGGCCAGGTTGAACAGAGACCTGAGTGACATGGTTTAGCGTGAGGTGTCCCTGCCCATGGCATGGAACTAGATGATCTTGAGGTCCTTTCCAACCCTAACTATTCTATGATTCTATGATTCTAAGAAAACTGTGTCAAGTCATACAAGTATATGAAATATTTAAAATGAAACAAAATATTTAGGTCTAGAAGACGAATGCAGGCAAGTAAAATAGACATAATGATTACTAATTAATTATGCCACGTGTTTACTGAGTGATCAGATTTCTTGTTTTGGATTTCTAAAGACTTCTCATCACCACTGCATTTAGCCTACGCTGCCATTTGTAATCATTCCTTGTTCCCAACTGATTGTCACTCATCAAAACTTTTGCTGAGCACAGCTCAATAATTACATGCTGCAGATCGCAGGGGGCTTCCCCATCCCAAGCACACATGAAAGGTGAGGAGGTAAGCCTTTATGGGAAAGAAAGGGGTTTAATTATTTAAAACAGCAAGAGATTTCTCAGGTAAGAGAAATCTTCTCTTGTTCCTCCCAACCTTGCTGGCAAGGGAAAAAGATCATTTTTTTCTCTCCTTCTCCACCTGACACACGGTGCTGCTTCATATGAAACAAATTACTTAGATGCAGCTGTGGATGCTGAATTAAGTTGGTTTCGCTGTTAGGTGAAAACTCGAGCACAGCCTGGCAGCTGGGAATTCACTAGTAAGCAACATGCGGATAGATTAGTTATCCTCAAAGTCCTCCTCTTCCCTTTCATTAAGAAGGTCTGACTGATGATTATTTTTAGAAGTTGTTTACCACAGAGGAGCCAGATCTTGATCGACAGAATGGAGCCAGCATGAGGGGACTGAAGGAGCTCAGAGGAAAGCAGTATCTGCAGCCAGAGGAAACTCCTTATGGCAGGAGTATGTAACAATCATAAAATTGTTACAGAGACATCCATTTGAACCTAAGAAGCCGGAGAAACACAAGAGACAGGAGAAAAATGTGATTTATATCCTTATCTCTTCCTCTTCTCTTAAAGAAAGGACCCCATTTTTGCAGCACTGAAAGCTTAAGGATGCCTTGTGCAGCTTACCACAATGTTCCAAAATTATGGCCTATCATTTATAGCAGTGGTCTCAGGCAGGACAATGTAATGACACTTTTCACATCTTCTCTCACTGATGTCAGTGGTAAGCTCTTTACCCCTTTAGTCAGTGTAAAAGGAGACCTGTGATTTGTTCTTGGCACACCTACCTCACCCACTCATATGTCAAATGTCCTGTGCCAGGTAGAGTGTTTTGGTAATACCAACAGGCTACTATTGATCTAGGTCTGCCAATAATCAGAGGTAGTTCTTAGACAATGTGTGGCAGAGTAGCAGGCTTCTTCAGCAACTGAATGTATAAAAAATATCAAGAGAGGATTGTATAGATGTGATACGAAAACTAGCACTTTACTACCATAAGCTTATAGGATTACTGTTCCTAGAGGGCTTTCCTATTTGGCTGCTAAGATAACAGAATTAAATGGGGGGATGGGGAAGTATCATATCCTTGCAAGTGCACAGATAAAAAATATGAAGTTTTTGCCTGCTGTGGGTGGATATTAAATTCTACTTCATTGCTTCCAAGCACTACCAAACCCAATGATTTAAGAATGAAAATGCAATCGAAAGTCATGACTGTATTACTTTATACATCCTAACTTTATTGACTGAGCTGTCAGAAGTGTAAACACATTCATTAATGGTGGAGGTGTAGCTGGGCTAATCTTTAAAATGCAAATTATCAAAATAAAATCACTGTTGTTCAGTGAAATGCATGGGTTTACACCAGGTTAAAGAGAGAAACATTTCTCTATCTAATGTTACCCTCTGGATAACACTATTTCATGCACTGATCCCTGCCACAAGTCCAGAGCTTGCTCCTTTGAACTGCGGAACACTTTACAGACAGATCTGAGATTAACCCATTCAAACAATGAGCAAATGGAGAACCCACCGTGTCCCTTGATATTTTGCTTGAAGCTTAATTAAAGTTTAAGAACAGCATGAAACATTTGCCCTGTAAATTGGCTGTGCTTCTCCCTGACAGATTATTTTATACACGGTGTGTTCGATTTCATGAATAGATTCAGGAGACTACACTATGCCTCCAGCAATGGCTCCAAGCAGTTTTATGAGGAAATGGTTTCCTAGTTTCCATAATTGCCCTCAAGACATTTCATAGCAATATAATAAGCATGAATGGCAATCTGCCATTCAACACCAAAGATGTTCCCAGCCTCTTCACAGGGACCAGTATTTGGAAACAGATGATGTTTGCATTTTCAGGCTCCATTCCACAAAGAGGAGGTTGTAGAGGGAAGGAGCAGTTATCAGGCATGTAGAGATAAACAGACTGAGAATAATGAACTATACTTGCAGGAGTAAAATTAGGATTTTGGGTATCATTTCTTAAGTGGGTAAGAAAAGTATATGAGGTGAGTGAAATAATACATATACCTAAATTAATCATCTTCCCTGAATACAGTTTGACTGAGGGATGTCCCTCCTTAGGACTTTAGCCTTGGCTAGTTTTTATTCCTAGGGGAACACTAGCATTTCTGGGCACTCAGCAAGTATTATTGGTGTGCTACGTCCCAGACACCAGACCCCACGTCTGCTGAGAGAGTAAATTTAGACAATATCTTCACAGACAGCAATGCCTACTCTCAGACATCCTTGACATGCCTTGGAGTCATGTCAAGGACTCCAAGCTGTAAAGCCTCAAGTTGGGTTAAAATGTGACCTCAGTGTGAGCTACATGTTTTGGCAGACATTATTTAATATTTGTGAAAAGAAGCCAGATTCGGTGGGCTTCAGGATGCAGGAGGATTTCCATCCCAGCCCCTTAGAGCTGAAACAGGTTGGCTCACAGAACTAGGGTGTTCCCCCAGCAGCTGCAGATCCCCCTGCCGTATCACTGATAACAAAATATCAAATACAGGTTGTAAACCAACCCATAGAGACCTCAACTAGGAATAGTCAACTGGATGACATTCCAAAAAGATCAACTTTCTCTATCTTTCAGTGAACTGCTTCTAAATTAGATTACTTCAGCATACACTAATTTGGAAAAGTGTGAATGTTTTTACACAGGAATGCTGAACTAAGCGAAATGTCTTACAAGAACATAAGCATATTATGTCAACACAATTCTCACCATAAAAATTATCTGGATTCATTCATTGTATTACCTCGTTGACTACGCTACCCCAAAACTTTTCCCCTGATCATTTTGAGACGTGGGCCCTACTTACTTAGGTTATTATACTTTCCTTTTCCAAGCATTCTCTGTTTACTGGATGTTATTTATTTATTTTAAAAGAACAAAGGCTAATTATCAAACTTGTATATTATTGTCCTCTGTCCTGAAATGTGAGGAAGAATATTTCTCTGCAGAACTCTGCATAGAGATACTGCAGCAAATTGTGGAACTCCATTTATAAATGGCTTTTCCCACAAACGCCCTCCCAGGAAAGATTGCTGAAAGCTTCACAAGTCTATGCTGATTTTGGAATAAACCTTCACCAGTTCAGAACTTCACAGGAAAATCATGCTATATGCAGACAACTTGCACAATTTTACTAGAGTTAGCAGGAACATTTTCCCAAAAAAATAAATTGCATTGAAATATGTTACCTTCTGGAAGCCAAGTATTTTCAGAGACTTATTCATTGTCACACATCCTCCTCTAAATCTTTTTGCTGCTCTCAAGGGTAGACAGGGGAAAACCTGGGTATTTCTGAATCTGCTTCAGTAAAGGAAAACGAGCCCAGACTTCTGCCTTCCTTGTGGGCATCTCCATTTGACATTCGCTCTGGAAATTGCATTAGTCTTCTTACGAGAAGGTCCTTATAATTTCCCTAATTATCACTCTGACAGCTTTACATGCAGCTTATATGCAGAAAATGAAAGGAATGATGAGGGAATTTCATGGAAGAGCTTTTATTTACCTTGATAGAAATATCATCTCAACATACTTTGCATGTTAACATTTCACATCACCCTCCATATCTTATTGCTGGAAATACATCCACTCTCATAAAAACAGAAAAAGAGAATTTATATTTGTTCATCTTGTTCCAGCAAAGTAGCTCAAAAAAGAGTGAATTTGGGTCAGACTAAGACATTACCTGTCATAGTCTGTATTCAGACTTTCAAATACAAGTGATTTCTTTTAGAAACAGAGTTAAAAGGCGAAACATGATTGCATTTCTGCATCAAAAAAATAAGAACTATCTATAGGACAACCTAGGACTTACAGACAAACAAATCATTTGCATGTCCTCTTTTTGGACCATATCCAGGAAAACTGGGTCATGCTGGTGAATTGTTGCTGCACCTTAGTGGTCATTACTTACCCAGATGCTTAACATACCGTTTGACTTGCAAACCTTAGCAGTGTTTGAACTTTTGAGAATGCTAACAGTAAAACCTTCTGATGCTCATATCCTCAGGACTTCTAAATGGCAAGCTGAGTAATCACAGGTTACTTGGAAGTCTCCAGTCACTCATCGTCTCACTTTCTCCCTCTTTAAAATCCATAGTACACCCATCCACAGATTGAGCACTTCTGATGAAAAAGAGTGCAATTGCAGAGGTCAGTATTAGTGATCACTTGATAATGATTGATGGCTATTTACAAATCTATAAATGGTTGATTCAGTTCCAGTATCAAGACTCTCGGGCTTTTTGCCCTCTAATTTGCCTACTGACAGAAGAATATATTTTATAGCCCTGGACTGAAAATGTCATTGCCTCAGATTCCTCCAATAAGCCATTATCCATTTTACTTTAACTAAGTGCTATGTGGCTGAAAGATGCACAGAAATTAAGAACTAAAAAGTCTGTATTCCAGGTTAAAGGGAAAAAGCAAAAGAACAAAGGTCATTGTAACCATATGTGGTTAACATTATTTTGAGTTCTCAGCTTCTGTGCTGCCTAACACTTTCTATTTGAACTGCATTGTCCTCCAGTAGCATGCATTTTTGTAGGTAACCAAGACACCATGGAAGAATTTGGCTCTAGATCATAATACAAAGTGAGAAGTTCAACTATACACTCAACAACAATTTTCAGATTTTCTTACTTTTTGCGTGCTTATCTATGTAACTTAAAATTAAAATACATATGTTCTTAGAAAGAATATGATATACATTCTCTCTAATATTTTACTCATTTATGTAATGCAAAGAGATTTCCAATAAGTTCTTTTAAACATGCAGTGTGTATTCAAGTAGGAAAAGTATTGCAGATACCTTCTGTGTCTTGTCACAAACAGTACTGGCAACATCCACATCTCAAGCTGAGGTTTTCAAATCAACTCAACAATAATGCTTTAAACATAATATGCCACATTTATATTCTTCCTTTAGGGCGATAGAAACTTAAACACTATCTTAATTAATTCATAAAGGACAGATTTATAGTTATCACTAAATGTGTCTGCAAAATATCGCTTAGGAAAATATAAGCAAGTGTCACTACATGTAGAGCCAGCTATCCTTCTAGATAATAACTCCAGAAACTTCTAAGTTTAAACCATTTACAGCATGGAGTAGTTGCTGTTGTTACTGCTCTTCCAGTGTGAGCATAGAAAGTGCTGATCCCAGTTTATATTCAGCACTCAAAACTGTTCGGAAATAAGCCTGAAATAGATTTAATGAATGCTTTCAGAAAACTACTTCTGTTTTATGTCTAAATAAATGGGTGAAAAAAAGTTAACTTAACCACAGTCCACCCCATGACTTCACTCTCCAATAAGATTTAGAGGTATGTATTATTTGGCTTCTTGGCTCAATGATTAATCTAATCATTATGATTTTTTTCATGGATAGTTTGCACACACTATTTGGCTTCATCCAGGGGAAAAAGTAAAAAACACTTTTGCTATAAATTGTTGAAGAAAGACAGATATCATGTAGATAAGGTGCTTGGAAACACAAAGAAGCAATTTATAAAGCTACATACATATAAAAAAGCTGTGCTTTGGAAAGCCACCTCATGCAAAGCAGCAATGTTACTTTGATTAGACAAAGTATGGAGCCTCTTGCAGTAAGAAATGCACATCCATCAGTTACCTAGTCTTTCTATAGGCATAACACATAAAAATCTATTGCAATTATTTGCCATTCTTTAATTTCACTCTTCTCCTCAAAGCTTCATTTTGCTTTAAAGTTTGGCTAATTCCAATGCAAGTTAATACAACTGGTATTTTGCAGTAAAAGCAAGCTTCCCTTGCTGTTCTCTCTCTGAGAGCAGAAATTTTGTCAAGCTGGCATACATCAAGAACAGCATTGCTCATTTTAGATTGCTGCTGCTAAAATCTCAGGTGAGTGTTCATCTTTTTTTTAATTATACATTCATTTCAACACATTCATCACACAAGTGCTATTCATTAAGATTTACCTGTATATTTAATGATTTCTATTTAGTATTCATTATTGCACAGCATTCCCTGGAGAAAGGTCTCCAGACTGCAGTGTCTCACCAAATAGCTACACAACAATTTTCTGGCACTAGTAAATGTTTTTCTCAGTTTAGACATTACATACATGGTTAAACTCAGAGCACTAAAATTTCAGCTTTGTAAAGACAGGACAGAGGAAGGCTTGTCCAGTAATCCAAATGAGCTGATAAGAATTAGGCATCGTCAGGCAAGCATATCATCTTCTTAAAGCAATTTCAACTTCAATTTCAGGCTCCCTACAAGACATAAATCTGGGAGGCCCTGTAGCCATTGTTAGGAAGAGGCTTCTGTGGTCACAAGAGTCTTCTAAAGCCAGCAGAGAAATTTCTGATGAAGATACTAAAGGGTAAGATCATAGCATCACAGACTCAGAGAACAGTTTGTGTTGGAAGGGACCTTCAAAGCTCATCTAATCCAACCTCCCCTGCAAAGAGCAGTGACACCTTTACTAGATCAGGTTGCCCAGAGCCACATCCAGCCTGGCCCTGAATGTCTTCAGAGATGGTGCATCTACCACCTCCCAGGCAACCTCTTCCAGTGTTTCACCACCCTCACTATAAAAAACTTCTTCATTGTAGCTAGTCTAAATGTACCTTTTCAGTTTGCAGACATTACCCCTTGTCCTATCACTACAGGCCCTACTAAAAAAAGTCTGTCTCCATCTTTCTTACAGGCATGGGGAAGCAGAATCTGAAAGCATTAGTCTCCTGTCTCTATACCTCCTGCCCAGATCTGATAAGTCTGATTTTCCAACCTGCCCAGGAAAAAATGGGGCTCCTGTGCAGCACAATGACATTTTAATGAGCTGGTTTAAAGTAATTTTTGTTTTAAACACACAGGAGGATAAAGCTCTGCGCTTTATCACAAATCTGCACAGTTTAAGGGGAAAAAGGTGACTCTCCCACTGGTGCCTCTGTACATCACACTGAGCTTCATCCTCTGATCTACGTGTGAAGTGAGTTATGCTGATCCTGGGCTACCTGCCATTAGAGGAAACCTTGCTAGTGAGTCCTGTCACAGCAGGATCAAATGCCTGCTATGGGTCTCCTACCAGGCAGGTATTAATCAATCAAGCACAGCAATCCACATTAGACTTTTAAATGGGTGAGGGAAAAGCTGTTGCGCTCAATAACAAATTGCACAGAAGAGAACAACCTACTGGTAATTGGTTGTAACTAATTAAGTAAGCTGAACACAGAGGCTACTTATGATAGCCAGTTGCTAAACAGCTACAACTGTTAATTGTAAAAGTTTCTGGAGCCTTTTGACATGATCTTTAGCGGGTCATATGCAAAGCCACCTGGAGGAATAAATTAATTGCAGCTTTGCCATGTCCAGAAAGAAAATGGGTAGGGAAAATGCAATGCAGGTTAAAAATGAAAAGGTGATTGTCAGAATTAAATGAATTCTTTTAAAAGAAACAAAGTCAGACAGAGGACTTGATCAGCAGAAGTGTGATGAAATGGGAGCGTTAGAGGACCTGTCTTAAGAAAGTTCACTTATGTAAAATGTGCCTTAAAAACAGCAAGCATACCATCATCAGTTACTCAGTATGATCACAGACAGCTATCTCCAATAAGAGAGCAGTGGTTGAGGCCTTGCATACTTACCAGTAATTCACAGGGGGAAAAAAAAAAAAGAATCAATCTTAAAATGAAACTTTTTTTTTTAACAAACAAATTCTATCTGAAGTCAAAGAAAATGACAACAACAAAATAAACCTGAGAAACTAAATACCCTAATTATTCATATCTCTATCTATTTTACTAAAAGACATCTTCCTCCGTTCGTCCAACATGCTACCCATATGCCTGTAAATCTGACATTTGATACACCAAGAACAAGAAGAGATTCAGTACACTGGACCAGGGTCACAATCCCAATTATAATTTACCTAAATGCTTTTGTGGCAGGCACTGTAGCATACACCCTACCCTGATGCCTGTTCTCCTTAGAAAAGCAGAAAACTCTTGTCTACTTCCAACATTTTGTGTGCCCATTTTTATAAAGCATCACCAAACATCACCACTCTTCCCAGAAAGGATTATTTACCTTTTAGGTATTCTGGAATGCATCTATTTCTGTTTGCACTTGCTGACCTAACAGATTATATTTTCTGATGTATTTCATATGGTTAACCCTGCAACTCCATTAATAAGCTCAAGTATGTACACTCTTCCAAGTGGCTTCCATCACAGCGTAAGTATCAAGACAATTTAAAACTTAGTTACAACTCAGGTTCAGAACACATCACTGCAAGTTTCAATATAGAAGAAATTCCAGCCTATGTTTCACAGTACATAGTCTAATATGTTGCATCATAATAGAGAGAAATCCCTGGAGGACATAGCATAGCAGGTCTTGTTAGCCAAGAAGAAAAGGTATGAAATGTAATTGGCCACATGTAGTCTCTTGACATTCCCTTGGAGGACTGAATTGTCTCATGTGAAGGAGTCTTAAAGAAAAAATCAAAGGTGAGGTTGTGTTATTTTTTTCCTTTCTTGCTTCTTGTCACAGCTGAGCATGGTTCATGTTTTTCTTGATACAGTTAGACCTTTACACCCACATTAGTCTCCTAAAGAAGCTCATGTTTCTAAATTCCTCAGAAATCTATCAGTACCTATTTGAACTAACGCCCTAACTTCAGTTAACCATTATTTTGAACTTCTGCCAAAACCCATAAGGTTTAACTATCAGACAGCCACTGAATCTCCTATTACGTACTTGTCTCATAAAGTGCATGACATTTTACTTTAAAGCACTTCTGTTACATGTAAGCATATGGTCAGGTATTGCCTCCTCTGAGGTAGTACCGCTCTGCCAAGGTTACATGACTGCTGTTCTTCTTTCTATAAGCAAAAAAATTGCCTCCCACTCTTTCCAGATTTATACAGTTTTCATAGAGCCTTTTGAGTAATTTGCAGATGGCAAATGTTTCACCTCTCAGGAAAAATGCTCATATCCCACATCCTTTGAAGGATGTCAGGGAGCCATCACATGACACAAGGATTTTATTTGATACTGCAAATCTATCTTTTTCCTCTTCAGCCACTCCGTTACAATCCAGGGAGTTATCTTGACTATCAGGATTAACAGATTTTGCCTAGGTTGTTCCCCCAAGCAAATAACAGAAACTCTGTTCCAAGTAATGTAAGGATGATAAATCTCTGCTCTTAATTCTTACAGATAAAGTAACTTCTCTTTCAAAATAGATACGGTTTGTATGCTTATCTTTGTTAAATGTCAGTTTATGTTAGACATCTGAGAATATCTTCATGACCATCATGGCTTTTAATAGAATCTCATCTATGTAAGCACAGTTTGGAGGTCATTCTGGGCAGAAGATACACATTATCTGGCTACCTAGAATGAAATACAGTGATCTTTTTGTTGTTGTTGGGTTGGACTTTTTCATTTTTTTTTTCTCAAAATTGCTACATGCTGCAATAGCTCTTATTTACTTATCTGGCTCTGGAGATGATTTGTCACACTGGAATTGTCCCTATTTCCTATAACGTAGTTTTCAGTCAATGTAATTATACTGCTCTCCTGGTTCTCAACCAGGTAAAAACAGCATGATAGTGTACAACCAAAAATCCATGTGAGGACACTGAGAAATTGCCACATTGCTGTAGAAAACTGGGTTTGCTCTCTCCAAATCTGATCACCCTGGAATAATCTTGTTTGTACCATAAGGAGTCAGCAATCATTTGCATTATATATAAGGCAGTGAACGTGGGCTGAAATGCTCTCTCTGAACCTTGATGATGCAATTTGAAGAAACAGGGTCAAATTTTGGGATTGGTCCTTTATATCCACGGCAGTGATCAGGAATTACCAGTGAGAAAGGAGAGCTAGGTCATCTGGAACGGATAAGGCTTCATCCTGATGCCTGGGAACTCACAGGACTTTCCGGGACTAAGCAGAGCTGACAGGTTAATGCACCATGTGGCACATCCAGCCAGGCTGTCTGAAAAGGCACAGCATAAACAGCCGAAAGGTGAGTAACAAGGCACCCCCACAAGCCTCACCTTTGGCTTCCATGCTTTGCAAACCCCCTGAGGACAGAAAGTACCGCCCACAGTGCACTGGCAAGTCTTTTCTGCAAATCACGTGGAAACATGCAATAAAAGAATAAATTGCCCTGTAAGCAACTGATTTTCAGCAAATTTGACTGCTCTAGCCAGCTGAGTTTTAACTGAACTATACTGAGGAAGTGCTCAGTGCTCAGTGCACTCTGCCATGCTTCATTAGGCAGCAGAGTACCTCTAGCACATAGAAGCCATAAGTGAGGAATCAGGCCCCCAGTGGCTTAGGGAATTACCCCACGCATATTTCCAATGTACCTACTCTATCCTATAATAGGGACTGATTTCAAATATCACTTTTTCTTTTTTCTTTCCACAAGGGGATCAAAGGTGTCTTTTCATTAACCAAAATAATCTACTTCCATGAAATCCATGGTGTCTTTGACTATACTCATGCCAATAACCTAAAGAAAGACAGACAGTAGGGCTGGAGATGTACACCCATACTGTTTAATTATCAAGACATTATCTGGCACATTTTTTTATGGTGACAACTAGCTCCTTCTAGGCAAAGTTTTGGCATAATTTCAGGAAGAAACAATTCCAAAATACAGTAAAGGGACAAGCAAAACAGAGTTTAGTTGTGTGAACAGGTTTTGGTCTGGTTTAATTATTATTAAAGATTGATGGGGTTTACATCATCACCCCTTCAAGTTGAACAACATCTCTCGGGGTGAATTCACATAGACTCTCACAAGTTCATCTGGCAATACAAGCATGTAAACCCCAATTGTTTAAAAATACATCAAAGGAGTGGAAGCACTTCTTGGCAACCCAGCTGGTGTTTTCCAATAAACATTATTGAGTTCCTGGGTTTTCAGGAGGCCATTACATGCCATTGTCAGATTGAGTGAGCTTTTATTTCCAAAAAGCTTTTCTTTGCAATAATATGCCAAGTCCTTACTATCTTTATTTTATCAATAGAAAAACTAGGAAAAGTGAAATGCCATCCGAGAGCTATCCAGCAGATCAGTTAGCTGGATGTAAGGTATGCTTCCATTCCCTCGATGTTTACTTTCTCTTCTTCTCCTTCCTCTAGGAGCTGATAATCTTCTTCTTCCACAATTAGTAACTCCCTTTTTTAGGGGAGTTAGTAACCCCCATTTATGCAATATCATTAAATCTGAAATTATTTTTCCCAGTCACTAGCTGCAAGTTTTCTACGTCTGTCTCACCCCTGAGTAATGGCTAGTTCATCTGTAAGCTTACGTGCATTTTCTAGTTATATGGGTCAATCTAACAAATTACAACACATCTCTTTAGGAGCATCTCTTATGGCTGTAGTTCAACGCTGCTACCAGCATACCAGAAAGTCTACTTAACAACTGGATGCAAAGATATCAGCACTGAAGACAGGTCTAGAAAAAATATCAATATCATTGATATTCCTTGCTGATTCTTGGCAGAGGAACCCAGACATTGTGACTGAATACAGATTTGCTGAAGGCCACACACAAGTTGAGTCATATTGTCAAGAATTCAGCCCAGACTATAGTCTGCAGTCTTAACCTCAGCAATATCTGTTGTTCAACAGTGAAAGATGAGGATAACCCCTTATCACTCAAGACTCTTTTGTCAAGTCTTTCTCATTGCAGTTTTGAGAAGTGTTGGAAGTATTAGACATCTGAGGAGCTTTGATCTGTTTCTTCTGCATTCAAGAACCACACTGGTTCACTTTAGAAAGCTGATTTTTAAAACAACCGATCAGATGCACGGCAGCTGCATCAGGTAAGTCTCTAACTGCTGGAAGGACAGAAAAATACAAATAGACCTCTGCAAGTCTGTTTCATCATTGTCATCTTTTCCCTTCTCCAGTCATGCTTCTAAGCCAGCTTGCTTTCACCCAGCAGAGTGAAAGGATGGGTTAAATGCTGCAATACAGATGAGTTTTTAGCAGCATGAGAGAAAGAATTCCAAAGTCTTGTGAAGACTCTAACCTAGGTGAAGCCTGTGAGCATATAATTGTACTTGCCAGTAATACTTCTCTGATTCATACCCTTGAAAAGTCCATTTTTTATGGACTTTTTAGATTTGTCTTAAAAGGTACTTACAGATTTTATGACATATTATCTTCAAGAACATGATGCAGAACATGCTCATAATTGATTTTTGCTTCCCCATTTCTTTCTTTTCAAGCAGTTGTATAGCCAAAAATAGTTTAACTGATGCTCAGGACCATTGGGAAGAGAACTTTAATAATACAAGACACTTTTCTCATTGTTTTTTCTTTACATTTGGATACACTTTTAGTCACCCATCCTGTTCTGTGATCTCCCCAGCCCCTATTTACTTCTTAGGAAAGCACTACTTAGAGATTCTGGAAAGGAATTAGCATGCAAGGAAGTCACTCTAATTTTTAGCACAGTCATCTTCAACTAGGCTTGCTGAAGGACCCAAATGATATTTTTCCTAAGTTTTTTCCATAGGTCCACTAATAAGGTTTGAAAACTGTACCCAGCGCTAAAATCTCCCAGAGCACAACAGAACAAGTTAGTTATACAGAGCATAAGCTTGTAGAGATTCATGGCAAAAATGTTAAAGAAGACATGAGCAAAGAATGGGTGGCAGTCTGTATGTGACTACCAGAAGAAACACAGCCCCCAGGGCGCTAGAGCCAGCAGCAAAATTGAGGGAAAAGTTGTTTTTGTCACAACCACCAGGCCAGCAATCTTGATGATGCTTCAGACCCCACAGATCCTGCAGGCCGCACACCAGCAGGATGGCTAGAAGGCTATGGCTTGTCACTGATATCTATCTTTTTGTGTTAGACCATCAGGAGCAGACATCTCAAATATACATCACACAATGAAAAGCAATAGGCAGCAATGTGATGAAAGATTAATGAAAGGTGAAGTAAGTACAAACCCAAGGCAAAGGATTTCTTCATTACAACATATGATTTGTAAGAAATATAAAAGAAATGTCCAAAAATTAATGTCTCCTATCTGACAAGGACTTTCCAGACAGCACTCCTTTCTGTCTATGTCCAGGCCACATATACTCACAAATTTTGAAGTTCATGAGTTTGGAGTGTGAATGCATAAAAAAAACTTGCTTAAAGACTTTGTCAATAAATGCCACATTCTTCTTCCAAAACTCTTGCACTGAATTTTGTTGTGTTAATTTCCCTGCAAGTGAGAGTCAGAAACCTGCATGCCTGGGATCCTTCTGCAATTAGGTTTGAAAATGCAGAACAGGAAGATAGGAGCAAATGGCTTCACAGCAATGCAGAGTCTGTTCCTTCTGTACACCTCCATCCTTATGGAAGTGTAGTCTTATTGGAGCTAAAAAAAAAGAGGAGGTCCTGAGGCTGGTTATTCCCAAACTTTCCCTCCACTCACCTCCTAAATTTCAGGAAGACATCCCTGTTCCTTTACACTGCCACTTCAGGAAAAATCTGACTGCAAAAGAGCTTGCTCTAAATTCTCTTGTAACCTTTTCCTGCTTACAGAAAGCAACCTGCATCATTGAGACCCGGACTTGCTTCTTCTTAATACCTGGCAACAATCTCTACAGAAAATCACCTGCAACATCCAGCTTCGGCTCTGCTAGTCTGGAGGGAGTTTTATCAATGAGACTAATGATTTTGGGATAATTGGCGTACGTATACAACTGAACTGATTCTGAGGATGACTACTGCAGAGGACAGTCTCACTGAGTCTTGCACTGAAATCAATCAAGGATGTGCACATTTGTTCTAGTGCATGGGCTGAAATTATTCTGTATATATCATTGTGCATGGCTGAACAATGATGTCTGGCAATCAAGAAGATTATTTCTACTCCAAGAAATTTCCTAGGAGTATTTGAATACTGACCACCGTAGACTACAGTAAATAGGGTAAAACCCAGATAGGAAACATACTTCTTGATTCTGTTTTTTCACTCCAGTTGCACCTAAAATGCCTCTGCAAACATCCATGAAACTTGAGGTAATAATCTTATTTAAAGTCAGTCCAGTTTCAAGTTTGTTGGACTCTTCAGTGCCATCTTCAACAGCTCTTAGAGCGTAGAAGTCACTGCATGACTTACACACCCTTCAAGTGTTTTCTCCCACCTTGACAGCCTCTCCTCTCTATACCAACTCCCTGTAGTCCTATTGACATCTGTCTCCACAAAATACATCTATCCTCGGAGCAAGTGAATCATGCCTGTTGAGTCACACACATCTCTGAATGTATGGAGCTTTTTGACTTCTGCATTTCTTTTCTGTCCTGAGAAAGCCTGGGTGTTTTTTTTTGTGCCAACATCATGAACTCACAGGACAGAACAGGAGAAAAGAAATGGGAACAAAGCTGGCTGCCTTCTCCTCCATGTGCCCTGCTGAGGGCTGCCACACACAGGACAGAACAGGAGAAAAGAAATGGGAACAAAGCTGGCTGCCTTCTCCTCCATGTGCCCTGCTGAGGGCTGCCACACACAGCATGAGGCTTGCCAACCAGCAAGGCCATGGGCAGATGTGAGTTAAGTGGGGTGAATATTTGGAGATGAGCTTGGTAATGACCAAACCGTTGCATTTATTCTGTATCAGTAAAAGCACTTCTGTGTCACTGGCTCTCTGAAGACGTACTGCCTTTGTGTTAAAGATCAAAATATATTCGTGACTGCCCAGAGCAAACAAACATCAGGTCAAAAGCCAGTGTTTGCCTCTGCTCTTTGCTGTCTGAGCCTGGAGCTGAACCAAAGTCTTTCCTCTGCCAGGAGGCAGGGCTTAAGCAGGACTACCTGTCTGTCTGTCATCTTCCATATTTACAACCAGCAGTTTCATCCCATTCATCCTGGTAGAAACCAGCCACTTCAGGAACCAGCAAGCATTTGCCTTCACAGCACCCTGGGCAGGTGAAATAGGTGATAGCCCAAGGTCTGCAGCAAATCCACCACCCAACTACTGGCCACCTCCATGAAAGGAGAATGTTTTCATGGCCTGTGTCAGGGACCATGGAGGAAAGTTGGCTCCGATGCTAAGTTTCCCACTCCTCTACATTTTGGGTGGTGTCTGTCAATGTCTCACCCTGGAAATGTAGTGGGAACACATTTACAGGCACCACAATCATGCATTTGGTGACGATGCCACCCAGTCCCATCCCTACAAATTAGTGCCTCTGATAGCTGCACCCACAGGCAGGTTAGCACAGACCCCACTGAGGCAAGACTCTGCAACTACTTGTGCCTCCAGGATTTCTAACATGTCACAGTGCTCAATCTGCAACCTCATGAGAAGCAGAAGCTGCAAATGAATTAATTTACACATCTTGCATACATGAGGATCAGAGCTTGTGCAGGACTTGACTCTAAAGTGCAGGAAGATGTACTTTCAGTTCCGCATCCACTATATATTAGTAGCATTTACAATTTTCTGTCTGGCAGATGAGCAGCTGTTTTGCAGAGCGCCACAGCAGAGCAACACGTACATTTTACCAGTTCTCTCACAGTAAAATCAAATTAACAGCCGAGAAGGAACATTAATTTAGCTTTTTCAAAATAAGGCTTTTGCTGGAAGCCACAACAATCACCAGTTCAAATACCCAGCTTTTAGCAGGTAAAATTTCTGCCTGAAGAGATTGAGCTGTATAAACCAGCTTGCTTTCTTTTTTTCTTTCAAAACGGTATTAAAGTAATTTCTCACCTCTCCGTTAAAAATAATTAAATGTTATTGCTTGTCAATCTTATTTAAGATTTTTTTTACTGTCTCTTTGCCTACCACATCTCTCTCTGTCCTTCTTTCCCTTTAGGTCTCAATTATTCTCAAGTATTATGTCATTAACATTATTACTTATGCACCAACAGTGATAAAAATAAGTTAAGTCTTTCTTTCCCCTACTTGCGGTCTGAATTATCACTTTAAATAAATAAATAAAGGCTTACCACAGGCTCCTCTCTTCCTGAACCTTCTTGTTGTTTTCATTAGTTTATGAGTGTAGACATTCATAAACAACAGATTGCATGAGTTTATGAGCCCTGATGTGATGTTAGATGTATTTCCACATTTCCACATTGGAAAAGAAAACAGGACAGGGAGAAGCTTGCTTATAGACTGTGTTAAGGAACATGGTGATCCTCCCCTACAGAAGCAGGCAGTCTGGATCATGCACCTGGCACACATAGGCTTTGGGAACTGCTGCCCTACACTGGAAACAGACAGCAAATTAATAGCCTGCCTATGCAAAACATGGGCAAGCTGTTAGTGAGCCAGTGGCTGTACTCCTGGATGCACCCAGTGTGTGAAGTGTTTTGTCACATCATTTCTCTTTGGGGGCTTCTTAGGAAGACTTCTTGACATTTTCTTTGGACAGATGAGGCCTAGGACATACCTCTTCTTCCTGATGGGGTAGTGAGAAAAGTACAGGTCATCAGAGCAAAAGTGTGCCTTCACAAATGGTCTTCCCACAGACCTCCCCCAGCACTGGCATTGTACAGAGAGTTGTGTGATGCAGTAACACAGCTCTCTTCTACCTCCCTTCCTTCATTTTCTTATTAGCTGCTATTCTTTAAATTGTAGAGGTCCAGAAAAGTCTAGCCTGGATCAGGACTGTGTTTTCCAGGATAGTGTACCTAACAGGACACAATCTCTACCCTGATAATCTCAAACTTACACTGAAAACTTAGAGGAAAAGAATCACCTCCCCTGTATCACAGAACCTATCACTCGCAGGTAGTGGAACTTGTGGCAGCAATGAAGAATGAACCTCTGCCAGCATTTCCCTGTCATTTTAAGTAAGCACTGCCATCTATCACAGGCGTAAGCAGCCATGTGTCTGCCCTTACCCTGACTGCTTGGCATTTCAGCCCTCCACATCTTCATGAGAAAGCAAATGCTTTTGCACCACAAGTGGAGGAAGTCTGATACAAAACCAAGTGGCAAAAGCAAGGTGTTTAGTCAGCTTAACTTCACTATAGAGGCCCACCAAGCAACCATACAATTGCTTTCACTGGCATGCAGGAGGAGAGAAGGAGAGCCAGGGGCAAAACTGTGTTTTCTAGAGACCGCACCAGTTGATGCAGCTTTGTGGTCGTGGCCAAGCTACCCTGCTTTCTTAGCCAGGAGACAAGCTTTCAAGTGCAAAGGAACATGAATTCTGCCTTGCCTTCCTGGTGTGTCTGCAGCGTGGCAATGCAAACCTGTACCACCTTCAGTCTGTGCAAACGAAGTACCGCTAAGAGCAAAACTGTGCAGCTCAGGGAAGAACTGCCCATGTGAATACACAAGTTCTGCGTAAGCTTGTAAATGAAGTGCCTTCTACCACAATGAACGCACTGGGTTCCCACTGTACAGTAGCCACGATATCTGTTTGCATAAGTCTGTATACATAAACATTCTGTTAAAGCCTCACACGGCTCTCAGGTGTTAACACAGTGCTAAACAATGAGAAGAAATACACGCCTCTGAAGAGTTAGTCCTAAAAAATATTCAGAATAATATTTACAATCCAAGTAAGAAAAGAACCAGAGAAGGTTTATTTGCAGAAATTGTGTTGCCTGCTTGGACGGTTTATCAGCAGTCACTCCATCCAGGATCCTCTCTAAGGGTCTTGGACACATAATGCTGCAACCCAGCCCCAGTCTTCATCTAAAGTAATTTGTGTTCACAGGTGCCAAAGCAGCCCTATTCCTGCTTCCAAAATGTACTTCTCTGGATTGCAGAAAATGAGTGCACAAAAAACTATTTCACGTGCCTGCTGCAAAATTATATGTCTGTCCTGGGCCTCACTACACTATGTGTCAATGTGGTGCAAGACATCTGTTGCTGGGCTCACTGCCAAGTCCACAAGACTCAGCATGAAACCGAAGTTGTGAAAGATGCAGTTATGGAGCCATAACAATTTTGTTTCCTGAATCCTGCACCATTCTGTTCCTTCAGGGCCGGTGGGAACAGTAGTCTTTTCAGGTAACCTTCTCCTCTGGAAAGGGGTCCAACCTGTGCTGCCTGGCAGGAATTCTGATTTTGCTCCTTTTCATTTCCTTCCTCTTTATCCTTTCCATTTTCCCATCTAAAACACAAAATAATCCAGAAGAAATAAACAGTGTGCATGCTGTGCACAGAACATATACAAAGTGTCTTTGCACAGCCCTAGGATGAAATCAATAGCTTATGAAATGAATGCTTGGTCAACAGTCCCTTACAAAGTGGGCAGGTGTCTTTCCATCACCTTGGGTGGGCTTTGCAACAAGGCAGAAATTATTAGTGAGCATGTACTATTGAGATGTGTGATAAAACAGTAAATGCCCCAAGCATTTCCCAGAGCATCCCACAGATTCCTGCTGAGGAGGTGGTTCAGGGAGAAGTTTCACAGATGGAAGAGAATAAGCTGAAATCCATGGAAATCCAGCACTTTGTTAAATGTGTTGACAGGAATTTCTTGTAGAATATTATTTCCTTTTTCATGCCTCCCTCCACTTTACTAGCCTTTCCTCAGGACTTACAGTTGTGTAAGTCACTTACAGTTGTGTAAACAATTTCACCTCTTCCAATGACCTCATCCTTCCAGTCCCTCTTCAGCTGTTCACTTTAGTGAAAGTGCAATTATCTCCTCAAAATATAGACAAATGGTACATAGACATGCAGAGGAGCCATTTTGAAGTATTGTCTGAATCTGTTAGTGTTCTGCAAAACGCTTCTATACTGAAAGACATTCAATAGTGCTGCAATTCAGAGAAGAAGAGATCAATCATGCTGCATAGTCTCTCCTTGCTTTCCAACTGTGTCATATGCTTTTTCAGACAGAACAGCCTGGTCCCTGCATTATGGGGCTTTGGGTCTTGGGTTTGTTTGTTTATTTTTCTATAAATGAGTCCATTAACAAAGTTGTGAGAGAGATTTACTGGGTTGTGAGTTGGGGTTCATGCATGGGGCTGGCTAGGAGACAGACAGGACTGACAATGAAGGAGATAAAACACATAGTTTAGGTGAACAAGGCCATTCCAAAGAGGGACAAAGTGACAATAAAAGGCACCTAACATAATAATCTCCTCTAGTTTGTAAAACTCTCTCCCTCCTGTCAGTTCAGAGAGCTCAAGAGAGCACACTGATCAAAGATAGGTTCCAAAATGAAAGGGTAGGTAAAAAGTGGAGAAAAAAAGAGCTTACAACTCTAAAACACATTTTAGTTCAGAGGTGCAGGATGCTTTTCAGATGCTGCTTGAATAGTGGTTAATTTACAGCCAGCGCTCAAACCAGCATCTGAGATCCGGGATGTTTAATTCTGCTGGGAATATGAGAAACAAGAAAAGTCTTGTTAGTCACAACACCCCTCTATTATGTTTTTCTTTTCAGTCTTTGTGCTATAACATCTGTAACCTGTGTCTGCTTTTTATTTTTTTACTAATAAATGTAGATAATAGCACTGTAGAAACAGCACCGACATTAGCTTTCCAAAACATCAAACATGAAGGCATTGTTGACACCATGTCGACACCATCACAGTAAGTGATGTATTTTTATGATGACTGCAGAAATGCTTCTCTCTGAGAACTGAATTTTCAGTGGTATTGTTCCACTACAGAATTGCCCAGTCCGATACCTTCACAAGAGCAGTGGAAAGAACAGCCACAAGAAAAATGAATTTCATTTTGCTGTGCAAGTGACTTTCTAAGGTGATTCTTCTATCCAGAAATTAAAAACGAATAGTTAAAAAGAGAAAATGGCCATCTTGCAGACTCAGGACAAGCTAACTTATCAAAGGGACAATTTTATAGAAGTTGTTATGCTGGCTCTGACCTCAGGCATATTTAAGCCAATATCCTGCTCAGTACTGTAGATTTCAGATGAAAGCTAATAAACGAACTTCTAGCATACACTGTGGTAAAATTATTTGCCACTAAGAGAAGGTTTTTTAACCCCATCCAGTTAAATTTAACTCACTTCCTACACTTCAGGAATTTCTAGAGAGCAGCTGATGAACATCTGTCCACATAACAACCAAAAAAGACCAAGCTTTCTGAGAACTCCATATTTAGGAATACACAAGCTTTAATTTATTAGTTATCATTCAAAAAGAAACGGTACCTTTCTGCTCACTTTAAATACATCATATCCAATTCCATGAAGATCTCCTATGTCCAGATTCTCTTTGGGGGGAAAAGGGGAAACATGAGCAGCAAGAATGTTTGCACCATCTCCTGTACAATTTAGTTATTTCTATTAACTCTTATTTGTTCCTGTTTCAGCTACACAGCTGCAGTCTTTTAAGGTATCGCCTTCTTAGGCTCCCCATGGACTAGTCCACAACTGATTCCCTGCTTCCCATAAAACAGCTGCGAGACTGGAAAGCAGGAAGAATACCACCACCACCCTTTTTAGCAGACTGCAACATCCCTAGATAAGCTGGTCTTAAAAAACATGGGATAAAGAGGATTTCCACAGCATTTTAAGCCATGCTGCCCCAGGAGGTGCAAGTAAAGAGTAGTCTCATGGGGTCTTTTTATTTTCTTCAAAGCTCCTGAAGTTGCTAGTGCAACAGCTTCACCCCCCAGTGAATTCCATAGTAACTCATATAAAGCCATGACAATAAAATGTATTTACACTGAGCTGCCTATTGGAACTTGAATCTTATGCATGCTGTTAAAAACCACCCTAACTTCAAACTCTGGTCAGAGATAGATTGCCATCCCATTGTTCCCAGGAATGTGAAATATAAAAGTAATAATAATTCACCAGACTAATTGAACTACATACCAGTCAGCAATTTTGTAGCTTTTGCAGTGTGGGTTGTAACAAAAGTGATGAAGCTGGGATATAGATATGCTCTGTGATGCTCCATTTAACACTACCAGTTATGAATACTCTGTAAAAGACATTTACACTAATGTGTAAATGCGTACTTTACGTACTGACTTAACCCTTTCAAGGCTCTGGGTTCCTGATGCAAACACTGGTTTTCACTGTTCTGCAATAAACTACATGACTCCCTGGCCCTAGTTTTGATGTTGGAGAATGGATATGTGAGTCTGCTCTTTTCTCATTATCTACACCTAATCCACAAATTGGTCTGTTAGGGATGTGGCAACAAATTTCAGCTCTTTCCCTGGCAGAGGTTATAGATCCCAGATGCTTTGCTGCATTTCTCTGAAGCTTCAGAATGTGTCTCCTGCTGATATGCTGCAACAGAATTAATGCTTCTTAGATGAAAAGAACAAGAGATAAAGAGGAAAGTCAGCTAAATTATTATAATAATTTTCTGTTTGTATGTCCAAGAGGCAGCAAATAAGATGCCAGACGTAAGATGGGCATATAGATAGTGAGATTCTACAGCATTAGTAAAACACTCTGTTCATCACAGCTGAAGGGCAAAACACTGAAAACCTCTCAAAACTGGGTAAAACTGGAGAGTGCATTAAGTGTATCAGGAGCGTACTTTGCCACTATCTTGTTGGTGTAATTCAATGCTCTATGAAAACTGGGAGAGAAAGCATTTTTATTCTGTTATTGTGGACCCACTCTGAGGAATTACTCATTAATCATGAAGCATACTGCAGAATAGAGGTATTTTGTGAAACAGAGTCATCTATTTCATAAGAGCAGGCTTTTGATAAAAGTCTCTTGCCTTCAAATGGTGTTACATTATTTTGTACCAGTGGAGGATTTATTCCACCCCTTCTATACTAATTTTTTTAAAGGGTTATTCAGTATCTTTCATCTGCATGGCTGTTACTCATTCCACCCTTCCTACAGTTATTTCAGCACATCTGTAATCTTCACTTCAGGCAATGCAAGACCACAGTTTCTCTTTTGCTAAGCCTGGGCTGTCTGACGGTGATGGACCCAGCACCTTGTTGCCCTACAGATGGGACAGGGCAAAGAAAAAAATGAGTTCTTTCAGGGGTGATGACCATTTTTCTGTTGTTCTTTGCTGTGGTTTATTCTTCCCTGTGTATTTGGTCTTGACTTGCAAGGTGCCACAGGAAAACAAAGAGTAAAAAGCCAAGAGCCTTCTCACCTGAGCTGGGGCCAGCTGCACCACAGTGTGAAGTAAGGACAAACATTTCCTGGCAAGGTGCAGAGCAAACCTGAGAGCAAAAGCCTTTTTATTTTGGCCACAGGCAGGTCACAAATTGTATTAGTGCCTTACAAAGCCACTGAAGCCCAAATGACCCATTTAAAATATGGGCTGCCAGATATTGGGTGGTGACCGATACCTGCAGGAAGACAACCAGCACAGCATTAAGGAGGATTAAGCATTTCTAAAAACAGCACTAGCTTCCCTATGAACTCAGCTTCCATTTTAGTTTGCTTAATAGTTTTAGGTTGTCTTTCTCTAGCTTCAGGAGAGGGTTGTTCTGTAAACACAACTGTGTACATGGTGTACATGTACATAAATACATGGCGTGCAAAGATTGTGTGTATCTTTTTAAATTAACACAAATAAAGGTCTTCCTGCAGATACTCTGCAAGTTGAGAAGATGCATACTCCACATATTTACAAGCTCAGGAGTGCTGCATCCTAACTAGAAGGAAGTGCAGCAGGAGGGCCAGGAGACCTCCTTGGATGGATAAGGAGCTGCTGAGGAAACTTTGAAGGAAAAAAGAGGCTTATAAAAGGTGGAAGCAAGGACAGGTGGACTGGGAAGAATACAGGGATGTTGTCCAGGAAGCTAGGGACCAGGTTAGGAAAGCTAAGGCCCAGTTAGAACTAAACATAGGTAGGGATGTGAAAGATAACAGGAAGGGATTCTATAGTTACATTGCAAAGAAGACAGACTAGGGACAACGTGGGCCCTCCCAAAAAGCTATCAGGAGAACTGGCTAGGATTTGGAGAAGGCTGAGGTTCTTAATGACTTCTTTGGCTCAGTCTTCACTGGCAAGCATTCTGACCACAACACCCAAGTCTTGAAAGGCAGACGCAGGGACTGTGAGAATGAAGACCTTGGGCCCGCTGTAGGAGAGGATCTGGTTTGAAACCATCTTAAGAACCTGGACGTACACAAGTCCATGGGACCTGATGAAATCCATCCGTGGGTCCTGAAGGAGTTGGCAAATTAAGTTGCTAAGCCACTGGCCATCATATTTGGAAAATCATGGCAGTCAGGTGAAGTTCCTGATGACTAGGAAAAGGGAAATATATCCCCCATTTTAAAGAAGGGGAAAATGGATGACCCGGGGAACTACAGACCAGTCAGTCTCACCTCTGTGCCTGGCAAAATCTTGGAGCACATTCTCCTGGAAGGCATGCTAAGGCACATGAAAAACAACAAGGTGCTTGGTGACAGCCAGCATGGCTTCACTAAGGGGAAATCCTGCCTGACCTATTTGGTGGCCTTCTATGATGGGGCTCGGAACTGATGGACAGGGGTAGAGCAGCTGATGTCATCTACCTGGACTTGTGCAAAGTGTTTGACACTGTCCCACACGACATCCTTGTCTCTAAATTGGAGAGACATCAATTTGATGGAGGGACCACTCGGTGGATAAAGAACTGGCTGGATGGCCGCACACAAAGAGTTGTGGTCAATGACTCAATGTCCGGCTGGAGACCAGTAACGAGTGGTGTCCCTCAGGGATCGGTGTTGCGACCGGTCTTGTTTAACATCTTCGTCGCTGACATGGACAGCGGGATTAAGTGCACCCTCAGCAAGTTTGCCGATGACACCAAGCTGTGTGGTCCGGTTGATATGCTGGAGGGAAGGGATGCCATCCAGAGGGACCTTGACACGCTTGTGAGGTGGGCTGATGCCAACCTTATGAAGTTCAACCATGCCAAGTGCAAGGTCCTACACCTGGGTCGGAGCAATCCCAGGCACAGCTACAGGCTGGGCAGAGAAGAGATTCAGAGCAGCCCTGAGGAGAAGGACTTCGGGGTGTTGGTCAATGAGATAATGAACATGAGCTGGCTTCAGTGTGCGCTCGCAGCCCAGAAAGCCAACCGTATCCTGGGCTGCATCGAAAGGAGCGTGACCAGCAGGTCGAAAGAGGTGACCCTGCCCCTCTGCTCTGCTCTCATCAGACCTCACCTGGAGTATTGTGTGCAGTTCTGGTGTCCTCAACATAAAAAGGACATGGAACTGCTGGAACAAGTCCAGAGGAGGGCCACAAGGATGATCAGGGGACTGGAGCACCTCCCGTATGAAGACAGGCTGAGGAAGCTGGGGCTGTTCAGCCTGGAGATGAGAAGGCTGCGTGGAGACCTCATAGCAGCTTCCAATATCTGAAGGGGGCCTATAGGGATGCTGGGGAGGGACTCTTCATTAGGGACTGTAGTGACAGGACAAGGGGTAACGGGTTAAACAGGGGAAGTTTAGGTTGGATATGAGGAAGAAGTTCTTTACTGTAAGTTTGGTGGGGCACTGGAATGGGTTGCCCAGGGAAGTTGTGAATGCTCCATCCCTGGCGGTGTTTAAGGCCAGGCTGGACAGAGCCTTGGGTGACATGGCTTAGTGTGAGGTGTCCCTGCCCATGGCAGGGGGCTTGGAACTAGATGATCTTAAGTTCATTTCCAACCCTAACTATTCTATGATTCTATGATCCTGTGATATTTAACAGAGGCAGTGGCAGGCTAAGGTCCAGGCATCAGGGTTGGCTCTAATCCAGTAGAAATGCACAAGGAGAATCCACCTGGTGAGTTAGGAATAAGCAATGGCATCTTAATATCTGGCCTGGGAAGAATTAGGGTTCATCACAGCTAAGCCCACAGAAAACTCTTGCTCTTAAGCAGAACTGGAGCTCCTTTTGCTTAGGAACATTTCTTTGATGCTTACAATACCAAAACTAAAATACCCATTTCAAAACCAACAACTGTTTGAAAGAGCCACACTGACCTGTAGTTACTTGTCAACACTCAAATTCTTCCTTTTTGGTACCCATTATCAAGTTTTTTACCCTTTTTTACCACTTTGTATCAGAATTGCTTCTTCATGAGCCGTCCACATTATAACCATGGAACACACAAATATTTGGCAAAGCATAGGTCTGAACTCACAAAACATTCTTCCTCAGTAGCATACTTTAGTATTCTGTTTCTAAACCATGCTGGGAGTATGAAAGCTGGGAAATTGTATACCTAGAACTGTTCAAGGCCAAACTCTGCAGTCAGTAACTACAATGCAAAAAGTACGTGCAGAAGACCTGTCCTGGACTGGCCCAGATCTCATCAAGATCATTCTTGTAGTAATACTTCATTCTTTCTAGCACTGCTCTGTCACATAGAACATTGAAGGGTTTGGGTTGGAGGGAACCTTAAAGATAATCTAGTTCCAACCCCACTGCCACAGGCAGAGACATAATGTATAACGCTTCCAGGTGGCTTGAATGAGCTGTATGCACATTGCCTGCTGCTGATTTCTTTTGATAGTCTTTTCCTTTGATCATGGGCAATGAAGTCAATGAATCTGCAGTGTCTTTTCTGAGTGTTTTATAAAGACATAACACAGTGTCACAATTTCAGTAACCAAGAAAAAAAATTGGTGTGCATGCATGTATTATATTGACTACAACAGCTTTCAGAATTATCAGTTCTCCACATTTTCTTTCACTGCCTCCTCCTCCATCTCTTCATTAAGTCAGTGAGCTTCGCCTGACCCTTCCCACCCCTCTGCTATGAATAAATGGAAAACCTCTTCAAAAGCTTGGTACTGACAGATTCTGCTTTCTCAAACACTAATGTGCATGTAACCTGCTGGGCGATGTTTTGTAGAAATAATGATGAAATATTCATGGGAGCATGATGGCAACAAATAAATGGAGCAAAGAGAGACTACAAAGCAAGACAAGAGGTCATTTATCATATTATTCTAAGCCAAAAAAAAATGAAATAACGACGCAGTCCTCCAAAGCCTGCTGGGTGAAGCATGAGCCTTCACTTAGGCCTATCAGTATCAGATTCTTTTCTATCACCATAGCAAATCAATCTGCTGGCCTTTGCTTGCTCCTTAGTATGATAGCTACCACTGTAAAATCTACTGGGTATACCAAAATGGAGAGACCATGCACCACAGACAAGTCCCTGTCTAGATAAGGCTGAATAATAACATACATATCAAGACTGATTGTTCAAAACCAAAACTAACATGAATGAGAAAATAATTGCCATACAAATCACTCAAAACCAGGTCAATGGTTGTGGGAGCTTTGGCAAAGCCTGAAAGGAGTGAAGGAGCTAGTTACAGAAAGACATTTAAGGGTTTATTCACCCATATTCCTTTCAATCTTATGCATGCAAAGATAATTGCCAATCGGGTATTTCTGGGAATTGCAAAAACTTCACAGTTGCCAGAGAACAAAGTGGGACTTTAATTTTTAAGTAGTGATTTCTACTCACACAAAATAGGTTCAAAGCACTAAGCAATCAGAACGGTAACACTTTTACAACGGCTTTGCAGAAGTGTAAATGAATCTAAGCAAAGACTACGGCACCTGACGTGCAGACTGCAGTTCGCTACGAGGCTATTACAGCAGGTTGCCCTTGTCTTCACTACTGCAAAGTCATAGCTTTTTGATCATGGATTTGATTCATCCCGTTTATTGCCTAAAATGATAAAACATTTTAGTAAAGCAAGGACTGTGAAAATTTCATCTACTGCATAATCAGAGCTGTGCTTATGTGAAACCTTCAACTGCACTTTAAAAAACAATGGTCTATTGTTCTCTGCTTCATAAAATCATAAAGCTGCTTCCCACAGCAGCAGCAGTAGGCGGGTACCCCAGGAGGCCCCCCTGTTCACCACATGCACAGAGCAGGAGCTCAGCTCTGGGTTTGCAGCTTCCAAGGGTGGAGACTCCAGGGCTTTCAGGGCAGATCCTCCAGGGCTTGGCTATTATCCTTGGAAAGCAGAAGGAGTTTCTTACATGCATCCAGGCACTGCTGTAAAGAGCTTGTCCCTGCCTTGTCTCACTGATCCCCACACCATAGGCACCTAAGTGCTGCTAGATGCCCTGAAGTGCTGCTCCCAGCTGAATCAACTCCAGGCCCACAAGTGTGGTGTTATCTGACCTCCCATCTCAGCACTAGAGACGGTAATGAGGACAGGCCTCAGAGCAGACCTTGAAAGACCCTGCCCCTCCAGGCAGATACAGCCCAGTGACCACCATCCCTGAGCATAACCACCCAAGACTGCTGGAAGCCTTGCAAATGCCAAAATAAATAATATACACTGCTCTTCACTTGTCTCCACAGCTTTCCAAAAATGCTTGAGGGTGATTTGAGCACAGACATCAGTCACCTCTCTCAGCACCCTTAGGTGCAGCTTGTGAAGTCCCATCACCTTGCATGGGTTGAGTTTGTGCAAGTAATCCCTGACACAGCCCTTATCCACTTACTGATTGCTCTCCTCTTCCTTGAATCCTGTCTCTGGGGAGCTCCTCAGTGAAGACTGAAGCAAAGATAGCAATGAGCACCTTCATCTTATCTGTGCCTCCTTTCATGTAATCTGCCTGATGCCACCCACATTTTCCTTGTTTAGCCTTTCACTGTTGATGCAGCAGCATGATTTATGAGATTAGCTTTTGATACCCATTTTGCCCAAGATGGAACAGAAATGACTGCTATAAAGAATGACGAATTCGTTGGCATTGTCTAACAATGACAAGGTTTAGGTTACACTGAGCGTCCATCATACAATTACATCACACAACAGTTACTATAGAGGTACCCCTTCACGCTGTTCTTTAATGAACAAAGAATCCTTTTTCCCATGACAAAATTATTTCTGCTGATTTAAGGTTTATTTAATAGGAATCAGCTTCCCCACTTCTGTTCTTTTTCCTTATTTTCATTCTATCCAGCAGTTTCATCATATCATGGCTTTCAATTGAGATCCCTGGAGATACTTTACCAGGAGATTGCCATACTGAGACTTGATGTTCCTAGGAAAGCACATCAATGTAACATTTCTGAAAGGCCAAGTTGTTTCCTGTTGTCCCTTAGGAAACAATATCACTTCTTCCTATCCTTGTTTAAATGTACCAAGAGCTTTTTGGCGCTGTGCCTGAACAGAACTGTCAAGATTGTAAATTCAAGTTATAACCCAAGGAGCATTCACAGTTTTATCTTATCCTGAGCTGCCTAACATCAAAAGAAATATTGAGAACACAACCAGCCTTTTGCATCCCTGAAGAGT
This sequence comes from Lathamus discolor, assembly GCF_037157495.1. NCBI lineage: Eukaryota > Metazoa > Chordata > Aves > Psittaciformes > Psittacidae > Lathamus > Lathamus discolor. Next base: position 51,280,983 of record NC_088909.1, on the reverse strand, counting down.
GAAGCTGCAGAAACCTCTAATTTAAAGCAGTCAGAAGTACAGCAGCTGGTTTAGGGAAGGTTATAAATGAATCTATGCTCCTTGTAGTTGCTGTTGTGAACCAAAGTAAACCTACATGGTAAGACTTTGTGTGAGGATGAGCTTCTCTAAGAGGCAGAAATGGTGGTGCATTCATAAAGAACATACTCTGAAAGAGGATAATGCAGCATTCTATTTCTTATTTCTGCAATTACAGAAGTGTCTTCCTCCTCTTCAAGTGTCAGTGGGCTGAAGCCATAAAATCCTATAAATTATGTCTGTAGTCCAAATTTATAGAGATGGAACTGGCAAAGACATCAGTCAAACTGAGCCCAAAGCTCTTGAAACATTAGCCAGCCCTCCCAAGTCCCAGGCTATGGACTGACCTATTTCATGGAAAGAAAACTTGATTCAGTTTTTGAGTAGACATGCATAGATTCTGTCACCTTGGACAGACCTTTTGATGTGTATAACTTCTTGTCCATCATTCATCATAAAAATCTGCTCTTTTAATTATAATTTTCACATCCCAAGGGCTTAAGCCTACAGTAACTGGAAGTCATCCCCAAAGTAAATAAAAGCATGGAGTACCCCTGGATAACAATTCAATCCTGTGCCATACACAGTTTTGAAAGGGGATTTTGGTTTCCCACTGGAAAAAGACCACTCAGAATCTTCTTATAAATATAGAAATGTGTTAAAATGCAGTATTTTTAAATCAAGTTCTTAGGTTTTCCAATTCAAGCATGCATGTCTTTGGCTGGGACATGGGCCAAGCTTTTAAAAATTCCAGATGGAGAACTCAGCCAAATTTTTTCATGTCAGATAGCTCTGAATGAGATAGATGAGAGACATACACAATATGAGATACTTTTCCTGTATTTCACATTTGCACCCTTACTGCAATACTGTTGAGAGGCAGTATCTCCTGGTGCTTCTTATTTCCTCACCTTAACACAAAATAGTGTTTGTCAGTGAAATATCCTTTGGTCATCTGGTTTTTACAAATCCTGCAATGGTAATTACAGGCATATAAGATGCTGGAGGTTGCTTTAGAATACCCACATTCTCAGTAGCTCTGAAAATACCAGGACACAGAGGTTGAAAATGGGGTTACAGATCAAATGGTTAATTTCATGGAACTATTTCGTGTTTCAAGTTGGAAACTTTACTATCCTAAATTACAATGTTTTACACTGAAATTTTTTACTCTTCAAGCCCCAGAAGTCAGATTTAAAGAAAAAAGAAAAAAATCAAGCAATACAAATTAATGAAAATATACCCCTGCTGCCAAACTGGTTGTCATAGATACAAACATCATTACATCCAGGAAAAGGATTAAATGGCCATTAGAACTAACTTTCCTACATGTCAAAGCATGGAGAAGCTTTACACAGTAGCACATGACAAACATGCCTCACCTTTAGGCATCCACAGCTTGTGACAGGAAGATTATGGTTTGAACTCCAAGTCAGTTCAGCTCATGGAGTTTCACTGGGTAAAGGCAGCTGCTGCAATTGTTTCCAAAGCCCTCTAGTTGGAATTCCTTCAGATGGAGTAACACATTAAAATCAGACCATGAAGAGAGAAGCCCTTCTCCAGTGCCAGACTTCTGGCTGAGGTCACCTGCTCAGCAGCATGGACTACATGAAAGGTCATGAGGCAGCTCTTCTGCACAAGCACCAAGACAGGGTACATGTCAGCATGCCCAGGACCACTTGTGTTTAAATTCTTGATCTTGTAAAACCACAAGGCTAGGCTTCAACTCTAAGATGATGCAGATCTTCACAACCAGGTAACTCTTTGCATGCTTCATTATTTGGGAAAGAGGCAATCATAGAATCATGGAATGGTTTGACCTGGAAGGGACCTTCAAAGACCATCTAGTCCAGCCCCCCTGCCATGAACAGGGACATCTTCAAGTAGACTAAGTTGCTCAGACCCTCATTCATCTTAACTTCGAATGTTTCCAGGCATGAGGTATCTACAACCTCTCTGGGAAACCTGTTCCAGTGTTTCACCACTCTCATCAAAAAAATTTCTTCTTTATATCTAGCCTGAATCTCTCCCCTTTTAGTTTAAAACCATTAACCCTTCTCCTATAGCAACAAGCCCTGCTAAAAATATCTAGCCTGAATCTCTCCTCTTTTAGTTTAAAACCATTAACCCTTCTCCTATTGCAACAAGCCCTGCTAAAAGTCTGTCTCCATCTTTTTTACATTCCCTTTTAAGTACTGAAAAGCCACAATAAATTGTCACCCAAGCCTTCTCTTCTTCAGACTGTAGAACCCTAACTGTCTCAGCTTGTCCTCATAAGAGAGGTGGTTCAGCCCTTTGACCACCTTCATATCTCCATGCCTTTCTTGTGCTGAGGACCCCAAAGCTGGACACAGTAGTCTAAGGAGGGTCTTACCATAGCACAGCAGAGAGAGAAATTCACCTTCCTCGACCTGCTGGCCACACTTCTTTTGATACTAGTTGGGATACCAGATACAGTTGAGATGGATAGTTTCCAGGCTGCATGCACACATTGCCAGGTCATGTCCAGTTTTCATGGTGACGTTTACTTCACCCTGATTAGGCTTTAGAATAAATCAGGTATTATGACTCACAAGAATAATTAATCCCTTTTAGAATAACCAGTTCAAGGACCTGCCTTTCAGTCTGTGAACTGAACACACTATAAGGCCAAAAAACCATACTTTGTGCAGCTGGAAAAGGTAATTAAGAGAAGCAAGCTGTTGGCTTGAATTCAGAGGACAGTTGTTTGCATCTCCAACACCCATAGATTTTAGAGGCCTACAAACTGAAGCACATTAAAAACCTGTGCTTTTCTGGCCCTGACTTTACTTCATAAGGAAGACTTGATTGAAAAATCTCCATTTGTCTTTGCCTTATACCATAGGGATCTTCCCTTTACTTGGAGGACCTTTCACACTCATGAAACTGCCAGCTGCATGCTGAACACACATGAATTCAAGCCTCAAAAGGCTGAATAAAACTTCCTCCCCAGGCTACCTGGACCTATCCCAGCTGGACCCCCTTGAAAGAAACCATGGAAGACCTGGCCCTGGGAAGGACGTCAGCAGCACAACGGCTGTTTACACCCTTAACTAGCAACTCCTTTGTGACTCCGTCTCATTTCAGCCACTGAACTGAAATTGTAAGTTTAGAGCCACAGAGTTTCATATCACAGACCACCTCTGAAATTTTCTCTCTCTTTACACTGACTTTAAAGCAAACACACAGAGATTTAAGTCCTAATCTGGATATCTCAACACATTCCCCAGTGTGAGAAGTGAAGGGTCCAAGCAATGGTCTGATCTAAGCACTAGAACTGCAGCTGTGCTAAATGGTCCCTGCCCATGCCATAGGTACCTTTTAAGGAAAGGGGAAGGTGAAATTATTAACAGACTAAGATCTGTGTCATGTGCTGGCAATGTGCTCCCTTAACGTGCATCTTATAAAGCTAGTGTGCTTAATCAATAGTCACTGCAGGGAAACATGCACTTTCACTGTTCATGCTCTGCTGACAAAGGAAATTCAGTATTTTTGATTCATTTCACAACCACCCAGCTTACACAGAGCCTAATCAGAGAACAAACCAAAGCCTCGCCCTTGACTTCAGCAGGCTTTCTTTTGGGCTGCTTCACTGCACTGTTTGTGCTCCTAGACCAAACTGCCATGCACCTCCTTTCAGGCTAGTGTGAATGTTTTTATTGCAGTACTATATTCTCTGGAGGAACAAGTTTTATAATGAAAGCAGTGACACTGACCCTTAACTAAAACACAGCTTTAGAAGCTGCTATTGCTCTGCCTTAGCAAGTCTCGTATCAGCTTCACAGCAATAAGGAAGAAAAAGCCAATTATCATGGTACTGTCAGGGAGCATTTCAGTTATGTTCTGCACATATTACTTTTATTCAATCTACCTTTGCCAAATTTTAAACTCTATTTCACATCCTCTCTGAATACATCTGCCGTTGTCATGGCACTATAACTTCATTTGCTCTTTGATCTACACAAGCCATTAGATTTATGTCGTCACTAATTTGTCTGTATGCATACAGCTCATAAGCTGATCTATACCTTTAAAATAATTTCTAGTCATCAGCATCTCAGCCAATTCACCAAGGCAAATGTGACATCCACCTACTAGAATGGCCCAAATCCTCTTGAGTACCTTCACACAGCACATTCAGGACAACCTAGTGATCAGGCCCAGTCAGGCTGGGATTATGAAAGACAGGTCCTGCTTGACTGACATCTCTTTCTGTGACAAGGTGACCCTTTTAGTGGATGAGGGAAAGGCTGTGGATGTTGTTTACCTGGACTTTACTAAAGCCTTTGACACCACTTCCCACAGCATTCTCCTGGAGAAAGTGGTTACTCATGGCTTAAATGGACGTTTTCTTTCCTGGGTTAAAAACTGACTGGATTGCTGGGCTCAAAGAGTAGTAGTGAATAAGAGTTAAATCCAGTTGGTGGCTGGTCACAAGTGGCGTTCCCCAGGTATCAGTATTAAGGCCAGTTCTTTTAATCTCTTTATCAGTGATCTGGATGAGAGGATCGAGTGCACCCTCAGTAAATTTTAGGATGACACCAAGTTGGCTGGGAGTGTTGATCTGCTGGAGGATAGGAAGGCTCTGCAGAGAGATCTGGACAGGCTGGATCTGTGGGCTATGGCCAGTGGCACAAGACTCAACAAGGCAAAGTGGCAGGTCGTGCATTTGGGCCACAATAACCCCATGCAACCCTACAGGCTTGGGAAACAGTGGCTGGAAAGCTGCTCGGGGGAAAAGGACCTGGGGGTGTTGACTGATGGAGCTGAACACGAGCCAGTTTGTGCCCAGGTAGCCAAGAAGGCTAACAGCATCCTGGCCTGTATCAGCAATAGTGTGGCCAGCAGGGCCAAGGCGGTGATCATCCCCCTGTACTCGGTACTGGTGAGGCTGCACCTCAAATCCTGTGTTCAGTTCTGGGCCCCTCACTACAAGAGAGACACTGAAGCACTGGAGCAGGTCTAGAGCAGGGCAACAGAGTTGGTGAAGGGCCTGGAGCACAAGTCTGATCAGGAACAGCTGAGGGAAGTGGGGAGGTTTAGTCTGGAAAAAAGGAGGGCAGGTAAGACTTTATCACTCTCTACAGCTACCTGAAAGGAGGAAGCAGTAAGGTGGGGATCAGTCTCTTCTTCCAAGTTACGAGCAACAGGATGAGAGGAAATAGCTTCAAATTGCTCTGGAGAGGTTTAGGTTGGACATTGGCAAAAATCTCTTCACCAAAAGGTAATCAAGCACCGGAACAGGCTGCCCAGGCAAGTGGCTGAATCACATCCCAAGAGGTATTTAAAAGATGTGTAGGTGTGGTGCTTGGGGACATGGTGTAGTAGTGGACTTGACCGTGCTAGGTTAATCGTTGGATTTGATCTGTGTGGCCAAGCCATGAAGAGTCTCACCTTCCCATTCTGCCACATTCCTTGCTATTGCATGCACCTGAAAAAGAAAGAATTGTGAAGATTTAGGTAAATTATCTCTGGTCAGGATCTCAAGGCTCAAGCCTATGATTCAACACAGTGTCTTTGCTTGTCCATTATGCAGCACAAATAAAGCATGACAGAGAAGGTAGACTTTGAAAGCCCTGGATGTTTCAAGCATCTCCTGCCAGCCAGCCCTCGTTGCTGATCCATCATTTCACAGATGAAGCACTGCAGAGAGCTGTCAGTATTGCTGTCACTATGATGAATGAGGCCACTAGCTACAACTTTCTCAAACAATATATTGAGCCCATCTATTGTCAGCATTTATAACACCACTCTCCCAAGGCTCTCCTGGGCAGCTACCACTTTAGCACTTGCTTTGTTTATTTGAAGTAGCTGGAGGGGTTCTTTGAGTAAACACCTTAAAATTAGAAATACAGGGAGTGGCTCATAGGTAAGAAAGTAGTTTGTAGCAGTCATCAATTGTAGCAGTTACATACAAAGATGCTTAGAGATCACATGCTCAGCTGTGTTAGCGACTGCAAACCATATTTATGTATTTTACCAAATAATCACATCTTTCATTACAAAATATGTTAACCCTAAAACTATACACATAGCCAGGTTTTCTAAACTCTCACCATTGTGACTTTTTACAAGGGCATGTAGGAATAAGACAAGGGAGAATGGCTTTAAGCTGACAGAGGGGAGATTTAGATTAGATATGAGGAAAAAGCAGTTTACTGTGAGGGTGGTGAGGCACTGGCACAGGTTGTCCAGAGCAGCGGTTGCTGCCCCATCCCTGGTAGTGTTCACAGCCAGGCTGGATGGGGATTTGAGCGAGCTGGTCTAGTGGAAGGTGTCCCTGCTTGTACCATTGGGGTTGGAACTGGATAGTCTTTAAGGTCCATTCCAACTCAAACTATTCCGTGATTCTATGACTGTGGCATCTGGTTGTGTGATTTGTTATAATATCACCTTCACAGTAGGACAGTGAAGCCTTTCTACTACCTTACTACCCACTGCTCTCCTACATTCACTTGTGGAATATTTAGTAAGCTGGAAGAGCAAACTGGTCCCAGTCCAAAATGAGGGAGATCCCAAGCTTAGAATCACTGGACACTGGGGGAAGTTGCTTGTATGTTTACAAAGGTAAAGGAGTTGATGTCATCTACCTGGACTTATGCAAAGTGTTTGACACTGTCCCACACAACATCCTTGTCTCTAAATTGGAGAGATATCAATTTGATGGAGGGACCACTCGGTGGATAAAGAACTGGCTGGATGGCCGCACACAAAGAGTTGTGGTCAATGTCTCAATGTTCAGCTGGAGACCAGTAACGAGGGGTGTCCCCCAGGGATCGGCGCTGGGACCGGTCTTGTTTAACATCTTCATCTCTGACATGGACAGTGGGACTGAGTGCGCCCTCAGCAAGTTTGCCGATGACACCAAGCTGTGTGGTCCGGTTGATATGCTGGAGGGAAGGGATGGCATCCAGAGGGACCTTGACACGCTTGTGAGGTGGGCTGATGCCAACCTTATGAAGTTCAACCATGCTAAGTGCAAGGTCCTACACCTGGGTCGAAGCAATCCCAGGCAGAGCTACAGATTGGGCAAAGAAGAGATTCAGAGCAGCCCTGCAGAGAAGGACTTGGGGGTGCTGGTCGATGAGAAAATGAACATGAGCCGGCTTCAGTGTGCGCTCGCAGCCCAGAAAGCCAACCGTATTCTGGGCTGCATCAAAAGGAACATGACCAGCAGGTCAAAGGAGGTGATCCCGCCCCTCTACTCTGCTCTTGTGAGACCTCACCTGGAGTATTGTGTGCAGTTCTGGTGTCCTCGACATAAAAAGGACATGGAACTGTTGGAACAAGTCCAGAGGAGGGCCACGAGGATGATCAGGGGACTGGAGCACCTCCTGTATGAAGATAGGCTGAGGAAGTTGGGGCTGTTCAGCCTGGAGAAGAGAAGGCTGCGTGGAGACCCCATGGCAGCCTTCCAGTATCTGAAGGGAGCCTATAGGGATGCTGGGGAGGGTCTCTTCATCAGGGGCTATAGTGAAAAGACAAGGGGTAATGGTTTCAAACTTAAACAGGGGAAGTTTAGATTGGATATAAGGAGGAAGTTCTTTCCTGTTAGGTTGGTGAGGCACTGGAATGGGTTGCCCAGGGAAGTTGTGAATGCTCCATCCCTGGCGGTGTTCAAGGCCAGGCTGGACAGAGCCTTGTGTGGGATGGTTTAGTGTGAGGTGTCCCTGCCCATGGCAGGGGGCTTGGAACTAGATGATCTTAAGGTCCTTTCCAACCCTAACTATTCTATGATTCCATGATTCTATGTTTGCCCTGTTCCTATATTCCCCTACATCTGATTCTGGTTAATCCTGAAAACCAAATAGCGCTGCAGACAGACTTTTGGTCCAGTTCATCAAGACTATTTTTATAGTCTTCACAGTGAAGAAAATGATCTGTGCCTTTCCACACTTACATACTAGCTTGTGAGGTATATGTGTGTGTTTATAGAGTTTTATAGTGTTATCAAGTGACAAACTGATGCACTGAGAAACTCATCAGCATGGCTGAAATATTGAATGGTTTGAAGTTCATGTGAACAGCTTTTTTTGCAATAAAGGCCTTTCTGTATATATTGGTCCCTGAAACTTTGTTGCAAGATATTTTGTTCAGGTTAGCACAGTAAACATGTATTTATTACTTCTGTTTATAAATAACCAGCTTCAGAAACAAAACTGAAGTCATTTAATGTTATAATTCCAACCACAAAACAAAATTTTGTTGCATAATCCTAGGAGCTCAATGGCAGATCTTGGGTCCCTTAACTCCACTGTAATGATCTCCCACAGCTGCTTTCAAATGCAGCCATTAATCAGCAAGTACAAAATGTTAAGTGATGTATTTTGTCTTTGCTCTGATTAAATGTGAGACAGAAAAAGAGGAAACTGCTTAACAGAAGGCTTGATTTTACAGTTCTGCAGATTATACAGTGATAAAAATAGCAGTAGCCAGCCTTCATCACTGCTCACATTTGTTTTTTGAAGGGAGATGCATACATCTTCTACTCCCTTGATTCACAGTACTGAGTACCTTTTCTGGGTCTGGAGAGGAGACTTAAGGGTGACTGTTACCTAACTCACCCCTGCTCAAGCACACCTTTAAGCTGGTTCTTCCTGCCCATCTTCAGACTGAACCCATGTCTTGACCAAAGGAGAATCAAACCATGTAGCTGGAAGCAAGAAAATCTCTGGAGCCATCCTTCATCGGGAAAGGAAAAGAACGTAGCAACCTTTCTTTTATCATTGAAAAGATATAAAAATGACCTACAACAGAATACAGCTCAAAAAAACCCAGAAATTAGTCTGCCTGTGTATGAAGTCTGCTGTGTTCAAGCTGGGATCACTGTCAATTTGTTTCAATTTATTGTAATCTACCTGTCCCTAACCCTGGGCAAGTAGGTGCACTGCCTGGTCTCCTACCTCTCCAACTGCTACTGATAGCTAAGGGTCAGAACATCTTAAGCAGCTCTAGCATGAACTGCCAGAACTTCTCCAGAGGCATCCCTAGGACAATAAATTAGACCTTTTCAAAATGCTAGGAAAAAAAACTATATAGCAGGCAAAGTAGCACTAATGATGAATACCTGCCATGTAGCTGAAATGAGGCCAGAGGAACGAATATCCCAGAAGGTGCTCTAAAGAAATAACAAAAGCCAATTAGTGCTGCATATATCTTTCCATGGGTTTTTGCAAATCTGTAGTACCTGTCATTCCTTACTGTGATATCTGATCATCAACAGCATCTTTGTCCTCAGTAACTTCGAGTTAGGGGGAAAAAAACTTCTCCATTTGTGAGGCTGAGATAGATGAAGGCTGGAACTGACCTGTCTAAATGACACCTTTGTTAAATCCCTTAGGATCACTGTGACATTGTATTCAGGATCACTGTACCATGCACAGACTTTACCACTTTGAGAAACAAATTTTTGCTACCCAAGGCAAAAACCTCCTTTGGAAGCAGGCTGCCCCTCCACTGACTTTGAATGTGCATCAGGTAAAGCTAAACAGGATGAAATCCATCCCAGAGGTTGGCCTAAAGTCACATAACCATTGGTATAGCAATGTAGTGGTGCAGTGGTGTAGCATAATCCTACCTGCTTATTCACTGTCATTTCTTCCCAGCAAAGACCCTGACAATGCTCCAAGAAAACCCACAGGACAGACAGGCCTCTCCCCACAGGTAGAAGATTAAGATTTCTCTAAGAAACGTTCAGCTAATTTTCCAGACACCAATATTTTAAATACCCTCACTCCTTTTTAAATGTTCTGAGCCTGACAATTACCCTACGTACCTCATCCACCTCTTTACATTTGCAAGCACTATTGCCTCTCTGGTAGGCAGCTTGGGTTTTCCTTTGCAAGCTTATGGTGCTATCATCTAAAAGCGGTCTGAAAACTATCAGCACTACAGCTCCTGGATAAGCCTAAGCTTGTTTGGGTACTGTCTCTTTTATACATCCCAAAAAAACAGCATTTGCAACCCTTCCTTGAGTCCACTCACTTCTGCCCTGGTTGCAGCATGAATGTTGGCATGCTCCCTGCCCCAGCAATCTTTCAGAGCAACTACAGGAGCTATCTGTGTTCTCTGTTCTCCCTCATCCCTGACACTTTGTCCATAGGTCTGTTGGGAATTCTGTGCTTTTTAAAGGGAAATTTTTAACATGTTTTGTTTTATTTTAAATCTTATTGAAAAAAATAGTCTTATAAGACTATTCTTATCCTTTTCTCCCATGAGTTTCTGTCTTCCACTTTCACTTTCACAAGCTTGTACTGATTGCTGTGCTGTATGTGGTACCTATTCCAAAGTTAATATACAACCCACCATCATCTTGTGTGGTAAGCTTTAAATTAAAACCAAAACAGGTAACTTCTTTCGCATTTTTCTCATGGAATTTCAGCATAAAAGTTGCTTGGGTGGTCCATTAGAAGCTCTTTGTAAAAGTGTCCAGTTGTTGTTCCAATTGTTGTTCCAGTTGTTGTTGTTCCAGTTGTTCCAGTTGTTGTTGTGTCCAGTTGTTGTTGTGTCCAGTTGTTGTTGTTCCAGTTGTTGTTGTGTCCAGTTGTTGTTCCAGATACTTTACAGCCTTCAGTGGCACAGTGGCTAACTGTTAAGTATATCAGACAGAAAAGTAATGACAAGCCTATATATAATACACAACTATGTGCTTTTCTCTCACATTTCTCACCAAAATGGATAAGTTTCTTAGTCACTGCCTAAAGCAAGTAGTGAGTGTTAGCATGTGTGCATATGCATGAGAGTATACATACATGCATCTATATGCATGCATTTGTGGGGTGTTAAGAGAAAGGTGACAAACTCTTAAGTTGTATCACAGTAGAACTGGTCCTACCCATCATACAACCTACTGGACTGAAGCAGAATGAGAAGAAACTAACAGGACACAGGGACAAAGAATAACAATACTTCATCACAGTCCTGCAGCCATCACAGGGACGGAGAAATCCCTCAGAAAGGATCTCATGTAAGGTAAAGGTACTGGAGGATTAATATTCTTCAAGAGAGAGCAAGCCAATGTCACATAGAGCGATACCACAGACTCAGTGGCTCTGCCTTCCCTGAGGCAAAAACTGCAAGGAGCCAGGCTGACAGCGGCTGTCAGAGTACTGTAAGACTGACAGCAGTTGAGAAGGTCAGCAAGAGCAGAGAGAGTTGGAGGTGAACAGGTGGAAGTGGGAAGGCAGGTTACCAACACTTGAAGCAGCATCCTGGAAAGTAAGTCCCAGACTGGTGTTAATAGCTCAGCTCCTGAGTGCATGGAAGTATGTTGACAGCTCCTGAATAAGGAATCCCCTGAAGCAAGTAAGCGTGATGGCAGCCAAGTGCTGAACTAAAGCGCATCCTAGTTCGCAGGCATAGTGACTATTTAAGCATTTCCTCCCTTCTGTCCTACAGCATCATTACAAATTAGATTCCTGCCCCTGAAACTGCAACAATAAAAGCCACTGCTTTACAGTGTTATTCCAAAGAAGATACAGAGAAATGGGTCATGACACCTTCAGCTGCAGAGCTAATCCATCATAATGCACCGTAGTGCTTACAAATTGCTGCCCCAGGCAGACAATGGCAGGCATTTCCAATCAGCCCCAGATGGCTAATATGTGGCAAGGTTTTGTAACCTGCGCGTGCTAGACTACCACAGCTGCTCCAGTGAGCAATCTTGAAATATTGATGGATGCTCTTTTTGACCCAGAACATTGAACACATTTAATAGAGAAGTATTGCCACCAAAATCATTCCCTCCTCTTCCTTTCCTCTACATTCCTAATTCAAAGGTCAGAAGTAAAATCAAGCTCTATCAAATCTATATTGTTTTCTCATTTTTGGAAGAGATATTTGTGCTCTCATCTGACAGCTCGGTTGAAATATTCTATCCTATGCCAATAGAAAGGATGGTTCTGCACATTAATAAGCAGCACACAAGTGAAATGACTTTCACACCCTTACCAGGAAGTGTATAGGTTCTCTTTGTAAAGGGGTACACATTAGCTGCTTTCTCCGTCCCCAAAACTAAAATCTGGCTTTTATCTGAAATATGAAGATGGCACACTGTTTACCTTTATTTAAAAGCTAGTTCTTGGTTTAATGATAAGAAACATTACAAACTCATTCCAATTACTTATGTATGTGTTTGTGTGTATACATGTATTGGTGTATATACTAACGGTCACACATGAGTTACAGTTTAAGAGGCCAGCCCATGCAGCAATCTTTCATCGGATTCCAGCAGACAGAGTTGAACCTTTACTTTGTTACTCATTCTCCCCTCTTTAGAAGCCACATTGTCTACTAGTACTGAATTTGCCCCATTTTCTACGCTCCTTTTTAGCCTCCCACGTAATTTGCCTTTGGCATTGTAAATGGTCTGTGTTCTCACTGATCTTTGCTCATCCAATGATTTTAAGGCTGAAGGGACTGTTGGATTGTCTGATGTGATTTCCTACATGACTCAGTCCAGAAAAGCTCACCCAGGTACTTTCACAATGGAGCCAGTGACTAATATTTAACTAAAATATTATCCAATAATCACCTCGACATAATCTGAGGACATCATAGGACAAAGAATCACCACAGCCTTTTTGTCATAGTGTCTTTTGGGTGTCAGCATTTTAGAACCAAAAATGAAGACTTACTTTCATTTTGCTCTTCTCTACCTTCACTTTCTGCCAGCACTTTCCAATTTTTCTCCACTATTTTTTGTATACTTGTAGTTTATACTTAATCTTCTTTCTTACATGCAACTATGTATAGTTCAGTACATAGGAAAATATATAAGGCTTTCTGCCTACACTGAAAATTCAAGAAAGAGGCCTCATTTCAACCCTAACCATTCTATGATTCTATGATTCAGAGGATGAGATCCTGCTCTATAATACCCTATGGTATTAAAAAAAATCATTCTTGTACCATCTACCATGGAACAAGGTATCAAGACACAGTCTTTTCGTAAACAAGTACAAGAGGAGGGAATGAAAGCAAAGTTTGAGCCAGATAGGCACTCAGATGACTCCATGAACAATGTTGTTGAGTATGGCTGAGCAAGAATGACTGGATAACTGCTCGTTGATGTCCACTAATAAAGACAGATTCCCAGCTATTGTAATTCAACATAGCATTGTAACATCCAGGAAAAAAAAAATCACCTGCTAATTCCTGATGGCACACTTACAATATCTAAACTCCCATTCCTTCCTCATCAGGCATATTTTTATTTCAAGGTGTTTAGAAAATACTTTCCATGAAAACATGTGAAATACTACACATAGGCAAAAAACACCATCTGAAAAATCCAAGGAGGAAAGTATATAGCACCTCTATAAGAAGGGAGGTCAGGATTACAATGAATATGATTCCATGCATTTCTGCAGGAACCAATCTTAAAGCATTCAGAAAAAGGGCTACAGCCAAGACAATCTGTGAATGCACCCTTGTCCTCTGGGAGTCTGTGTACAGTGCTGCATCACAAGATTTGAGTAGACCAATTTAAAAGGACCCAGAGGATCAGTGAGACTAATCCAGAGAGGAAAAAGAGAATGAACTGAGAGTAGTTTCATCTACACAGGAGGGACTTAGTGGTGTTCAGCAAGGAAAAGAGCTAATGCAGAATAAAAAGGAATAGCCTCTTCTACTGTTCCACAAAATAGGACAAAAAAGTAACAGCCTTAAGTTACAGAAAGGAAAAGCCAGGTAAAACATTAGTGTAAATCCTGCTGAGGGTGAAGATGGAAAAGCATTGGCACAGATTGCCTGAAGAGGACACACATCTCCATCACTGGAAGGTTTTAATAGGCTAGACAAACACCTGCCAGGAATGGCACGGATGCAGTTAATCCTGCCTTAGGCAGAGAGATGAATTGATGACCTCTTTAGGCCTTTCCAGCTCTGCTCTATACATAACTGGAATCAAAAAACTAATAAGGAAGACATATTGGACTCGACTGCACTTACTCTCCCCAGTGAGTTCCGGATCACATTTGCTTGATATTGTAAGTCTGAAATACATTTGTTTGGTTGTATAGCAAAAATCTTTTATACAGATAACTTATAAAGCGTTTCACATCATAGCAAATTACAGCTGTAAATGCAAATATGAGTAACATGTAGAGAAAGATTATAATATAGCCTCAGGTGTCATATGGAGTCCTATCTGCTTAGTTTATTGACAAAAGATGAGCTACTCTAAACTGTCAGTGAAATGTCTTGCCATCTTAACTGCAAATTAAGCTATTGTTCTTTCTGTTTGGAATATCATTGTCAATCATTACGATTCAAGGGCTGGAATTTCAACTTGTGAATTTTGGTGGTTCATAGGGCAAACCATCATAGCTATCTTGCCATGGTGTCACTATTCCCAGCAAAAATATAAAAATTAGTTGGAAAGTACAAAAACTGGTGAGGAGGAGGATGAGCAACAGACAAAAAACATGCAAAATAGATATTATTACTCAGAAAACACAGAAAGAGTGAGAACAAGCTCATTGCAAGTGGTCAAGATTACTTCTTCCCAGCCACAGACTGTAAAAACCAGCATAGCCATCCTGCAAAGTGCAGTGTTGACATACAACAGCTGAAAAATCCCTCCCACTGGGTTTAACTGGAGTTACCAAAAATATGTATTTAGCCTATTGATGGTAACCAGAAGTCATTTTGTGGTGTCACCCTCCAGACAGCCACACTTTAAAAAGTTCCATCCATTCTGCTTTTTGTCAGTAAGATGAACTGGTGATGGCTATGTGAGAAACCAGAGAAAGTAATTCAAAATAGCTGCTAGAATCAGACAACAAATCAGCAAGACTAAAGACAGCTCCAGAAGACCAGTTTTATTGGTCTGAACATATTACCTTTCTGTTTACCAGCAGTAATGAGAATAATGCCATGGTTTAACTGACAAGCCAGTAAATAGAAGTTTGTGGTAGGCCCTAGTTCTCTATTCAAATCTAATCACAGGTGCTACCTAGCATCACTGACAGTCCAGCAGACTTGCTTTCTTGTATACTAGTACTAGGGTACACCGAATCTAGGGCATACTGTTCACGTATTGTCCTAAAACAGTTAAAATAACATTCATTCCTATTCTCAGTCCCAGAGTATATACCCAGAGTTGGGCTCCACAAAAGCTTATGGTAGTTCAATGGTTTCATGTTGCCTTCACTTGTAATTTGACACTCATTTGTATGATTTTATGTATGATGACAGGAGCATGCAAAATATGTCAGGATAAAAATACTTAATTTCATGCTGAGGCTAAAGATGGAAACACAGCTAAAAATGTAATCATACCATCATCACTGACCAGATTTGAGAAAAGGTCTCCTTCTCCAAAGACACGTATTAGCTACAAGAGCACTGGCTGCTAAATTTTCTCGGCATATTCTTATGAGAACCGGGTAATATAATAATAATTTAAAAAAAGAAAATCATTCCCAATAAGCCATTAAAACAAAAAAACCCAAAAAAAAACAACAACCAAACTAAGGCATTTATAACACCCAAGTTCTAAGTACCAGAGTGCTCACTTAAAGGATTCCCTATGGGAAAGAAAACATTCCTCCTTTCTGATTTATAGCAATGGCTTACAGCAGAAAGCTGCAAATGAAAGGATTCATTTTTTAATACAGGTGAAGGGACTGGGGCTTTTTCAGCCTGGAAAAGAGAAGGGTCAGGGGAGACCTTATAGCAGTTTCCAGTGCCTAAAGGGGGCCTATACAAAAGCTGGAGAAGGACCTTTTACAAGGGCATGTAAGTGACTGGACAAGGGGGAATGGATTTAAGCTGAGAAAGGGGGGATTTAGATTAGATATAAGGAAGAAGTTCCTTCCTGTGAGGGTGGCAAGGCACTGGCACAGGTTGCACAGAGAAGCTGTGGCTGCCGCATCCCTGGCTGTGTTCAAGGACACAGTGGATGGGGCTTGGAGCAACCTGCTCTAGTGGAAGGTGTCCCTGCCCATGGCAGAGAGGTTGGAACTGGATGAGCTTTAAGGTCCCTTCCAACCCAAACCATTCTATGACTCTAAGATTTAATTTTCCCCAGAGAAGCTTAATAAAAAATCCGTTTAAACCCAGGTATGTTACCAAAGCAACCTAGTTAACATAATTTTTTTTCACATGCCAGAAAACTAGTGGGATTTCAGGTGTTCTTGTTTTATGGTAAATATTTCAATTTAATCTACATATTTTTATATCAATCACCAATGTAAGAATGCTCTAAAAGAAATACATGGTATTTCTCTGATCGCTTTTGGCTTTGTCAGAATCTCTAAATAGCTCTGGTTTCACCCCTCATCTTTTGTTATCATTAGATAACAAAAAAAAAAAATCATCTTTACCCTGGAGCTCACAAAGTTTTTTAAACTATTGGCTCGGATTTTCCATAAATGAAGCAATAGTCCCCTCTTCTGGTCTGAGGCAATGTTGCAATTACTGCGGAGAAACCGCTGTAGAACAAAATTCCTGCTAACGTTTACTGAGGGTTTGGGGCTTTTTTCCTAATTACAGTAACAAGAAAAGCTTTCAGGTCTATACACAAGTCAAGCACACAAAGAAACACAGGTGAAGAAATCAATGAAGTAATGGATTGTGGAGTTTTGCGTTCAATTTCAGCTGAAGGCGCTGATAGCTACGACAGCTGTAAGTAAGGATCTGTCACCATTTCAGGAGTGAAACACGAATTCCCTGGAATGCATTGACTCACAAACTCTCAGCGTTTCTTAAAAAAGCTGCACAAACCACTGAGCTGGAAGGAGGAGTTTGTTTCAAACAAGTGTTTGATTCAAGGTCTTGTGCTTTTGGACCTGAACATTGGTTGTATAACCAAAGACTAGGTTAGAAATCATCACCCAGTGAAAGAAGAAACACTGGCCAATGGAAATAAGGCAGAAAAATCTCAAGGGCTCAAACCCACAGAACAAAATGGCCCCTCAAAGACACCAATCTTGAGCAAAGTATTAGGAAACAAATCTGCAAGGGAGCACAAGCATCTGAAACTTAATTTTGTTCTCTCCCAAGTTTTAACCTTTTGTTTGTAAAAAGCAGCCCAGAAGAGTAAATTACAGAGTATGGAAGAACTAGAGGAACTGAAGCATCTAAGGAACCAGCATCTGAAGATGAATGGCAGCTAGCGTCAATCTTGCAAACAGATGTTGCTGAAGCCCACTCCAGAACAACACATACAGGAGATTTCACACTGCCAGCCCTACTTCACAGACCTCTGTGATTCTTGCCTTGGTGGCAGGGAAACCTGAGGGCCTCCAGAGAAGCCTTCTTGTGCCTTGAGAAAAGCAGAGGACAGGAAGGTGTGAGAGGTGCTGCAGTGGCTGTCAGGCAGCCTCACCTCAGCCTGCTTTCCTCTGAGAGGCTGCGCAGGGACAAAGCTCGCCAGCAGGGACTGCCTTAGTGCAGATGACAAGCAGCTGGACCCCAGCAGAAAGCCCAGCCAGGAGCCCATGGACTCGAGGTCGTGGGGGCCCAGAGAGCTTTCCACCCAGCGTGGGGCAGGGTCTCCAGTGGGGCTAGGAGGTGAAAGGGCGTCCACCTGGACACAGAGCCCATGCACACCCCTTTTCCTTCTTCATCTCATCCCTCTCCTTCTTCTCCTTCCCCTTCTCCTTGCACTTTCCCCACCCCATGGTTCAGGGAGCCAGGACCTCCTCCTGCTCTGACCTGGGGGCTTTGGTTAGCACGAGGCACACAGACCACACACTCCCAGCAGAATGTCCCCCATCCTGCAGCTGCGGCCAAATGAAGAGCGTGTCACAGCTCAGGGAGCTTCTCTGGCAGCTCCAGTCGCCACCTTTCATCCCCAAGGATGCTGCTTGGCATTCTTTCTCTATGGAAGATTTGAAAGATAACGTCTGGGCTAGTGGAGACAAGAGAGAGCCTTGGGGTGGTGCAGGTGCCCAGCAGCAACCACTGTGCCCCATGCACACAGCAGCAACACTCACACGTCCTGGAATGCCGCCTTCTCCCTGCTTTGCACAACCAGCTCCATTATCTGGTGGTCAGGTCACACAGCAAGGCAGGCACCGGGCGCCGTGCACACAAGGGTACGCAGCTCCTGCCCCACTATGGGGAGCACCCTGCCTGCACGGCCTGCAGCAAGGCTTGGCTGCTGGCCATGTGCTATCATAAAATCATACGGTTATAGTTGGAAAGGACCTTAAAGATCTAGTTCCAACCTTCCTGCTGTGGCAGGGACAACTCACACCAACTCACACTAGACCAGCTGATCAAAGCCCTGTCCTGCCTGCTGCTGTGAGGAGCTGCAGGCAGGCAGAGACTGCAGTGACAACAACTTCTACTTATTCTGACTTGAGCTGCCCCATCATGAATGCCACTGACCCCCTTCTGGCTGCAGCTGAAAGGCATGGGGTCTGGGCTGGACTCATGGGACTGTGGGTACCAGGAAGACACCAGGCGGGCTTTGTCCCTCTCAGCATGTTCCTGACTGCAGCCATGTGGCCCTTCACTCTGGAGGCCACTGCCCCCACCTCCTGGCCAAAGCTGACGTGCTGTGTCCCAGGAAGCTGACCCAGCCTCTGCCCAGGACGGACGGCACTCAGAGGCTGTGACACCATGGCCAGGTCACTGCACTTTCCACCTATGTCCACGCAGATGTCAAGGATCAGCTGCTGCAGAGCTCACTGAACGAAAGGGCCTGTTCTTGTGCCATGGCAAGTGTTACGCTTGGCCAAAAACCACCCCAAAACACAGACTGCTCAAAACAGCCCCTCTTCAAAACAAAAGTGCCCTGTTGAACAGAAAGAGTGAGACTGTTGAAATATCATAAAGATATTTAACACATACTTTTTTCAAGGTTTTTCTTTTTTCAAGACTCTGCAAACTCTGAGTGTTCACAGTGTATTAGAAAACTTGCCCAGAGCCTCGTCAGACTCCAGTATGTCCTGTGAAGCCAGTCAGGCGGAAAAGACAGATATGCTTGTGTTCCATTTTTTACTGTGCTTGATTGGTTTAATAATTGGCTGAAAGAAAACACAGTAAACTTTATCAGGGAACTGGGCCGTGGCCAGCCTTTTCTGCTCTGAGGTCTAAAGAATAAGTGATCCAAGAGATACGTACTCCACAAATTAGTAGCCCAATGCTTGCTGCTGGGATACGTGATAAAAAGCTCATCCCCACACATACAAAGGAGCCTGTGGCTACAACAGCCCTGTGAGAGGACCATCTTCTATAAGGACACAGTGGTCATCTTTAGCCAGCTGAAGGAACAGGGCTCAATAGCTGGAATATTGACCTGCTTTTTCTGGTCCTGAATTAAAATGAGTAGCCAAACATGTCACCCATAGTTGTCTTCCAGTGGGGAGAGAAACATAGGTTTGAGTCAGGTGTTTCTTTGTAAGTTCTTTTTAAGAAACAATCTCAGATGCCTGTTCCATCACTATGAGATGACCCAGGCCAGACACGATGATTTTGATCCTTTCTGGTGAGCAGGGGAACTGAAACTCAGATTTTCTTCATTCTGTATTGCTGCATTTCCACTGATTCTCATAATGTGAAATCCCTCTGGCCACAAGGGCCAGGGGCAAAAGAACTGTCAGTGCCTGAGTGTGAGCTGCTAAAATTCACTTCCATGTCCCTAAAAACACCACGTCCCTTTTCACCACCCTTCTCAGATGAAAGGCAGGTATTCTCATCTGCCCTACACTTTTTCAGGGTGCTTCACTTCCTTGAAAGAGAGCTCTGTATCTAGCTTGAAGATAACTGCAATTTTAACTTCACCGCCACCAAAAGCAACTGTGTGCTTGCGGGCAGTCAAAATTTATGACTGCAGAAAACTGTGTGACACAGATCAGTGTGTCCAAGCCTTAAGAACACCAGTGAATTCCCAGTCCCTCCCTGGAATCTATTTTCAAAGCAGTTTCAGCAGCAGTGGAAAGTAAAATCAGTTCCTTATTTTGCAGCTCTCTGTAAATGCCGTTATTTCCACCACTTTTGAGGCTCCAGCTGGAACAAAGCATCTTTGCTGAGTGTCCTTGATTATGAAAGTAGTGCTTGAGCATAGTTTCACTCAAATCTTCCCGTAGAAGCTGCCTCACAAATCATGCCCTGCAGGGCAAATGAAGCAGCATCAGCTCCATGCTTGCTTCTGCTCACAGCTCCTCATGCATGCCAGGGGTACACACCCTCAGGGTGGGAAACAAAAAGAGAATGACAACTATTGTGTAGGTTTGAGTGGAGTTTATTTAGCAGTTGGCAGCTGACCTGGAGTAGTGGGTGAAGATATGTTGTGGCTCTAAATACAGCAGACAAGTAACACTGCAGGCCTGTGTTTTGCTCTGTGGTTCAGCAGCCATAAACCCAGGATTCCTCTGTTTTCCACACCAACACAAGCAGTGCTGCCTTTTCCAAGGCCGTGAGCAGAGCAGTGAGACTATGTGAGCCCCACAAGGTGCCTTAGGAGACAAACAGGTCAGGGTGTCACAGTGCCCTGACTGCACAGCCATTACATGAAGTTCCCAGCATCAACTTTCTCCAGCAATTTCCACCTTTTTTTGTTTTCCGAAGACTGCCTTGAGATACGTTTTATCAGACAAAAGTTACACCCTGAATGCAGCTGTGAATATTTCCATGAATATTCCCGTGCCCTAAACTGGGATTGATCAACAGATCTGTACAGTGGCAGGAAGCTCAGGGATGGGCATAGGCAATGCAGTCACGTTCCTTGGGGAAGAACTGGAGGAGCCACCATAGCTGTCTAAAGAAAGCTGAAGTTATCTCAATGGAAAAGGGAGGGTGAATTTTAGTTTAGATTAATTGCCATACCAGTTAAATGATCAACTGGTTGTGCAGGTGTTCTGAGTTAATCGAAAGGTGTGAATATCTTCCTAAACCAGCTAGACCAGTGTGGCACTCAGCCCAAAATAAAGCATAAAAGCTGAGCAAGCAGCAAAATGAACTTTGAAGAGAGCTATGGGCTTGAGCTGGCTTCAATGCACATATTTCTTACCATTGACTGGAGATACGTAGCATCACGATGGTAAATGTATCTAGACCATTAATGGCAATTTTGTCTGTATTCTGATTCAACTGATTCATTTGTTAATGCTATATTGTGCTTGTATTGTGATTGCTGCTTCACTCTGCTAAATCAAAATCCCAGCTAACAACACATGTTTCCAAATAAGTAAATTTGGTAATAACACATTAAACGGTCCTCATGTGGAATATCTGAATGAGCTCGGTCAGAATGTATTGGACAAGAGAAGTGCCAGGACTGCAAGGCAGCATGGTCAGGACACTGCTCGTCATGAGGTAGGCATCTCCAGGGGGGCTTGGTTTACTCAAGACAACATGCACATCACTGTAATGCAGGACTATTTGAAATGGCCACCCCTTTGTAGCATCAAGGCACATGGGGAATATGTGCTTAAGACTGTGTACAATGTCTACTAAAGTAAGGCCTCCATGCAAGAAGGGACAGCAGATGTCTGACCTTGATTCAGCTTAAGTTTTAGCCACTTCAACAATGCAGTGATAATAAGAAACCAACAACCTTGCATGTATGAAAAAGTAGAACTCTAAATACATTTATTATTCAGTTACATTTGTTTTTCATTGCACAAATCTGGTTTTTATCCCCATGGTTTACAGTTTTTTACAAAGCTGTTAGGATTTTTAGAAACTATTAGAATGGTCACTTAAGTCTATTTAGGCACAGTTTATTAATGCATAACTGCACTTTCTCCACTTTTGTCTCTGTGTGAAAGATTTACGGTTGCATTTAAGCTCCAAACTGAAATACATTTCACAGTCTACACTTTTACAGGCATAATGTCTAAAAAAGAAGTTTTGATTAAATAGTCTCACCTTACCAAATTTTGCCAATAAAGCCTAAATGAAAGCAACTTCTTTTCCAGAAATGCTGAAATCAACACAACCTTAAGACAAGAACCATGGTAGCTGGCCATTTTCTATGCTAGTCAGTCAGAGGGTAATGAAGAAACAGTCCTCAAGAGGATTTAAAAATCCCTTGGGAAAATTACTCTAACTTGGAAATAATTTAAATAATTTATTCTGTATGAAAAATAACAAAAGAAAAACCCACAAAAACACAATGCAGCAAATAAAACACATATGGTGACAAGGATGTGTCCTATCCCCTGGAGTGCTGAGGCTGTGTCAATTGCTCTCCTTTCTGACAATGATAGTTTGAAAACCAGAGTACCATAACCCTGGGGCTACCCTCTGTGAAAATGGCTTTGAAGTTTGAAGCTGTCAGGCCTTGGCTGAAAATCTGTGAGCTTCGCGATTTTTTATGTAGCTCTTCTCTTTGGTGAGAAAGCCTGACTACTTCTGGTGTAATATTTATGTGTTTGGATTAAAGCTCTGTAACTTGGGTTGAGCTGCTTCTGCATGTAACCACATACTGCGGTGCTTGCAGGGCACAGGGAAGTCCATTCTAGAAGACCTGAAAT
Source organism: Lathamus discolor (assembly GCF_037157495.1). Classification (NCBI taxonomy): domain Eukaryota; kingdom Metazoa; phylum Chordata; class Aves; order Psittaciformes; family Psittacidae; genus Lathamus; species Lathamus discolor. The sequence continues at coordinate 51,258,472 of NC_088909.1, read as the reverse complement.
GAGCTGAAGTTTATTTCAACAACTTTGTTATATTATTTATTTTATTTTTTTTTTTACAAAAAGAGTAGTGTTAATTGACCGATGGTAAAGGACTCCTCCTGAAGCACATGAACAACTACCCGCTTTCTGTAATGCTGCAGAAAGAAACAACAGTATTTGTGACTTTTTAGCACCCACAGCTGTTGTTGCTATTGATAAATGAATGGAATATTTTTGAAAGCGGGTGACGTGTTTGCAGCAGGGAAGAAAGGATGCAGGATTCTTCGTGTGATTCTCTTGAAAGTATTTAGAAGTATTTAGTGCCAGTGAGCTCCCTTTTGGCTATTGCTTTCAGGGTTAACCAGAGGGGCATCTCACATGAGCACAGGCAGTGCACAGCTTTTAGTTCCCTTGCTAAGGATTCCTGTCTTTGGAAATTTCTGACTACAGAGATACTTAAATTTCTTTAGACTTTGAGAAAACATTAGACATCAGGCAACTAGAAGGGGATAGTATTCATTCCTGCATGTGTCACAACAAAGGTGCACGGATACAGGTTAAAAAGCAATAGTTTGCTCTGCTTGGGTTTAAGACACCTCCAAAAGCTCTGCATTTGGGATGTTCCCACTCTGGTGTTGCTGCTGTGCTCAGATCCCAGAGCAACAGACAGTGCACTCTCTTCCCCACACTGCAGGAACAAATGGGAAAAAAACCCAGGCACTGATGAGGCAGGCAGGTCTGTGCCCTGCATGGGTGCTCTGCACTGCGGGCAGGCTGCATGAAAGCTGGTCACAAGTGCCAGCCCTGGAACCAAGGATGGAATGCATCCTACAGCTGCTTTTGTTCCCAACAAAGGGCTGGGGAAGGCAGCAAGCTAGAGAGAGAGTTGATGCTGAAGGACAGATGTATGTGTGTGGCTTCAGGGCCTGGGGACATAGGGCAGCCCAGGAGGATGCAGAAGACTGGGCAACACAGCTGGAAAGAGGGAGCCTACAGCTGTAGATGGCTGTGGGCATTGGACAAGGCGCTGGCAACTTGGAGCTAAGGAAGCAGAAGCTGCAGACAGAAGGACAAGCAATACTCCAGCAAAGGGGGAGGGCTGTTTGTGACCACCCAGGGTCCTATGCTCCTCATGTGGCTGACAGCAGATCTTTGAGCAAGTGTGCTCAACACCACAGCTTTAAATGTTGTTCTCATTTGCCTGATGACCACTGCGGCATAACGGTCCCCCAGCTGACTGCCACTGGTATTTGGCAGAAGGAGGGACAGAAGGCCACTGACTCAAAGGACCCAGAGACCTCCGCTGCACCTGAAGCTTCTCTGGTGACAATCAGCCCACAACACTACCCTTTCAATAGCAGAACCTTCAAACATCAACTCTCCTTTATCTATCACAAAAGTGCCAGCACGTGGCAGCCCCAGTGCAGCCTCCCGCTCAGAGCAGGACTATCCCCAAGTAAGGGCAGCTATCGCTTTGCCCAGCCACCCAGGTTCAGGGCCAAGCCATGAGACAAGAGCAGTGCATGAGGATCACTTGGGAGATAGAGATGCCTGCGAAGCTCAGTTGCAGAGTGGTCTCCCAGGGTAGGAGGATAGCAGCCAGGAGTCGCACTGCTCAGTCCAGGAATGGGAAAAGAAGCTGGTAGCTGCCTTCAGTGTCCCATCTTGATGTCATGTGGAGGAACTGCAATACAGGTTATTCCTAGAGGATCTCCAGGATCTGAAGAGCAAGATTTTCCAAAGTCTCTCACTAGCATTAATGCATGAGCTTCTGACACAAGTGAGCTTGTGAGCAAGGGGAGCCTGGAGAAGCACAGCAAGTCCATCAGTAAGTGTCTGGTGATAATTAGGGAAATACAACCACCACAAGCCAGGGAAGTCCATGCTGCCTGAATCATTTTTTCCCCCAGCAAAAACACTAGGAGGAGTCATCCACAGAAACAGGAGTCTGCTGCAGCTGCCAGGGGTGCCAAGAGCTGGAGGCCAGCACCCTCAGTAACTGTCTGTGTCCACAGAGAAGTTTCCACTTGCCAGCTTCATCTGTTTAATTTGAACATCTCTCTGGTTTACTAGCTCACGTAGTCTACGGATTTCTTCCTGTTGTCGGTAAAACATCTGCAAAAGCTGTAAGAAAAATCACATTTTTATCTCCCTTACAGTAAGGAAACAGACTTATCCTATCAAATGCCACCAGTCCTGTCAAATCACTTCTGAGTGAAACCATTTAAGGAGGAAGACTTCAACCAACAGAATGAACATCAGCAGTGCTCCTGCTGTCCTCTAGCTTGGGCTATAAATGCATGTGTTTCTCAGCACCATTTAGTGATGCTATCTTGGATTAATTCAATGGAAAAGATCAGAAAAAGTAACTTTCACACTATTGATCACTCCACAACACAGAGAGTATTTGGAGTCTAAATTCCCGGATCTGCCATGCCTCCTACTCTGACCTTAGGCATGTCCTTTCTGGTCCTTTTTCCTATTGATCCTGCACCACTGCACAAGCTTTGGTTACGATACACGGAGGGGGTTGGCTGTCAGTTAAGTCAGATCATGTTGCTGACAGGACCTTTTCTAAAGCCGTTCCCAGGAGCAGGCAGTGACCAGCAGCCAGCCTCAGTGGCACTGCACTGCCAAGTTGTTCCCCAGCAGTGAGCTTCCAAGGCAGGGGCAGAGCCAGCCCCTTTCCCATGTCAGGGCCTACAATATAGCTAAGTGCTCAAGACTATATGGATGCACCGTGGGCCAAGGGAGCAGGATACACCCACTTCTTTCACAGGTATCTCTGATGCCTCATGGGGCTCTCTGAATGCAGCTCCCATAGAAGGTTTACACTGCATATACCCCTTTCTCTTCTCCAGAACCTGGAGGTCACAAGCGCCTCCTTGTCCCCAGATGATACCAGGCAGGTCAGTGCACAAGAATGCCTAAGAAGCAGGAATACTGACAGCCCTCGCCTTTCCAGACGCCCTCAGCTGGGGTGCAGCTGGGCTACATTTCTGCTTCAGCTCTGCAGCCAGAGCATGCAGAGCTTCTGCCCCACAAAGAACAAAGAGCTTGCACTGGCCAGGTCTGTAAAATAAATCCTCCCCAGATTCTGTCACCTTGTGAATGGCATCCTTTTGCTGGCTGAGGCTTCCACCCACAGTCCCAACCCTTCACCCCAGATATTCACACCTCATTTTCTGTTTTGGGTGGTGGACACTCAAATATGTCAAAGCTACTAGAGAGGCACATTTGCTCATTTTTTGGCAATTTCTCCTCCACTCTGAGAAGTTTTCTTCTATGTTCAATCTCATTCGGCTCCTGCATGTCCTCCAGCGGCACCCTTCCTCCCCAGCCCTGCTGTTGGCTCAGGTCAGCAGTCTTTGCGGGTGGCTCTAGCTCAGGAAGCTGTGGTAAGGAATTCACAACTTCAGAGCCCGGTCTCAAGGATACCAAGAGAGGTCCTAGGGGAGGAGGCAGGTGACAGGTTAGCACTTAGGAACCACACTCAGAAATCAGCTGTAAGCAATTCACTCAAACAGCCTGCACGGATAGATGAGTAGAGTGGAGCGAATTCCAGAGTTCGCAGTGGTGAAGATTTTAGCCACCAAATTATTTCAGCTTACAGCCATATCTGTTATGTCTCTCCTTTTCCTTCCCTTCTTTCTCTAGAACTTGACTGGCAGAGGAGCCAGTAGCAGTTTACCCATGCCCTGGAGAGCTGAAGGGCTGGGGTGTTCTCCATGTACTGACCTTTGTTAACTCCATTCAGCCACTCTTGTGCTGTAAGTGCTGGCTGGGCTGCTGTGGTCAAGGGGTAGATGTCTTCCTGGTATGACTCCGACTGCAAGCAAACAAAAGTCCAGAGTCACCGTATCAGTGGGGTTTTGCCTTAGAGGGACTATACTGGATTGTGGTGGAGAAAGAAGTTTGTTCCACCTCAGCACAGGATGTGTCATGAGCACTCACCAGATTGGACATAAAACCTTCTTGTCTGCCCTGAGCCTCTCTCCTCACCCCAACTCAAAATTGTACCTGAAGGCCTATTTTAATTCCTGCCAATAAGGTCTTTACACATCCAGAGAACAGACTGGGGGAGGTTGGTGAAACACTCTAACTCAGCTCTCACAAACTCAGCGCTCCTGAGGATGAAGAAGTGGATACGAAGGATAGGCACAAGTCACAAATTACTAGCTGATCATCAGCTGACAGAAACTGGCCAAGCAGATAACGTTGGCAGAACATGCCTGATAGGCCATTGCAATGAGCATTAGCTCTTGCTGCCTTTCTGAACTCAAGGCACTCATACCTTCCAATGTTTCTGGAACCCATTGTTCGCTTTTTTCCATGGGTGATTCTTCTTTCTTCCACAAGCAGATTTTCATGTAACTCAACAACACCCCCAACTCTTCTCTCTTTTGTCATTATGTCAAACACAGACACCTAACTCCCGAGTTACCCAGCCAGGGTTTGTTGGCACGGCTGCCCCACAGACTGACCAGCTTTGTCCCTCAGTTCAGGAGAGCAAAAATCTGTTATACCTACTTTCCTGCCCTCAAGAGTCACAGAGAGGGGGTGCTGCCTTCTTTTTCACTGATATTTGTCCCAGACACGAACATGACCTGAGGTTAACTTACCCGTCGAGGCACAATCATGGAGATGGGCTCAATCAGGCTTTTAGTAGGTATCAGTTTGTAGAAACGGAAGATTTCACAAGCTGACACTTCAAGGCCTCTCTTTGGCATCATTCCTGGTAGGATAGCATGAAATAAACGGGATATAAATCTCCCTAGGAAAGTTAATGTCATCCACATTGGAACAGGGATGACACTAAACAACTAAAGGAATCACAGCATCAGCTATACAGCAGTGAGGTTTGAAGTCTGCAGTCAAAACTGGCTCAGTGGCACAAATGACAAGACCAAATAATTTTGGTTTCTGTCAGACCATGAAGTTACATATAGGGTCTGTGTTTTAAATGCTAAGCCTCCTGTTCCTTCTTCATTCTCATGAGCTGCAAATAAAGTGAGCAGGACTGAGCAGAACTGGTAGGGAATGGCACAGGATCTGACTATCAGGATCAACAGGAAGGGATTTCAGGGCACCTGAACACACTAGAAGAGCTACATGAGTCATGCTGAAAGCCCTTCCAGCCCAGTATCCTTCCCCCAGCACTGTCCCAAAGCAGAATGGAGTAGGTGCAGGATGTGAACATCTACTTTGTCAGAAAGCACCATTTGTCCTTCAGGGACTCACTGAGCCACACAAAGTCTCAAAGTACCTGGTAACCTCACTGGATTTCTGTCCCATAAGCTAATAAAGCCCAAAGCCTAATGTCCTGGGTTCAGCAGTAACAGTCATTTTATTCCTTCTTAGTAGCTGGTGCAGTGCTGTGGTTTTTACTTTCAGCCTGGGAACAGCACTTATAACACTGATGTTTTTAGTTGCTGCTCAGTAATGTTTACTCTGACCAAGGACTTTCTGAGTCTCCTGCTCTGCCAGGGAGGAGGGGAAGCCGGGAGGAAGCAGAGACAGACACCTGACCCAAACTAGCCAAAGGGGTATTCCATACCACAGCACGTCATGCCCAGTATATAAACTGGGGCAGTTACCCAGTAGGGTTAGATCACTGCTCGGTCGGGCTGGGTATCACTCGGTGGATGGTGATCGGTTGTATTCTCTTCCCTTGTTATTTCCCTTATCATTATTATCATTGGTGGTAGCAGCAGTGATTTGTGTTATACCTTAGTTACTGGACTGTTCTTATCTCAACCCGTGGGAGTTACATTCTTTCCATTCTCCTTCGCATCCCTCTGGGAGTAGGGGGAGGAAGAAGTGGAGGGGGAGTGAGCAAGCGGCTGCGTGGTTCTGAATTACCGGCTGGGTTTAAACCACAACACCTACAAAGACACATCCGTGTCAATTCCCTTAACAAAAGGGATTGTCTCTCCTTTAGACCTTGCTTCATTGTGTCCTACAGAAGCTTTGTTTTTTACTAATACCAAATGACCCCATTAAACAGTAGATTCTACATGAAGGGCCAGTGATCATTACATTGTGCATTCATCTAAATGTAAACCTAAGCTCCACTCCTCTACATCTACATTGTATTCTGTTTTGCAAATACTGGGAGATAAGATTCTGTGAAATAACCTTAGCAGTATGATTTGATCAGCATAACAGGTCAGGTCAGTGAAGTAGATTTGATTCATTCAGTCCCTTTAAAAACACTTGTTTCAGCGAACAAATGTTAAGAAGACTATGACAACCAAAAATTAGGATACTATATACTGCGAGGATCTTAAACGCTGAGTAACAGACAGATATTCCAGTTAAGTTTTAAATAATTTATTCCTTTACAATAATATTTTTTTTCGAAGCACACAGGTACAAAATCCATTGCTGCTAAATGTCTGTAACAATGTCCTGGAAGAATGGGAGTGTCTGCAAGTAGCGTGGAGGGGTGGCAAATGGTCCTAAAAATACATCAGCTTATAGAGGAATACAGCTTACAGGGTAGGCTGGAGAAGGTTCAAGAAAAGGATACCAATAGGGTCTGAGAGCTGAAAGCCAAATTTTGTAGCTTGAATGAGCTAAGCAATGGGTAGTAAGTGGACAGGTTAGTAAGCATGGGTCTCCAATGAGGAGAGGTGACCTAATCACAACAAGTCTATCTCTAACTGGGAAATGCCAGCAAGGGAGAAGGTAGGCAAGCAGCAAGAGTGAAGGTATTAAGATGTGGAGCTCCCATTACCAGAGAAACCCCAGAGTGGAAACAATGTCAACAGAGTTCAATGCCAGAAATCTTGGAACAGATTCACAATGGGCAAGGAGCATCCTCCACCTTTAAATCCAGACTATCCTCCCTTCCACCTTGATTAGGTATGTGGGAGGGGATGCAGCAATGACTAGTAAAGCTGCCTGGCCCATGCTCTGCTGGTCAGAAGGGACCCCTCCAACCTGTGCCCCTGTAATATCACCTGTGATGAAAAGGTAAACTGGGTCAAGCTGACTGCTGTGCACCTGTAAACCTGAATAGAGACTCAGATCTGGCCCACTCTCTTTTCTAAATGGTATTTTGGATAGTCCTGGACTCTGGCAGCCTTTAGAACAAAGAAGCCACCATTCTCTTGTAACGTTTGACATATGCTGTCACTCACCCATTCCCTTCTGTGGTAAATGAGAACGATATTCCATCAGGTAGTACAGGTATGGTTTCTCAGGGCTTATCTCATAGTACCGTATATTTCCATCACCCTAAAGGCAAAGAAAATTAGAATCATAGAATCATAGAATAGTTAGGGTTGGAAAGGACCTCAAGATCATCTAGGTCCAACCCCCCTGCCATGGGCAGGGACACCTCACACTAAACCATCCCAAATAAGGCTTCATCCAACCAGGCCTTGGACACCGCCAGGGATGGAGCACTCACAACCTCCCTGGGCAACCAATTCCAGTGTCTCACCAACCTAACAGTAAAGAATTTCCTCCTTATATCCAATCTAAACTTCCCCTGTTTAAGTTTTAACCCGTTACCCCTTGTCCTGTCACTACAGTCCCTGACGAAGAGTCCCTCCCCAGCATCCCTATAGGCCCCCTTCAGATACTGGAAGGCTGCTATTAGGTCCCCACGCAGCCAACCTCTGCTGCTTAGTATGAGAGTCTGAGAAGATTGCCTGGCCTCAGAGGCCATGCAGAGTCAAGAATGAACTAAATATTTACCCCCAGATTCCTATGTGGGACGGTTAGGGCTCTGCAGTGTGCCTCCCCAGCATTTGCTGAATGGGAAGCACTTACCTTTCCCACCACATAAAGCATGTGTGTGTCTGAGTCGTAGAAGGGAAACAGGATTCCTGAGGAGCCATCCAGATCCTCCTCCAATAAAGGCACAGAAAGGTCATCCTGGCAGGACACAGGAAAAACAGAGAGCTTCAATCACTTGCCAGTCACCTCGAGTCAGGGACATCTCACCTGAGCCCCACCTGACAGTGGCACATAAGCCAGCTTCTTCAGAAACTCATAATTTATATTGACCCTAGGCCATGGCCAGCTGCCCTGAGCAGAGGGTCATGCACAGATTTATTCAAAGTTCTGTGGGTGAGAAATGGGTGCTCTGTCTCAGGCTCTCAGTTGAGTGCAGCACCTCAGGACATCAGCTCATGACACTGGTACAAAGGGTGACAGCACAACAAAGAGGCAAAAGACTGTGTTACAAGGTAGTTAACACAGAGGGATGAAGTGAGACACTGACAAAGGAAAAGAATGTCACTGGGTAAGAGAGGGGTAGAGAACAGCAGGGTTTCATAGGGCTAGCAGGCATCATTATAGGAGAGCTTGTCTTGGAAGTGATCAGTAAGTACTACCTCAATACTTTGACATTAGTCAAAGATCATCAGAAAACAAACACCCCACATTTTTTAACTCCATTGAGGTCTTCACCTGAGTAGGCTGTGTCTAGAGCTCATTTCTGTTTCCAGTACCAGCATCTATTTGCCAGTAAGACCAGGAAGAGCTGCTTTTAAGTCAGAGCTACAGTGACCATCCAAAGGTTCTTTGAATGATTTCTACCCATAGCAGGCACAGCATTCTCTCTGTTCTGCTGGATTTCTATGCTGAAAGTTTTGAGAGCTTCTTTAGAAACTCATACTCGATTAACAGTGTCATAACAGTAAGGACTATCACCAACTAAGTATTTCACAGATCACTTCTGAATTGCTGTTATAAACCAGTTCTTGGGTATTTGGCAGGTTGAAAATGTTAATGAGACAGCAAAAGACAGAAAACTAAAGCTGGTGTGGTTAAGATTGCTGGTCCAACTCACTTGATCCCATAATGCAATTTGCCTATTATTCCACCGAGATGTTCCAGTAGAGATCAGTTTTTTCATGTTTCCAAGGAACAAGACTTTATTGGCTTTGTGAGAGTTGTAGCTGGCTTCCTATAGGAAGAGAAAGGACACTCTGTGAGGAAGAGACAGCACCCACCACATAGCTGCTTTTCATGTTACGCAAGACCTCTAACTCAGTAACATCTGAAAGATCTGCTCAGCCTGCGTGAACTACAGTGAGCAAGATTTCACGGACATCTGAGAAAGGCAGCCTAAACTTTTCAGAGCCATCCGCAAAAGCCCAGTCAAACTAATGAATTATATATTTGCAAAAGGGCAATCTCTTAATTGCTGGCAGGGCTTTGTGCACCCAAATCTGTGCAAATACCTAGGAATAAGTCAGCTTCACCTTGCCAACAAATACAAAATCCATGCAACAATAACAACCCTGGCAATGGGACACTTGCACGCTTCTGTCCACCTGATCTCTACAAGCCCTGATCTCTACAAGTCCTCCCTGTGGCATCCCACACAGGACTGCATAAGGCAGCTATGAGAACAGCACCCTTCGAAAGGAATTTCAGGGGGCAAGAAGCATGGTAGTAAGATGCGGAAACTCTGTGTTCAACAATGACAGCAAGTGTTCCATGAAAAGTAGAAGGCAATTGCACCACCTGGTGTGTTGGGCAATGGAAGGGACAGGAGTCTTCTTTAATGGCAATGAATCTACCCAGAAGAGGAAACACCCCAAGGGGTGAGATCAGCTGAACCACAAACCTCTGAACCCAACCTACCTGTAGGACTGTTCCTGCACGAGGGTCTATCAGACGTATCTTTCTGTCCCTACAGGCTGTGGCAAGGAGACTGCCATCTGTGTTGAATGACATAGAAAGGACCACATCTCTGTGAGCGTTGAGGATCTTCACTGGATTTGAGATGACAGTCTTCGTGGTGTCAAGGTTCCAGATCATTATCTGGAGAAATAAAAGAAAATCAGCCTTTTGCTGACTGACCGGCTGGGGGCTTTGTGTACCCTATTCATCTCTCCTCTGCATGCATAGGTCTTGACATTGTAAGTGGTTGCTCTCCAGCATTTAAAATATTCCCTGGTACTTACAGTAATATATCAGGGATACATTGCTCTGGATGTCAGATGTTCTCATTTCCTTCACAACCACATTTTATACATAAAAGTGGCCAGCATCAGTGCAGATATTTGCACTAGCACAAGAATGAAGCCAAATAAAAAAGCACAAAAAAGTGCATGGCACTGCATATTGCATCTAATCCAGTAAAGGAGAATGGTAGAGTAGACTTAAGTTCATCAGAGACTGGAAAATTAGCAAGTCCTTCTGAACTTGTAGCAATGTCCTTTTGCCTTTGGGATCACCATGGAATTTCCCCCTGGGGAAGGCTTATGAACTCTTTAGTATTAGTTCATAGCTTGAAACCAAAACAAATTTCAAAACACTCTGCCAAACAGGGTACCCCCGGAGGAGAGCTGCACATAGAACAGACCCACCTTGTAGTCATACCCAGAGCTGAAGAGGATGTTATTAGCAGTGGGATGCCATTCAATGAGACCAACTCTTCGAACATGCCCAAGAAGTTCCTTCTTCGGACTGGTAATGGTTTTTGTTAGCAAGGGCTTGGGGATCTCCCAGATTTTCACCTGAATGGCACAGGATGGGTCTTTGTGAGATTCCTGATTAAGGAGCTGATTTGGAACTTACCAATAACTATTATTCCCTTGGTATTATTATGCCCTTGATAGTGAATAGGAATGCTCCTGGCTTTATTGAATGCCAGGTATTTGAATTAGTATCTTTACTTTTCTGTGGGCCTGAGGAATCCTCTTTACCCTCTATCTTTAGCCAGCAGTTATACCAGTTTGTTTTCACTTCGTAATCCAACACTTAGATTTGGCCAAGCTGTCAACACAATTACAAAAACTTATTTCCAAGGGGAAAAAGTAAATGACAGATCTTGCAGACCTTGCCTCACAACAAACTTTGAGCAAAAGCAAGCAAATCTGAAATAAACTTCAAAGAGTCACAGAAAATATTATAGCAGTGATCAATCCAAGCAGTCATCCACTCAATACTACCTAGTGAAAGAACTGAGGACTCCCCTGGTCAGATGACAGCTATAGTACTGTTTGTCCCATAAGAAATCGCACCAGTGCTGGACACTTTGCAAATGACACAGCCATTTGTCAAAGTACACAGAGCCTACGCAGGCAGGCAAAGTACTCAGAAGCCCACAGAGCAGATGTCCCAAAAAGAGAGACTGAGAAGCACTGCTCTGAAGTTTATTCAACTTCAGCTGGGAGTGTAGTGTCTCATAACAGGTCTACCTGCAGCCCTGGGTTTTTCTACAGGGATGTTACATGAAGACAAAAAACCTCTGTCCTCCTGGAGTGGAACAAGAAATAGAAGAAACCTGAAAAAGGGGCTTGACCTACGCAGGTATAATGAAAGAGTCTTTCCCTCACCAACTGTAGAAGCACAAGTATTTAGGATTCTAACAGATGATTAACCCTTTGGCACAACAAAAATTACTATGCTTGTCTAATTTTTTTCCTAGACTTAGCTTGAGACAAAACGGTAATGCTCTTTGAGGTAGATAGGTCATGGAAATTAGCCACATCTGCCCAAGTCTCCTATTGTCTGGCCAATGAGGATCACACCTTTCTAAGACAAAAAAAGGAGAGCTACAAATCCTGGGACCTGCTGGGAAAGGTCATGAGTATTCTTCTCAACTGAAGAATCAAGCTCATCAGAAACCTAAGGACTGTGGGGTCCAGTAGCCTCCAGATAAACTTCCAGAGTGGTAAGAGAAAGCGTCACACTTTACAGCTTCAACAGCTATCACTAAAGCAATAGGGCTGACAGTGTAAGAAAGGGAAAAACAGATTGTGTTCATACCGAGAACTGCCTAGAATAAGCCATTCACCCCGCATGCTATTAAATGGTTGGTGGTAAAAGCAGGGAAAAGCCCCTGGCTGGTATCTCAGACTGTATTAAACGGCAGAAATTGCCAGTGCTTAGTGGGCAGGAATGGGTCTTGGAGCCAGCCCTGACAGGTCAAGTAAGAACAATTCATAAGCCATTTACCTTGCTGCATCTTGAAGAAAACCTGACAAAGCAAAGTCACAGAATTGCCCTTATAATCACACAGGACATCTTCAGCAAGCTGAATTCATACGTTCCTGATGATCTGCCAAAAGGAACAGAAGGGGTAAGAGGATAAGCCCTCTCCCCATACTGCTCAAACACTCAGTCCCTGTCCACTTGCACTGGCCTCAGTTCTAAGCCTTCCTGAAGCAGCACTGGGAACTGTAAAGGGCAATAGGTGAGACTATTGACTATTGACTCACAGGAACTATCCATCCCCTCCCATGCCAAAAATTACCACTCTACAATCTTCAGCTACACACTGCAGAAGATAGCTGTGGTACCACCAAGGCAAGCTCCAGAAAGGCTGATTAATGGCCAAGAAACCTCTGAGGAACATGGGTAATGGGAAATTTCCACTATCTTCACAGAAGCTTGTGGCCATCCTCAAAAGCTCTAGGGAGCCCCAGTCCAGTAAGAACAATCAGATGCATCCTTGCACACATGCCAGAACAGTGGCTTATGCCACAGTGAGGCTCAGAAATGGTGCAGATCACCATACCTTTAACAGAACGCAAAGAGGCTTGGGCTCTGATGTCCAGCCCAGTGGAAGTGGTAGACACCTCTGGGACCCCAGAAACTTCCTCAGACTTCTCTCAAGACAGAGAAAGTGTTGCTGTGGAGATGTTCCAACAGTACATCCAGTCTGAGCTTTCTAGTACAGGCCAGCACAAGACAGATGTTGACGCCATACCTGTCAGTGATGTGTGAATCCAACAGTGGGCACTGCGATGAAGGGGGAATGGGAGCAAATCTGAGGAGAGGTGGGATGAAAAGAATTTGTTCAGTCTCTGGCTACCCTTACAACTTCATCGCAGAAAGCACAGAGGAGATGGAGTCAGAGTCTTTGGAGGTGCACAGGGACAGCACCAAAGGCAATGAACACAAATGGCAGTATGGGCACTCCCTGGGGATCAGAGGAGCCCTATTTTGCCTGGAAGGGCACTCAACCCCTGGAAGAAGGGACCAGTGAGGCCACAGGATCTAAAGCCTTGGAGATCTTCCAGCTCACTTGGACAGGGCTTGGAACAACCTGATTCCACTGACCTGCTTTGAGTAGGGCTTGGACTAAATGAGCTCTACAAGTCTAGCTACTGGCTACCAGGCAAACCAGTCACACTAAGAAACACAGCCTGCTGTCCTCAGTAGTAACCCGGGAGGGAAGAGGTATCCCTACACTATGTCATTGTGCAGGGGACCCCTAAGGTCCTGCTGCCAGGATGATGGGAAGGTGGTACCAAAACAGAGAGTATATTCACAAACAGCAGGACTTCTTAGAACAACTTTTGTTGATGAGACCAGTGACAAGCTCAGTATTTTCACTCAGTATTTTCACTCTTTAGGTCATCAGGGAATGATCCAGTGCCAAGTTTCAGTAGGAAACTGGAAAAGAAAGCTGACAGGGAGCAGCTTTTCTGCATAGACTCCAGAGTCCTGGTAGACAAGAGGATAAATATGACCCAGCAGCATGTCCTGGCGGGGATGAAAGCTAGCAACATCCTGGCCTGGTACAAAAGGAAGACAGCCATTAGATCAATGGAAGTATTTTTTCATTTACTCAGCAATCATTAAACAGCAGCTGGAACACTGCATCCAGTTTTGCAGTATCCCAGCGTAATAAAGATGCTGATAAACTTAAGTGATTCCAGTGGAGGCCACCAGGATGCTCAGGAGGCTGCAGCATTTGCCCTTTGAGGAGAAGCTGAGGGAGATGGGCTTGCTTAGCTTGGAGAAGACACAGCTTCAAGGCAAACTTAGAGAAGCCTTCAATACTTAGAATACTGCTAAGAAATTAGAGCCAGGCTCTGTCTTGAAGAGCAGGGTGGTAGGACAGAATATAGCAGTTACTAACTACACTGGGGAGTTACTAACTACTAGTAGTTACTAACTACACTGCATATAAGGAAACATATTTCTCCATGGAAGCAGTGAAGAACAGGAACGGGTTGCCCAGAGAGGTGGTGAAATCTCTATCTTTGGGTTGACTCCTGTGTTCAACAGACCTACACAGGAGAACACCCAAGATCCTTTAACACAAATGGTTTTGTGATTCTGTAACTGCAGCAGGAAGTTTCGAAGCTTGTGCTCATTCCTCATCTGAGGATCAAAAGAGAGGTCATGGTAGAGCCTTCCTGCCACAGGTCCATACTGAAACAGTATGAAAATTCAGCAGACAGGTTGGAGGATAAAATAAAACCCTCACAGGCAGCCCAGAAATTTAAAGCCTTCAAAAAATAAAAGACAAGTATATCGCGAAGAAGCAAAGGCAAGTCACTACATGAAGGACAATTAAAAGAGCCTAGATTTCTAATTCAGGAGTGATTTTTGGCAGATCTGAAATGGTAGAGGATGTGCACTAAGCCAGGGTGGAAGGAAATGACAAGGAAAACCTCCCTGATGCTGTGTGGTAGAGAGTGAATATACCCAGTGGAAGAAAACACATGTGGGATCTCTGGAAAAAAAGGACAGTAGTTAGTCAGATGGCTCTGTCGCAGAAGTCAACATCACACTTTTGAGAGGACATGGAAAAGCAACCGTTCATGGTCACTTAGATATGGGCAAAATTGCCCATTACAAACATTTCAGTTACTAGTCTGCACCTACACTGAGGTAAAATGTGTGACTGCATCTTAATTATAATACTAGGTAAAGCACTTATTGCAGAATGGTATGATGCAGATTCCTCAGCTACTCCATAAATGATCCAGCATGACTTTACAGAGTAACTGAGTAGAGAAACAAACTTAAACTTGCTCTGCAGGGAATTAATCTGAAATAGCTGTTCCAGATTACATTGTGTTGAAGCTTTTGTTTGAAATTAAAGGAAGAGTTTTAGAATGTCTAAAATTGAATAGTAAATCCATTTTAAATTCATATTCTTGTTTTCTCATGTAAACACACCCAAAAAGACAGAAGTCCCCATAAAACAGATCTTTCTTTGCACACTGATTTTGATATATCACCTGGAAGGTCTGACCCCAAGAGAAAGAAAGAATCTTACTTTTACCTGACTTTTGTATATGTATATGTATGCTTTCACATCTCAGCCATGGGCCTTTTGGTTTCTTTTTCATGTCTCTCCCCCAAAAGGGTATTAGCCATGTAACAACAGTATCAACAGGCTGGTAAACTTACTGTGGCATCTTCCGAACACGAAGCTATTACAAAGTCATTGAATGGGTTCCACTTGATGTCCAGAACATTCCCTCTGTGCCCCCATATTCTGGGATAATGTGGGTCAAGCTTGCCTGTCTGGAAAACACATACCAACAAACCTAAGGTGAGCCATGTAATTACAGGACATTTTTAAAGAAGATCCAAGACAGCTCCAGCAAAAAACCTCTTTCTCCTTGTTATGCTCCAAGTGCCCTGGGTGGTCTCTGTCTATTGAGAATGGGGTTTTTGCTGTCCCTGCTAAGCAAGTCTTGATGATACCACTGAAAAGAAAGGAAAGAAGTGTCCAGGCCTTTCTAACTACACACTGCTATGAAGAAATCTGTACACATGCAGCAGTTCAGACTGCTGAAGTTAGAAGACAGTATTTGGTTCAGACACCAAGATAAAACTTTGAGGGGAAACGCTCATAAGCAAGTTGAATCCTCCATATTTTTTAAAGATCTTGGGGGGAAAAACACACACACCATAAGACTTCTTATCTCTTTCAGAAGACATTTCTTATAAGCAGGATATATATATATATATATATATATACATAGTTTAGCCTTTATTCTTTAGCTTTGTCAGCTAGAATTTGTTTTATTTTTCAAGCAAAAAGGCATTTGTGACAAAAATTAAAAATGTAGCTTTTCTCTCAACAGCTATCTGTTTCTCCCTGATGGTTCTCAAATCCAGCCATTCACTAGATTGAACCAGATTCCAGACTCTCCTAAAAGACTCCAAGTTTGGGTGCCATCTTCACTACTAAAAATCCTTCACAAAGTGCATGCAGGAGTATTGAGAGCCTGATGCCACATGGGAGCAGTCTTGCATCAGGAAAAAAAACATACTGCAGGCACAGCACTACAAAGCCAAACCAGTGTATTATGTGCTAGGAAGCCTGCTGGGCTTTGGACATTGGAGCAGCACTTGCTTCTCGCTGTCAGGAGCAGGAGAAGTACGGACCCACCTTCTATCCAAGACATCTGTCCAAAAGCAAAGGTCAGACACCTAAAGAGATGTGGTGGCAAGCTGGTCCTGCTTACTGCTTTGTTTTGTCCCACCTCAAAGAATTACAAACCAAAATGAACACAAATGCATGCTCTCATGGAAAGGAGACACTTCTGTTGGCACTCTCCCTGCTCCTTTCCAGAGGTGGGCCATAGGAGCACACAGCAGAGGGGAATCAGTGCTCGCTCTAACATGGATGTGGCCCGAATGTAATTTTCCCAGCCTTTAAAATGTGGTTCTGAATGCAGATCAGGACACAACATGTAACTGTACTGGCCTCACTGGAAAGTTTATCACATATACTGGGACTAACCTGCTTTAAACTGAACACCAGAGGGCTTTGAAATGTAAAAGACTGTGCTTTTTTAGACTACAGTCTAAAACAATTGTGACAATGCAAAGTGACTTGGGAAGGCAGAAGAGAGATAAAAGGCCTTTAATAAGCAGCGTTCTCCCGCCCACAGTGTCCTTTTGTAGGCTTCAGGGCTTGGTTTCAAGTTGGCAACTCAATGGGCTGGGCAGCCAGCTCTACAAGGATCCCTTGATCCCTATGGGAACTCTGTCCCCTCCTAGAGCTGGCTGACTGTTTACTCCCCATTCCATCTGGGAGACTCCCAGGCTGCCCTAAGCCTGCTCTGCCTGTCCCATCCTGCAAGGCTGTCCTACCATCATGTCCTCAGCAGGCTCAACTGGCCCTGGAAAAGGAGCCCTTGCCCTTCCAGCCACCAGCCCCAGCGCAGCCTTGCAGCCATGGGACAGAGCGGGACCCCGCAACACATGAACCCCCAGGCTGCCAATAAACACATAGGACAGGTAGAGCTGCTGGTCTCAGATGCACATCTGCATGTGGAAGTGAAGCTCTTCACATGCTGAGGGAAGTTTTCATCTCAAAAGCTATTTCAGTAACTAATGTACTGTTATTCACGCTGAGGTACCTGACTTCCACAGAGATTTGCAGGGATAGAAAATTAGTAATTTTTCAACCTCACACTTTCTAAACACCCAGCACTTCTGAAAAGTAGCCAAACTCAGAATTCCTTGACAAAAAACACTTCTACTGGGACAGCCCTTACAACTCTCCCAAGAGTAGAGTTTGTACAGGGTAGATATCCTTCCTTTAACAGTCGGTGCTGACGCGTTGAAAGACTGGAGATCGCAAAGACTTAGATAGATATCTCCTTGTCTCTTGGGACTTTGTTCTCAATTTTCTATCCCTTTGCTTTATGCTGCAAAGGAAGAGACAGATGCAGTCTCAACCAAGTCTGGCCATTGGAGAAGGAAAAAGTTAGGCCTTTGCCACAAAAAGGAAGGCCACAAAACTGCTCTCTCAGTCAAGATCTTTGCTTGCTATACACTGCATGCACTTCCCAAACACATCTGTGCCAGACACCCATCTACACACAGGCTGTAGGAAGGCCATTCATCTCCCAGTTATAGTCACTGAGCCTGTGTCTCCTTGGATTTGCAAGATTAACAAAGGCAGTCAGTCTGTTCAGCCACCTCCCTCCCTGGTTGAGATGTGCTGCCATTCAATGGTACATCTTCACAAGGACCTGTCTGACACATCCTGCTCATCAGAAGACAATTCTCCAAGTGATGGCAAATACTAAACTAGTTCCTCTTCAGGCTGAAAGCAAAGGCCTGCTGGGAGTATCTATGGCAAAGAGCTATCTCCCTATATAACCTCTGCTGCTCTCAACCCTAACTCTCCCTCAGGCTCTCAGAGAAGAACAGTGCAGCAGTCAAGAGTAGGATTTATGCAAAGACTGATGAGAGAGCTTGGCACCCACAATAAGGAGCACAACAAGCCAGCAAGGAGGCACAGTTCAACAGAGCAAGGTTGAGCCTGCATTTAAGCACATCTTGAAGCAGGCAGTCCCTCTAGTAGCACATGCAGAAAGAACTCCAAAAAGCATTGGAGGGACAAGAGCAGCTCCAAGGGCAGGTTATTCACCCAGCCTGGAAAGTGCAGACCTCCTTTTCCCAGCTACCATCTCCCACGTTGGCTAAATGGGATGTCCTGGCTCTTGCGCTTTTCCTCCACATGATGGCAAGGTTGTAACACGGCTGCTGCCTGTGAATCCAGTCAAAAGTAACCACAGATCAGAGGATCATGAGAAGTTAATACTGCCCCATGCCTAGTCTCCAGAGCAGCTGCCTTCTGCAGCTGGGTCCACAGTATGCTGTCTACCATGGTCAGCATCGCAAAGGATGGCAGCCACAAATACCACCACCAGGAACACAAGTCAAAAGCTGCCTGTTTTCACCAGGTGGGACCAATTGGGAAGTGTATCACAGTCCCCAGGCTCAGGGAACCTCTTTCTGTGAGTGGCTCAGGCCACTCTCCACACCCAGCAAGGGTCAGGAACAGGTATTCAGAGGACAGCTGTATAAAGCGCAGCACATACAGATACCTTCCCCAGTCCACCACCAATGGTCAACCCTCAAAGGACTTGCATCAGAACCAACACAGTTCATAAAAAGCTCTATAACTTCATCCTGGTTTACACCCCTTAATTCTTCTGGTCTCATCAGCATCTGGAGCAGTGAGCTCCACATCTGAACTGCAGAAGAATTCACGTCGGCTGATAACAGTTTGCTCCCTTTACCAGGATTCCATACCACACAAACCAAGAAGAATTGCTCCTTATGCTTCTTCCCCATCCTCATGACAAGTTTTATATATCTCACTTCTTTGTCTTTTTTTCCAAACTGACTGAGGCCTAACCTACAAACTCTTTCCTCACATATTTTCATTGATGTACTTTAATAACCTTTTTCTGTATCTCCTAGTTCGACCATGCCTTTGAAATAAGGCAGTTATTTCTGCAGGCAGTTATTTCAGATCTGGATGGGGTGTTAAGCAGGTGTTAAGAATGGAAGAATTACTACTGAAGACTAGCCTAGAGTGCTCTATAGAGCTGAGAAGAGGTGAGAAGACAGAAAAATGAATATTAAGCAGTGCAAACACGCTCAGCTCATTTTGCCAACACTTTTGAGAGCTGGCTCCCACCCCCTGTCCCACAGTCACCAGTTGCCCGCTTACAGATGTAGCTCTGTTATAAAGACAAGTTCTTCGGCCTCAACAGATCGTGGTTGAGGGGGCAGAAGTGACTCAGTCAAGAAAAACAATGCAAGGGTTAATTTTAGAAGGACTGTCTCTGAACAGCACCTGCAGTGAAGGAGATGAACAAAGCCTAGGAGGGCCAGGAACTGTGCTAAGTTCTTCAAGCATAGCCAGTTCACTTTCATCCTTAGCAAATATATATATTGAAAAAGTGGTAAGGCAGTAACACCATCAATTAACTTTTAATTAAAGGCTGAACTTTAGCCTTTCATCTGTTCTGCCCTGATTCCAGAGAGCTCATAATCTCATATTCGAGTTAATCCACATTAGTGCATGCCTAATTTTTTCTGAAGCAATAAACATCAGATGGCCTGCTTCTCCCTCTCATCAGACCTGTAAGTCATCAAAACCCACAAAGATGGGATTTGTTTCTGAAAGGGAAGCTTCTCCAGCATCAATGCTTTAAGCTTAAGAGCTTCACTGCCTGACAACCATTTCTCCACTCTTTCACAAAAAAGGAGGTAGAGCGAAACACGCCACATTTTCCTTCTGTCGTATCTGAAAACATGCCAGTAATGCAGCTTTCAGATTTTGCCCTCTGTGTCTCCTAATTGCTTCTATATTTAAAATTTCTCCTAGGAGACAAACATCCAAATAGCACAGTTCCTGCTCTTTATACAGGAAATGCAAATGAGATGTGAAATGAATGAAGGTGCTAAAAAGCTGCAAGCAGCAATGTAAGACATAAAACTGTACACAACCCACGAATCACCTGCCAAGGCATCTGGGGCCCCTCCTATTACTCTGCAATCTGGCCAGCAGCATTAACTGAATATCCTCTGTGTGATCTAGCTCCCTAGAAAGCCTGGCTCTCCTCCAGCCTCTCGATGCTCTCTCAAAAGCCAGCTTGCCTCAGGAGAGCTCACCTGGTGTATGGGAATGACAACAAAGGCCCCCCCGCACGCACACTCAGTCACCACCGCAATGAAGTGGGGGTTTACAGCGCAGAACTGGTTGTCGTGGACGTTGTGGGTGATGGGCACGCAGTCATAGCATTTCTCCTTACTGGCTGGTCTGCCATACACGTGGCGGAACTTGGAGGTGCGGTACTGCAGGTTCCACGACATCTGCAATTGGAGAAACACAACGCTCCATGACATAAGGACCAAGCAAGGCTTGCAGACCCCCACTCCCCAGCACAGGCTCACCCGTCCGCATCCGTGCTCCTCACATCAACCCTCAGGCAGCAAGCAGCAGTCACATTTTTCTCTGCTGGTCTTCACCCCTGTGGCATGACCTGTGTCTGCACCCGATGCAGAAGGGGTGATGAAGAGAGGAGAGTGCAAGGGAGAAGAGACAGCTCTCTCCATCACCAGCTGGGCTGTGCATGCAGTCCCTATCACTGGGGCAGGGCCACAAGGCAGCAGGTTTAAGAGGAGATGAATCCTGGTAGCACAGAGCTCAGGAAGGATAAAAGATACACCTTAGATGGGGAAAGCCTGAAAGATGGCAAGTGAAAAAGCCGGTCTGGATGCATGCTTCATTTAGCCCTGAGGTGGCTTAGGACCAAATGCAAGTCTAAATTTTGCACATATGAAGGGAAAAAAGAGATCTGACAGATTACAGGAATAGTTGCTGTCACCTGTTGGTTTTTTTCCCCACTAACAATGAATGACATTTTGCATGACTAGTTTATAACCGCACCACAGCCTTCTGACAGGCAGCATTTTAAATGGTGTTTAAATTAGATACATAAATCACGCTAAACACAAGAACCCTTCCCACAGAGAGCATTGAAGCTTAACAAAACTCATGCAAGTGATCTCAAGTAGGAAACTACCAGTGTTGGACAAAAAAGGCAATTCAGACTATTAACTCTTGCTCTCTCAAAAAGACCTAGACAGTGGGGATGGTCCTACTGCCTAAAGGAAAAGAAATGCAGATCAGGCAAGAAGGTTATGAGTGAAAGAGATCCCCAGTCAGCTGTGAGTATGGGCAAACATTGGGAGAGGGCTTGATTTTGCCCCGTACTGATTTCTTTAACATGCACTTGGTGAACACTGTTATCAGCAATGCTGGATCAAAACACTCCAGTTTGAGACAGGAACCCAATCAAGCAGCTTTTGAGTTACAGCAAGACTTAGACCACTCACTCATGTGGGTAAACATTTAAGGGGAAGCATGCAATGGCAGGAAGTCAAGAGCGTCATCACCTGACAAGGAAGGGGTCTAAGCAATTCTAAACTTAAATATCATTGTTGCTGGCATGTCTTTGCATCCTCTTATGATGACTGTTTGAGGTTAGGAAACTAAATTGCTTGATCCTGGGCTGTTAAACTGGAACTTTACAAGCACCCATCAACACAAAGATCCACAAAGCTCACATCCCACATCACACTGGAAGATTTGAGCTATGAATAGTGCTAGGACACAAGTCCCGTCCTATCTCCTTTTCCCAGAAGGAGCACAGTGTGGCCTGAAGTGCCATGACATATCTGCAATACAAAATGGGAGAGATGCCCCATCTGAACAAAACTGTGGTGAGACACATGTAGACACAAGCAGCAGCCCAGACAGAGAAGCTGGGAAGAGCTGGGCTGGGCAAAATACTTCTCTACAGGGCTGTACTTAAGCAGCTCCGAGTTTGGGAAGAACATAATGTTACTTGCTGCACTCCAGGCAGCTATAACAGGTCTTCCATCTTTTATTCTCCACTCCTGCAAGATTGTCAGCTACTCAAAACAGCTTCCTGGCAGTAAGCAGAGCGGTCACTTGTGCCATCAGCTCCATTCCCCACCATTCCGTCTTGGAGGCAAGCCCACCTTGAATCCTCTCCCACCCTGGGTGAGTGCTGCAGCAGAGCAGACCCCACCTTCTCTATAAGGGCCTTTGAACTCCTCAATGACCCCCACGCTGATATGTTTCATTGTACACCTCACCCTTTCCATTCCCCACCCTTGCCCACCACCTCAACATTAGGAGGATGGTCCTCTCCCTGCTGGAGGCAAGGGCAGCAGGGAGCTGCACATCCGCAGAGCTGACTCCATGGGCCACAGGGAGCTAGCTGCAAAATCCTCCTTAGAGCAGGAGGCAGAGGCACCTCCACGGGGTGCCCCTCTCCTGCATCTTTCCATGGCAAGCAGTAGACCCTGGTGTACAAGTAACTTTTCCCAGTTCTTCAAAACCTACTGAGGCTACAGCTGCACTTTCCACCTACCTCCCCCACATCCAAGGTGCCACCACACTACAGCACCTTCCCATCAAGCTTCTCCTATCCCTCATCATACAGACTCCCACTTCCAGAGGAAAAGGGAACTGGACAAGGAGATCCTGACAGTAGCGGGGGTACATCTGCTCCCCCTCTGCTCACAGTGTCAGGCCCATCCAAGGGTGCTGGGATCTGCCAGCAGGCTCTGCTCAGTGTTCCCTGCAGGGTCCTTCTTTTCCATTTTCAAACATTCACTCCCATCTTCTCTGTTTTCAGGTTCCACCAGTCACAATTATTTGGTTTCCTTCCTCTCCTTTACTGCCACACTTAGTGGAGAAGAACAGACAGGAACACCAGGCAAAAGAAAGTGATAGGACCACTGTCCAAACATAGAATCATACAATCATAGAATACAGGAGGTGCTCCAGTCCCCTGATCATCCTCGTGGCCCTCCTCTGGACTTGTTCCAGCAGTTCCATGTCCTTTTTATGTTGAGGACACCAGAACTGCACACAATACTCCAGGTGAGGTCTCACAAGAGCAGAGTAGAGGGGCAGGATCACTTCCTTTGACCTGCTGGTCACGCTCTTTGTGATGCAGCCCCGATGCCTCATAGGGTCAATGCCAGCCTGTGCCAAGACAGACCCACCCTGGCCAAGGACAAGTCCACCAGTGATGGTGGAAGCACCTCTGGGGTAATACAGTTAAAAAGGGGAAAGAAAAATCTGTGCAACTGCAGCCGACAATAGAAGCGAGCTGTGGTGGTTTAAGCCCAGCCAGTAACTCAGCACCACGCAGCTGCTTGCTCTCCTCCTCCTTCCCCTTCCCCTCCAGGTGGGATGGGGAGGAAAACCAAAAGAATGTAAACCCCAAGGGCTGACATAAGAACAGTACAGTAACTAAAGTATAATATTAAACTACTACTGCTACTAATAATAACAGTAAAGGAAATAACAAGGTGGGGACAATAGGAAACTGAAAAGGGAAAGGAAAAGCAACAATAAACTCAAGTGCTCAAAGATACAATTGCTCACCACCTGCCAAATGATATCCCACCCGACCAAAGCAGTGATCTGCGCCTTCCAGGTGACTCCCCCCAGTTTATATACTGGGCATGATGTGCTGTGGTATGGAATACCTCTTTGGCTAGTTTGGGTCAGGTGTCTGTCTCTGCCTTCCAGGTGACTCCCCCCAGTTTACATACCGGGCATGACGTACTGTGGTTTGGAATACCCCTTTGGCTAGTTTGGGTCAGGTGTCCTGTCTCTGCTTCCTCCTGGCTTCCCTTCCTCCCTGGCAGAGCAGGAGACTCAGAAAGTTCTTGGTCAGAGTAAACATCACTTAGCAAAAACCAAAACATCCACGTGTTATCAGCATTATTCTCAGATTGAAGCCAAAGCACTGTGCCACCCACTAAGGAGAAAAATTACTGTTACAGCTGAATCCAGGAGATGAGCATATGAGAGAGCAGTAGCCCTGCAGACACTCGGGTCAGTCAGAAGGAGGGCAGGAGGTGCTCCACGCACTGGAGCAGAGATTCCCCTGCAGCCCATGGTGCAGACCATGGTGAGGCAGCTGTGCCCCTGCAGCACATAGAGGCCCATGGTGGAGCAGATTGCACCTGCAGCACACAGAGGACCCCACACCAGAGCAGGGGGATGCCCAAAAGAGGCTGTGACCCTATGAGCAGCCTGTGCTGGAGCAGGCTCCTGGCAGGAGCTGTGTCCCCATGAAGAGAGGAGCCCGCACTGGAGCAGGTTTGCTGCGTTCTCCTTGCACAGCCATGTCTGAGCAGAGTGAGCCAGCATGGGCAGAGCCCAAGCTTCTGAAAATCCCAGGTGTGCAGCACTGGGTAAGGCCTGAAGCCACAGCTCGGGATCCCCAGCTCACCTCACCTGCTTGTGGGGCTGCAAGAAGCCAGGGCAGCAAGGAGCCAGGGTCCCCACAGCAGGAGCATGCAGACCATCCCTACACACTGGTCAGTGCCCAGGGGCAGTGTAACCCCATCTTGAGAGTGAGCTGGAGCTGAGGTCTGGGTCTTTTCATCTGGCCAAGGAGGTAGAAGATCCTCCCTCACTTGCTGCTCAGGGCTCTAGTGTCACTGTCCCAAGCACAGAGACTGTTGCTGAAGAGACAAAAGGATGAAAGGGACTGATGAAGGGACATCTGCCAGCATGGCACAGAACCCTTTGCATCCTGGAGAAAGGAGGAAGGAAGCATAGCCTTTGCACTCCAAGCCTCCTGCCCTCCCTACGCATTATCCTGACCTAATTCCCCATATCACCGGCCTCTCTTTGGGCTAAGGTGAACTGGGATGGAAGGAGACACTGCAGGCTGTACTAGTGTTCCTATGTTTCTAACCATACAGTTGATGTGAAGAATGTGTTTAACACTACCCTCCCCTCAACCAGTTCCCAAAGACCAAGTCCTTGTGGCTGTCACTCCACTTCTTCCAACACAGAACATCACAAAGGTTTTTTTCTGAAGCTGCCAAGGGGTCCTGGAGTAGGATACAGAGATCCCTGCAGCACTCTTCAGACCTCTGCTTACCAGGCTGCAGCAGACAATCAGCACAAGCTTTTTCAGGCTGGATGGTTGTTTCCTAGGCAGCTTCTGTCCATTGAGATGGGCAGCCCTAGCACTGGGAGTACTATCTCATGAAAGAATATTCAGCGCTTTATAGGAAAGAGCAAAATGCACTCATTTGCTTCATGTGTCCTCACTGCTGGCATGAACAGAGGAAGCATCTCCTCTGCCTCTCTAAGCAGGATAATGCAACTGCAAAAAATAGAGAGTGGCATACAGATGGTTTTAAATGATTCCCTGAAGCCTCTCACGACAGGCATTTCTGGGTGCTTGGCTCTGAGCTGAAAGCAGGGTGCAACACAGACTACTTCGAGAGATAGATCTGACCATGTAGACAGTCTCAACTACAGAGCAGAAGAACCATGTAAGCCGGTCTCAAAAGACAGAAAGATCCTCACCAGAGATTGTCTCCAATGTGCAGCACAGAGTGCAGGCTTCACTGAAAGCCACTGTAAGTAGTCCTACTTTTTCTATGTGTGCAGAAGTTAAGTCACATGTGCAGCAAGCACAGTCAGCAATGGCTCATGCTGACTGTGAAGGAAGACCTGAAGGGAATCAACCTAAAATTGATCCCCAGGTCTGCTGCCTGCAAGACCTTTTGCTCCTCTCTTTTTTCTAAGACAGAGTCATATTGTCCTTGGCTCAGCGGTTGGGTCTGATATATAAGATAAAACGGCAAAGCCATAGCAATTCTCCACCCAGTGTTGAGAACAAGTGGGATTCCTCTGCTTGGCACCTGGAAAGGTGCCCAGAAAGCCACTGTGGTACTCTGATACCCTCAGGCACTGCCTACTCAGCCTTCTTGTGCTTACTTTACATGAGCCTGTAAATGCGTATGTGACCTCTAAAGAACAGACAGTTAAAGATGGAGAATCCAGGCCCACTGTTTTTCTTCCAAAGTATGATGCAGCAGCACTGAAGGGACTTTGCTCTGCCTTAGCTTTGACCCCTTCACAAGGGTGTTTATGAAAAGTGACCTTTTCATGACTCATCTGTGAAACCTGACTGCAAAGGTCCTCACTGCTGAAGGTGTGAGCTCCTAAGAGGGTTGTGAAGCCTAGGAATGTCTGCAGCATTCAGAAGCAGTCTTGGGAGAGCTATGCTGTGGAGTATTTACTACTCTCCAGGAAGCATCACACAAAAACAGGCATATGCATGTCCAACTGACTGAATGTCTGCTTCACCATAGGCTAGCGTGTTCCCACTTGCCCTACTGCATCCCAGTTACCTTCGGATTACAGATATGACAGAACCACACATGAAATTTGTGAATTCCAGACGGATTTCTCCTGCACGTGGACAAAATAACTACATAGGAAAAGTGAAATATGTTTAAGGAAACCCAGACTTATGATAGCCTAATCCAGACCCAGCTGAGAGCACCTTCTCCTCCAGTGCACAGTATTTTCTGAAAGAGTCACAGCAGTCAAGTCAGCCCTAATAGTCTCAAAACTCAAGACATTTACAACACTTTTTTCTGTCTTCTACTGTCTTTTGTATCCTTGGCATTGACAGTGCCAAGAGCTGGAGGGCGAACAGACCTGGAAATTATTTTCCTCATACTCTGAGGAAGGCCTGAAAGAAGTTTGATGGGCACCTTATCTCCTGGAAATACCAGCTCTAAGGTTTGGCTCCACACAGGTATGAGCTGACCTCTCCAGCACATGCTCTTGGCTTATTTGTGTTCTCTCTCTTTCAGTCCCACCCATGAGCTGCTTTCTCTTGCTCAAAGAGCAGAAAATTAACCTGGGGTGGGAGTAGATGGGGGATTTAAAAACAAACCATAGAATAAGGCACTTGAGCAGAATCAGATCATAAGAAATACTGATGTGGGTCAAACAGAGCACAAATAGGTGGGAGTCACACCACAGCTGGGAGCAGAGGGGATTGGGAGTGTCTTTGACAGCGATGAGATACCCTCAGCTCACCCAGAGAACTACAGCTGGGTGCTGTGATGGTCTCACTCCAGGAAGGAGAGGGTACAAACCAGCCCTTTCCTCATTCCCTTTTGTATAGGCCTGCAAGTCTCTAGCAATGGCTGGACACTCATCAAGGGCTGTGCTGCACCTAGTTAGAGCAGGGAGGAATTCAGTCTACATCGAGGTCAGATGGGAGATGGGTTTGTAATCTGATCAAGAAGTCTGGGGGCAAGAAATCCCACTTAGCATGCTCAGCTTCTATATTGCACGCTCTTCAGAGCATGCCAGCCTTCTGCTCTCAGTCGCCAGGGAGCAGCAAACTCCGAACCGACACGATCTGCCACCAAGCATCTCAGATCATGTTCACACTCACAAAACGTTAACAGCAGAGCCCCACTGCGGCAGGTGATAGGTGATATCAGAAGATGAGGGAACAGGGACCTTCATGCATCCCACTGCTGGCTGTCAGGAAGGACATTCTTCTAATTCCGCGCGCAAACAGCAAAACAATCAACTACCAGGCCCCTATCTGCCAAATGGACACCAGCCACTGAGCATGCATGACTGTGGAGCCAAAAGCATCCACTACCATCCATCCTGATTCAGCAACTGGCTTAGCATCAATGACTACTTTCCACTGACTTTATGCAAGGGCAAAGGCTAAACAATACCATAATTTAATAACCTGGATGGTCACTATGTATTTTCTTTCCTCCCAGGCACATTCCCTGCTCTGAAAATACAAGCAAGGAATGAGGTAGTCTGGCTCTAAGCTGAAATACTTAACCACAGCGGGAGCTGTATTTATTTCCAGAATAGAAATGATACACAAGTGCACAGAGAGAATGATGCTGGACTGTGAGCTCCTGTTGCACTCCACATGCCTGTACTGGGATATCTCATCATAAGTAACACAAACACCAGACAAAAGACTTCAGCTCTGCACACTGCTCTTGAGAAAGGTGGCAGACAGAAGAAAATTCAGCTGAGAGTGGTACAGACCAGTGATCAAAGGTGTGCAACGTGCTATGAAATCCTAAAAGCTTCAGGGTGGAGATGATGGAGGGAAGCCATAACAGTAGGCTTCAAACAGGGAAAAAGTTACTACAAAGAGGATATAAATCATTTATTTTCAAAGTCTAGGGGAGACAGAAAGTCACAAACCATGTGTTTTAACCACATCAGAGAAGTCTCCAATTAGACAGCAAGAAAAACTGTCTAATATCACAGGAGTGGGACAGGGAAGGGCATAAATCTCCATCAGCAGCATTTTGCAGGCAGACTTGATAAAAGCCAGGCAATGACGACAGAGCTCTGGCTGACCGTGATTCAGACAGGAGACAAGACTCAGAGCTAGAACAGAGAAATCACATAATATTGTGATTTCATGTTCATTAAGCCTGCCACATCCAGAGTGTGGCAGGGCTACATCTACTCATACTGGCTGCACTATCCCCCTCAGCAGGGCACCCAGTATTCCTGTTTCAAGCAATTTCAAGTGCAATACTTAATGTCAGAATTGCAATTCTTAACATCGAGCACTAATCAGCTGAATCAGATATAGCTACTGCAGAATGATCTATTTCTTTATGGTTCCAAGAGCTGTGCTGCAAGCCAAGCTGTTCTGCTATGGCCATCATTCCTGCCATTAGCAGGTCAGAATAGCTCCTTTCAAATGTATGTCACTGTTTAGGGTCACTATTAAGAGCGGTATAATGGTAGACAAAAGCCAGAAGTTTCATTTAAGTTCACTTGTTTGATGTAGCATTAGAGCTTAAACCTTCCCTACTGCCCTCATGAAAAAAAGCAGGCCCTTTTCCCTGAGATTAACCTCAACAACTCCATGAGACTACAAAAAGGACACATAGAGGGAAGAGACCATCCCATCCAGCTGCAGACCTGAAGATGATAGTGAGTAAAAGGGGTAGGACATTCAGAAGCAGACATCACAGCATATCATGGAAAAGGAAGGAAACCAAGAAACAAAAGCATTCAAGTGTCATGAAATGGCATCTGGCAAACACACAGGAGCTGAGCAAGCTGCTTCTCTTGACTAGGACACCTGGAGCTCCTTCAAGGAAGGTGTCCAAGGTCCCTGGCTACAGAAAGTTTCTCAGGCTAGCCAGGCTGAGAAGTACCTCCCTTTTTGCGTGGCTCTCCATGGCTATAGTGCACCCACACAACATGCATTCATCGAGACAGGGGTCCTTGGGCACTTCTGTCCCTATTCCAACAGATTAATACTTCATTGACCCAATGCTGTAAAGGGAGGAGGCTTGCTGTAGACTCCAGTGATACAAACAGGCGCCCTACTCCACCAGCTATAACATCACCTTTATTCAAAGCCTTTTTTCACAAGCTTCATCCAAACTAAGCCTGTGCAAGCACAAGATGAGGCATTTCCCACAATGCAGGCATTGAAGCAGAGCACATAAAGGCTCCATGGATAGTAGAATCAGCACTCAATTCAGCCAATGCAGAGCATCTAGTTCTGGTAACTGTATGTAAGCTCTAACAGAAAGCTCTCCAGCTCTGCCTGCCTTCAGCTAAGCAAGGAGAGAACACACTGCCTGTCTGTGCCACTGATTTCAGGGCTATTTCAGTGACCAAAGGACAGCCAGAGCTCTCTGGAGACCAGAATCTGGCACTGTACCTTCTCAAGGAACAGACTTGCATCCCCTTCCCATGCAAACACACTTCGAGATGCTCACACTCTTCAGAACACCCCACGCCTGGGCTGAAAGCCTTTTAGTTCATCATATGCGCAGTGTGGATGGTATATGCCCCTCACCAAACAACTGTTTTCTGTTTTCTTGTGCTGCTCACCTCTAAGCAGGGTATAGATACATGCCAATAAATAATAGTTATCTTTGCTTTATGCTTTCCCAGCTTTGCACAAGAAGCCTCCCTTCTCCTTGAGACATGCACCCCCACATGGCCTGTGTTGCTACTCCTGCACGAAAGCTACCTTGGCATCAGGAGACACAGGCTGAAATCCAGTGAGATAGGGCAGACATTCCCATTCCCTGTACCTAAGGACTGCTGGTTTTGTTCCTGAGAGCCACCTAACATGCACTGCAAATTTCATTACATGACCCCATGTGGGACAGATTGTACCAGAGAACTTCATACCTCAGGAGACCTTGCCTCAGTGCATTCCTGGGGAAAGCAAGTGATATGACAATCTTCCAAACACTTTTAAGTTTACCCCTCATTCCTTCTCTTGCATGCACAGTCAGAACGAGAAAAATGGGAGAAAAGAAGGAATGCAAATGCTCATAAGGGAAATTTTGAAAGTTACAGTGAACATTTTAATCTGAAATGACATGAAAACTTTTCTTTTCCCTTTTCATTTTCTCTTTTGGAACACTAAACTTGTGTGGCACTGGTAATGCCTTTTCCATTTAAACTTCATCATTTTTAGGTGCTTTTTCTATAACCAAAAACCTCACAATGCAGCCTTGCTAGTCTCTTGTGACCACTGTTTGCAGGCATCCAAAGAGTGCCACAAGACACTGAAACTTCCAACTTCATGCAAGCAAGCAGACTGAAGTTGGCAAAAGGACACACAACTAGAAGGCTCCAGAGGAGATACATATCCTATTCTCAGCCCTGTATCAGCAGCCCATGAAATTAAATATTTAAATACACTCAGCTCCAAGCAATAAAACCAAAAGCAAGAACCTCGGGCCTTCCCAAAATCTGCCTATGTCCATGATTTTCTCTTGCGCTCTCTCTCCCACTGTCTTCAACTCAGTTTCATTCATGTTACCCTTCTCTCCTGCTAAATCCTCTCTCCCTCCTCCCTGTCCTTTCCTTCCACACAGCTGATCCTCTCAGAATTCACCCATCCTCA
This sequence comes from Lathamus discolor, assembly GCF_037157495.1. NCBI lineage: Eukaryota > Metazoa > Chordata > Aves > Psittaciformes > Psittacidae > Lathamus > Lathamus discolor. The sequence goes on along the minus strand of NC_088909.1, from coordinate 51,227,702 downwards.
TCCAAAAAAAATAATGTACCTTGCTGCCAAAAGACATGACGAGTCACTCTGGGAGACTCAAAAAGCCCTTTTAGCTATCTTGTCTCTGCCAATTGCAATTAGGCAATGTTTACAGCCAGATGATAAGAGCAAGATGTACGTGAAGTCAGGCTCAACAACGCACTGAACATCAAGCTGCACATGGGAAATAGGAAAGACATTCCCATTCCCAGTACCCCAGGACTGCTGGTTTTATGGCTGAGAGCCAGCTAACATGCACTGCAAATTTCATGACATGACCCCATGTGGAACATTTTGTATAAAAGAACTCCATAAAAAGTACTTCCCCTCTCCTCACTCTGCTGTCCCCACAACAGATTTGTGCTGAATCAGGAAGACATGTGCTACCTGCTCTCAAACCAGGCTTATGCAATCTTCACACATGCACAAGGTCTTTGTTTCAATGTCTTCACTTTTAAAGAGACTGTTGGCCCCTCTTCTGATGAGACAGAGGCATGCTTCTTGATGAACCTTAGCAGAGGAACAGCAGAGCAGGATGCTTCAAACCTCTGCTCTTACCTAGCCAGCATCAGCTAGGAAGCAGTGCAGCACATACACCAGGTCAGCAAGGTTAGTGTTTCTTACACCTCCTGCGCAAGATGACTTTCATCAGTATGTGGTACAGCAGCAAGCCTCACATACAGGCACTTCCACTGGGAAACAGCCTCCCCTAGCAGATGACTAGCCAAGCCAACTAAGACTCAGGTCCACCCAGCTAGACTGGGACAACTTTGGCAAAGACAAGTACATCACATCATTGTATTATGTACAAAGACAAGTACATTGCATCATACTCTAAGTAATGCTACTAGTGCTTCTCCCACAGACAAACATCTCTCCCCACGACCTGGTACTGCAGGCCACATACACCCTGCCCCTGAGGTTAAACGAGCATTCAAAGTGACAAACGCTGAAAACACACCCAGATGGCTTTAAAGCTTCCGACCTCACAGCACTCCACATGCATTTCTCACACTTTCTTCTTGCCTTACAAAGAGAAAAGGCTGTTGGGTGCAACCCTGATAGAAGCACAGCGACCATGAAACAAGCAAGCAGCTAGAAAGGTGTCTGCTTGTTGTGCTAGTCTGAAGGTGCCACTTCGTAGCTACAAGCAACCAGTGCTGGGTTTCAGTTTCCCATCCCATGTGTCCTAGCTGGCCATCAGCTTTCGTGACAAGGAAAAGGGCTTCATTAGAAACAGCAGAGGGGGCAAACATGTCCCTCTTTCTAGATCAAGTATTGCAGTAAGATACAGTTTACTGCGAGCAGCACACACAGCTGGCCCACACTGCTACAGGGCCATTCTTGGTTTTCTCTGAAAGGTCATGGCAATGGCCTAAGGACTGGAAGAAAGCAGATGTGTCCCTTATCTTCAAATAGGGCAAGACAGAGGGTCTGGGGAACCTGTTAGAAGGTTTTCAGGGGATGCTGGAGAAAGGAAAATGACATCAAAGTAAAAAAATTACATCAAAAAAGTAAAATATTAGCTGATACACAGATAAGAGTGAGATAGATGGAGAGTCGGCACGGCATTTGTAAACCCTTGCCAGGCCTCAAAAGCCAAGCTGAACTAACAAAAGCCACAATCCTTGCGATACTGTGTACTCAGTTTCCAGTGCTACCATGGTTCCTCACCACAGTGATAAGGTTAGCAAGAAGGTCCTCAAGTGGATAAGTGGTTTGTGAAAAATGAGTAATACCTACTTTTTGAGTGCTACAGGCTCAAGTTTCAATAAACCCTGGCCACCTTGTTCATAAGCCTACATGTCTCCTAGGAAGGCTAAATTCATGGAACATAGGCAGACCATCACAAGTCTTGGAAGTCCGTCTTTTTCCTATTCTTCTCATTCATTTCTCTACACTGTTCCCTAGGATCCTTCCCTAAAGATCTTTTTTCTAATATTCTCCAGTAATGGACAGATCATGATCTTCCTGAGAAGCTTATCTGAGCACTTAGCTGCCTTTACAATGACAAAGCCTTTCCCTGGTTTCAAAACTGAATCTCCTTTTGTGCTATCAATGTCCCTTGCATACCCTATTTGGCCATATCGCAGGAAAAACCTATTCCCTTCTTTCCGCTGCAAGCTTTCCTCCACAGTTGACACAGAGCTTTTCAGTATTCTCCACTTTTTGCCTCCTTCTCCTTCTGTCAGCCACATTTTCTCAGCAGCTGATGAATTTGAACTCCTCGCTTCCAGTCTCTTTGGCTGATCTGTATTCTTCCACAGCAGCTGCATCTAAAACTAGCATACATCTATTTTACTGATATGGGTGAGCAGATGCCTTCTTTATAATTCATCAGATACTCTCCAGTTCATACTTACCATTTTCTTGCTACAGCATGTCACTGCGCTGTGCTCGGCCTGGAAGGAACTGCAGTCCCTGGATACTCCTCTGCAGAACAGCGCTAGTCTGACAGTACTGCATCATCAGAAGACCTGAACCTCTCACTGCAGAACTGATTTTCCCATGCCATCTCTTCAGCTCCTCAAGGCAATTTAAAACCAAAACCCTGTTCTCCTGCAGGCTTCCTGCTCCTGTTCAGTATTTATTCCTTTGTCCTAATTACTAACAAAAGTACCAAATAGCATCAGATGGCAGGAAGAACCCTGTAAAACTCTTCTCAATAAATCCTCACATTCTGCTAATTAGCTGTCACATGAGCTCTCCTGTATGGTTCCCTCACCAGATTTACTGGTACCTTACCACAGACAGGGGTATCTAGTGCATATTTGCTTATCTTAATTGTGTCAAATTGCACTGCACACTTTCCTAGTCAAGACAAATGACGTCTGCTTCTCCATATCCTCTGGGCTTACCACACTCTGCAAGAGGAAGTCTGAGTGTATTGACAGGATTAGTTTTGCGATGCTCATCCTACCTCTTTTGCCTCATTATTTCTCCCACATGTTCTGCTTTTTCTTGTTGTTCTCATATTTTCTTTACAGAAAGGCTGCAGCTTCCCACTGTCCAGAGCTCAGGAATCTCCTCCACCCTCTGCAGAGCTCTCAGAGACAACCTGCTAATTGCTCTGAGTTGATTTCAGACAGTTCTTCATGTGTCCTGCAGCCTGCACTGACTGGAGTTCCCACACATCTGCCATGAGCACTGCCTAACCTTCCCTGTCCCACCGTAGCCCAAATTACCACTCATTCCTTCTTGCTGTTGCATAAGAATTTAGCTAGGCTTGGGTAGAGCTCTGCATTTGTCCCTCAAAGAAGCCAATATGGCTGGAAGCAGTGAGCCCTGAGAAACAGGGCTGTGCTACTGGGCTGATCCCAGGGCAGGTCAAGCCTGCTTAGGTGGTAATAACCAACCCTAGTACACACTGGGGTCCAGGAACAGGAAACTGCTTGTTGCTCTTAACAGCCCGCCAGGAGTGCACGTTCTCTGGGATCTCCAAGGTTTTGTTCTCATGGGGCTTCAGAAACAGGTTTGTGAACCTCAGACCTTAAACTGGGCTCCACTCCAAGCCATGGATACTCTCCTAGGCATACCTGCAAGAGAGCAGGTCATGAACTCCCAGACACACCTCACCATTCAAATTCCACATCTGCTTGTGTAGTAACACTATCAAGGAGAAATTATCAGTAATAAATTCCTTTGGATCCAAAGTCAACGAGACAACATGGTTATGCAGCAACCCAGAGCTTTAAATACCATTTGTACGTGTCATCTCCAACAATACCACAAGCTCCGAGGCTACAGATTTACTGTTATGAAAGTAATAAACAGCAGATATGTGGTTTTCGCCTCTTGGTTCCACCTAACGCAAGGCAAAAGGAAGCACTTGCTTCTTCCACAACTGTAAACTGATAACCAACATCCTGCCTACAAGGATGTTGTCAGTTCACAGTCCCTGTATGGACAACCTGAGCAGTGGATCATGACCTTGACCATGTCACTTGACAGCCAGTTGCTAAAAGACAGCAAAGGCTGCTTCAGTAAGAAACTAGCTGGCTTTTTATGCATTCAACCCACAGAACAGCACAACTACAGTCAGTGGCCACAACTAGGAAACAAAGTCTGTCTTGCTGAGTCCACCACCAGATGCGGTGCAAGCAGGAAAAGCATTTCCCATCTGTGACTCCAGGGTTCGCAGCATCACTTAAAGCTGTTTCTGCAAGAAGCACACACTGCCAGCAGCTCAGAAAGGGATCTCTGCGGTTCAAGCAGCCCAGGCACAGGTATGCATGCTGCAGTTGAGCCTCTTCCCACAAAAAGAGGGCCCGTATCCCAGAGTGTGGCACCCTCAGCCCTGCATGAGGTCCTCCCACTGTGGCTAGTATGCAGAAACACAGGAGCTGTCTCCTACAGCCCTGCTGCTGGTGGTGGGTGCTCCAGCATCTGCCTTCGACAGTGGGAATCCCCATGGGTCAGACTGCTGGATATGCATTAGTGGAGCGTCCAGCATGGGGCACAGCTAAAGCAGCCGCCTGGTTTTCAAACCACGTTGGCATGCATGCCACACCTCAGACACTTGAGCAGTGTCAGAGACACAGTTCAAGTCGGTGCCACAAGAAAACTGAGTTACTGGTGAGGTCTCACAAGCAGGACCAGTCTAGCCAGCAGTTCCGCATGAATAATGCATTAAAAATGAATAAATAAATCCAGGAATAGTTTGTAAACTAGAGATGAGGTGGAGAGCCATTAGTGAAGTGATCTTGCATTGCTTTTTCTATCTCAGTGTTCAGGAAAAAAAGGCTTAAGAGCAATCCAGACTCCCAAGGGAATCAACAAAACCAAACAAAGGACTGTACCACTGCTCACAGCCTCAAGGCAGTGCATTAGCTCTTAGGGAAGGTCTCATGAATAATGCAGCATGTCTTCCAGAGCATCTGTACTCCAGTCAATCCACGGTAGCTGTCGTGGTTTAACACACACTGGATTTCCAAAAAACACAGCACGGCACCAGCTACTAAGAAGGAGAAAAATGACTGCTACTGCTGAACCTACAGCAGTAGCAAAAATAAAACACCTTTCAGCACGTCTTTCTATCAGGCTACAGGACTTTCTCACAGCTGCTCAGAGGCAGATCCTTGGAAAATCAACCCTATCTGCCACCAGAGCTGGAAACCTACTAAATCAGGCTGCCGGGAGCCAGTCTCTTAAATCACCCATCCTGCGACAGGCCTCGATTTTATCAATTGCCTTTCTTTGTCTTTTGTTCCTAAAGGATCCGCACTCACTGTTAAGGGGCTCAACATCACGGCTTCAGGCTGTGCCAGCCCCAGAACCATCAGCCTGCAGCCTGCTCCTCTCCTTCCCTACAGGGACAAGGTAGTCCCATAGCGCACCAAGCCTCTCTCCTGAGCTGTAAAAGCAGCTTCATGATCAAAGCACCCTTCCCCAGCACGCGGGTACAAGCAAAGAGCCTTCACCAAAGCCTGGCTTCAGCCATACGCTCAAACCTCAGTGTTTTCAGAGGCAAGGCAGCTGATGGACAGCACCATCACTAGCGCCAGTTTGAACATCAGTCCTCTTCAGAAGCACGAAGGTGCCTTCTCCCTGGCAGCTCTTGGAGAAGGAGTTTCCTTGGAGCTGAGGAAACTGCTTCTGTCACTTCCTCCCAGCAGCAAAACCTGCAGGCTGCTGGTGACCTGAGGGAGAGCACCATGCTGGTGCGAACGGATTAGGGTCTGCATAGGTGGGGTGGGACAAAATGACAACAGCAAGAAAGATCTCAAAGGAGACCATATTCTACAGAGCTTTCATCAGAAAACTTAAAAACATTTGCAGCTCTCCAGCATGGCAAACATACTTAAATATAGTGCCCTGGAAAGCTGGTTGTGAAAAACACCTCTGCCTGTAGTATAAACATTGCGCAAATGCAGAGGATGTGAAGCAGGGGGTGAAGTTGTCACTCAAGATGGAAATAAGTGGATTCCCTCATCCACAAAACAATGAGGCCCAAACCTTTCTCTGAGCAGGCACAGCAGCCCCTCTTGCCCCTTGTTTTCAGCGCACACTAGCTGGGGCAGGACATGAGCTCTCACACGTGTCTCTGGGAGAAGGCATGGCAGACCTTCGCCCATGCTAGCAGTAGGTCAGAACTTACAGAGGTGGCCACAGCCTTAGGAGAGCTTACATGGTGGCCACAGCCTTAGGAGAGGTGGGATAGCAGCTCCTCTGCTGACACAGGCATCATCTGTACTTTTGCCTCCCCCAGGTGTCAGCTTGTGCTCAGGGAGGCAAACACTGCATGAAAACTTGGCCTGTAAACAGCAAGATGTCAGCATTCCATTGCCACCCTGCACACCACAAACATCACCACTAGCTGACACCACGTCTTCTCAGAGCATCCTTCTAGCAAGAGAACCCGAAGCAGCCCACCAAGGAGCAAGGACACACCAAAGCCCCAAACTTGGCAAAAAACACATTGTGCAAATTTTGTTCCTGTTAGAAGATACACCAACTATTGTGAACCTTAAAATAACTTTAGACATGTATGTCTGGACAGGCCTGGGCTGCTAGGAGTGAAACAAGAGCCCTCTCCACAAGGCAAGATTGGTTGAGACAGCAAAAAAGCAGTGGCCATCCTGGCTGAGCTTCCCAGCTGCATTTGTACTCAGTCAAAGCTGAAACCACAGTGCACACCCCAAGGCAGGCAGCAATGCCCAGCGGGGTCCAGCACAGAAACTCCCTGATGGTGACACCTGCTCGCGGTATTGCCGCATCCCCGCCACCCAGTATTACTGCATGGCTGCGCTCTTCTGTCACGCGGGCACAGCAGGGAGATGGACGAGGAAGCTATAAAATAGCCCAGCCAGGCTATTTTTAACTGGGTCATCCCAGCACAGCCAGCGGCAACAGCCAGGAGCAGGGAAGAAAGCAAGGAGAAAAGGTGTCAGAGACCGCAGCCTCAGGCAGCTCTTAAGAAGCAGTCTCTGCTATCACCTGGGCTAATGAGGAGCCCAAGACTGTATTTTGGGTAGGCATCCCCAGAACATTGTACAGTGAGGCCACATCACGAAGTACTGGCTGAATTGTCACCCATTCTTTACTGCCGGGGTCCCTCCCAAGCCTGACAATGTGTACTTGAGCCTCCCCTGGGACAAGCGGGAGGAGCAAGAAGAAATTAAAACAATAAAGCATACAGAAACACAAGAAAAAATTAGGCCAGAAGGCACTTCTGGAGGTCCCAAGTCCTACCCTCACCCCCTGGGAAAGCCCACTGCAAGGGCAGGTCATGTTGCTCAGACTTTCCAGCTGAGTTTGGAAGTCCAACAGGGACAGAGATCCCACAGCCTCTATGGGAAACCTGTCTGCCCACATTCGTGTGGAGAAGCCCAGGCTGCAGGGCTTGCAAAGTGACCTAGGTGACTGGTCAAACTTGTTGCCCACCAGAACCCCACAGCCTTCAACTGACGAGTAGCTCTCTTGCTCTCTAGCCTGAGCCATTGCAGGGAGCTGCTGCAAATCAGGAGCAGAGGTTGACTTTACCTTTACTGAAACTCATGGGGGGCTGGTCTTCCTCTCTTGAGAGGCATAAAGCTGGCCGGGAGCCTTCAGGTTGCTTAGGAAGCCCAGGGGCTGGGAGGTGCCCATGTAGGGGTCTGTTGCCAGACCTCGGACTTTCCTGCAGTGGCCAGACAAGCATTGCTCTTCCCAAGAGCAACCCAAGTAATTTACCCTGGAGCAAGGGAGCCTGAGGCTCCTGCGGCACCATCACTGTCCCGCTGCCAGTGGCGCCTGGAGCTGCACTTCCTGCAGGTTCACACCTCACTGAGGCTCAGGGAGTGAACCACCACCTCACTGCACACACATGCCCCAGGCTGCGGAAGTTACTCCGTGAATACTTTTAAGCCAACATCAGCAGAAATCCAGGTGAAGAGCATGGCCCACCCTGCAATGAGTGTGGAGAACATTGTGCTCAGTCAATACAAAGTCATCTTGTTCTGATTTTTGTATTGACCACGCATTTGTATTCCCCTGGGGACAGGGGAATCCTCCAGGGATGCTTTCACTCAGTGACAGCACCATTTTCTGACAAGTCCAGACTCCCCCTTCACCACATGTCCCATATCAGCTTCATGCGGGTGCCCCTACTCCGCAAGCTCTGGCAGAAAGGTGATGCATTGAGGACACAAATCAAGGCTTAAGGCAACACGGCCTTTAAGAAACACAGTAGTGGGTCAGGGCAGTGGGAGAGGCAAGTGAGACCCAAAATGATGCCAAAACTCAACTCAGTTTCATCAGGCTTATCACAGCTCCCAGGAAGGGCAGGGAGCAGTGTGACTGAAGCAAAGGATGGGGCCACCTCAGCCTCATTGGAGAGCAAGCTCCTCCTTTCCCTGGATCACCTGCAGCTTTCCAAGATAGCCTGTGTACTCCGGCAGAAAGGTAAGGCCCTGCCTACATTCTCCAGAGACAATACCCTCTTTCACTCTGCCAGTTACCAGGGCAGCAAAGAAAATATTATTGCTTATCAACTTCCTTGTGAGTATAATGTGCCTCTGAATTCAATGGGAGGGCAAATTCCACCTTACAGAGCTCTTCTACCCTGGCAAGATCCTGCTCTGTTACGAAAGAAAAGCAAATACAACAATCCTGGTTCAAAGAACAATCAAAACTGGAGGCCTCCTCCACCCCACACACTGCAAAAAACTCATTGGAAAGAGGAAGTGGTGAAATGCACAAACTTTAAGAGACATTGACACGTTTCTTGTTAGAAAGGCAGACTCAAAAAGCTCATAGCCTGACCTTCTGCAAGCTCAGCAGTTTCTCCTGAAACCAGAGCACCACGCTTTCACTCTCCTATTTCATAGGAAGAAGCCTCCTGCTATTCAAGGCCAAGCCAGATTCTGAGTTTCAGGAAAAAAAAGTTCAGCTCCCCATTCAAAAGCTGAAGCTGGGTCTCAGTAGCCGACCACGTGCTTTGGGAAGATAGGGATGTTTGGTCCTACTGCTCTTTATCATGATGTTTAAGTATGACTGCAGACATCTGGCAGATTGGGTGTCTCTGCTAAACGCTACTGTACAGAAGGCTTTCCTTGCAGAAAAGCTGAGATTTACTGGCGGGGGGGGGGGGGGGGTGGCACTGGCTATCTTGAGAGTATCCCAAGACTTTAATTAGTTGCCCACAGAAGCCCAAATGGGGTCCAATGGGCTAGCCAGGGTTCTTCCCAAACTCTTCTGCCTAGCAGAGGAGCTGTGGCTGCCACCGGGACACAGGTATGTTAGGAAAAGTGAAGTGGCCAGCAGGGCGGCAAGGCAGTGGAAATACACCAAGCGCAGGTGTTTCCCCTGAGTTTTGTGAAAGTTTGTAAGCTACACTTGAATGTCTAAGATGTAGCCCTTAACTTCTAATGTGATTCGATGTAACGGCACTCCCAGGACTGAAGGTTTGTGCACTGCCCAGACCACCCAGGTTAGAACACTTGCAGGATGTGATAGGATTCTGTCGAGCAAGCGCAAGCCTGGCCTTAGGATCTCATCTCTGAAGCTACCTGGGAAAACGGAGTCTGATCAACCAGGTGAAAATGGAACCTAACACAGAGCCGGGCACTGACCCAGCTCTGACTGTCTGGGTTGGAGAGCACAAGCACGGATGCGAGAACACAGCCGAGGGGACCTCATTCATCTCTGGGAGTCTCCAGGACAGCCTCACAACCAACCTGCCCGTAGCTCTAAATCAGGGCAGATGTGGAGCCTTCAGAACCCAAGATGAGGAGCTCCACCAGCCTGGTGCCAGGAGATGCAGCTTTCTCTCACGTCTGACCTACTTCCCTCCAGCTGCAGCTTGCGTCCTTTTCTCCTTGTCACACTCTGTAACTACCAGGAAGAGTCTGGCTCTGTAACCACCCTTACAGGAGTTGTATCACACTGCTAGTAAATCGGTTTGGCAGCAAAAGACACAGATACCTACAACCATAGACTAGACAAGAACCAGCTGCGGGTTTCCCACTCATAAGCCATGGAGCAAAGGAAAGCGGTCCCCATCCTTCTGGGAGCAATGACAGCAGGATCTTGTTCCTTGAAAGGTGGCAGGCAGCATCAGGTCTTCTCTGCAGTCCATAGCTGCAGAGTTCTTTCATCTCCCTTGCAGCATCATCTGCCTGCAAAAAACACTCAAGGACCCACAGAACAGCAGAATGTGGAGAGCTCTCCAGCAACCATACAGTGCCTGTGGAATTGCTTTATGATTGCAATTGAGGGTTTTCCCTTTAACTGGCTGATTAAATCAGAATTGGCATTGCTCTGCTCTCTAGAAAAACTCTTAAAGCACTTCAGCTAACAGCAGGCCCCATTTATCTCATGCATGACAAACCAGCAAAAGAGCACAGCAAAGGCAAGTGCTACAGACACAACAGCCAATGCTTTCTTGCAGCACCACAAGTTTTAAATCAATTCACCATTTAGAGCAGCAACAGCAGGTTCAGTTATGCTCTTTTCAGTTCTTAGCCTGTCTTTGACTAATGCTAACTAAGTGGGAGGACTACCAATGCCTTCTTTGCCAGGGAAATGAGATTCTGTGCCCATTTATTCACCCTGTGGGCTTGGCAAATGCAAAGTATCTTGGAAATCAGTGGCATCATTCTGAACCGAATCCGTTGGTGCAAGTGCAGCAGTAGTGTTTGGTTCCGACTGGAAGCATGTTTTTGAAGCACATCTCCTTACTGCTGCCATTTACTGCACTCCAGTTTGCACTGCAAAGCAGTCATGGAGCATGCAGACAGTATTCACTGCAGATGAAACTAAAATCATTCCAGAATCAAAAGCCAGGGCACTCCATCTGCTAATGGGATCAGCTGAGTCAAATTAAAACATCCAAAATGCCTGAAGATATGAAGTCCTGGTACCACTTCTTTCACTTCACAGATCTACTCCTCTTGGATTGTAGATGTGGCTATAGTTAACAGAGGGGTGAGGTCAGGCACTGCACAGACACTTTTCCATAGATACCCCTCTCCTGACCTTCAGCCTTGCCTGCCTTAGAGTCATAGAATAGTTTGTGTTTGGAAAGGACCTCCAAAGCTCATCTAATCTAACCCCCCCTGCAATGAGCAGGGACATCATACACTAGATCAGGTTGCCCAGAACCACATCCAGCCTGGCCTTGAATGTCTCCAGGGATGGCTCATCCACCACCTCTCTGGGCAGCCTGTGACAGTGTTTCACCACCCTTACTGTGAAAGGCTTCTTCCTCACATCCAGCCTCACATCCAGGTCTTCAGATACACCGTTTTCTTTACCTCTTCTCCTCCATGTATTGATCTCTTTTAATGGGTTTGAATGTTCCTCCATCTCTGACCATTTTGTTCAGCATCACTGCTCTGCTCTGTGACCTGTCCCCCTCTTCACACCTCATCAATGAAGATCAGCCTCTCCTATCATGTAGTAGCTTATTCCCCAAGTATTTTACTCCTGACAGGCTCTGCATATCTCCTCCAGTACAGGTTTTGATCATTCTCCCTCTCCTCCACGCCTTACAGCTGGAAATCACCCCACGCAGAACCACCACACCCCAGCTGAGCTCCCTGCTACAGGCTCACTCTCTCTAGCACTGCTACTTTCCTATTTCTCCAGCACAGCCAATACGATGCCAACAAGCTGATCTTTCAGCCTTTGAGTCAAGTCTGGGCACCTGTGCCTCATGGGCTTTTCGAGCCAAGGGCTTATCTGCCTGCTCAGCCAGCCCTAATGGATTTTCCACCTGCAGATTCATCTAATGGGTTTGCTTGAACCACATCACTGACATCCTGTGTCAATGAGTTCCACTGTTTATATGTATCCTGTTGTTTCTGGGCAGCGATAAACAGAGAAACAATCACTCCCTATCTGAACTCTACATCCCATCATCTTACCATATGTCATATCCCTTTTGAGGCATAACTTTTCTAAACTACTAGAGAAGCAGTTGCTCCTCTGCTGCCAGTCTTCTGCACTACCAGGTCCTCAGTGAGCTGCAGAAAGCTAGCATTGCATGAGGCATTGAAGGCACAGATGCATTGTAGATGTAGCCAGACAGTGTCTGATCTTTCCACAGCGCCAGTAGAAAGGGAAAATAAAAACAAAAATAAGAATAGGAAAGGTAGCATGGGCCTTGAAGTCTGGCTGTGAATTAAAGGAGCATTTGAACTCCTGATATAATGCAGGCCAGGCAACTTGGGACGCAATCTCCATGCCTTAGGCAGCAAAACCAAAGACTGTCTGTGTGAAGAAGAGCAAGAAGAAAAGCACTGGGTAGGACACACTGGGCTACACTGCACCTGACTGAATACACATTTTTCTGTGGATATCTTATATGTGCTCATGTAATTACATCTGCATCTAGGGTTCTTCAATACCAGGGAAAGTCTTCAGGCTCCAGGAAACTTCTGCAGACGGCTCAGAGCCAGAGGAGCACCCAGCTGCTGCTCAGAGATGACACCAAGTGGGAACAGCCCCACAGAGGGATGGAGCAGGCTGAGAGCTACCACTGTTCAGCGTGACACCCTGCAACGCCAGGGAACTGAGGCACAGGAAGGACAGCAGATAATGACACAGGCAGGTATGGAAGCAAAGAAAGGGAAGGAGGTTTTGAAAGGGCTTAAAATAGAGATATGAATTTCCTGGGAAAGACATCCCCTTACATTTATAAACTAAGACACCGTGCAATCACTTGCCAGTATCAGTTGCACCAGAGGCAGCAGTGAAAGGTGTGTGAAAGCCTTCTTGTGCCACGATGGTGTCTGTGCCATTAATCTTCCAACCCCCCACAACTAAGCTTGACTGCAAGTCAGGCAGAAACAAGAGTACAAACACTGTTATTTTAGTTTTAATATGTTGCTATCATGAAGCCACAGAAAAGTTCACATTGTGAGTCATTAATGCAAGGAAGAATAGGTAAGATGCTGGAAAACACTTCAGAAATACACAAAATCATACACAAGGTAATGACTGGTTTCACCGGTTTCTCAAAGCTGAAAGAAGAAAAGGTAGAGAAATTGCAACTTCAGTTCCCTCTTTACACATCAAACAGTCACACATCAAGTTTTCAGTTAAGCTCAAGAAGTCCTGTTCCACTAACAGCCCACAAAAGGCTGGACATCAAAACCAAGCTCTCAACAGTCAAAAATTCCCCAAGCTAACAGCAAGATGAGCTTTACTGAAATGCTTTCTGAAGCTGCAGGGATGAGCACAATATATACAAGCACATCCTTTGATATTCTGCCTTCATCCAGTGGACCCATAAGGCAGCAGAAAATTCTTACCACTCACCCAAGTTTAATACTTGGCATGAGTGTTGGGAAAGAAGCATTGGAGATAGCGATCATAGAATCATAGAATAGTTAGGGTTGGAAAGGACCTCACGATCATCTAGTTCCAACCCCCCTGCCATGGGCAGGGACACCTCACACTAAAAAGATCAAGGTAGAATCAAAGTAGACTTTACAGGTGGACTTCAGCTATGGGGTTCTTTGGTTTAACTTCTTGGACTATTGTCTCCTAATGTCATTACCAGGTTTTCACTTCTAGTATCATGAGAGAATCACAGGCAAATTTAGGCTGGTAGGAGACTCGGCAGCCCTAGCTTCTAGTCCAAGCAGCCTCTGAGTCAGGTGTCCTAGGTGTCCTGAGTTCAGCAGTAACAGCCATTTTTCTCCTTCTCAGGAGCTGGTGCAGTGCTGTGGTTTTGACTTCCAGCCTGGGAACAGCGCTGATAACGCCAATGTTATTAGTTGTTGCTCAGTAATGTTTAGTCTGACCAAGGACTTTTCAGACTCATGCTCTGCCAGGGAGGAGGGGCACAGGAAGCTGGGAGGAGGCAGAGACAGGACACCTGACCAAAACTAGCCAAAGGGGTATTCCATATCACAGCATGTCATGCCCAGTATATAAACTGGGGGCAGTTACCCGGAAGGGCTAGATCACTGCTCGGGTTGGGCTGGGTATCGGTTGGCGGGTGATGAGCAGCTGTACTCTCTTCCCTTGTTATTTCCCTTATCATTATTATTACTGGTGGTAGCAGTAGTGGTTTTGTGTTACACCTTAGTTACTGAACTGCTCTTATCTCAGCCTGTGGGAGTTACATTCATTCCATTCTCCTCCCCATCCCTCCAGGAGCAGGAAGAGAAGGAAAGGGAGGAGTGAGCAAGCGGCTGCGTAGTTCTGAGTTACCAGCTCGACTTGAACCATGACATTAGGTTTCTTAGGGTCTGGCCCACATGAATTCTGAAAATGTCTGAAGGTGGAGGTAGGCAAGCAAAGCATCCTGCTAAGGCCCTGTCTGGCTGATAACTTGTGACCTCAGCCAGTCAGTACACACTACCACAGAGGCAGGTACTGGTCCTGCACAGTGCTCTGTGTAGGGGATGACTCCAAGGGGGTGAGTCACCTACCCCTTCTGCTCCAGATCTCCAGCCAACACAGTCAGAAGTCCATCTTCACTTACAGTTAGTGTCCAAAGTGGCTCAGAGGACTGCTGCCTTCAAACTGTCACCCCTCCAGTGACCATAAGCCAAAACACAGGAGAGAAAGTTAGTTGTCATGCTAGGGAACAAGAAAACCACCTTGGGGTTCTAAAAGCAAAGTCCAGCAGAACACGCAGAGAGCTCGGGAAGAGGAGTGTATGCTCTCCAACATGGTGAGACAGGATGCTCTGGGGGCAACAAACCAGGGAAAGGAATCTCTGCAGGATGCCAGGTGGCTGCTGTTCAGCTAAAGGCAGGCTCAGAGATGTCACTACCTCCAGAGAACACTGCTGTCTGCACTGAGTGACATTATTTAGAAGATCATCCTGTTCAAGTTTCTAGCAATGCATCATCCTGGGATGCTCTTCGCACAATTCCTCCTCTTTGTTGCTAAAAAAACACAACCACATCCTTATTTTGCCAAATAATAACTTCTGCCTCCAGCAACTGGCTCTCATGCTGGTTTGTCAGCTGGACTGAAAAATCCATTATCTATGAAGATACAAGAGGATTCTGATCTTTTCAAGTCCACAGGAACCAAGAGTTCACCAAAACACAACCTGGATGCCAAGAAAGATATAAGTGCCAACTTTACACTTGAGCTTTTACTCTATTTACTCTATTGCTTTTTACTCTCTCAGTGAGGGCTTGGGTATTTCTGCTCAAAGACTTCGTTTTCAGGTTGCATCACACCCATTGCACAGGCTTAATGTACGGCAAGGGCAAGAACCTCAAAGAGATGCAAGGGGGTGCAGAGTCAAGCCCTTCAATCCCTGTTAAACTTTTAAGTGAATGCCATGACTTTTGAAACTGTGAAAAACTGAATTCATATCGATTTCGACTGGAAGCTGTTGATGCCAGGCTATCATTAGCAAAATTGATCTTTTCAATTAAGACTTCAGGCATCAGTTACTGACACCAAGACCTTCACAAATTCAGAGAAACATGAGCTACAGCCATGACTACAGGCAGGAGGGGTCAGAAGAGAAACTCTGATCTTCCCTGGCTGTAAGGGAAAGAGCCTCTATATGTAGGAGGAGCTGAATATTCTGAGAGCAGGAACTTGGAGCAATGCTATTCTGATTTTGTTTTTGTTCCTCTGTGCGTGTATTTTGGTATTCAAATTAAATTAGGGAAAATGGCAGAGAAAAATAATGTGAACTAATTACATTTAAGTAGACGTTAGCAAGACAGTCTTTGACTTCTTGTATTTGTCTATTGCAATTAAAGAGCTGCCTAGGTCCTCTGCACCTATTACCCTTCAATTTTGTTGCCAGCACAGGCTCATTTCAGTGAGCAGATAGGATGGAAGAAACCAGAGGATGACAAGGAACACTGGTCATTCCTGGCATCATTCATGCTTCCAGGCAGTGCTCCCAGTAACATCAATATGAGGTTCCTTACAAAAGAGTATTGCAACTGTGCCTGTTTAAGCACAGCTTCCAGAGCTGGAGAAGGAAAAACAAGATGGAGTTTGGCCTCTCCTGTTTCCTTGAAGCTATCTAATCAGTCTCCAAGGACTTTGTCTCAATCTCAGGAATAAAATTACCACAAAGGCTGGGAGTTTCTGCTGCTTGGTCTTCCTTATCATTTTCCTCTGTGACTTTGTCCCACAGAGAGAGGCGGCGCAGTCACAGGTGCAGAAGACCTCCTCTCTGCAGGTAGGAACGTCCATGTTTCGTGGTGCAGAGTTAAAGAGCACAGCGACTCACCAGACCGGGAAGAACCCCCTGCACAAGCCAGAGCCCAGAAGGATGCTCAGGAGGCAGAGAGAGGCCAAGCTTCGGGCATCACATTGGAAAATGCGAAACTGTGTGAAATAGAGCAGGTCAGCAGGGGAAGAGTGAACAGGGCTTCGAGCTGCATGCCATCATGCAGCAGCATGTCTCCACTCTTTAGAAAGGGCTTTGCTTGGCTCACGGTCAGAGAGTCCCATTTCGAATCTCAAAGTGCTTTGGAAATAGCACCAGCATTACCCTAATGGAGCGCTGCGGGGTGTATTGTCAAAATGGAGACTTGCTGGCAAGCCTGCAGCACTGCAGTGGGGAAACCCCTGGAAATACTAGGCCAGTCTGGCTTCTCCTCACAAGGCAGGATAACCCCGTGCGTGTCAAACCCCCTCAGCCCATACAGCCTCCTGGGTGATCTAAAGGTCTTTCCTGTTTCTCCTGCAGAGAGGCAGGAGGCGCGTCAGTGTAATTGTTACGTGCTGCGGGCTGCTCACCTCAGCTGGCTCTCTGTAGCCAGAGCAGCTTAACGCGCACTCCAGGGAAGCCAGGTAATGACTAGATGTGAAACACTTCACCGCAGCATCACTCCTGTCTTCTTGACGGGGAAGCAGGAGAACAGCCCATCTGTGTGCACCAGGAGGTGCAGCCACCATCCAGCCTCACTAGGTATGGGTTTGCAGGTGCCCTTGGGTCTGAGCAGGAGGTTCAGCAGCGAGCTCCTCAGCAGTACCCAGTCCTCACACCACTGGACAACTGTGATACTGTTAAATGAATACATTTTGTTGTCAAAACAGGCTGCTGCTGTTTGTAAGTGGCATACAGGAACACTCAGATAAGGCAGTGGGTTGTCTGGTTTTTTTAATTCAAGCAAACTCTCTTGGAGAAGGCTTATTTGTGAAAGTGAAGGATAGGGTCTGGCCGTGAAGGTTCAGAACTCTGCTGAGGTCCCCTTGGGCCAACCAGGAGGGGATGGTGGGGAACTGACCTGCGTCAGTCTCCCCCAACCCTGTTTCTTCACAGACGGTCCGTGTCATACCCTGCCACAGCTTGCCTTCCAACAGTTTTCCCATTGAAACCCCTGCTGTGGAAATCGGAGCCCACCAGGGTGGAACGAAGGCTTCATGCTGTGCCGCCACTGTGTGCCAAAGAACACAACAAACTGACCGCAGCATAAGAGCGGCCCGCAAGGTCACGTGCAAAGTCTACCTTATCTCGCCTCTGAGGCAGCAGCCTCTCACTGCAAAGCATCACCTTTGCTTCTCGAATTTGCTAGAGCCTTCAGCTTTCTCCCCAGGTCTAACACTGAAGCATCCGTGTGCCTGGGCACCTGCAGCTCGTATCACAGGAACTGGATCCATACTCAAGTGTATGTTCACAAAACACATTTTGTACAGCAACTGGACATCTGGCAGCACAGAGAGCCCATGGGCAAGGGAGAGCAGACCTGACGTAGGCACAGTTCCAGAGACCATCAGCCTGCACAGTGCCAACCCACCTAAAACAAGACTCACAGAAACCTGCCACAGAGCCAGGCAACCCAAAATCCAGTGTTACTCAGCTACTAACAACAAACATGTACACATTCAAATATTATCATCCAGGGGAGAAAAGAAAGTGATAACCCCACCACATCTGGAGATGCCCTGATCTGCTGCGCACACATAGCCAGCACAGTCTGATCCATGGGATGGAGGTGAGCGATGGGGCTAGCCACGCTGGTGCGGCCACAGAGGGCAGTGGTCTCCCTCCCCCTTGGGACCTGCACAACCGGCACCCTCATGCAGAGTTGTTTTGCTTCCAAGGAAGGGAGGTCAGGGGGAACCTCGGGGTAGAGCCCTGGTGCAGGCAGCAGAATTGTCTGGCTCTTTATTCAAACCATCTCCAGTGCCTGCGCCTCATATTTCTCAGGTCTGTGGCACCTCTATGGAGACGATGGGGTTTGATTTGTTGCTATGGCCAAATGGACTGAATTAATTTGAAATACCTCCCACTGATGGAGCTATAGCTTGTCTGCAATAATGCAAATTCACCAAACAACATCAGCACGGATGAAAACACCTCCTTTCTGCTTTGCTCTAACACCCAGCTCCTCCCTATCCTGCCAACTGCAGCTTTGATCGAGGTTTTCCCAAAATGCTCACAGCAAAACATGAACTCCCTTCATGTCTCCAGCAGTCACTCCCTATCTCTGATCAAATCAGGAGAGATCCAAACACGACACAGCCAGTGGGAAAACAAAAGGAGCATCAGGACTACACAGGCTGGTCCTTTGTTAACCCACTGGGGAGCCTGCACTGGGAGGCTTCGAAGGCAACCAACACCCAACCTCCCCCCAAGTGCAGAAATCACTTCACCTGAGCACCCAAGAGGCCAGAAAAGGATAAAACTGTCCAGGCAAACTCCCTTCACAGGGACTGCAGCAAACACGTATCAAGGTGAACGGGGTGGGGAGTGGAAATCTGAACAGCCAGAATGCTCCAGAGCAAGACAAGGAGGGTACCACTCCCTGCAGGGTGAACAATGGGTGTTCGGCAACACACTGCATATAGCTGGCCTTCCCAGGCCACCAGAGACTTGTTTGCAAAGTGCTGTCATCATTACGTATCCCTGCGCAGCGGCCCCGACAAAGCTGCGGGAGCAAAGCCAGACCCACGGCAAGAAACAGTTCCTCCCAAGCTGTGCTGCCTGAAAGTAAGACCCTTCCAAGGGCTTGCCCGGAAAGGGGAACCGGCACCAGGAGACCCCGCTGATGGAGAGGATGGCCCAGATGTCATTTATGTAGCTGTCATCGCGGTCTGCGCTAGATGTGGACAGACATCAAGCACCTAAAACCCCCTTGACTCCAGCACAAAGGGGCCAAATTCAACCACTCGCACGCCCAGGGCCACGGACGGGGCTCTCGCTGTGCCACTTGCGGTTACACAGACGCCAAGCCGCGCACCCGTGGGCAGGGCTGGCGGCAGGAGGAGCGGCGTGAATCCCGCCGCCCGAGTCGGCGGGGAGCCCTGTTGCTCCTTGCCCCGACCGCGCACCGCGGCGGCTCCCGCCGGGGCCGGCTCTCGGTCTGCCCCGCTCCGCAGCTACCTGCGGAACACCGCCGGGGACGGCGCGACCGGCACCGGCTGCGGCACCCGATGCCGGTGGCCGCGGGGCAAGTGGGAAGCCCCGCTCCCGCCGCGCACACCGGGGGATGCCCGAGGCCCGCGGCACAGCGCGGCCACCGCAACCCCCGGCCGTCGATGCGCCCGCGGCTGCGGCGGCCCCGCACAAAGCGGGGAGGGGCCGGAGGGGTCTGCGGCAGCCCGAGCGCGGGGGGCAGGCGCCTCGCTCTCCGAGCCGCCGGGCTCTGCAGGCCCCCGGGCTGCCGCAGGTGCCGCGGCCGGCCCTACCCACCCGCATTCCGGCCACGCAGCCTTCGCCATCACTCCGGCCTCGCACCTTGCCGCTGGCGGCTGGGGTCCGGCAGCGAGCACGGCAGCCGAGCCGAGCCGAGCCGAGCCGAGGCAGGCCAGCTCTGCCCACCCGCTCCCCGGCCCCGCGGACACCGGTCTCATACCCTGCCGCGGCGGCGCGGATCCCGGAGCGCGCACAGGAGCAGGACTGAGCCGAGCCGTGCCAGACCCGGGTTTAGATAGCTCTGCCCGCCGGCGGACCCCGCCCCGGCCCGCCCCTCACGCGGCGGCCCGCATCGGGGAGGTGCCAGCGGGGCTCGGGGGCCGCCCTCTGATGCGGGAGCCGGAGCCCGCAGAGGTCCGGAGCGCTTCCCGGGGCCGGGGGTTGCGGTACAGAGCGCTCGGGTCCGGTCTGCAGTGGGAAGCGTGGTGTTCGCCCTGCTGCAGTCCTGGGGAGAGCCCCGCCATAACCACAGCTGAGCGCTCGGGCACCGCTCCTTCCCCCGAATCGGTGTCCGCAGTTCCCTGTCACCGCGACCCATAGGTCCCCCAGGGTTGTGCCTGGAGAGCCCTGTGAATGTGGGTACGTTTTCCCAGGTGATGAAAAGGGGAATCACCTAGGAACATGGTCCTGACAGCACCAGGACTTTCCCATCATCTTTGCAGTGTGTACCCACAGGCCTTGCCTGTGTGAGCGAGTGTGGACCCAAGCTGCAGGGCCTTCACTGATGGCATATGTCCCTAGAAGGCTTTTCATCGCTGCAGAACTCACATTCAGGCTTTGGGGTTAGCTGGTTCCCTGGCAGCACTACAAGCCCACCTTGCACCCTGGATGAGGAACTTGGCAAGTGGACAGCAATGCCCAAGATCAAAGGGCAAAGGAGATGTCCTTGGCCAGGTCAGCCACTGAGCCAACACCACTCTGGTCCTACTGAAGAGAGCCTGGGAAAGTGGGCTCACCGCCATGCTTCAGTCCCACTGGTCAGTGGGGAGCAGTGGCAGCGCTGGGCTGAGCCAGCGAGTATGGCGAGACTGTGAGGCTGGGTGTTCTCCACACGTGAGATGCTGCAGTTCAGGTGTCTCTGCTTTGATTCTGTGGTGGTGTGGCAGGAGCCTGCCAGTCCCCTCAGAGGGGAAGGAAAAGCAAGCCCTTGACAAGAGCAGTCCCACCAAATCCTCTGAGGGAGTTGAAGTCAAAGAATTTCAGAAGCAATCAGCAGCCACAGGAGTGATGTCCGAGCCTTGCTGCCAGGTGCCAGTCTAAGACAGGGTGGCTGGGACTGGTGTCTCTACTGGGGTGTCCTTAGTGACTGGAGTGAGCTCCACTCTCTGCCTTCTTTCCTGGGACATCTCTTCCCAGGCTGGGAAAACTAATGAGAAGTGGGAAGCTACTGCTGCGGGCAGCAGACTTAGCTATAGAGGGGAGCCTGACAGCAGCACAGCAGAGCACCATCGTCCCACATGAAACCACATACAGCACTGCAACCTGCAGCAACCCACTGGGAAGAGCAGAGCCAGCACTTGCAGTGGCTGCTCTGCGCTGCAGGAGCCACGTTCATGGTATCTATGCAGCTATGGACAAAGCACCTCTCACCTGGCTGGGGGCAGCTACCAGGAAGCCAGGTCCTGCCTTGCAGAGAGCAGCTGCAGAAAGGAGTGAGATGAGACAGAAGCTTTTTAAGCCTTGGGACCCTGTGAAGGGTTTGCAGAGACAATATCCTCGATTAGATTTAGTTCAGGGATATGTTATATCAGTGCACAGCACTTAACACCTGCACTGAAGAGTGCTGCAGCAGGCACTGTACTCTGCTCCACCCTAGCCCGCAGAGGACAAGGGGCTGACATGCCCATAGAAGGTCTGGATGGAGCCTCATGGAGGAAGCTGCTGATTAATTATACCCAATTAGCATCATATATAACACCTCCCCTGCTGTCATTATTTCTAGCTCTGTGCAGTGACTGTGCCCATGTGTAAGGGGCAGGTAGCACAAAGGGGTTAAGCTGGAAGCTGAGCCACGCCAAAACCCACCAGCCTGGGGGACTGATTTAAAACACCCTTGTGATGGCAGTGCCAGAACCGGCAGTCCTGTTAGTTTTGTAGCATTGGCACTCCCTGTCTCCCCCCCACCCCCTCTTCCCAGTGTGCAAGAGCTTTTGTCACGTTGAAAAATGTTAAATTATTGAAAGATGAAGCAAAAAATAACAGTTGGCTTTAATTTTCTTTTGGAATTTTTCCTACCTGCAAAATGCTGCCATAAACGATAATTTTGTACGTAACAAAATGGTGTTATAAAAGGAAAAAATAAAGGTATTTTCAGCAGGGGGCTGTGATGTTGGGCTGAGTGCTACTTTTTCCCAAGGCACCTTGAAATACAATTTTTCTTACTTTGAATGCTGCCTTAAGCATCAAACCTTTCTACCAGCTTGACACCAGAACATGCCAGAGGTTCTGTATTGTGAAAATTAAGCTTAAAAGCAGAGCAGATACTGATGGACCAGCTGGAATCTCAAACCCAGGCTTCACACTTTGCGGGAAGCCACCAGTTAAAAAGAAATGAGGACTCTGTCTCAATGTGAGTGGACCATGTGCCTAAACCAAGTGTGCGGCTGCAGCAGGACAGGGGACCCCTCGCCCCACATGTGCTCGCCATGGTTAGTGGTATCTCCTCTTCCACACATCCTGGTGTGCTGTTTCCCACTCTGGAGCGTTCCCAGGGCTGAGCAGGAAGCACACACGGATATTCTCACAATTTAGCACAGCCCGCAGCCCCTCACTGAGCTCCAGGAACTACCCTGGAGGGCATTAAATTATGTCAGCTCCACCATTGTGGTCCTGGCATGGGAAAGTGGTTTGTCCTTTTGCACCTGGCCTGTCCCAAGGCCAGGCAGAGCTAATGTTCTGTAGAATTGCTCTTAGCACTGAGAAATGTCTGGAGAAGTCCTAGCTTTGGCTCAGGCCACCAAAGTGAGCTCTTAAATGGAAAGAGAATCAGCAATGGTCTTGTGTCTGATGGGGCAGGTGGCAGCCTGCAAGCTGGAGGAGAAACTCAGCACTGTGGGCTATCTCCCGCCACAGGGTGCTGCTGCTTTCTGCTCCTGGGCAATGCCTTGTCCCGTATCTCCCTCCTTCACCATGGATGAGAAGCCTGAGCTTGGGCTAAACATTAACTCACACAGAAACAACCTCCGTGGCAATGCTTCTTTCAAGGGCAGCATGCCAGCATATGGCCTTGGATCGAGTGTCTTTGCTGTGCACTAGCACTTTTGCATGCAAGGGCTTCAGCACGTAAAGACTCAAGATCCTTACAGACCAGTATCACCCAGAGCCAAAAAGGGGTGAGGAAGGCAGGCCTCCCAGCTTCTACCTGTTTGCAGCTCAGGGACTTACTGAGCCAGTACTGGCTTTCTGTGTGTTTGGCCACTCTCCACCAGCCTGTCCTCTCAAAACCATATAAACTCTTGGCGGCCCCAAAGGCCTGCAACAAGGCAGTCCATAGATTAGTTACACATAGAGGGTAGGGAGGGAATTGAAAACCTAATTTTTAGGGTTGGAGCTGGTATCCAGAGGGTTCAGTTAAGGCAGAGACTTAATCTACAAATTAAGGCTTAATCTACAAATAATGTCATGCATACGGCAAAGCTCAGCAAAGGCTGACTCTGGGGTGGAAAGGCACCCACTTTATGCACAGGCACAAGCACAGGCAGAGGGAGCTACTGGGTTGTGCAATAATGTTTTCCAAACACAGATACCATCTTTGTGCACTTCACGCAGGGGCAACCGCAGTTTAGAGCACCCCTAGCACTGATACTCACTGCAGCTCTTGCAGAGGCTCAAGGGACTTGTGCAGGACTAAGCTAACCTCTGGTCCCAGCTGGCATGTTGTGACATGAGTTCAGTGCTTTTCAGTAGCCCTAAAGTTTGTGGAACTGAAAGGGAGGAAGGCCAATGAGGAATGCCAGCTTGGCTTCAATGTGCAGGTCTGCACAGGCCTGACAGATATTCCTGCATCCACCACATTTCAGTAAAGAACAACCACAAGTGACTTGTTGGCAGAATGACCAGAGGAAATGGCCCTCAGCAAACACACATGGAGCAAAACCAAGAGGCAGTGAACACAAAACAGAAGATAAACTTCCAACAACACTGAGATGTCTTTCCCTTCCGATTTCAATTCTGTCTTCTTCAGAAAGGTTTACTTTTTAATGGGTCATTATATATCACACAGACCAATATTTATTTATATACTGCAGACATACATCAGCCTGTGGGTTGGTCTAATAGTATATGTTTTCAAATGCCTTTTTAAAAAAACATAGTGTCAGGAAGAAAAGATT
This sequence comes from Lathamus discolor, assembly GCF_037157495.1. NCBI lineage: Eukaryota > Metazoa > Chordata > Aves > Psittaciformes > Psittacidae > Lathamus > Lathamus discolor. Next base: position 51,203,810 of record NC_088909.1, on the reverse strand, counting down.
TTTGACCTACTGCAAAAGGCTTGAGGAAAAATACAGTAGTTATGTATATTTCTAATTTCCATAGTTTTGATTTAAAAGATAATGCCTTCCAAAAGTCCGTAACAGTAGCAAAGACCTGTATTTGTGTGCACTCATGCACGTAACATGAGTATGAGTAAATTAGATTAGCAATATCACCTGTAAAGAAATACCTTCTGCCTTTTGAGCTTCTCTAGGTAGGTGGCATCATTTTAAAACCAGTGCTTTCTTATTAGAGATACTGTGGTAAGACCCCAGTACCATTTTCTTCTTGTCCCACACTTCCAATGTATGCAGCTGTCAGTGACATACAGGGGACCTACCTCACTCTTGCTCATCCAGCTACTCTTCCCAAAATCTAATATCCACTTTGATTACTTCCATGCTGTATGGTTGGCCTCCACAGCTCTCTCCCAACTCAGACTTCTGTAACGCTCTGAAACTGATTTGTGCAGGTGTGCCCAAGCGGACCACGTGTCCCAGGTGAACAGAGACTGGTGCTGTTTCCACTACAGTCTGCGATCCTGCCTATGGCTCACCTGGCTGAGAACAGTATGGGCAATGAACGTTTCCTTTCGCTCCTTCTGCAAGCACTGTCGGCTTAATACCACAAGAGGTTTAGAAGAGGCATCATCCACTCAATGGGCTTCAGTTCAAGGTCAGTCTGAAAACAGAGAGCAAAGCTCCCCTTACAGCAGGGTCTACTGGATGCTGGAAGTGACAGGACTGTGGGCACACCTGGAATAAAGCACTGCTCAGCAGGAAACTAAGGCAATTCTGGCAGTGTGTTAGGGAAAATAAGTTGCATTTATCTAAAGCACTTGACCTATCCTGGATCTGTGACGGATTGAGCTGCACGGCCCAGGTGATGGCTGATCCTGGGAGCTAGGGGAAAATCAGACCCCATTCCCAGAGGTAGGCAGGGCATCTCCATGTGCCAGACCCATAAAGCCAGCTCCCTGGTTCAGGGGAAATTAATGTTTTTTCTGAAGAACATCAAGCCATCTTCTCTGACCTAGTCCAAGTGGTTTGTAGGTTCACCAGCAGAGGGTCATATTCCATATTCCTTCAATACTGGAAACTCCTGCAGAAATGACCTCCTCCTTCCCATTGTGAATGGGAGTCACAGGAATGTCAAAGCAGAAACCCAGCACAGGAATAGCAAAACTGTGAGGCAGAGGGAGATGTCCACATACTCAACCTGGCCAAGTGTGAAGTAATCAGAAGACCCAGGTGTCCACAGCAGTCAAATTCTCCGCAACATTAAGTAAGCCCTGCCAGCAGCCAGGCTACGGTTGATTTCACTCTGAGATGAAAGATTTTCCATGGAGCAGACCCACCTTTGGAAGCCACAGTGCTGCCAGGGTCAGGTCAACCCATAGATGGCTCTGCTCAGAGCTAAACAAAGAGGAAAGGTACCTCCCAGCATTTCCCAGCCAGGCAGGCAGACACATCTTATGCTCCCATGGGCTTCCAGAGGAAACAAAATGAACTAGATGCAACTCCACTCTCCCACAACACATTTCAACTGTCCCAGCCCAAGTCCCATGGGAAGATGCCCTCTAGCTCCCAGAACTTTCTCGGGCCCAACACTCATCAGGAGTCTCAGGAACTGCAATGTTAAACACAACGCTCTCCTGGCAGACTATTCACTGAAGGCACCATGCCTTCATAGAGCAAGCTTCCTTCCTGACCAATTCAGCAGCTTTAGGTACCAATGAGGGAGAGCTCTCAGTTCATTATTTCTGGTAACTTCACTTGTACATAAGGATATCTTTCAAGCCTCCATCAGAAAAGGTAGAAAACTGCCTGGCTGGGCCTTTTGTACCATCTCGACCTCTGTCATGGTAGCATAACTGGTATTTCCTACGGACCATCAGCTGTAAACCTGAACTGCACAAGACAGGGTAGGCTGAATGAGGAAAAGTTCAAAAGAGAGTAAAATGCTTTTGACACCTTCCAGTCCATTACAAAACTCAGTCCTATATGGTCCCCCAAATGGTCCTATATACTTACAGCCTTGCTTCCCGAGACAGATGAACTCCTGCTGTGACCACCTTTCCCCCTCTGCTCCATCCCTTACAGACAGTTGCTACCAAAGACTGCAAGGTGAGAGGGAAGTGATGAGGAACTCTTTTTGTTAAATCTCTTCTTCCTCTTCACTAACAACCTCCTTCAGGTCCTGAGGTCCCTGCTCTGCTCTCTCTTTTACATAGGCTGCCTTGATCTGTTCGAGTTCACACAGCTCTGCCTCCAGCTCTTCCCTATGCATCGACCGGCGGTTCTTCAGCAGTTTCATGGGGAAGGGATTTAAGTCATTGAAGGCAATGTTCATCAACTTCCTACAATGGAAAAGACAGGCCTGGTGAACCGATTTACTGACTGGTGACAGACGGTAACAGATACGCCAAGTGTATGCTGGGGAAGGCAAAGCGCAGAGCCTCAGATTTCAGCTCTCTGAGCTCAAAAGTCACCAAGCAACAGTCTTAAAGGAATCACAGGCAACTCCCCACACAAATACCAACCCAAGAAACACTTTAAACAGCCTTGCACTATACCACCTTTTAGGGTACCAGTGTGCAGCCACCAGTCAGGATATGGGGGATCAAATGCCAATTCTGACGGCCCCTAGGGAAGAAATATTCCCAACACCGAGCTCCTCTGCTCACAGAAATCTTCCTCTCAGACACACATTGCCACGAAAGGTTGCGAGTGGTGCTGTGTTCCCAAATACCCCAACTACAGCTGAAAGAACCCAGCAAGTGGCAGCACAAGTTCCAGCTTCTGCAAAATGGAGGCTGGACCAGACTCGGAGGCCTGCTCTGCTGTAGTTGCCTTTGCCTGAGCCAAAAAGAGTTTAAGTAACACCATGAAGTGGAAGTCAAAAAGAGACAAATTCATACACGTCCTGTGGACCTGCCAATGCACATACACCTCTCTTAAAAGACAGGTCAGAACTCTATTTAGGCTGACCTAACAGGCAAGCAAGTACAAACCCAGGATGGAAGCTTATCTACAGCCCACGGTCCTACCTGCCATCCATGATCATTCTTGTGAAAAAGCGTAGGTACTGGTAGATCTCCACACTGTCATGAATTCTCAGGATTTCCTCCTCGTTGTATTTAAAAATTGCAAGAGCATAGCGGAAAATCACCTGGAGGGTTGAAAGGTATTTGAATTGTCAGTCTTAGGCAGTTGAAGACCAGGCTCTCCGTGTATAAAACTTGAGGTGGGGCACATATTACTGCAGTATAGGCTGGACACTGGGCTTCTCCCAACAGGCTATGTTAGGGCAGCCCTAAAGAAGCACAAAGCCAATCCCAAGAGAATGGCCCTCTGTAAGGTAATTTACAATCCCAGAGCATACCAGATCCTCCAAAAGTATAGGACACCACAGGGATTCCACAAGGATTCTCCAGTTCTCACTATGCACAGGGGCAATGCTAGACTCACTTCTTCAGGTACTAACTCTTTGCCCATCTTCTTTCTCCTTTATCTGTCATACTCTGAGCTTTGTCCAGGTCACAGAGCAGAAGACACCATGGCCCATCAGAGACTTGTTTCATGGCAGGACTACCTGCTCAAAAGTGCCGGGGATCCTAGGCACAGCATCACAGACTAGCTCTGCCTACCAGAAGCAAGTGAACAGACAACACAGAGGCCGGGAGGCATCAAGGCATCTCACCAAACAGGCAGGACAGGACAAAAGATTCAACCCTCCATCTCTTTGAAAAGTGTATGTCCTTTGCCCTGCCATCATGTCACAGAGGTGGTGCAGATGGGAGATAGACTTAGACTGAGAGTTTCACCTTAGTTCCCTCATACAAGAAGGCATCCCACACTCGCAGGAGGATGTCGCTGACCAGGCTGTCCACAAAGGCCACAAGAAACCAGTTGAAAGTGATGAGTGAGACATCAATCCGATAATGCTCAAAATGAGCCATAAGGCGAGGCAGCTTCTCTGACAGGAAGTCTCTGAAGACTCTCTGATCTACCTAAAGTTGACAAAAAAAAAGAAAACATGTCACAAGCATCCCCCTGAATTACAGGGTTACTCATAGAACAACATTTTACATCAAAGGGCCAGAGCGCTTTCTCATCTGCAGGGAACCCAAAAGCCAGAACTAATGCTGTATTTGATCATGTACTAAGGCAAGTGCAGTGAACATAAAAATCTTCTTGGCACTCCAAAGATAGGGTGCAGGTTCCAAAGAAACATCTGAAGAGCTGCAGAATGGGGCTTTCTTCATACTCGGTTCATACTTAGGCCCTTCTTAAAATAAGTAACTGTGTAATTAATAGGCACCTTCCTTCTGACTAACCTCACCTTCACATAATTTCTCAGGAGTGGTGCCCAGTTTCCTAGTGCTTAGGGATCAATTTTGCTGCTCCTGTGTGTGTAAAAACTTTGTACTCTCAAGTCTACAACACCTCTGCAATGAAAGGGATTGCAAGGTGGGTTCACTCTCCTGTGGAGAAATCAAACACAATGGAAGTTGACTGCTAGCTTTTCAACCTTTACTGTAAATCACTATGTCACAGACCAAGAAGATGTGAGTGTGCCCAGCTCACCTGTGATGTTATCAGTGTGTCACTGTAGTAGTCTGCTGGCATTAGGTTCTCCACAATATGCACCAGGCACCAGAAGGCACTTTCCTCATCTTCCAGGACAAGGAGGGCAACAGCTGCCAACCTGTGATGGACAAGACATGGTGAGGCACTACAACACCACCAGCACAGGAACTGCAGAATGCAAGACTCCTCTTGGTATGTCTTTAGTTCTATGAGTGTCCAAAACATCAGACGTGGCAGGACTGTTAGTCACAGAGGCAAGCGAACTGTTCTGCAGGCTTCTGAAGGAACCATGGGGCTATGGTTTTCTTTCTCATATGCCTCTGTCAGCAAGGAGGAAGCATCAAATACAGAACTGATGTGACAGAGCCAGACCTGCCAGCTAATAGGATGCTCTGTAGATCTCCTGAAGTTACCAGTGTGCTCATTTTGGCTATTTCCATACAGGAAAGAGGTTTCTCAGAGATACTCCATACTATGGATACACTAAGTGACACACTCCATGTTAAATGACACCGCTCACTTTCCCATACATTCTTCTAAAGCCCTTACCCTCTTCAGCTCCAGCCTTCTTTAAGAAATGAAACTTTAAGATTCCCTGAACCTTCCCTTGTCCAGACAGAACAATCTCAGTTGCCTCACCCTCTACCCATGTCATTTTCTGCAACTCCCTCATCTCTAACTTCCCAACATTTCCTCCAACTCTTCTCAGCAATAGGAATCACCGCGGTGATTCAGAGTTAGAAATTCAGCCTCAGCCTCATGCTGTTATTCTGGGACTGCCTCACTCAACCTCCTATGGCTGCTCCTTCCTATTCTGTAACTATGGAGATGCTGAACAAGTGCATCCTGCTGATTCCTTAATTCCAGCAACAACACTGGGTGAAAAAAACTACACCAAATGCAGAACTCTGCAGCCAGGACAGAATTCTGCAGAGGCAGGAGCCTGGGTTTGCTTGAATCACACCCTGGAGTACATGTTTACACCTTCTCAGTGAAGAGGCAGCATACCTGGCTCCTCACCTGTTCAGTCCCTGGCAGTATCCAATGGCAGGATTGTGCCAGGAGAATGCCAGCAACACCCTCCGGAGCTTGGGGATGAGCTGGGAGGTGGGAGAGGAAAAATGTTTGTTGTTAGTCAGTGTGCGGGGCAGATCAAGCTCAATCTGCCGGCATGCAGGGTGCTCAGTGCTCTTGCTCTGCCGTAGCAGCCGCTGGTAGTGGTCAGGCCGATGGCCGCAGTGCCGGCTGACAATCCACCTCCAGACCCGCTGGCGATGCTCCACTGGAATGCCGCTTCGGATCAGGCTCTTCAGCTCTGCAGAGGGGCTTAGCTCTCCAATGCTGTTCCACCTGTCACGGAGGGGCTTCTCTACTGCTTCCTGGCTCCGCAGGTTGTTGGACTTTATCTCCAGGGCTTGGATTTTGGCCAGAAGTTTCCAGTCCTCAACTTCATATTCAGGTACAGTCATAAACCCATACTCATCGTACTCACTGGAGGGACACAAGGCAGAGACTAGTTCAAAGGACAGTGCTGGTACCTGTGTCAAGGACCACTTACGGCTTGGGGCCATGCCAGCTGCAGCCTGATGCCAGGTTCCTGTCACCCATGCTGGAGCACAGGTGCTCCTTCACTTCTCTGACAGCCGCATATGAGAGCCTACCATGCCTATTGTCTCAGAGCCCTGAAGGCATATGAGAGCCTGCAGCAACAGCATAAACACACAAACTTACGTAACTTTGCTCCAAGCTACAGCCCGATCTGATCAGACCTCTCTCACCCTCACCTGCTCCCCTGCCCCTAAGAGATTATCTAGCTCTACCTGTGTACCTTCTCCTTATCACATTCAAGTGCAGAGACAGTTCTGCAGGAAAGGACTGCAAAGGCTTTGGAGCATGAGACTGAAGAAGAGAGATCCAAGGTCCCTTCTGATGTCTCCCTCAACACAATGCAAATCTCCTACTGACTGAAAAACACCAGGAGCATTGAAAAGTACAGATCATTGAGGGTGATCATCATCACTACACAGGCTGGGATACTCGTAAGACAGCATTATATTCTTGACAGAGAGCAAGCCTGGCCTTGGTGATCTCATCGCCAAAACTATCTGAAGAACCTGTGAGTCTGACCAGCCAGATTACATGGAAACTGATACAGAACTGGGGCACTAACTGGGCAGGAAAGCATGAACACAAGTGCAATGACCCCAGCAGCACTGGTGGCATGGCTCTCTGGAGGTCTCCAGTCTAGTCCCCCTTCACTGCAGGATTGTCCTAAGAACCAAACAGGGTGACGGCAGATTTGTATAGGTGGAACTAGACAACCCTAAAAGATGGAGATCCCCCACTTCCCAGATGGCCTCCTCTCCTACAGAAGATTACCCTCATGTACGGTGTTATGTCCCAGGCATGCCATTGCTGTTATCACTTGCTATACTGTCTTCCACTACCAAGAAAAGTTTAGCTGTATCATTTTTAACTTCTCCTTCCTACAGTGATCAAGACAGTGATACAAGATCAGACACTTGTGGTCTCCACACACCAAACCAAACCAGCCTCCTCAACCTCCACTCCTGGGTCATGGCTCCAAGTACCTCCTACAGAAATGCCCCCAGCTCTTACTTGCCTGTACACTACCCCCCACAGCCTCCTACAAGGGTGCGAATATTGCCATGCTCTTTCCCCTCACCTTACAGGGTTCAGGTTAAAACCTTCTTCTGCTTTTTCCTTCACATCCCACTGGAGTGCTTCCTGGATGAGGTTCCTCATCAACTCAGCATGGGAGCTGGGCAGGCCAGGCACAGCCTCCTGCAGCTTCCGCAACACTGTCAGGTACTTGCTCTCCATTTGGCAGTTTTGTGCTTGCAGGCAGGCACACTGATGGGGAAAAAAGAGCAAGTGAGCTGGCTCATTCATAGTTCTTCCTGCAGTGCCACTGTTCTCTATTGGCCTGCTCTGCACATAAAGTGAAGACTCCTGAACAGCAAAGCTGAAGGAAACACATCCAGCAGTTTTCTATTGTGGAACCACAGCCATGAATGATCACCATGGTCTATGAACAAGCACAAGCTGCAGTAGGTAGCATGAGCAGATGTTGCTTATTGAGTGCAAGAGCTACTGCAGCACCCCCTGCTTTATCTAGGCGCACTGACAGCTATGGCTATCAACTGCACTGCATCAGTTGATAGCCATATCCCAGCCAGCTCAGCTCAAGACACAACCCAAGAGCCACCATGGCAGCTGAGTCCTCTGCAATCTTTTTCCTGCTCCTCAGACAAGCTATCTACCCCACATTGAGCTGTTCCCTGAGAAAAAAAGTAATACACCACTCCTGAGAGTGAGCTATGGCAATACAATTTTCAGGATGCTTGGTAGCATCACTATCAAAGTGACCACATGCCCCCCCCAGCAACCCCAGGTCCCATGGCACTGCTACACAACATTTCTCTAGCACATGAAGCCCAACTGAGTTCAAACAACAGCAGGAGAGTCCCTGCCGCCACCACACTCCTGGCACATAAAGCGAATGAGGACTGTTACCCCCACTCCACAAGTGGGGAACTGAGGCGACACAGGTGACAAGACTCACCCAGTGTATCACAGATAGCCCAGTGAAGACTCCTGCTCAGTGGGAAGCAGCAGATGAAAACAAAAACAAAACAGAAACTACAGACAGAGTTAGGCTGCATATAGAGGGGACAGAAAGGAGAATGGGATACTCTTATACTACCACTTTAATCAGCATTTTGCCTCACATTCACTATGTTGGTCTGATTACTTCCTCTCTGACGGTTTCAGGATCAGAGAAGGGGACTAAGTTAGGAGGTAGGCAGGGTTTCAAAGGACAAGCAAGTAAACAGATATAAAAATGGTAGTAGTAGTAATAACAATAACACTAGCAACAACAACTTCAGAAGCAGGTTTTTGCCCTACTCCAGAATCCAAGACTTGAAGACATTCCGTAAAACCCAGGGAAGTAAAAGACAGGGAGAATCAACAGAACAAATGCCAGAATACATCACCAGCCTGGGCAGTGGTTCAGAACAAGAAGGTAGGATGAGACAAGTCCCAGAGTAACCAAGCTGTGCACACTTACAAGGCTAGAAATAAAAACAGAGCTTAAGAAAACATAAGAACCCTGATCCAGCTGCAGGACCTGAGAGCACTGCCACCTAGTAGTGCCAAACCTGGTAGAGATACCAAGTCTAGATGGAGCCAGGACTCAGACAGCCTGCCAGTTCTTAGGAAAAATTTCTGATTCCCTACACAGTATTGCTTTTTTATTTGCATCCAAAAGCATAGCCAAAATGCAGAAACCTGGGTTAAGTTTCAACATCCTTAAGACTGAGCTTTACAAGTATTTTACTGAAGAATGAATATGATCATGCCTAATTTGGGAAGAACACAAACTGCTGGGGAAAAAAAAAGGCACACTAAAAAAACACATTGAGAAGAAAGCTTATTCTTGGTGTGTTTTGGATCAAAATCCATTACAGTGCTGGCTTTGGAAAGAAATCAGTAACAGCTCTCACCAACGGAAAAAAGTCACTTTGCCTTACCTTCATCAGAAGGGCTTTTTCATTCTCAGCAGCATTTGTCCAGAGTCGAGTAACCTGGTGGATCTCTGAATTGAGAAACTGGTTCTGGGTTTTGTATGCCTCAATATCATCCTGCCACAAAGTAAAACAGTCACACAAGGAGAGTTCTTGAGGGGCTTGGAATCTCCTCCTACTTCAGAGACTCCAGATGTGGATTGTGTTAAGGACAAGAAAGTATCTCAATAATGTTGTGCTCTGGGGAGAAGACAGGACTCCCCAAGACAAATATTGCCTACAAAGGAAGTCAAGGGACAACACTAAATAGAAATGTCATGCATAGACAAGGCTATACTTGAAAATACTAAGTGCACTGCATGTACATGGATAGAAAACACAGAGACATCTGGGTGATAGAAAGCTAGAGAAGCACCTTAAGCAAGATAAAGAATATATGTGTTTTGTTCTATAAAAAAAAAAAAAACAAAAAAAAACAAAAAAAACCCCAAAACAACTAAATCAAACCAAATCAAAAACAAACCAAAAACAAATCCAATCTGACACAAATCTCAGCCCCATAGCTGGCAGCAAAAATGAACACTCTCCCACAATGTGGTTAAGTGGCTGTTTTGGCAGTTCTTCACCCCCCGGCTAACTGGTCATTGTGCATATAGTGACATACAATAGGCTGGATCTCAAAGAATCAGGATGTATTGGGAAATTCTTCACAAGAAAGAAAGACAAGAGTAACAAATCTAATGAAGGCAGTGAGGCTGAAGCTGTTAAACAAAAGAAGGGCAAAGAAAGAGGCAGGCACTGAATGGTGACATGAAGTCAAACAAAACAGGCTCTGTGCTGAAGCTGAAACTAACCCAGATGCTTTTGAGCACACTGTTGGTATCAGTGAACCCCTTCCAGCCTGCCTCTGGTTTGGAGACAGATGAGCAACTAGCAGAAGTGTATTCTGTACCTCCCACGAGGAACACCCTCCCACTGAACAAAAGGGCACAGAAATGGGACCTCCCAAATGACCTGTGCCATCTCACACACCTTCAGGTGCTCAATCTCCTCCTGCTGCTTGTACAATGTCTCCACAGTGATAGTGTTGGCTTCTTGCAGGGGGTCAGATTGCTCTCGGGCCATCTGCTCCGTCAAGGCCATGATGACTTCCTGTTTGGCATGGTTCTTCTCCATCAGGAGCTGCACATGCTCCTTGAGTTCCTGGATATGGCTGTCTCTCAGAGTAAGTATCTGCTCCAGTTCCTTCTTTTCTTGCTCAAGAGCTTCCAGTCGACTGGTGAGATCTGCGATTTGTCTCACTTTGTGGCGCACCAGCTCCAGCCTGTCCTTGTCTTCTGCTGCAGTGAGATACATGCTAGATACTCGCTTCTCCTGCTGGGCTGCCTCCAGAGCTTTGTGAAGAAGTTTAACCAGCTCCTGGAAAAGGAATACAAAGCCATCACATCACAGTGCTGCCCAGGGCAATGGCAGCACAGACAGCACAGGAAGGAACTGTGGTATCCATTTTAACCTTCCCTCTGCCAGAGCCCTCACTCACTCCATCCCACACAAAGGCATGAAAGCCTGCCCTGGCAACATGCTGCTCATTCAGGCTTAGCTTGAATCTCAGCCACTTAACAAATCTAAATCAGGGATGCAACTGATTGCCCACCATGGGACCTGGCTCTCATGCCTCTTCTGCTAGAAATGCTACCAGCATCATTAGTGCAGAGCCTGGTATTGCTGCATGCTTGTGAAAAACATGACCATTCAGGAGAGAAAGCTCTTCCAGGGACCCACGTGCTGACTTCTACAGTCAAATCACTTATTAATGGCGCATCACTGTTCAAAAAGAATGACCTGCTGTTAACAGCATGACTCAACCTGACAGTTCCTGCCAGTACCTATTCAGGACTGTACTTCATTCACTGACCAATAGAGATGCATGAGCAAGATACCTGCAGAGCACAGTTGGATTGGTTTCATCTCCCTTTTCCAGCCCATCTGCTAGCTGCACTTCCTAGCAATGGCTGAAGGACAGCCTATTCTCCCTTGTGCTGGGCAAAATCTAGCACATACAAAGGGGCACCATGAGCAGCTTCAACTGGTCCCCAGTGAGTGTCGGCTGAGCACTTCTCAGCCTAACATCAAGGTGTAAAGCAGTCCCTCTGACCAGTCTCAGGGCCCTGCCCTTAGAAACAGCAGACTCTTCACCACACTCACCTTCTGTGACTTGACTTCCTCTGTGAGTGTCAGAATCTGTTGCTGTAGGACACTCACTTTATCCACTGGGTTCCTCTCCCTGGACAATTCTTCAGGCACGCCTGGGAAGCCACTGTTCATCCACCTGGCTTTCCTAACCCAGTTCAGCCTGGAGTCCGTTCTTCCATCCTCTAGGGTCCCCCCCTTAACTGAAGGGAAATAAGGTTAATTTATGTGGAATTGGGTTGCTATTATGGACTCCTGAGACTTGCTATGGGGAGACTTACAACAGCTGAGAAAAGACTGACACACAGAAAAACTGACCTGCTGAGATCCACAGGTTTGAAGCACAGACAGCAGGGAACAGCCACAGATAACCCCAGAATAAGCAAAGCTGTACTGCTTTACAGGTAACAGGTACCTCTTAACACACCTTGCCCCCCAACCATCTATCTTGCACACAGCAAATGCAAGTTACCATTACAGAGAAGCAAATTCCCAAGAATGTAGTGGAGCTGCTGAACTTAGCCTGTAACCATGCAGCAATTTAACATTTACCTTGCAGAAATAACGGCATGGGCTTGCACCATGGATGGTACTTTTGCCTCTGCAGAACGTTCCAGAGGTAAGAGACAGACAGATGCAGCCTGAAGCAGAGCTAGAAGAGTCAGTCTTGTGCCAAGAACACAGGAAGGGACCTAAGATAATGTGAGAGTTTTCATATCCCACGACAACTTGCCACCCCTTTCCTGCTAAGTCTGATCCTCTGCTAAAAGCCACTGTACTCAGACCAGTTCACACAGCTCAGTAACAAGCACCTGCACACCCCGCTTCCACTTCTGCCTCTTGCACCTCATCCGGGTTCTCAGGATGCTCCTGGAATTCACTGAAGGTAAAGACATTCCCATTGTTCCCCCATAGCTGCTTCGAACTGCAGATATTGTAGACAGTGTTTCTGAAATAAGAAGAGAACAAGACAGCCCTGTGAACAGGAGAAATCAAGATCACCACAGTCAGTGCATATTCAAACTATTCAGTGCCTTACTTCTCCTCGTATCCCACCTCTCCTCCCAAAACCTATCTCCTTCATGGGCTAGGAAAAGGAACTGCTCATGGCATTGGTGGATCTGAGGGGAGTGAGGTTATAAATGGCGTAAATAAAAGAGGTGCCACAAAATCAGTACTAGCACAGCAATGTAAATCAGCTGGAGATCTTTCCCCATGTGACTGCACCCTATACATAAACACACCAGGCTGCACAGAGGGATCAGAGGTAACAGTAGAGTAACCACATTCCTCTCTTGCTCCCTCCCTCTCCTCCTCATTTCCTCTCTCCTTCTTTCTTTCTCTTCTCTCCATTCCTTTCCTTAGCACACTGCAGAAATCCCCAAATGCCAAGAAAAGCTACAGTACAGCCAAGACTGCCACGATGATCACACCTGAAGCAGTCATAGGTCCTGTGCTCTGAACCGCATACAATAATCTTGGACAACAGACAGCAGACTTCAATGCAGTAAAGAGATTCAGGAACAAAACTGCAATCAGACCCAGAAACTGTTACAGCTCCTGTGACCAGCTATTGCCAGAAGCACTAAGAGATGACTTTACAGCATCATGCAAAACCACAAATGCATGAGTATCTTCTGTACAACCTACACAAAAAGGTGTGAGTTCCTTATTTCTATACAGAAATTTTCCCTTCTCCTCCTGCATTGTCCATCAACTGAAACAAAACCAGACCCTTGTTTTGAGGTGTACACAAGACACAGTGTCAGCTACTTCCTAACTGTAAATGAAGTTGGCACTTAGATATTGTTCTGCTTTTGCCTTGCTACTGTAAGGCTCAACCACAGAAAAGCAGACACTTCTGACTTCAGAGAACATATTGCCATGTAAGATCAGCAGCCCTTCATTGCCTGTAGTCTGCAGTTGGTACCCATCCAATTAAACTTTCCTTTCAAGGTTCTTTGAAACTACTGGAAAGTGCTAATGGGCTTCTATCACCAGCCTACAGAGTATGGGCCCAAGCTGCCTGGTGTCCCTCAAAAGTGATGTGCACATGCATCACAGCAGGCACATGAACTGCTACCTACACCAAAGACAGCTTAACCAAGCCCTATAGCTGCCACTAAGATCCTTGTTAAGAGAGCTAGAGGACATGAAAGGCATTGGAACAGGATGATGGGAAAAGCCCTCTAGCAGGATTTTTACTTTCACCTGAAATATCCTTCAAAATGCTACTTCATGGTTCTTCTGCCTAGGCAAGACTCTCATTTCACACAACACATGACAAGGAAGACACAAAGTGGCAGGCTAGCATGTCACCACCTGCAGCTCTCCTCACACACTTACTGTATCTCTGTCCAAGGGTGCTTAAGGGAAATGTTCTGCAAAGCAGTAGATGTTTGAGGTGCAGGCAAAGATGCTGCCTTTAAACCCACTGCTTCTGTTGGCGTTTTCACCAGAGGCAGAAAGTCTTCACTGTCAACACCACCTACGTAAAAACAAACCAGGACACAAAAACAAGTGAGGAAGACAGAATTCCATTGGACTTTGCCTCCTTCAGTTAGCTTAAGAGTCACAATATCTTACTACAGGTCTACATTCCATGTTCAATGGGCCAGGTGGAAAAAGAGCAGCAGAGCATGTTTCTGTAATTTTAGGTCAAATTACAGAAGGTTCCATGTACAGTCATCTATTTAAGGATAAGGAAGTCACTTCAACCATTTGTATATGAGAATGACAAACCCTAAGCAATCAAAGTTTAACCACCTAAAGGAATAAGGAAGCGAGATGTTGCTGTTCTTTTCCACCCCAGTGTTTGGTGTTTTTAATGTGCAGATAACACTCCACAAACGCAATTTGTTACCAAATTACCGCCTGCTATAGCAAAATGCTAAGTTAGCCAGAATCTTATACAGCAGACATTTACTACAGAGGGGGGGTTATTTGTTTCAAACAAAATGTGTACCTAGTCCTAACTAAGCAGGTGGACACCCTGCTTGTGCCCTCCCCTGATCCACTGGACTGTGTACTCCCACTGCTAGGAATGCACATCATATCTGACCACCACTACAAAAAATTTGCTTGCTGTAAATTTCGTCACAAAGGAAGGGGATATCCCAAATGTGCACATTTCACATGCATGAGGAAAATCAAGAGGAAATTAATGACTATAAGATACCTGAGCATCCCCACCTACATGCTGTGGATAAGGAAACAGCCCACTCACGTTCACCCAGAATAAGTCCACAAGTTCCAAACATTGACCAAGCATTCATAGCTGGCACCTGCATTTAAAAACTTGGCCAAAACCTCTGCCCACTTACAGATGATGAGCACCATTCATCACAGCGGAGGCTGAAAGCAGAAGAAAGGCTGACATACGCAACACCTACTTGTTCTGCCAGCCAGAGGTTCATTCACAAGCTGGGAGCTGCCCACAGGAAATCTGCTTTGAGCATTGCAAAATTCCCAACGTCTCATTTGTAGCTGCTGCAGCCAGTACATCATTGCCTGATTGCTGATTGCCTGAATTAACACAAAACAGGAAAGGGAGGAAAGTAACCTCATCCGCATGAGATGCACCCCAAAGGGCTGACCACCACTTCAATGCACAAGTCAGCAGAAATAAAGGCCAGCTGTGTCAAGCCTATGCGTTATCCTCTGGTCCTAACACTGACTTGTGAGGACAGAGAAAATCTTCAGCACAGCCTTAGTATCAGAACCTCAGTGGGCCGCTGACATAATTTTAACTGGTTTTTGATTCATTATCCTTCCAGGCTAAGCAGAAATGTCACAACTATTTGAGCCAGGAATCACCCACAATGCTCCTTAAGAGTAATTTTCACAGAGATAAAAACCTAGCAAGAGTTCCTGCTGGGGCAACCATTTCAGACAGAGGAGCTCATTTCTGTTCAGCAAATTATATGCGGACAGTAGGACTCCTTAGCAATTTTAACTCAGCACCCAGTTCAGTTTTTACTTCTATTTTGTTAAAGACCAGCCATCTCACAGGTAATGGAGTACCAGTCTTGCCAAAACAAAGGATGTAATTTAGGTCCAAACAGTAACACCCTAGGCTGGGAGAACTGAAGTGAAACTCAACCCATCTTAGCAGAAATGTGTCTGTCCTGATTGGGAATAGCTTCATAATAGCTCCACAGGAAGATGCTGCCCCTTACCTTCAACGTAAAAGCTCTGCTTGGTGTTCTGATCTCAAAAACCCCTTCCCCATTTTCCACCTTGCAGTCAAAACTGGCGCTGGAGAGATCAATAGATCCCAAAGGGTTGATGTCCTGTGCAGTTCTGTAGTATAATAAACTACACTTGTTTTCATCATAAAAGAACCAGCGAGACTTCCAGGTCTTGATTGGCCCCTTGACACCCAGCTTATTTAAATAGCCACAGAGTTTTTTTCTGGATGCATCTCTGCTGGGTTTCAGCTGTACATTTTCCAGTTCTCCAGAAGAGGAAAGCACATCTTTCTCTCTTGCTGAGGCTCCATTGCTGCTGTTGCTGTCTGGATTTGACTCCACTAAATTGTCTGGAGTGGGAAGGGAACAGGCTCCACTTTTCAGTCCTTTTTTCATCTCTTTCAGGAAATAGACTCAGAATTGTATTGAAACAGGAAATTCTCTGAGTAAGTAAGTAACAGCAGACACCAAACTACTCAGGTCCACATAATTGTTATAGAACCTGCAGCAAATGAAAAAGGAAGAATAAACTCAGGTCTGGCATACAACAAGAGACACTCTCTAGCTTTCAAACTGCCCAACCAAGGTCTCAGACTTCTACTTTTGGTCATTGCTGCCTGCCTTCCTCAGCTCAGATGACCTCTATATACCTCTTTTCTCCCTTTTTCATTCCTACATTAGCCTGGACTACCAGCCAAGAAGCAGTACCACAATCTGCTGAGTGAAAAATAAGTACAGTCTATGGGCATACCAAATTAACAGCAATAACAAGGTCATTTGAAGCCACAGACAACAATGTCAACAGCTGCAGGAAACAACACTGCAAGATAACAAGGTCTGGCAGGGCAAATACTTGGGTCAGGAGATTTCAGGTAATTGCATCCTGGCATTTCCACTAAATGTTCAGCTAATATTTTAAACCATTGTGTCTGGAAAAGAATCCAGCCTTATGCTGCATCCTTACAAATCCTTTGTGGCAGCTGAAAACTGTTGTTAAAAAGCACACACATCATGTGTTCAGCCTCCATCCAATAGACCTCATTTCACATATTACGCACCAGAGAAAGTAATTCTGTGATGTTGCAAAAGAGACTTGGTTGCTCAGTGGCCAAAGTAACCTGCTGGGTTCCAAAAAGAAATGCAGAGTGCAAGAGAAAAATAGAAAAACACAGATGTAAGGGATCTGTGGAGAACTTTAGTCCAGCTTCCCTCTATTGAGAGGGGACCATCTTCAAAGCTGTAGACTACTACTTGGGTCTACATTCTGATGACTTTTGATTATATGTAAGGATGGCAATTCTGCTACATTTCTGGGCACTTTTCAAGTGCTTAAAAGCACATGGCAGGTGTCATTTTTTGCTCAGAGCTGCAGACACCCATGGCCTTTGTATAAAGAAAGCACTTTATACAACACTCCAAAAAACACCTATAAATAATCTCTTGCATTGTTTTTCTTCAGTAAGAACATGACTTAAAGATCAATAAAAATGACTTCAGTTCAGAAAGTAACATATCTGAAACAAATATGCATACAAATAAATTGTTGCAGTGTTAAGTTAGTGGCAATCCAACCGCAGACACAAAACTACTGGACATGACAGCCAGCTGTGTGAGACCAGGTGAATGGAGATTCATACAGTGGAGCACACAGAGAGGTTGCCCAAGCTCATGCTCTTCGGAATGACTCATCTTCATGACTAAAAAGAACGCTTACCCATCTCAGCGCTGGCTAAGCCTCATCATGTTTATTGCTGCCCCCTCCTGTTCCCACAGTAGCTATTTAGACAACTGCCGACAATGCTCACGCTTTTTGGAAAGCTACTGAACATCTTTTACTTTATTCCCCTGACATCATGGATCTTCCTGCTGAATTCACTCGCAAATGCCAGGAACAACCCTTCATAAAGGTGCCTACTCAGCTAAGCTTCTGAAACACAAAAAAAGCCTATTTTCCAAGCCAATATTGCGTGGTACAAAGGAATCATCATCCGGAGCAAATAGCAGTCACAACTCTCCCTAACAGACCCTGTGGCTTCATGGCAGTACCAGCATAACGACTTCCTGCACCGTTTGAAGACTCCACCTTCTACCTCTTGCCAGTATAGTGTCCATGGGTCCACACCATGAACAGGATCTAATAAGCATTTTGGATTCAGGCACCAGGTTATAAGGAATCATGTTCTAAGGTGCAGAGAGAACCTTACTGCTCTCTACAACTACCTGAAAGGAGGTTTTAGTGAAGCAGGGATCAGCCTCTTCTCCCCAGGAACAAGCAATAGGACAAGAGGTAACAGCCTCAAGCTGCACCAGGAAAGCTTTAGACTGGATATTAGGAACAATTTCTTCACGGAAGAGCACTGAAACAGGCTGCCCAGGGAAGTGGTGGAGTCCCTGTCAACAGAAGTGTTCAAACCCCGTGTAGGTGAGGCCCTCCGTGATATGGTTTAGTGGTGGTCTTGGCAGCGCTGGGGTAATGGTTGGATCTTAAATGTCGGTTGATGATCTTAGAGCTCTTTTCCAAGCTAGCTGATTCTACGCTTCTATGTCAGATCTGCACTGAAAAGAACTGTAGAGAAGATCTCACCTTCTTAACAGCAGAGAGATGCCCTGAAGTCACCGTCTCGTTGGCGTACAGCTACTGCTGCAGGTACCACGGAGCAGTTCCTTCAAGACAGAGGGTCTTCAAGTTCCCTTCCGTCCAGCCGCCGCCTGCGAGCTGTCTGGAAGAGAGACGTAGCTGGAAGTAGCTCCGACACCGACTCAACAACGAAAAGACAAACCCTGCACAGCCCTTTCTGGATCTGCTAGGGCGAGCTGCACAAGGCAGGCCCCCCCACCCCGTGCCTGCCTCAGCGCCGCAGAAGCACCTCCCAGCCCAGCTGCACCGCGCCGGGGCACACGCGAAGGCTGCCGGAGCCTGGCACCGCGCTGCGCCGCCGGCGGCCGGGCCCTGGCACCGCGCTGCGCCACCCCGCCCCGCTGCGCCGGGCGGGGGCGGGCACCCTGGCTGCGGCGGGGGGTGGTGGAGGCGGCCCGCGGCCGCGGTACCTGCTCCGTCCGGCGGCCAGCGCCGGCAGGACAGGGGAGCGGAGCCACGGGGTGTGAGGCGGCGGCCGCAGCCGCGGAAACAGGAAAAAGGACATTGCTGACGGGTACCGGGGAGAAGATGATTCATCGGCGTGGTGCGCAGCGCTGAAAGCAAGCCAGAGCGGGGCAGGGGGGGCCGGGAGGTTCCGTCCGCTGGGCGGGATGTGCCCCATGCCTGCAAAATCGCTGGGGCAGTGGGTGCAGACCCTGCTGCTCCCCAGACACACAGTGCAAGAGCCACGGTTGTGCGGCTGCGGCTAATCGGATAAGGCAAACGAATTTCACATCCAAAGGCAGTTGGTCCCAGGAGGTTGAAGGTGGTATGATCAAGCTGGGCCAAAGGGTGTAGACTGATCCCTGGAAAAGGCTCCAAATGAAGTACAGAGAGGGAAAAGGGGTGCCAAAGACTTCCCTAATACAGTGGTGCAGATCCACTGACAGGACGGACCTGCAGCACAGCCAGGCTTGCACGCTGTCAGGCAGCTGCCTCTCCTCCTGCAAAGCCTTGCTGGGCTTTGTGGAAACTGGGCTGGACTGGGAAGGCACTTCCTTCACCCTGTCCCCAGGATAAAGAGTCTGTACGGCGATGACTTTCCCTGCATGCAGTGATAGCTGAGCCATGATGATGTGACTCACCTCTGTTGCTCCCAAGAAACCCCTGAGTTTAGTCAACTTTACCAAGTTTTATCACCAACTTTAGCCAAGTTTGGTACCTCAGCAAGAACCAAGTGTCCAGGTGTCCAGTGGCTTATCCTTCCACTGGCTTACAGTCCGAAGCCACAGGACACATGGAAATCATCACAGCATGCAAACTCCATGCATCTTCTCCGTTAAGCTGATTTCACCCAAATTTGGCTTATACAGCAGTTGGCCATGAGACTAGATCAAGCTGTGTGAAGTCCTTCTCCCCTCTGAAGCCTGAGCTGCCTTGTCCCCGTTGGCTACCGCTGTAAGGAGAGGACCAAGTGTGCCTCAGAGGGTGGTAGTGGGGCAGCACTAGCCCATGTACAGGCTGCTCTGGGCGCACTTTAGGCTCACGTGAAGTTCCTCAAGTCGGTTGGTACCAATATGGCTGCAAAAGAACCGTCCTGCTTCCAGGGCCGCCTCACACCCTGGCACCAGCACAGACATAGGCAACTACACAAGGGAGCTGAGCTGGTGGAGAGCCCAAGTGGCGGTTTTGTAGTCGAAACCACAACGATTTCCAGACCGAGCACACACTACACGGCTCACGACAGGAACGGCGGCTGCCAGACCCTCAGCAAAGGCATCGCGGGAGGAGCCGCGCAGCCACCCCAGACCCGCCTCCCGCGCGGAGGTCCCTCTCCACACGGGCGGTGGGTGCCGCCGCAGGGTGGACGAGGTGTCGGGGAAGGGGCGGAGCGAGAGGCCCAACAGAGCAGCTGCACCGCGGCGCGGTTTGCGGGTGTCGGCCGCACCGGGAAGGCCACGGCAGCACCGGGAGCTCCCGCGTACGGAGCGCGACATGGCGGGGTGGGGGGGGCGCTCCGGTGAGGCGCACGGCTGGGCTGCGCATGCGCTCCTCTGCACGGATGCGCCGCCTCTCCGCCCGTCGCGCAGAAGATGGTGGCGTCGTGACCGGCGCGGCGCTGTCGGCAGTCCGCCCCGCCATGAGGAACCTGCGGCTGCTGCGGAATGGCGGGTGCCGTCCCGCCGCCACCGCGGGCACCCCGCAGTGCTTCTGCCTCGGCGCCGAGCCCGGCACGGTCCTTGTGGGCTCCCGGCACGGCCTGCTGGAGCTGGGGTCCGCCCGGGACGCGGTGAGAGGGCTTCCTTGCAGTCTTTTGTATGCCGTGTCTGTGAAGTGTGAATGAGCCCTTAAAAGTATTGGCACACGCCAAGCAGCTGCCCATGAGCATCTTCGTGTTGCCACTGGGTGTAGAAGTATTAAAAGGGGAGGATGAGAGATAATTAGCAACGAATCGGAAGTTGTAGTATTGCCACATGTTGTTTGCCCCTTATGTGCGCTTTCTTGTTGTCTGTCTAGCTCTTTTAACGTAAGAGGACCTTCCTAGTTTTCTGTAGGTAAGTGAAGATAAGTAGATGCGCATTGCATGTTTCCTGCTTCCATCTGCATGCTTCTGTGGTGTAAGACTTTGTGTCATTGCAGTAGGATGAGATATACCTGTGGATGTTATTCTGTCACTTTTGCCGAAGTCGTGGTGATGTGATGTGTGGTTAATAAGTCATTGATTTCTCTACTTCAAGGGGACAAGAGAAGTTGACTTAACTGTGGAGGGTTTCATGCCCGAGGATGGAAGTGGCTGCATCGTGGGTATTGAAGATCTTCCAGAGCAGGAGTGTGTGTGTGTTGCTACAGCAGCTGGAGATATCCTACTGTGCAATCTCAGCACGAAGCAGGTAAAATGACAGGAAGGACACAGCAATACTGAGGGATTTCAGAGGAGAAGATGACACTTTTCATTTCTTCGGGAGGCAGTTGTGTGTTTACTGCATGTTGAGCTGTGGCTGTTCTCCTTTTTCTGGGCAGATGAGCTGATGTTTGTGGGAGCCTTGAGCAGAAGCAAAGTCAGAATATAGACTCCATCAAAGAAGCAGAATTGTAGGAGTGCCTTGCTTAGTGATAGCCATAGTCCTTTATGTTTGCTCAGGGCAGTCTTAGAGAAGTAGGATGTTGCTGAGTCTAGGTACAGTGTAAAGTAATTCATAACTTGGTGTTATTTACCTTTTTATTATTACCA
Source organism: Lathamus discolor (assembly GCF_037157495.1). NCBI lineage: Eukaryota > Metazoa > Chordata > Aves > Psittaciformes > Psittacidae > Lathamus > Lathamus discolor. The sequence goes on along the minus strand of NC_088909.1, from coordinate 51,182,477 downwards.
GTCAATGCAGAACATCATGCTGACATGACATAACTGAAGAGAGGAGAAAGTGTTATGCATTGTTGTTTGAAGCCCTAGAAAATACTAAAGGGAAACCAGAATATCTTAGCTGAGTAAATACTGCACGAACTGGGATATTTCCTTTCTGTTCCTTCCTTGGTGTTAGATTTGTGTGATCTTCAGCAAGACAAATACCACACCAGCAGCATCTGAAATCTGTATCAGCTCCTGCAGTATCAGCTCTACACTGCAGGTGTAGGTAGGCATGAGATGACAGTGGTCCATCTGGGTTAGCTGTCAGATTGTGGTTATTTGCAGCTCCCTTCTTTTGGTTTTTGTTTGGGTTTGATTTGCAGATACCGCTTAAATTCCTAGTTGTAGCTGAAAAATGTGTCTCATATTGCAACTTAAAATGTGTTGTAAGGGAATAGAGATGAACAAAAGATGTGATACCTGAGACTTCTTGCACTGATACATGGGTCAGAGGTTTAATTTCATATCTTGTATTTCACAGCATTTTGGTTCACTTTCTCAGTTTTAAGGTTTGTTCTTTTGGTGCAGTCTGGGCACCAAGAAGGAAGTCCTGAAGGTATTCTGGTTGTTCAGAAACCTTTTGCATGTGGGTATGGTTACTCTGCCCACCAGTGCCCAGTCCCACTTTTTTTACCTTTAAAGATTGTGACACCCAAGCTTAATTCCTTGAATGGCCTCCTCTTTCTGTTTATCACCATTGTTCCATTCCATGCCTTTTGCAAATTAGGGTAACAGTGCATGACAGAAGTTCCGTGCCCACTGCTATTGCTTATGTACTTGTGACGGCCCAGTAAAACTGGCCCAGTTTTTCATAAACTTTGGAGTTAGTGCAGCTATATACAATTGCCAAATTCAGCATGCAGAAGCTAATCAGAGTTTTAATGGATACAGTGCCCATTAAGTGCATGTTGAAATTCTCAAGAACCATTATGGCTGTGTTTTGTGACTTCAGTATGTTTACCAGCGTAACTACAGACCTGATCAGGCAATACTAGTATTAACTAATCAGGCTGACTTAAGACTGAGAGTTGCAGAATAAAGAGTTTATTAAAACTATGTGTGGTAGAAAATGCTAATCTGTAGCTTATGTGGGCTGTCATACCTAAACAATTTGGAACCATCTTTGGTTTGAAATGTTTATTTTGTTTCATTCAACACAAAGAGCAAAGTAAGGCTTGTTACTTTCCTAAGTAGGAAAGGATTTCAACTCTCTTGGTTACTGATTGCTTTTGTTCTGGGATGGTGCTGTGCTGGTGTTTCTGCACTTCTGTGATCTTACTTTGGTCTCTGCAGGTGGAATGTGTTGGAAGTGTGGACAGTGGCCTGACTACCATGAGCTGGAGTCCTGACCAGGAGCTTGTTTTGTTAGTAACAGGTATCAGCAACAGTCTATAAGGTTTCTGCCAGTGAAACTCACTGTGGCCAAAATCACAGAATCACAGTTAAGTTTAAGATAGAGGAAGCAAAATACAAATTTATGAAATTAGAATTCAAAGAGATTAAAAAAACCCACCTGATCCAGCATAGGAGATTTCATTTCATGGTGCATGAGGTGTTTTGGTGATAAAAGCAGAAGCTGTTCACACCCAAAAAGCTGAGTGTTATAGAACAGTAATTAGTCTTTCAGATCTTCCAAAGAAGTATATATGATCTTGTGTGTAAATTGTGACGACTCCTGCTTTATATCTCCGTTTGATTTCTTAGTAACAAAAATTGCTTCTTGTTCTTTAGTAGGAAATTCATGTGTCACAGGCTTAACTTAGGTACAGAAATTACAGGCTCAACTTAGCTGCAGGTGTGTGTCACCCAGAAAGCAAAGTTAGCTTCAAGCAAAACAGAATGACAGCATGCTTGAGGTTGAAAGGGAACTCTGGAGATCACCTGTCCTACCCCCTTGCAAAAAGCGAGTTACCTGGAGCAAGTTGCTGGGAACTGTACCCAGTCAGGTTTTGGATATCTCCAAGGATGGAGACCTCACAACCTCTGTGGGAATCCTGTTCCTGTCTGTGAATGAATGGTTTTCTTTTAATGGAATTTGCTGTGGTTTAGTTTGTGCTTATTGCCTTTTGTGCTGTCACTCAGCGCCACAGTCTGGCTTTGTCATCTTTGCTGTACCCCACCTCCCACATAAGATGTTCATACACACTGATGAGATGAGCCATGAGCATGGCTTCTGTCAGCCTCCCCTCATGTAACAGATTCTCCAAACCCTTAATCATGTGTGTGACCCTTTGCTGGACTCACTCCAGTATGTCTTTTTCTGTCTTGTACTGGGAGGCCCAAGACTGGAGCCAGCATTATACATGAGTCTCACCAGCACTGAGTAAAGAAGGATCACCTCCCTCAACCTGCTGGCAGCACTGCTAATGCAGCTCAGGATGCTGTTGGCCACCTATGTAGCAGGGACATACTTCTAACTCATGCTCACCTTGGTGTTCCCCAGGAAACACAGGTCATTCCTAATGCCAAGCTGCTTTCCAGCTGCTTGGCTTCCAAGTCTGTCCTAGTGCTTGAGATGATTTTATTCCAGATGCGGGTGTGTTGATGAGGTTCTTGACATCCCATCTTGACTACATAACAATGTCCCTGTGGAGAGCAGCACAACCTTCTGGTGTACCTGCTATTCCTCCCGGTTTTGTGTCATCTGCAAGCTTGCTGAAGGTCCCACTCTCCAGGTCATTAATGAAGGTGTTAAACATTGGCCCTAGTGTCCGGGGGCATATCTGTGGTGACTGACCTCAAGCTGAACTTTCTGCCACTGATAGCAAGCTTTTCAGCTTGGCAGTTCAGTTGGTTTTCAGTCCAGCTCACTGTCGTTTCATCTACCCTGTTCTTCATGAGTTTGTCAAAAGCATTATTAGAATCAAGATACATGACATCCACTGTTCTCCCTATATCCATAAGTTAGTCATTTCATTGTAGAAGGCCATCAGGACTTCCCCTTCATAAATCCATGCTGACTCTTTCCAGTCACCTTGTTCTTCGTATCTCAAGATAACATATTTTCAGAGTGCCAGATTCTTTCAAGGGGAAATGGACTTCTTAAGGTAGTGCCAGGAAGAGTGTTTTTGAAGCAAGAGCCTTAGAAGTGTTCTTCTGTTCCAGTTTGTGATTTTCTGGTTTGAAGGATATTTCACTTAAGTATGATATTACTGTTAGAAATGTTTCTATGTTTGAGCCCATGATAGAATAGTAGGACAACACACGAGATCATCAAGTTTTTATTTGCCAGAGATACCATTGCCAATACTGTATTCTGCCCTGCAGGTCAGCAAACACTCATCCTGATGACAAGGGAATTTGAACCAATTACTGAGAAGCAACTCCACCAAGATGAGTTTGGGGAAGGTGAGAGGTGCACTGAAATGAAGTTCAAACTGATGTCACTGGTGTGTGGTGGGCATGTAGAAAGTAAAGAAATGAGCTGAGCACTTACTGGGCCCAAGGAGGCATTTTAGACTACTGCTGGTGGGCAGCTGAAAGGGAGCACCAGTATTTTATTTGACAGCATACATTCAAGTGAATTTTCTGTACTAGGGGACTTTCTGGGCTATGTGCATTTCCTGCAGATTTTTAGAATTAAACCTGGATGGAAGGTGTGAGTGGCTTTTAGCTGTGGTTGAGTTTACTATACTGTACAGAGTACTGCTGTAAAATCTTCAATGATTATTTCTTTTTCAGGAAAGTTTGTAGCTCTTGGATGGGGTAAAAAGGAGACGCAGTTCCATGGATCAGAGGGAAAACAGGCAGCACATCGCAAACAGATGGTATTATACTAGTTCTCTTATGTTAGGGCTATGCTGTCTCTGGGGAAACATGTATAAAGAGAGTATCTGTTATTCCTGCGGTGCCAGTTTGCCACTGCCTTTCTGGTAGTTGCGTTCATAGGCTTCTGCTTCTGTCGTTATGTGAAATCTAGCATTTTTATCCTCCTAATTTAAGGCAGCATCTGGGTGTACTTAGGACAGTTTGTACAATGCTCAGAGAAAGAAGATTTGCAAGTTCTAGTGCTTGCAGCAATAAAGCTGCCCTTAAATCAGCATGGCAGGTTTTGTTTAATATATGCTCTATAGCAGCATGCATATGACCAAGACAAACAGCATGCAATTTGGCTGAGAGGAGCAGAAGTGCCAGTAGTTTGAGATCCCAGAAGGCAGGAGTATAAGGTTTTGGGCTACTGAGCATCAGCAGTCATATGAGGCACCTCTGTTCCTGCATATTTTAGCTCTTTGGTCCTTTGTCTAGCACTTCCTTGTTTTAGTCTTGTTTTCTCTACTTTTTATTTGGTGGAAAACACATTCCCCTGCTGAATTTTTCTTTTTGTGTTTAAGTTTCAAAATTAAAAACTCCTGCTGAAATTTGGCAGGCCAGAGTGTAGACATGAAATGTGGCCTCTTCTATCTTTTACTGTTAGGAGGGACAGGACGAAGCTTGGCTGTATCTGGGAAAATGTGCTTAATTTGGCAAAGTTAAACCTTTGAACAGCTGGGTCTTTATGTGTATTCTATTGAGATTTTGTTTTTTCCCTGTATTGTTCTGTGAAGAACCTGTTTGCTTCAGAGAACACTACTCATCCCAGCCTCTGTCTGCCGTACTAACTGCCTGGATGGCATGCATTTCTCACCTTTCCCACTTTTCTCCTTCCAAGGGGTCATGACTCCAGGAATCAATCAAACCCTGATTTACCCTCATTTCCAGCTTATGCACAGCTGGTCTAAGGTGGAGGGGAAGGATAGTGTGTGGTCATGTGAATAGACAGTCATATGCACTTGCAGGAGGAGCAGACTGAATTTACAGACAGTTTTAATAACTGTTTTAATAACATCTGAATTTTAACTTTGAAGCCTTAAGATTTTTTTAATGGTTTGATTTCATGCCAAGGCTGTTGAAAGAGCTGGCTTAGCAATGCAGCTTGTTTAGACAAAGACAGCAGTTGCCTCCCAAGCTTTGATGCAACTTTTTGTGTGACTTCAGGAAGTATCACCTACTTCAGCCTGGGATGATGGCAGGCCTCGGGTGACGTGGAGAGGAGATGGGCAGTTTGTTGCTGTGAGTGCTGTGTGTCCCGAGACAGGTATGGGACCAGACTTCTTTGAAATACAAACATGTAAGAGGATTCTAGAACTAGGTGGTGTTCATGGTCTCTTGGCCACATAAAGCAAGGGTGAATTGAGCTAGTTATTTGCTCTTTTCTCTGTTTTCCTCTGGTGTTCTCAGAGGCATTTTATTGACATGATCTTTTGAACACTTTATTTGCAGTTTGGTTTTCAGTCCAGTGAGAAGCCAGAAGAGGTTGCTACTGAGTAGTTATTATCTGAATTACTTCTTTCACAGGTGTTAAATCACCACTCAAGCTCTTAAGCAATCTATAGGCTCGCAGTGCCAAGTGAATCGATTTGTTTGGGTTGCCATACCTACTGTCCATCGTACTAGCAGCTTGACCTTGCACGCTTCTGTTTAAATGCTAGCAATACTTTTCCCTAGGTTTTACCCTACTGAGTACATTTCTTACATTGCACTCTTGCATTTCTTGTAAGACTGTAACTGATGTCTTCTATGGTAACTACTACTACACAGTTTAAATGTATCACTCAACATACTGAACTGCACCCAACTACACTGCTTTTCCACTAGTTTAGGTTTTTGCCTTCAGTAGTTTAGGTTAGGGAGGATCTTTCATTTTAGCAAGACTTTTTAACATTTCTGTGGTGAAAATTGGAGAGGGAAATTGCCATGACTGAGCTACATCAGACCGAAATTCCTATTTAGTTCCTTTAGGGTCACTGATTTACTATAGGAGAACTGACTGAGACAAAATAAGTTCTTGCCCCTTAAGGTGTAAAGAGAAATCCCCTTTTTCTTCATGTGCATCAAAATTTGCCCTCCTACCCTCATAAAACTAGAAAAGTCTCTTCCCAATGATTTCTTCACCTCATTGCTATCTCAACCTGTAGGTGCTCGGAAGGTCAGAGTGTGGAACAGAGAGCTTGTGCTGCAGTCAACAAGTGAACCTGTCTCAGGATTAGAACAAGCACTGTCCTGGAAGTGAGTAGTAAATGAATCTGCATGCTGGCAGCAGCGTTGCTTTTTATTCCCTGGTCACAGTCTTTGATCATAAATTTCATTTCTCCTGTCTATTTTCCCAAAATTTAAAGAAAGCTTCCTTTTGATGCAGCATGAGGAAGAGTAGTCCTTAAAACTCTGGAAAGTATAATACTTGGATTACTTGTGGGAAGAAGGGGTAGACTCTCTGCACAGCCTCTATGTCAAGTGTTTTTGGGCTCAACTGTGTAAATAGCTCCCTTTGCCAATGCTGACATTTAGTTGCTTACTTGAGGATGTCATGAGCTTGGGAAAATGTCTCTGCTGGACCTATGACTTTATCTAAACAGTGCTGAGTAAAATATATCCTTTGCTGTCCTTTTCTTCATGTCTGGAGAAAATATGAGATGACTAGTGTTCAAAATGATATTAAAGTGATTATGTGAACAAGCACTTTTCATGTGGCTCTTTTTTAAGGCCCTCTGGAAACCTGATAGCATCTACGCAAGAAAAACCCAACAGGCATGATGTGGTTTTCTTGGAGAAGAATGGACTTCTTCATGGGGAGTTCACCCTCCCATTCCAAAAGGGGCAGGTTAAGGTAAATGCTGTGTCTAGGCTACTTTGGTTAGAGTGTAATGGAGGCAAGGATTAGATCTTTTCCAGATTCTAGGAGGAAGTTTTTAACGTAACACTCAGTGCTAGTCCTATTTGAAAAAGAGACCTGAAAGAGAACAATGAAGAAGCCCATTGAGAAGATGCACTGCCTTCTGCAGGCCTGTTTTACAGACAGAAGTACAGGGCAGCTGTAGCCCTGGAGTGCTCCTGGGCCGCGTATGCTTTCTACTAGGCAAATGCTTCAGGAATGCTGTTCAGGATGTCAGCTATTACAGGAGTGAGGCAAAATACTCATCCAAAATAAGAGAAGTGAGAAGCTACTGCTATGGTGTTACTTCAGATTCTGCCTTTGGAGGCTGAGTGGTCTTTTGGCAGATGCTTCCTCAGTGCCAAGGAAAGCAAAGAGAATGCTGCTGGCATCTTTGTGGGTGTATCAACTCTGCAGTTGTGTGGAACCACTGTGGATGGTTCTGCTTCAGGTTCTGCTCCAGCTCTTGGAAGCTTTGAAATATATGAGGGCTGTGTTACTATGTTGATTATTAGTATGTGTAGTTAGTGTGTGTGTGTATATGTGTGTATATATATGTAGTTAGGATAGATAACTGTGCACCATTACATAAGGAGCCAGTCATGGTCTTGCAGAACAATTGGAAGCATACCCACCCTACACTCTACAAAAGCAACAATATTAGTAAGAACTATGTGTGTTTCTGCAGGTTAATGAACTGCTTTGGAATGCAGATTCTACGATTCTGGCTATATGGCTGGAAGACCTGAAGGTGGACAACTCCAGCCCAAACAGTTATGGTGAGAGCACTATCAGGGGCTCTGGCTTTTACACTTGTCTCTGTCATTAGCACTTGGGATTCCTCTGCCAAGTTAGGAGACGCTGGGGAGGCTTACCTCCAGCTTTGAGACCCATATGCAGGGCAGGAAGAGCTGGTAGCTCAGCCTGAGCTCAAAGCATCTTCTGTACTGCTTTAAGTGGTATTAACAGAATTGTAAAGGTGTGAGCCCTTCATAAACCATGCACGCCTTCTCACAAGGGAAGCTCAAAGAATTCTGGCTCTTTTGCAAGAAGTCTCTTGCTAAGTTTTCTTATGCTGGGTGTTTTATGGCACAACTCATGGGCTGAACTACTATTTTCGTTGCACTTAACCCTTGAAGAGCAGTGATGGTGGTGAGGATTTGAGATGGGTCTCAAGTAGCAGTCTGTAGTAACCATTTGTTTTTCTACAGTTCAGCTGTGGACCACAGGGAACTATCACTGGTACCTGAAGCAAAGTCTACATTTTGGTAGCTTGGAGGAGAATCGGTTGGTGTCTCTGCTGTGGGACCGAGAAAACCTGTATAGACTGCATGTACTCTGCCAGGGTTGGCATTACCTCTTCTACGACTGGCACTGGACCATAGACCATGGTATGGGGGAGAATAGCCAGCACATGGCAAATGTGGCTGTCATAGATGGAGGTAAGCAGTGGGACAGCTTCTTTGCTCTAAGGTCAAAATAAGTGGCATAGCCATTTGGATGGGATTACGGTAGTTCTTCTGTTAGCTGCTGTTTCTACAAAGCTGTTAGTGAGGGTCATTTCACTAACATTGATGAAAGCTTTAGAAGTGGTTCAATGGAGTTAACTACAACTGTTTCCAATAACATTGTTCCTACTTTCAGTAAAGAAACTAAGAAGAGCCTCACTAACATTTGGGCTGGATTACATCTTGGTTTATTTTTTCTCTTCAACAGATAAAGTGCTTGTCACAGCATTCCAGCATGCTGTGGTGCCTCCACCCATGTGTACCTATGAGCTCCAGCTCCAACAGGCAGTTAATCAAGTTGCGTTTCACACAGATCCCAAACATAGCGGAGACATGGCTGTCCTGGATGCTGATAACAAGATCTCTGTGTACAGATATGGTGAGAGCATGTTGCGCTGTCTCATTAAAGGAAACCCTCTGTTCCTGAGAGTATCAGCCTGGAGGACTAGTAGGGTGATGGTCACTCAAGCCTTCAGTCATAAGGAGCGAGATACATCTGGTTAATGTGTTGGTTCAAGCTCCATTCTTTAGTCTCCAGTACTTCTGTGTGACACAGGACCATTTTGGTGGTACACTGGCTGCGTGAGGAGGAATTGTTCAGCACTTAGCTATGTGCTTATGCTGGTAATATCTCCCTGCCTAGTTCTGGCTTGAGTAGAGCACAGCAAGCAGTATCTTGTGTAATCTGTTCTGATGGCTTGCAGCTGATTGGCACTGGATATGTTTGAAATGGCTACCTAGGGCCTGTCTGATGCATCTAGCACTTCCCAAAACAGTCCTATATAAAATGTAATATTTAAGACACTTGCTGCTGTCTCTTGAGTTTTGTAGTGTGACATTCTGAGGTAACTGTGTTCCTCAGGGTAAGTGTTAATGAGGATTAGGTGATGGCTGTGCATGGAGGGATGCTGTTTTCTGACTTCTGTAGTTTCCCGCAGCATCTTCTTTTTGATAAGAATGAAAATGGAAGGAGCTTTGTTTGCAGGATCTCTAAACTCTGCTTTGTTCTGTGTTTGCTAGGACAAAGCACAATGAGTGACCCCACTGTCAAGTTTGGAGCTGTGGGTGGAAATGGATTTAAAGCAGCAGTAGAAACGCCATACCTGGATAAAACCTACAGGTAATACAGAACTCTAGTATAGCTGTAGTGGGGAGAAAAAGGTAGAACCTGGCCATATGTTTTAGACGTCTTTGCTCTGACCATTTATCTCAAGATTTTGAAGAGGTGGTCAGGTAACATGGTTTCATTGTGCTGACACTGGCTTCAACTAATGCTAAGGATTGGGCAGCGCAGTAGGCACTTTATCCTGAGAAGTGCTCTTGTCTGGTCTCTTGGTCTAGTGGGAGCAGTGACTGTCAGTGACAGCACTGAAGTAGCCTTTCCCGTGCCTGATGCTCTTGGTATTGTGGGGTTCCCTGTGTCCAGTCCTTCCACTTCCAGCCTAGTCTGTGTCAGGGTTCATGCGTTTGCTGACTGTGTTTGTGTACTGGAGCTCTCCTAGCCATGCTGTGTCTGAACAGCCACTCAGTGCCTAGAAAGACCTTCACCTCTACAGTGAGGTGGCTTATTGAAATCAGATTCTATTTGCTTCCCAGTTTCTCTTATTTTGTGACAGAGTTGATGTGGGCAGCAACAACAATGAAGTGATGAATCCTCTGAGCCTCCGATTTCTCACCTGGCTGCCAGATGACAGCTTCCTGGTGGTTGGTCAGGGCCAGCACGCTGCCCAGTCTGTCCTTCACCATCTGACTGCAGTGCCTCACAAGACTGAAGCTGAAGAGCAGCGCCTCAGTTTACGGTACTAGAGATCTGACAATTGTGGGTGAAGTCTGAGAGTGCTTCTGAGCAGTGCCTAGGAATTAAGTCTCTCAGTAGGCATGCAGCCTGGAGGCTGTGGGTTGGGGAATTGGACTTTTCCTGCAGAAGAATCAAACAGCTCATGAAGCTGCCCACTGGTTAGCACTTGCATGTAGTCCTAATGTCTACACCCAGCCTGACAGGAGGCTGTATGCTGCCATGCCTATATCTATACAGGATAGCTCTGTTCCTTTGTATGAATTCCAGGCCCTTGGGGTGGGAGGAGGGACTGAATTCGTCCACTCTACCCTTTGTTCACCGTTTTCAAGGTCAGGAAGGGGACTGGTAGCCCTTGTTGCTCCTGTCTTCCTTCTCTTCACCTGCTGAGCTTTGTGGAGTCAGTTGAACTAAAACTAGATCACAAAAGGAAGCCACCCGGGGTTTCCCAAAGGGATCCTGTGAATTGCTTTCTGCAGAACTGGCAGAGCAAAGGCAGACTGATTTGCATATGAACTGTGGAGCTGAACAAAAGAAGTGTGGGCTCTGCAGAGTGCTTTAAGTATGCAGACAGTGACTAGCACAGTTAGCCAAATGCCTGTTGGCTGGAGTTGCTGGTTCTCTGTCTTGCCAATGTTAGCTGCCATAGGCATGACAAGACTGCAGAAGGTCTTTACATGAACAAAGTGTTTGTGCTGGAGGTGTGTATTCTTCAGTTAGGCCACAAAAAATGCAGGATCTAGGTATTAAGTATATCTCCTGTGACTGATCTGTGTCTTTCGTGTCTTGCTCTAGGTTGTCTGTGCCTGTAGATGGAGAAGTGATCAGCCTGTGCTGCAGCCCAGCGACCAAAACTGTAGCTCTGCAGCTGGCTGATAGGCAGATCCTGAAATACCTCTGGGGTAAGCTGGGCCCTATTAAAGTACCTGGTCTGAGGTGTAGTTATTACATATTTCTCAAGAGGTTTAATGAGATGATTTGACTTTCAGGGACATAGGTGATTCTTGCTGATAGTCGGTCCTGCCTTTCATGCTCTGTCTGCTCCCAGAAATGGGCCAAAATTAGTGATTTGCGTCAGAAAGCAGTTAGCGCAGTTGAGAATAATAGTTCAAACTATGATTTGAAAGGAATATGATTGGTTTAGTGATTTCAGAAGTGTTGACTGACTGCCACATCATTGGCACTTCTCGTTTCACAGAGGAAAAAGTTGCTGCTAAGCCCCTAGAAGCTACCACCTTCTCTGCTGTGTCCTAGACACCTTTTGTGTCAGCTTGTCCTCCTCTCTGTCAGATAATGTAGCTTATTTCCAGCTCTGGTTTTCTTCAGATACATGCCATGTGGTTGTAATGTTTGAATCTTCAGTTGTCTGGGAAACTGTGTGATCTTCTTTGCTCTTCAGAGGCTTCTGCTCCAGTCCTTGAGCCCTGGAGGACTAGCAGTGGCTGTGCTGTTCATTTCCCCTACCCTTGTGTGCAGACATCTATTACAAGGATCGGTGGTGAAGTAAGTAAGACTGTGAGCAGACCAAATCCCCTATTCAGTTTTCTTTATATCATATGTGCACCATGATCCTCTCCTAACAGCATTCTTTGTAAGACCCTCTGCAGAGCTGAGAGCGTATCTTTCCTTGTCTTGTAGAGCATTTCTGATGTGTGGCATTTAACACCTGCAACACATCAGAATCTCAGAACACATAGAATCTCCATATTCTATGAATAAAATTAATAATATCATTGAAGAGTGAGAAATTTCAGATTTAAAATTTCCAGCAGTCACTGCTCCACTGTTTTGGAAACAGCATTTTGTTCTGTCTTACACTACTAGCAAATATGACTGCACTGAGTTGCTGCATGTTTCCTTCTGCTGGTCTTTCCTATTGTAGATGGTTTCTTGATAGTTACAGCAGCTTAAGGAGCAGCTAGCTCTTTTCTGTCAGTTTGAGTTTCTTTTCTTCGGTGTGCATCCAGGTGAATGCTGTATGGAGCTGCTTTCCTCTGCTCTGAACTACTGATTTTATTTTGGTATTTTGGACCAAATGCTGCTGAATGGAAAAAAAAAAAAAAACGTAAATTATCTGGTGTGGTTTTTGCTTCTATTTTATTACTGTGCAGTTTCTGTTACAGGGTAAAGCAAGCTGGGTTTCCAGTGAGAAGTGTTTAAAGACACTTAAGTAAGTGCTCCTGAAATAGAGGCTGCATGACTTCGTGTCCAGCTTCTCCAAGTAATTCACATGGGGTACTCTGTATCTAGCTGTAAGGCACTTCAGTGCTAGTCAGTGTTGTGAAACCCTGCAGGTTGTGACACAAAGCTTATACTTGTCATCCTTTTTATTTACAGGAAGTGATCTTGGGCCTCACAGATAGATGCCGATTTATTGTTAATGATACTGAGGTACCAAAGTGTTTGCTTCTCATTGTATACCCATTTCCTCTGCCAAAGGCAGCTTTCCTGTTCCACTCCATACAATGATGAACTTCATCATTTTTCTACAGGTGGCTTCCAACATCACGTCATTTGCAACATACAACGAGTTTTTGTTGGTGACCACAAACTCCCACACCTGTCAGTGCTTTTGCTTGAAGAACATGACACTGAAAGGTAAATGCCAGGTGTGGCTGCCTGCTGCTGGCAGCTCATGGCCATTGTATGGGAACCACAGGAAGTCCCTTTTTTTCCACATCCAAACCTGCTGCCTGCTGTATTTGGGTCACTCAGAACAACTGCTTAAAAGATGGAGGAAGAAAGCTGCTTTCAGGAATCTACTAGAGAGCAAGGAGCACAGGGAACTGACTTTGTATGTCGCATATCCTTCCCAGAGAGCGGGATTTGTCCTGTAGTTGTTGTCCCTTCACCATTTTCAACAGCTTAGCCCTGCATTCTTTCCCTCCACTCCAAGTCCAAAAAACAAAAAAGAAAGGGCTGTGCAGTATTGCAGGTGTGTGGTAGAGAAAGAATCCCAGTAGAAAAAGTTTCTGGTGGCATCTGGCTATAAGAGGTATGAGGACCCTGAGAAAAGCAGGGTGACAACTTACTGGTCCTTTACACCTTTCAGTGCTCCTTTCATCTGTTGAGCTTTGTGATCCTGTTGTGTAGAGGACATATATCCTATGTCCTGTATAACAAAGTAGAGTATAGAGAACATACCTCCTATATGTCCTCTATATCCTACTTTGTGTACAGCAGAGCTGAACTAAGGACTAAGAGGTCGTCTTCTTGTCTGGAACCATTGAAGATCACTGGCATATTATTGACTCAGTGTGTCCAGTATGACTTTGCTGGGCCACATAGGAAGGCCTGACTGGGGCACTATGCTGCAGTGTGCCATGTATGCTGATAAATATGCTGTCTTCAGCCCTTCAGGCTGGCCTGAGCAGCGCTGCTGCATCCAACAGTGAGACCCTGCGCAAGGTGGAGCGAGGTTCCCGTATCATCACCGTTGTGCCCCAGGACACAAAGGTTGTGCTGCAGGTCAGTGCTCTGCCCACATCTGCTGTCAGGGACCCTAGTGAGGCACTCAGTGGGCAACTGTCCAACCTACAAACAATGTCTAGTGCTACAAAACTGCTGCCCTGTACTGCTACAGCACAGCACCTCACAAATATCCAGCTGTGGAGGAATTTTGGGTGTGCCTGTGGGAGTTAGGTTCAGCACAGGCAGCTGGGTATAAGTGGGAAGATCTGTTCAAATTCCTAATGGCTGAGGTAGCATAATGCTAACATATTGTGGCACTCACAATACATACCTCATGGTGAATCTTGGACACACCTCTTAGTACTTGCTGTATTTGCTAGCAGCCCTCCTTTAGTCTTGGCACCAAGTCTTTCTGAAGTGCAGAGCTCACTCTTCAGAGCCAACAAAGGTTCAAGAATGGAGAAGGATGGCATTTGAAAAACATTGCTGGAGGTGTGCAGCCCAGCCTCCTGAAAGCAGGTCTAACCTGAAAGCTTGATCAGGTTGCTCTGGTTCTTGCCTGATAGAGCAGAGTTCAGGGTCCTGAGAAAAGACTGTTTCTGAGCTGACAGAGCTTTCAGGTATTTTTCCACAGTCATTGAAATCGCATGTTCTTTGAAGTGAACAGGTCCATGCATCTGCAAGTGTCAGACAGGCCTAGAAAATTTAGTTCTCCCTTTGCCTTCAGTGTAAGCAGGGTAGCTACACATTATTAACTGCGTGGATTTTGTCTTGTAGATGCCAAGAGGAAATCTGGAGACTGTTCACCACCGAGCTCTGGTTCTTGCACAGATTCGGAAGTTCCTAGACAGGTAAATGGCACTGGTGTAGTATGGTCTTCCTTCCCCCAGTCTGAGCTGTTAGAGGCTGGCTGGCCTGGTTGTGTTGTGCTGGAGAAGGGAGGGAGGCTAAATTCAAAGAAATTGGCTGTCAGTGAGAATAAAACTTTCTGGCACTACCAGCTGGAAATGCAGCTTTCAGCAGCCCCAAGTGCCTCTCACTTCACCACTGGGCTTATAAGTGTGCTGAGTCTGTGTGGATAGCGGAAATCTTCATCTACTCCATTATCCAGATATTTCAGTCACTACGTGTCAGAGCTTGCTGGTTTTTGTATTTTATTTAATTGATTTACATTGAAGCTTTTCTGTAACGGAAGTAGGTCCATTAGATGAAAATGTTTGCTGTTTTAAGAGAGTGAATAAATAATGCAAAACCTGCACTGCTTCCTGGTGTGCTGGTCTGTCCCACTGCAGAGGCTGGCAATGAACAGGATTGATCTTGCACATCTTTTTTTTTTCTGGAAGGCAGTCTGTATGGCTTATTGCCTAGGCTGTTCCTTTCCCAGGGGATCTGTGTTTACCTCCAGTCAGTTGCCTTTATTTGCAGCTATTGCACCTATCCACTGTCTGAATTATCCTTCTTGACTCATTCCCCCAGGCTTATGTTCAGGGAAGCTTTTCAGAGTATGAGGAGGCTGCGAATCAACCTCAATCTTCTCTATGACCACAATCCCAAGGCAAGTATACCCTGTTCTGTTGTTTTCAGTATCTGTAGCCTGGAATCCATTGACATTGAAGACAAGTAGGTGGTGCTGGCATTTCTGCTTTCAGAAGAAATGGCTGCTCTGCACTGCTGCATCATGCAGGCAGATCAGATTTAGTATTTCCTTCTACATTCAGAGAAGGTCTTAATGTACTTGTTCAGAATAACAGTTGTAACACTCTTGTTTGTTTGTTTCAGGTATTTCTGGAAAATGCAGAAAACTTTGTCAGGCAGATAGATACTGTGAACTACATCAACTTGTTTTTCACAGAGCTGAAGTGAGTATAATTCTGCAAATGGAAGCATGCATATAATCAGTGGCGTTGTATCATTTTGTCAAAATGCTGGCAGCTGTTCATTGTGGATGTAAGGAGTCAGCCAGAAACATGGGTCATAAAGACTCAAGTAAGCTCAGTAGTTTCAGGGACAGTCAAGTGTGTCTTTGGGGGAATTCCAGCTTGCAAACAGCCAGTAGATATTTCCAGCAAGGAATTAATACATCATCTGACAGTTTTGACTTGTCTTCTGATTATAGCTGTACTGGGATAAATGTGAACATAAAAAAGTTTTGTTGCCTCATAAACAGGAGCAAGACAGCACTGCTTATCTGAAATCTGAGGCCAAAATAATTGCTTAAATTGCCAAATTAGGTCCCCTGCCTTCTTTCTCCAAGGTTGAGTGGCAAGAGGCATTAGCACATTGGTCATCTCAGGAATTTTCAAGCTTGCTGAAGTAAATAAATTTTAGGAGCTGGAACTATCACTTAGCTATTTTGTTGTATTCTAAGTTTTGACCTGACCTTAAGTCTTTGTTTAGAAATAAAAGCAAATGGTTTAATTTTCAGAAGTGCTCAGGATGTCCCCAGTGGGTTTTGTAGAAGACAGCCGTATCTTGAAGATCTTGCTTTCTCTTTTTCGTCCAACTAAAGTAGTTGTTCTGACCAGTTTGTTGTTTGTTTGGGGTTTTTTTCTTCTTGGTCGGTTTTTCTCAATGCCTGTCTTAGCTGAGAGTCAGTTGGGATGGATGACAGATGCTGTAGAGTTTTCTGGTTGTGTGTCAGTACTGAATGACATATGATCTGTTTTGTTGTGTAGTTACTTTCTGCATACATTTGTGTTTCTTAATGTTACTGCCTTTGTGCTGGGCTAAGTGATGGACCGTGCTGGTATTCATGTTAATCTGCTTTTATTTAGAGAAGAAGATTTCACGAAGACTATGTACCCGTCTCTGAATGGTAGCAGTAAGGCTCAATCACACCAGCATCCTGATCAGAAGAAAGTAAACCTTATATGTGATGTGATGAGAGTTGCCATGGAAAACATTGACCCTCAAAAGTGAGCATATTCTTATTGTACATAAAGGAACCATTAGATAGATTTCTGTTTGGAAAACAAAGTATCACCTTAGCTGGGAAGGCTATTTTGAAATAGTATGTGTGAAATACATAGAAGTGGAAATAGCCTTCTACAAAGCTTTCGTTTTAGAAAATAAAAACCATTTTAATGCCAAATTTGATTTGGAAGACTGTGTTCAGCTATCTGAGCTTTCGGAGAGAGGTGTTCTCTCTCCATTATGCTGGCTGGCATGGTAAGGAAGTTCATTCTACTCAAAACACCGCCAGTCTTTGACATGTTTGGGGGGACATGCTGAGTAGAAAAACCATTCTGGTATATACTGTTCTCTTGCCATTTTTCCTGCCTTCCTTTAAAAAGATTAAAAAACCTGAGTAGTATTGCTGTCGGTTTGGTTTTGTTTGTGTTTCTTTAATAAAATGCAAACCAGGACTTGCATAAACTGTGCTAAAATAAGAATAAGCAGTGCTTCTGCATTCTCATTCTTTTTATATTTACTGCTTCTGTTTCCTTCAGATACTGCCTATCAATACTGACAGCACACGTAAAGAAAAGTCCTCCAGAACTGGAAATTGCTCTCCAGAAAGTTCATGATCTCCGAGGTGTTGTATCAGGAGCTCAAAAGTTTTGAAAGTGGGTGGTTTGCAGGAGCTTTCATTGTTAGCATGGTTCACACTGAAAGTTATTTTAGGGAGGTTGTTCATGGAGTCAGCCAGAAAACAGAAACTTACTTGAAGCTAGCTGTGTGTTAAAGAGAAGCAGTGTGTACGCTGATGTTCATGCCCTCAGAGCTCATCCTTTTATCCAAGTATGTCTGCAGACAGCTGTTTCCTCTTTCCCATCAGAACTCTAGTTCTCCCAGCACGGAAAAGGAGGTTCCCATTCTGGGTTCTGCTATCTCAAGCTGACATATTTTGCTTTTGTTCTGTGCTGGCACTTCTGACTTGTCACTGCTGAACACTTAAGAAGTCACTGTGCTTGGGCTGGTCCGTGAAGTTTCCCAGGAAGGGCAAAGTAACCCCTCCTGCAAGGCAGAAAGAGCTGTTGGTTTGATGGTCCCTATCTGGTGTCAAGAATGTGCTTGACCCCGCCCTCAGAGTGGGGTTCTGCTGCTGATGGTGTCACTAATAGTGTGGGTTTTTTTATCTTGTTGCAGAAAATAATACTCCAGATGTCAAAACTGTGAGTGCAGAAGAAGCACTGAAGTACCTGCTTTTCCTTGTCGATGTCAATGAATTGTATGATTATTCCCTGGGGACATATGACTTTGATTTAGTCATCATGGTGGCAGAAAAGTCTCAAAAGGTCTTCTTACGGTTCCAGCCAAGGAACCATTTTTCTGCTTTCCTAAAAGTTCTTTGTAATCTGTGGATTAACCCATGTGTTTTGGTGGTCATAGCTCTTCACCCAGGCAAGATTCCTTTTGCTCAGAAGTCCTGTGTGTGCATGGGATGATGCTGGGAAGGTGACATGTCTCTGCTGTCCCTTAATGCATCCTGAGCACAGCTTCGGAAGTGTGCTTGTGTTCAAGGTGAAATAGGACTCTTCTAGAGCAGCGCAGCAATGTAGCTTAGAAGAAGGGAGCAACTGTGGTCTGAAGCGTTGTGACTGCATACCTTACATTCCCAGTTCTGTACTCTTCATTATTTCTTATTTGGTGGTGGCCGTTATAATAATGTTTCATCTTCCAGCAGGTATAATTTCAAATCTCTGAATGGAAATACCCATCAGAATCTTCAGAGTTTCTTAGTGTTACAGCAGAGCGTACTGTCAAGTCGGTTAAAACACTCTATTCATGTTAATGGATTCCCTGTAGTGAGGGGAAATTTGTCAGCTTTACAGCTGCAAATTTATACATAATAATAGCTGAAATCCTTTTGGGAACCTGGTAATTTAAGTTAGTCGTTCTTGGCAAGAGTGCATACACTGAATTGATTCTTTGAGATGGCCTTTTTAGTGTACTATACAATTTCAAATATGGGACTCTGCTGCTGATGATGGGGGCAAATAAGGATCTTGCCAGATTAGTTCAACTGCACTTTTCATTATTCTTTGCAGGACCCAAAAGAGTATTTGCCCTTCTTAAATACCCTCCGGAAGATGGAAACAAATTATCAGCGATATACAATAGACAAATACTTAAAGAGATACACAAAAGCTCTTGGGCATCTCAGCAAATGTGGTAGGTGTCCTACACATGCACTGTCTCTAAGGAGAAATTCTGCCATTTTGAAGAGCCTTTTGGGGGAAATAGCAGAAGAAAGAGAAAGGTTGTACAAAGTCATCTTCCCTTCTCTTAGTGCATGGTTAACTTCTGCTGCCTGTTTATGTAGTATAGGATGGTGCAAGGAGAAAGGAGTGAGAAAGTTTACTGCTTTGTGATCATGAAGCGTAAGTCTTGTTTGCTTCTGTTGTAGGTGTCTTATCCCCAGTTAATATTGCTGGCAGAAGTGGAGCAAACCTCAAGGAAGTGAACACCTTTATTTTACAGTAGTAGCATAGGTGCTTTTATGCTCTTCCACCCAAACACTTCTAGATGCTTCTTGATGCAATGAACTCAGGCTGGCTGGGAGCCATGAGAACTGCGTGCTTTCTCTTTTATTGCTATGAAAAATAAATTGTTTCTGCAGGTCCTGAACACTTCTCTGAATTTCTGAATTTGGTGAAGGATCAGAATCAGTATTGTGAAGCCTTGAAGCTGTACCCCCCTAGCACTCAGGAGTACAAGGTGTGTAAGCATGTTACACTGCAGTGTGCAAGCTTTTTACTCTCACACACGTGTTTGCCTGTCCTTGGCACCTTGAGTGAGGGCAGGGATGAGACAGCAGCTGCTTTGTATTCAGGTTTTCCTCTGAGATGATAGCAGGAATGACTCTTGAGCGCTGACTCTGTGAGGTCTGGTCATTGAAGGAATGTCTGTTACTTCTGTGATTCCATGACCAGGAGAGCACCTAGGTGTCTGGTTTCTGCTTCACATCTTACGGTGTGCTGAAGAATTTGTGTAACCACAGACTTTTCTTCTTGCATTGACCCTTGTGAGACCCACTTTCTGTCTGGCACTTGCAGATCATGTGGACACACTTCGTTATCCTTAAACTATTCTGAAGAGTGATCAAGAGCTTGTAGTGTGTCCTGTATTGGTTTCTGTGTATTACTGTAGCTTGCTCAAGGCTGAGGTAAAATGTAAATGAATGCATTTAATATAATTTAATTCAGATATTGTGACTACACAACACACAAGCCTTTGTAAAAGAAGTAGAGGAAGAAGTAAGAGGGGGAAGTACAGAAACTCTCTTTGCAACGTGGTGAGGGCAAAAGGGGCTTTCCTCGTAAGGGAGGTCTGTCCTGACTCTGACCTGTTGGGAGTCTTTCTTTATTCCTTTTGTATTTTTCCAGTCAGATCCACCCACCTGTTCTTGATGGAGATTGTTGGGTTTGAATAGCGTAGTGAAGCTCAGGATATTAATACACAGCAGCCTGTGCCTATAGAGTTGCAGGGCTTGCATCCTCCCTTGTGCCGTTGTTTGACTCCTGGAGTAAGTTGGTTCAGAGAGACATTCTAACAAAGACCATTCATGTGAGTGGGGAAGAAGGAGCTGATTTCCTGCAGTATGTAGTTTACCCAGCCTTTGGCTTGAAGAGTTCAATATCTCTCCATGTCTCTTGCTTTAGCTGTGTGAAATGTCTCCATGTGCTAATCATCAGCCCTTGGCTTCATAAGAAGTTTGAAATGGGTAGGAGCATTGTGCTGGGAGGTTCCTTGAGAAAGGGGGGAAATAAGCTATTTTTGGTGGGCACTTATTTTATACTAATGGAGGACTGCTGACTCTACAGCTGATTTCACATTTCTCTTTTGTCCCTTTCTTGTAGGATATCAGTGATGCGTATGGGGAGTATCTGGTTCAGAAGCAGCTATATGAACAGGCTGCACTGATATTTGCTCGTGCTGGGATCTTTGCAAAAGCACTTGATGCTTTTCAGGACAGTGGCAGCTGGCAGCAAGCCCTGTGCATGGCAACACGGCTTGGTTACACAAAGGATAAGCTGTCCAGCCTGTCACGGAGCATGGCAGGTAGGCCTTGAGGAGATCTAAGTGTGCACAGCAAAACTAGCTGCTGTTATTTTTGGTTCAGTTTGATTTTTTCCTAAAATATAATTAAAACCTTGGTCTGCAGCAGCTTTTTTTCCTTAGGGGAGAATGAAAGTCTTACATTTCCCAAGGCTTTGTGTCATTGCACATCACCTTTGTTTCTCAAAAGAACAAAAAGAAGTTGGAGCTGAGCTGGTAGGCACCCAGGAGTTGCCAAGCTAAGCTGTGGTCTTCTTGGCTGCCCCATGCCAACCGCTTCTTGCACTTTTCCCTTGCAGCCAGTTCCTGAGCTGCTATTCCACATTGCCTCCTTGGTTAACCTCAGAAAGGGGGCAAAGTGCTCCCTGCAGATAGCAAGAACAAAATACACTGGAGCTTTTAGGAGATATTTTCTTTTACATTCAGATGCCCCCCACTTCACTGTTTCTATCTCAGACTGAGAGGAAAACGGTCTCCAGCTGGCCTTGAGGGACATGCACCAGCAATTTCACCAGCAACTGGCTGATTATGTTCAAGTTAATGAATTCTTGGCATCAGGCAGCCATTCTTTTTCCTGGCAGATTAAGTGTGTGAGCAGGTAGAAAGTGCCTCACTGAGTGGGATTTTCCTCTGCATTGTAGTTTTGTGGCGCAAAGTACAGCTGCTTCTGAAAAGCTGAACTCCATCTCTTCTTGTAGGAAAACTGGTTGAACAGAGAAAACATGGAGAGGCTGCCATACTCCTGGAGCAGTACACTGAGGTAATAATCACGCTCCTGTCTGTGCCCAGTAATATCCTCTGTGTTTCCTCTATTTTTCTGGGCCACACGTGACTCCATGCATGGTGACAGCAAAACTGTCTGTGCTACGAGCTCTCTTGGGGAGGGCAGAGCAGGCCCAGGTGCTGGCAGTGAGTGGAGTGGTCCTGGGTGCAATGTCCCTGAGTTTTCCTTCCCAAAGCTTTGGTGTGAAAAGATTTTGTCTTAGAGAGCTGAAGCATGAGGGCTGGAGTAATGAAGACAGAGTTCCAGAGGGATTTCCCATCAGTGTAGGAGAAGTAACACTGTTTTTTGGGTTTGGGGGTTTTGGTTGGTTGGGGTTTTTCTTCATGTTAGCACTTGAGAGTAACTGGCACAGTAGTGAGTAGTGTTTTCCTGTCCTGACAATGATACTGCTGTGTAGGAATGTGCATTTGAGTAGGTGCTACCTGAATGTGTATTATTAGCATCAGTAGCAGTACCTGGTTGCTTTATCCTTCTAGGACTATGAGGAGGCTCTTCTCCTGCTCTTAGAAGGGACTCTCTGGGAAGAAGCTTTAAGACTGGTAAGGCATTTCAGAGCACAAGAACCAGAGTGAAAATATTTCTTTAGAGTGCAAGAACAGAGGGGTGGGGTCTGGGTTAGATCCTTAAATAATACCTTGTTTTCCTTTCCCTGATCCAGATTCACAAGTATGGCAGACTGGATATCTTGGAGACCAACTTCAAGCCTGCTATTCTGGAAGGTGAATCTGTGCAAGAACCTGAGACTTACCTGTGCTATAGAGGCTGAAGAAGGTCTTTGCTGGGTCTGTGGGAAGTCACAGCGCTCCAGTACTGAAAGCCCTATGGAAGGATGCTTTGATTCTGCCTAACTGATGCTGCCCACTTAGCTGCATTTGGCTCTCCACAATGCAGCTTGAAGCCCAGCAGTGTCATGGGCTCTTTTCAGCTTAGTCAAGCTCCTTCTGAGCTTTTCCAGACCTCACAGTCACAAACTGCAAAGGCATCATGGTCTGCGTGCCCATAAACAAGCAGGATAGTCCTTACTCCAGAACACATGTAGCAGTAGAGCCATGAACTGAGAAAAGGGCTAGCTGTCCTATAAGCTTTTACGAGTAGTGTTTAAAAGATTTCCTCCGATTCAAACTTAATTGACATAAAGAGATTTGGACATAGATCTTTTGGCTCTCCTTATATCAGAAACACATTTTTACTCTAGAAAATGCTTGTCTGGCAGATTAATTCACTCTGCATCCAGGTGCATCTTGTTTGGTGTGCTCTTGTATTACAACCTTAGAATTTCCTTCCACTTCAGTCGTTTGTGTGCTTTGCACCTGACTTCTGAGCTTGCTGAAGGTCTACTCTTCTTCAAACTTCTTGTGTAAAAAAAAAAAAATAACATTTTTCTGGTTCTCTTGCACACATGTTCACGTTCTGATTTTCTTACTGAGCAGCTCAGAAGAGTCAGCTGATCTTCCTATATTCTCAGAAGGCAGCATTTCTTCACCATAAGAGTCGCCTGCAGGTGGTCCGAGAGCTGAAGGAGAAGGCTTGTGAGAGCGTGCAGGGTAGGTATTGAAATGCACACCACTTTCTCCTGCAGAAGTAACTGTGATCATCTTTTCCTTTCTGGGTTCCATTTGCCCTGGTGGAGCTGTTCTCTCTTGTAGCTGTGTTTGTATCTACAATAGTAGAACAGCATTTTCCTCACCCCTCTTCACACCCTAGTTGGACTGTTATTGTTTGACCTTGCATATTCTGTAAAGACAGCTTTATTCTCAGTGCTGTGTCACAGCTTCATGGAATCAAAATCCACCTGAGAGCTCTTCAGAACAATTCAGCATTGTTGCCACAGTGTCAGCTTGGCTGGGTCAGGCAGTGCTCAGCATGTCCTTTGTGCTGAGTACCTACCAGATATATTCACCTGACAGCTCCTGCGGGCTTAGTGAAGTGTTCTGACAGCAGAATGCTTTGCCCTGGTCCAGACTTGCTGCAATGACATTGTCATCCCTCTGATTGTGCTTTTTAATATTACAGGCCCCAATGGGGACTGTGATATTAAACAGCACAGTTGCTATTTCTCTTGCATGCTAGCTGAGTGGGTTTGAGAACTGTAACACCAGCAGGTAGAATGAATCTACCCCAGCTGCTCTTCCAACAAGCAACATTACCCAGAGACAAAGCTTGGAATAACTAATTCTTTTTGATACTGTGACAGTTGTTAACATGTTTTGCAGATTATGAAATGCCAAATTGCCCAGAATTGGATCTTTTCTCTGAAACGAGCAGTGTTGTGACAGCCAGTGACATAAACAGCAAATATTCACACAGCAATTCAAGGATATCAGTGTAAGTGTCTGCTTTCAAATTAGGCAGTAGCCGTGCTGGCATCAGCATTTGGGAGGGCAGCTTGCTCATGCTTGGCATGCTTCTCCTCACAGCTGTGCATAGAATCATAAAATAGTTAGGGTTGGAAAGGACCTTAAGATCATCGTGTTCCAACCCCCCTGCCATGCCTTGAAACTGCATTGATTGCAGGCATTTCGTGGTTATTTTGACTCTTGTTGGGAGTGAGAGAGCAGAAAATGGCAGAAGCTACTTAGTGCAACACGAACTGAGTGGCCAGCAGAGGAGCTGTGAACAGAGACTCTGGGCAGGAGCTGGCTCTGTGAGTGTCAGGCATGTTGCCAGAATAGTTGGCTGCAGGAAGCTTGACACAGAATATGGGCAGAGTACCTCAAACATTAATAGCTCATGCGCATGGCCTGTGCTCTTTGCCCTAGGTTTTCTACTTTAATGGGTGGGAGTTACTACTAAATAATCACGCTAATGTCTTCCCACAGTGGGTGTCTGTGTTGCTTTTGAGTGCTCCTAAGTATGTGAGCTGCAGTATGGGGTAGGGTGTGCTAGGGGCTGCTGTAGTCTGTGGAGCTGCTTCTGAATTCCCTAGCTGAAACATGGAACAATACAGCTGTGGAAAACTGTGAGCTGCTTAGGACACTTTCTATGTCTCAGATAAAAACAGGAGCAGAACACAACCTCAGTATTCAGCACACCTGTGTAAGAGTGTTTTGGTCATTTAGCGACATCATGCAACTAATACTGGCCTATGATTAGAAATTGCTTTCCTGTGATAATGGTCAGGAGCTGAGCTGTATCAGTGTATAGTTTGTGGAGATAGCAGAAATGAAAATGTGCACAGGCAAGCATGGTCCCTGGCACCAAACAGTTTTAAATAGAGCTCAGCTTTGCATGGTAGTGACTACTGCCAAACAATTTACTCTGCTTTGTGCTTAGAGCAGTGCTTTAACTTTGCTAGAACATAGATCGGTCCTTTTTGTAGTAAAGAAACAGCCCAACTACTTGTGATTCACACCACAAAGGATATTGGTTGAGTAGCGATGGAAACATTAACACAAAGGTATATAAGCTTACATGCAGTTTCCTGACATTGGGAGAGAGTAATAAGTAACTTGTTACTCAAGTTAATGTTCCTTCAGACTTACCCTGATACAGCTGATCCTGTTGTGCATCCTCCTTTTCAGGCGATCCTCAAAGAACCGGCGCAAGGCTGAGCGCAAGAGGTACAGCTTGAAGGAAGGGAGTCCTTTTGAAGATATAGCCCTTCTGGAAGTCCTGGGAGAAAATGTTCGTGCTGTTGAGAATGTGAAGGGTAGGACACTTGATGATCTTGATCCACTCCACAGCTTGTAAGGACAGCTGAGGCAGCATGCCCCCTCTTGTTCTTAATGGGTAGGGTGAGGAGAGAAGCTGCCTGGTCCGTAAGACCACCTCTCTTGGACCTAGATTTAGCTCATCAGCCTCTGTGCTTGGTAGAACACATAATGTAAACTCTCCACACTTGAAGTTTGAGAGCAGAGAAGTGAGGCCTTGCCAGTGCTATCACAGATTTGTCTCACATTTGTACTAAGGCACTAGAGGTGCTGGGTAGGGACAGAACCAGTTCAGATTTGATTCTCCTCTTTCTGTGCCCTGAAACCAGTGAAAGACAGCTGTTTACTTAGCACAACTGTGTTAATTGCTGTTGTTTGTGCTTCTGTTCCCTCTTGCAGGAGACATACATATCCTTCTGAAGCAGCTTGTATTGTTTGGTTACAATGAGCAAGCAGGGGCACTGCAGCAAGCCTTGGAAGAGATTTTGCAGCTGATGGAGACCTCCATCCCAGAAATCTGGACTCCAGACCTGCAGCAGAGCTCTGTCAACCTGGTCTGTGCTCATCTGCAATACCTATTGTGTCTGCTATGCAATAACCAAGTGTTCAGCAGTATTTTGCATCCTCCAGCAAAGAGTCCAGAATGCTTCCTTGACTTCCCAAATCAGCTCTTTTTTTTTCCTGAAGAGCTCAAATAGATACTCTGTACAGTACCTGTGAAGTCAGTGCACTCTAGATGTGTTCAACAGGTATAGCCTGCTGTGTCCCTTGCACTGAATGCCACGTTGGATATGATGAGGTCTCATAATGCTTGTGTTACCTTGTCCTAGGGGTGACTTCATAAGCTGTACTTTAAGCAATTTGTAGAACATGAAAACACTTTGTATTTTGGGTGATTTTAGGCCTGATGGTTGAAGTGTTCACATAGCTTTCATGTGCTGGAGTACTGGTTGTCAGACCTCATGTTGTGAAGGCTGCCAGACTGGTCAATTTAGTCTGAACCAGTATATCATAAGGAGTATATTGCAAAAAGAAGGGTTATGTCAGGCTTCCAAACTTCAGCTTAATACAGAATAAGGAAATCACAAGGACTGCATTTAGTTCCCTTCTAAAGTCTTTATTTCTGATAAGTAGTTTCTGGGTGTTCATGGTGAGCACAAGGTATTTGGCAGTATCTTCTCCCTAACTACTGACCCTAAGGACAGATTAAAACTGTTCTGTGAGACAGGGAGCTGAAGCTCTCAAAGGAGCTTTAAATATTGCTAGAACTGTAAAGAAGGTAGTCCTGCCAAGTCATAACACAGTGCAGTGAAGAAGTAGGTGCTGGGATTAGGATTCTGTGTCCTGAGAAGCTGTCTGAAAGTGGTTCTGTCTTTCTGCCTCTGTTAACTTTTCTGAGAGATCACTGGACTTTGATCACATATTCCTGGTCACTTTGTACTGTGAAGTCTCCTGCAGGCAGCTGCTTATGCTTTTGGAGACAAGCAGCAGAGTTTTATTTGTAGCTATCCCTGCTCTCAGCCTTGCTTTGTGCAGGTTGTAACATGGGTATTGCTTCTTCATACAGGTCCTAGGACCCAATTCAACGGCAAACAGCATTATGGCTGCCTATCAGCAGAAGAGGATGGTGACTCCTGTTGTACAAGGTTGGTTGAGACTCTGAGTTAGGTGTGGTTGTGAAATCTTGGCGAGGTCAGTGGGCTTGAGGCTTTCCAAGCATTGCTACTTGCCAACAGTTGTAGGAGCTTCTTGTTTTTCTGTAGGGTATACCCGCCTGCCTTGTGGCAGGTGAGCTGCCTTCTTAATAAGGTTTCATTTGCTCTGAAGTACTTTGCTAAAACTCCTCTCTGGATGGATTGTGCTCCTTAATTCCTTGTGTGTACTGTATGTTTGTTATGAGGAAAATGGAAGTCTGATTTCTTAGGGGATGTGTTGGATAATTCTGCTTGTAACTTACCCACTGAATTTTTCTGTCTGGCTTTGGCAGCCAGGCCAGGCTCTTGAGCAGGCCAGGCTACAGTCCGCCATTCGAAGTCCTTGCAACCTTAGGGCTGAGAGACGTACAAGGGCTGGTTCCATCTCCTCTGTTTTACCTCTTCCCCACTAGTCCTACAGTCTGTTCCACTGCTAGACCAGGAATTACCTGGAGAAATCCTCTAATAAAGCTCTAGATGCGATCTGCCTGTTGCCACTTGCCAGGGAAAAACTTGGGCTGCTTCTTCAAACAGAGCCAGCTGACTGCTGTGTGTGATGCTTCTGTGACTGGTGAATGAAGGGAATTCTGCTTTCTGCCATTGATTGTTGCTTCCTTGTTCTGAGCAATCACACTTAACAGAGAGGGGACTTGATTTGCCTCATAGATTTATTTTTGTAAGCAGTTCTGCTTGGGGTACTCTTCCCTGTACAGGCAGGTCATCAGCCACTAAAGGGAAATGCTATATGCCAGACTTCCCACTGTTCTTTAATGTAAAGAAAATTAAACTAGTAGTTGACAGCTCCTGAAGAAACTGTATGGTTGTTACCTCTGTTCTGACACTTACCATGTTTGCCTTTCAGATCCAGAATTACTTATTCCACCAAAACTCAATAAAAATCTACAATGGAAACTGCATCTTCTCCAGTAACTAAAAGCAAGAAATCCCAGTGGACTCTGAAATGTAACTTTTCATATAGTTTCATTACGTCTTTACGGAAACCCTTGTCCTGATGTTTCTGATAAACTGTTCTTAGGCTGTGCAAGAGAAGGGTCCCTCCATCTAATGCAGCTGTTGACTATGACCTGTAAGGCATCGTGCTAATGTGGGCAGCCGCTCACATCGCACTGCAGAGCTGGTTTATGAGGCTGGGGACTAATGGGATGTGCAGCTCTGAATGCTGCAGGTTGAATCCCACATCTGCCACCATTGTTCCCTGCCCTACGGATGAATCAACCCCACCAGTGCTGGATGGGCTGGTTTTTCTGCCATCACTCCTACGTGTGGATGGTACCTGCCATGATGATGAGCCACATTTTAAGCTGTTCACCTGGCTTAAGAGATCCCACGAGAAGGTCTGTACCAATATCATAATGTTGTAGTTGCTGAACAAATGAGTTGTGTTTTCTCTGTTGAAGCTGGATGTTGGTAATACCAGATTTTCACCAGTATCACTTTGTTACATCAGAGTGAACCCTGCAGTACCGACGGCATTGCTGTCCTGAAAGTGTGCCTGTTCACACCAGGGAGATCTTGGGGAGATGCAAGAATGAATAAAAGCAGGGGGTAGATCCTGTGTCACTCGCTGCTGGGTTACACTAACCTAGATTAGGTCAGTTAATGCTGCTGTATCGGATCAGCAGCTGTACCCTGATTATGCTGTGCAGTATTGTGGAATGGTTTCAGCTGGAAACTGATGTAACCTCATACCTGAGTGGCGTGGTTTAAACCCAAACACAGCTCGTTCACTCACTCCCCCCACTTTCTTGCCCTCCCCCTGCTCCTGGAGGGATGGGAGAGAATCAAAAGAATGCAACTTCCATGGATTGAGGTAAGAACAGTTCAGTAACTAAGGTATAACACAAATCACTGCTGCTACCACCAATGATAATAATGATGAAGGAAATAACAAGGGAAGAGAATACAACACCTCAGCACCAGCCAACCGATAATTCCCTCAACCTCACCTGACCGAGCACCGACCTATACCTCGTCCAACCCTGCAGTCCCAGCCCTTCCGGGTAACTCCCCGTTACATCCTGGGCATGACGTGCTGTGGTATGGAATACCTCTTTGGCTAGTTTGGGTCAGGTGTCCTGTCTCTGCTTCCTCCTGGCTTCCCCTCCTCCCTGGCAGAGCATGAGGCTCAGAAAGCCCTTGGTCAGACTAAAACATTTGTGTTACCAGCTCTGTTCCCAGGCCAAAAGTCAAAACACAGCACTGCACTAGCTACTAAGGAGAAAAATTAACTGCTACTGCTGAACCCAGGACACTGAGAATTAGGTTTTACCCCAGAATACTTGTGCAACCTGACTCGAGAGGTAACGGCAGCAGTCCTGGTAGTAAAGGGGACAAGCTCAGCAGGTGAGGGTGACAACACCTCCAGAGGTAGCAGCTCCCCTCTACCACATTATGTCCTGGCAGCTGCTGTGTTCAATGCAAGCCATTTCAGTTAGGTGCAGTGGAAAAATGCCAGAACAAACAAGGCAGTTCCTGCTTGCTGGAGGTACCTCAAGACATGACAATGGGCTGTGTTCTTAGTGCATGGCCTTAGCATGTGTCTGGCGCTGCAGGTCATTGATTCTGTGGTGTGAGAACTCCATTGTACTGAGATGGATGGCCACATGGGCTTGCAGTGTACATGCTGTGCTGGCTTGGGGTTGTTGGAGTGCTAAAACAATCCTTTGTCAGTGTTGCATGAAGCATTGGGGTGTTCTTCAGGCATTGTGACTTACGTGGCAGTGCAGGGATGGCTTAACCCTGTTGTTAAGCATGGTGACTGCACTGGAAACATTCTTGAAGAGTAAAGCCTTGAGATGGCAAAACACATGAAAGGCTGCTCAGGGGTTTTACTGGATTTGGGTCTTTAAAATAGTAGCAGAAGATAGCTGCAGATGAAATACGGAAGCCGTCTTTCAGACCTGCAGAAAGGGGAAGTGGGAGGGAGCGCATGGTCCTTGCCAGGCTGTGGAGGGCTCTGGCCCTGCAACTGAAATTCAACGCAGGACTAATTCCTGACATTTCTTAACCTGATGCCAGGAAATGTGGGGGTCTTGCATGGCCTAATCTATTGTCTAGAAAGTTTCCACCTGAAGAACCCAACAAAAGGTGAAACTACTGCCAGCTCACTGAGCTTTCATGCTTGTGCCCAAACAGGGTAGTTCCCTTAATGTATGTATATGGGTACTTGTGGTTTTTCTTTGTGGTGATGGCCAAAGCTGAAGACCCTCTGGTCTTAGATGGATTTTCCTATCTGCCCATCAAGGCAAAATCACTGTAAATCTGCCATCCAGGTGGAAGACCGCTCTTCTAAATCATTCATGTGGTAATTCACCATCAAACTCCATTGTCTTCCCCGGACCGCTCTCCTTCCTGAGTGAACTTTGACTAACGAGTAGCAGAGCTGGTAGCCACACCTCGTGTCCTTGAGCCTCCAGGGGGAAATTCCTGCCTCCTTTTCAGCAGCAGCCAGAAGCCTGCTTTCCCTTGGTTTCTGCTAGGATACACTTTTTCTTTCTCAGTGACACATGTCATCTTAAAATATACCCTGCCTTAGCTGATGTCTGTGCAGACATGTTGAGTTTGCTGTTCTGCATTCTGTGGAGGCTCTTAATTCAATTTCTGATAACTGCATCTGCTTGTAAGCCATCAGTGCAGAAATAATAGAGAAAAGGAGTTAGCTTAAGAAGCAAGCATAGCTTCATGGAAGCCTGATTCTCTCACTAGAGGAGAATTTTGTCACCTGTCTGCTCTAGCTTCATTAAGTACAAAATACAAAAAGAAAAAAAGCATTTAAGGCACACAATATCACAAAAATAATACAGCTCTGGTAGAAATTTCTTAATTACAGCAAGGGAGGTGCTTTTGAATTTATTCAGTACCCTTTGTCAGCACTGGTCTTTCTAAAGCACCCAGTCTCTTCCTCAGAAGCACTTCTTGAAAATACAGGTAGAACCATGTTCTTCATATTCATACCTGTGCACCCAGAGGTCCTGGAAAGAGTTGAGTGAGGCCAGAATAGACCCACCAATCCAGACAGCAGACTTTCTTTGAGGGGATGCGGCTATGATGGGGCTGTCACGGGGGAACATAATGTCAAGTTCCTTCTGGAAGCGTTCAGCAAAGCCCTCCATCATAGTGCTACCCCCGCACAGCAGGATGTTCCCCAGCATTTTTCTGATATCAGCATCGCACTTATTGAGACAGGCAAGTGTCAGCTGCAAAAGCCCTTGCTGCTGTGAGCCAAATAAGGCTGGTTTGAAGAGTGCTTCCGCACAAAGGAACCTCTCCTTGCCTACAGTGATGAAGTGCCCATCCGGCAGCTTGTAATCCACTTGTTGTTTCTCAACAGGCAAACTCAAGTCCTGCTTAAGATCCAGAGAGGTGTAACAACACCTCTCTTTGAGATCTTGTATGGTGTTCACCTGGTGTTCTGTGAATGCATTTCCAGACTCATTTAGTAACTTCATGAGATAACACGTGATGTCCGAGCCAGCATAATCTACTTTCTCAGTGATGCTACGTAGAATATAACCTTCATAGATAGGAACAACATACGAAACGCCATGCCCACTTTCCACCAGAAGAGCTGAGGTTTTCCCATAAGAGTACATGGATAAATGGGACTGGTATGCAAGGTGGATGGCAGGCATGTGGAACCCTTCGAACAGCATCTCAGCGTATTTCCCCTTGTCAGTGGTGGAACACAGGGAAGGCACTGACATCAAAATAGCATGGTCCTCTGGCTGAATCTTCATCTCCGCCTTGAAAATACACTTCAAAATATCTTGGACAGAGTTCCAGTCCACCACTGTGCCGTGTCTTACTGGGTTGATAGGTGTTGAGAGTATGCTGCCATTCTGAAGCTCTTTTCCAACAAAGGTTTCTCTTTGATTGCTCCCAGCCTCCCACATGAGCTTACCAAATACAGGTGAAACAACAGACAAAGGCCACAGGTCCCCTGCAAAGCCACACTTGAAGTGACCTGTGCCAGTGTCTACAACTAGCACTTTAGTTTCCTTCATTGCCTTGAGGTTAGCTGTGGTGGCGGATTTGTGGCTGACCAGTAAGGCTGACCTGCAGCCCCTTCCTGTGCAGCTGTGACACCACTGTGCCACAATGCTGGACACGCTCTGGGTAGTGTTGCCCTGCCACCGCTCCCTCCCGGGTCAGCACAAGCCGCAGACATGCACCTGATGGCAGCGGTTCTGCTGATGAGGCTGGCTTATGACATCATACCTGAGCTTGCCCCTCAGAAATCAGCAGTCCACAGGCAAGGGTGTGACAGTCATGCACCTAACTGCACGCGGTGTCGTATAGAAGGAATGCACGTTTGTGCTTCGCTTTGACCTGTTGAGAGGTACTAAAACACACGACACCCACCCAGACGTGATGGACCATGGGCCATGTGTGTTTAACTGGAGCAGCATGATTCTGTTTCTGGCCTGTGTCTGCCACATAAGGATGGTTCTCCAGCATTTGCAATTCCCTTCTGTCCAAAACAGTTCCTGTTGTGAGGCATTAGCACCAACCCACCTCTGGGGCTAAGTGAAGCCCTAGTTTGTGTTAAAGTGAATCCCAGGATTGGCTGTGCTTCTGTTTCTCTAAGTTTTGTTTTATAAACTCAGGGATAGTATTGCTAATGTCAGCAGAAACTAGAGTGACTAGTGTTTGAAATTAGGCCACACCCAACCCCTACTGTTGCCCACACCACTACAGGAACATCTTTGTTCTTTTCCAGCAGCAACAGGTCACTGTTGCCCCACCAGGGTATGTAATGACATGCTGCTGCATGGGAGACACATGAAGACACCCTCTCCACACAGTACGCTGTTAGGAACAGCATTCTCCTTGTACAACAAAAGCTCCATCTGCTCTTTTACTGAGAGCCATTTCACCCAGGAGGCACCTTACTTGACAAGTCAAAGCTGGGTTTAGAATGAAACTGAACACCACAAACCAGTTCTGGACCCAGAAACAGATTTTAATCACTACTGCTCTGCTGCCTATCTGGGAGTTCACATCTTTACAACAATCAAATGACAGAGGCTCACCAAAATCTAGATGCGGAAAAACAGGACGTCATTAAACCACACAATTTCTGTGTCAACCTCAACATATGCAGCCAACTGCAAACTATAGTTTATTACTCTGGGGAGCAGCAAAGGTGGTCATTGTGTGTTATTCATGTATTTCTGTTAAATCCTTGTACATGAAAAGCTGCCCCTCTTAAAGCTTGAGCAGTGACTACCCTGGCACCTGGTGAGAGGCAGTGGCTGCTCCATGGCGAAGGGGAAGTTCAGCAGCACTGGAGTTTCAGCAGAGTGAGTTCACAGTAGCTGATGCTCCTTCCCATCCACTCTCAATATACTCTGTGACAGTTTGCTGTCCGCCTTACCAGCTTCTGCAACATTATCACTTAAGAAAAACTTCAACATCAAGAGAAACTGTTTTATTGCTTTCTCAGTAGAAGCCAAGATCAGCTTCTGAATTAAAATAATCCAAACAAAATCTTCTTCCAGACTCCAGTTCACATACAGATTAGTGTGACTGTACCACAACAAAGCTGCAAACACACCTTCAATTCAGAAGTCACTTTATTTTATATTAGGCTTTGTTTTTGCCTGAACAATTACACAGTTAGTGTGCTGCTGTTTCCAGGTTGCTTTTTCACACATGACATTTGTCATTCCACTTAACAAAAAGTACACAAGTTCACCAACATTCTGAAGCCTTTGTTCTAGCCGGAAATCTGAAGACAGACTGCAAGATGATTTATCTGCAAAGTCATTTTGGCGAATGTTTTTTGAGATGTTCCTTTAACTGTGGGACAGTGGAGAGATGTTGCTTGCAACGATGGCATCTGAGGGGCAATTTGAGAAGCTCAGAGACATCACCTTTCACCATCACTTTTCCCTTGCTTCTTACCATCTCTATCACATCTGAACAAAAAAAAAAAGAGACCAGCAGTATTGGGACCATGCAGAACCCCTGACACTGCTTTGTATGCATGGCATGTCATCATGGCATTCCAGCTTAAACCAGGCACAAAATTCAGCTGACTTTTACTTAGTGCTATTCCCCAATACCTGAAATTATATAAAATATTTCAATTATTACAACAGAATTTGTGGCTTACACATTTGTTTGGGGGGAAAAAAGCCCAAAGCCAGAACCCAGAAGCAGGATTACATGTTATAAAATACAGTTTCTGATTATTACCTTGAGAATTTAAGAAGTAATCTGTAGTAAAAGAGTTCCAGTGCTTTTTTGTTTTCAGGGCTGGAGAATCAAAATCCTGGCTGATTACATGCAAATGTAGCTGACTGAAACAAATACATTAGGTAGATATGAGACAAAAATAACGTTAATGCTCAAAGTTCTTTTGCAGTAGTACCAGTTGTAAATATGACTCAGCAGTCAGACCACCGAACGTATAGGTCAGTCTTGCCATGCCTGACCCACAGCCCTGCCACAGAAGAAACCACCTCTATTCTGGAAGCACTGTGTCATTCCAAGCGTTTCACGTTACAGATTTAGCCCCAGATCTATATAGGGGTCTCCACCTGATGACTCATCTGGACCTTACCTCATGCTGGGGATAGCATGGTAGCCCAGTCTGAACTCCAGACTCTCTCGGGCAGGGCACTCTTCGATCATTTTTTGCCCAACTGCATGCATATGTTCCAGGAGTTCAAGATGGTCCCTGGTCACTGCCTTGAGGCTTGAAATGGGGTCCCATGGTAAGATAAGCCAGTGGTAACGTGCTTTGGGATATTTATCCTTGATGACTACAGTCTTTTCATCTTTGTAAACCTTGCAAAACAAACAACTAGATTACTTTCTGATTGAAAGTTAAAGTATCAGATAAGCACTAAATTGGCTGGATTTTGAGATCTTACCCATCCCACTGTGGTTGCAGAGTGCCTAAGCACAGACAGGTGTTTTGCTAGTGCAACTGGGGCTGTCAGTAAAAATGCCTGGGAAAATTACTACATGGAAAGAAATATCAAACAGCAGAGCATTCACTTCAAGGGGGACTTTTGCTATAACTAAGTTAGTGCAGGATATGCACCCTTGTGAGAACCTGGACACTGAGCTTGTCTCAAACACCACTTACATTCCATAGTGTGAGTAACAGACAGGAAACTGAGCTTGTCTCAGGCACCATTTGCATGTGACTATGGGAGGCCTTGAACATAAACAAAGCAAACAATAATAATGTTGGCTATTATTATATACTGTGTAGATAGGATTGTTCTGACTCCTTTGTTAGAAGCTGATAAGCCTCCACAGGAATGTGAAAGGATCATTTAAGGATGAGCTGACTCAGAGGATGGAGTCAAAAAGCAGACACCATGATAGAAGGGACAATGACCAGCTGCAGGATCCTCAGTACTCACTAAACTGTGCCCATCATTACCACAGTAACACTTCTCTATGCTTCGTATGAAAATTATGGGTAACACCGCAAGAGAATATGAACATAAAAGTTCAGGGCTCAGGTCAGAGGGAGAGCTCCCACCACCAATGATACCCTGGGTGAAGAGGACCAACAAGGCATGGCTGAATTCATGGGTGGTGATACTTTTCTCTCTTCCTCTCCCTTTCTTTCTCTCTCTCTTATCCTCTCTTTTCCATTGAATACTAACTACTCCTAAGTAAAAACACATGGCACAGGACTTGCTGATCCACCTGATGTAATCATTGTTATTATATCTAACTACATGCCTTGTATTTTGTGTTCAATAGGTAGGTTGATGTCATTTCACCTTAATTCAGTACAAGGGTATCAGGAACTTGGTCACTGTTCCCAAGGGGAGGAAGGTTGTACTAAACAACTCTTTTAAGATCAAAACAACCCTTTTCCATACCATGTATGAAGCAGCTACAATGAGATGTTCCAACATCCCTCTTTATACACTTTAAGGAAAAAGCTTTCTATTCTTACAGAGCAATAAGTTAACCGTTGCTCCAGGTGGATATGAACTCTTTTGAAAACCACGTGGACTCCGATACCAACGACATCTAGGAAACTCTTACTTCCATCAGGTAACATTCAAGTTTTGCAGTCACTGAAACAAAACTCACAGCACTGTACTCAATGTGGAGCATGCAGGAATGTGCTGCACTAGTGGATTTCTGTTTTCTGGACAGAAACACAAGTCTCAGAGGTGCTACCAACAGTGCACTTAGTGCTGCAAACCTCCCCCAGCATTACAAACACAGGAACATCCAAGTCTCACCTATTTCAGTTCATGCCACCCGATGTGATACTTTGTAAGATCACTCACAAAAAGGAGAACAGTTTCCTTGCCCATCATGCCCTTCTCCTGTTTTCATTTTGGTTTGCCTTCTGCAACAATTTGATGCTGAAGAGAAACAGTAGCAAAGCATGTGGCTAGCAGGGTACAGAGACAACCTGACCCTGGCCATAAAAACCTGTCTATTTCTCCAGCAGAAGCTGCGGGCTGCACCTCTGATACCTTAGTACCGTGTCTACTGGTGAGAGATGGATGATGTCTTTGTCATCTTTGCTAATAATTGTCATATGTTTATATAAAGATCTGATCAGTCTTGCTCTACAGGAAGACTAAAATTTTATCAGCACACAAACCACAGGACTGATTCTTTCAGCAGCAAAACAGGTTGATACTGTCACAGTATGACTGGGATTAGAGGGGACCTCTGGAGATCATCTAATCAACCCCCCTGCTAAGGCAGGCTCACCGTCACACAGGAACGCGCCCAGGCAGGTTTTAGCTATGTCCAGAGAGGGAGCCTCCACAACCTCCCTGGGCAGCCTGTTCCAGTGCTCTACACCCTCAACATGTAGAAGTTCTTCCTCATATTCAACTTTTTACATACACACATTAGTGTCTTCATATCCCAGTGGGAATGGGATCATGATCCTTCAGAAGAAAGAAATATTACCATTTATTTAATATTTGATTAAAAAAAAAGATAGGAATTCTTTGGTTTGTGTATTTAGTTCAGACGCACTTCTAATAAAGCTAACACTAAATCACAGCAGTTTTTTGTGTTCTGACACGCAAAGAACAGTTTTAAAACACCATCTTGGTAAGTGCTATATGAAATTTGCTTAAGAGATGAAAATTAAGCTTCATGTTTAGAAAGTAAGCAAGTATTTCAATAGCATTATCATTCCCCATAGAAATACCCATTTGAAACTCCTGGCATTTCCAGAAGAATGGAACTACAAATCAACGCAGTTTAATACTTCACACTTGAATTTAAAAAAATAATATATATATATATATAATAAATAAAAATAGAGACCTTCTGATCAGTATCAAGGACATTATTT
Organism: Lathamus discolor; assembly: GCF_037157495.1. Classification (NCBI taxonomy): domain Eukaryota; kingdom Metazoa; phylum Chordata; class Aves; order Psittaciformes; family Psittacidae; genus Lathamus; species Lathamus discolor. The sequence goes on along the minus strand of NC_088909.1, from coordinate 51,145,585 downwards.
TCAGCTGGAGGTGATCATGACCTTAAGGGGCCCAGTGAGGCTGCCAGATCTTCGCCCCTGGAGATCAGTTCAACTTAAACAGAGAAAGCCTGAGGCAATCACACCAAGTGCAAGTGGTGAGACTGAGTCACCTCCAAAGGTCGTTTCCAACTAAAATTGTTCAAGTATCATAGGTGTCTGTGATATCTGTCCTCCTGAACACATACTCTTGCTGATAAGTACAAAGGGACAAAAGTAACACATCTCTAATGTTAAGATGACCATGCAGCACTCAGTGAACCAAAACCCGGGCTAAACGGACACAAGCTTAAAGCCTTACTCCACCAGACAGTGCAATACTAATGGAGAGCATTCTCCCTACGCTGGGGCCAAACAGCTTGTTTTTGAGAAGGAGCTGCCTACATATTTGCCATTATCTTAAAAACAAAAGGGAAGTAGGTTCTACACATGGACAGGGAAGATCCTCTGAGGGCTCTTTCAGAATAGACTAACAAGAAAGTGTGCATACACTGCGGTCACAAAAGACATTTGTCAGATTTCTGCCTCTTGAGTCTGAAGTCCCCAAAACCAGGCAACAAAGAGCTCAAGGAAAACCATTATGCAGCCACAGGGGAGCAGGGGGAGTGAGGTGCATCTGGAGCATCTGCATGAGGTTAAAGGAAACACCCAGGAAATTCCTGTTAGCACGAAGAAATGGAGTGGAATGAGGAGCCAGAGGTCACATCCTTCCAGCTAGTATGGAGGTGCTGCAGTTGAGTTTGCTGGAAACCAGGAAACTGCCCCATGCTTGGTAAAAATAGTGCCTACTGCTGGGAAACAGGAACCTCTACTGCTTGCTCAGCTTCAGACTACACCTCCATTTTAGATGGTCCCCCTGAGGAAACAAAGCAACAGCACGGCTCACCTGCTCTCCCAAGAACCTTTCTGAACTGTGGGCTAAATTTAACAGTGTAGAAAGCTCAAAGGTAATTAGGATAATGACATTCTGCAATATCAGTGTAGTAAAGACTCTTAAATTAATGCTAGGACAGAGAGAGATGCAAGTACAATCAGCCCTTATGCAGTACTCCACTGGTTAATCAGGTCATAAAAGTAAACTACAGAAGGAACAATGAAAGCTCATTTAATTTTGTTAGACAGGAACTCTTGTATAATACAAGTGTACAGCTTTCACCTGCATTTTTGGATCTTGCATGGAGCTCTTTAGACCCTGACTCCAGTGTCCTGAGTGTTCCTGAAGCACACAAAGAAAAAGAAATTATTGTATAAGATAATCAAGAACCCAATTGAATGTTTTAGAGCATTCAGTGGAGTACTTTCATTAGTATACAACAGCAAAAGAACACCGGAACGACAGCTGAATGACTTCCTTTCTACAAATGCCAACATGCCTGCTCCAACTGCCCCCATAGAGCTACTTTTTGAAACCTTTTAAGGAGATACTGTTAAGATTTAAGGTTAAGTCTTTCATATGTTGGAAGTTTAAAACACGGGGCTCTAGTTCAACTGGAATTTAATAACTTGCGTGCACATGCTATGGCACAGTCCTCCATTGCTACTGATGACAGATTATTTTACTAAAAGACCCTCTGCCTCATGGATCACAACAAGTGCAAGCGCCAAAGGAAGTAGAAGAAATCTCCATGTCTTATCACATGCTGCTCTGCACAGAACAAAGAAATGGTTGTGGTGTGTGGCCCTGCTCTTACATGTATCTATTTTTTCATATTGTGTGAGGAGTGGCTTGTACAGAAAACAAGAAAGGCACAAGAAAATCAAGTCAACACTACCAGGTATCTCTTAATTTGGTTACTGAATGCCTAACAGAAAGTGCCTTGAGTACACTTCTTTCCAAACAGATAATGTTTTACTTGTTCAGATCACTTTACAGGCATTATCAATTATGATCTTCATCATATTCTTACAGAGAGAGGTGTTCAAACATTGTAGTACTGACAAAGAAACAGGGTGAATCATCTTGTCTGGCACTAATCTAACTACCCTGAATTCACAAATTAAATGAGTGGTCAACCCACCACAACCTGGGACTGACATTTTGTCTTGAGGGGTTTCATTTCCATGCCTCCTCCTCCAGCAACTGCACTGTTATAGGTCCAGATGCACTAAGCAGTCTCTTATTTTGTCCGCATCAGCCGGGCTAAAAATTCCCAAGATTATGGCTGGTAGCATTCACTAATGTAAACATGGTTCTACTCTAAAGAATGACCCAAGCAAGAGGAAAAAAAACACGTAAGAATTAAAAAAAAAAAAAAATAATTAAAAGAAAACATAAGAGTGTCAAGTTGTCCCATTCTCTGTGTGTAAGCTTTTAGATAACCACTGCTCTATCTGTAACACTGAATGCATCATAACAGCCAGCACCACATCCTTGTGTGACTCCAGATAAACTGAGCACATGTGAATTGTCCTTCTAGCAGAAACTGCAGCAGGAACCAGAGATTAAATGCTTCCTGACTCCAAGCAAGCACCTCCATACACATGCATCCCCTTCAGCACAGGTTAGAAGGGGTCCCAGGAAACTTTCTCAGGGCTGGGTTTCATGTTTCACACTCTGAGGATCTGTGTTGACCTGAGACAATCCCCATCAAGAGTACCCACAAAAGTGAAAGATGAAAAACCATGATGGAAGAGACAACCCCAGGAGAAACAGCACAAGTATTAACACTTGCCTTTTTGCTCGAAGTTCCTTCATGTGGAGATACACCAGCATTGCTTAGTTTGGGATTTGCAGAACTGCCTTGTGTATCTCCCATCTCCATCTTCATTGTTTTTCTGGGCACAAACTCTACATCATCATTCTCACAGGAGTCCTCACATGACACCTTTTTGGTTTGTATTTTCTCTTTTGCTTCAGTAGCAGTCTTCCCTGATTCTTCAGCGAATTGTACTGTGTAGGGGTACAGTTTATTCACAATATGCAGAACTTGGCCTGGCTTCATTTTCACCTCTTCGTCCTTGCCAATATCCACGAGATCAACACTAGTTGGGTTGACTCCCATCTTTGGTAGGGACAAAAAGGAAAATAAATAACAAAAGATACTGCAACTCAAATTGCCAACTACTGCTCCACTGTCCATTGATTTTCATTTTGCACCTCACACTTTCACGAAACAAACTGTTGTTTATTCTGTTCTAGGAGAAAATGAGGACAGCAAGGTGGTCAAATTTTTACTTGCCTCTTTTATTGCATCCATTTCCAGCTTTATGCAACTTTAAAATATTTTTCCCCCAAAACCAGTGTTTTAAAGACTGAGAATTTACCTGATGTTGAGCTGGTAATTGAAAAGCAATACAATTTCCTCCCTCCCAGGCATAACTGATAATGCAAAGTGGCAGGGGCAACCTACAGTGACTGGCTGATAGATGGATTTTGCCTGATCATTATCACATATTTGGCTCACCCATCAAAAAAACCCCAAACCTTCCACAACTGCCCAGTCCCATCTCCCAGAGATAGTGCCTGGAAGAATGGCTTGAGGATTCACAGTAAGGTTCCCTGATGCTGTCTGAGACTGGAGCATATCTGGAAGGAATAGTGCAGTCTTTCCAGTTCAAAAGAAAAAAAAACCCCAAACATATCACTTCCAAGGACCAGTCATTGTGCAATCCTTGGTCATAAAACAGCTACAGGTCGTTCAGACCCAGTGAACAGAATCATCACTTGCAGCATATGTGGAGTTTATGTACATATCAAAAATATTGTACATCCTGTTAACGTACCTGTTTAACTGTGACATACCCCTTGTTACAGTCTGCTTTTAACTGAACTGGAAAGAAAGAACAAAGTTGTCACAATGCTGTGTAAACAGAAAGGCCAGAACTTTGCTGAACCACTCTTGCAGAAAGCATTCCTGTATTGTAAGACCTGCTACTTTCTGAAGCTGATCTCTGTGAATGTACAAAAAAGAATACTTTGTGGTCGTCTGTTTCCAGGACCACAGGTAAAATGGAACCAACCCATACAGTGAGTCACGCCTGAGTATTCCACACCATGATCAGCACAACTATTTAGAATACAGACAAAATCTGTGGAAGTCCTTTACACATTCCTGCTATTCTCACCAGCCCTTTTTGACTTTGTGTAATTATAATTAACAGAGCATGGAACAGGACTGTGTTCAGAGGGAAAAAAGATAAGGCAGTGAAGATGTGAAGTATTGTTGGGGTTTTGTCAGGGACAGAGTTAATTTTCTTCCTAATAGCTGGTACACTGCTGTCTTTTGGCTAGCCAGAGGGGTATTCCATACCACATTACATTGTGCCCAGTATATAAAGTTGGGAGAGTTACCAGGAAGGCCCAGATAGTTGCTTAGCTACAGCCTGGGTATCAGTCAGCAGGTGGTGAGCATTGTGCACCGCTGTTGGGGTTTTCTTTCTGTTTGTTTGGTTTATTCCTCTACCTTTCTATTATTATTGTTGTTGTTACCATTATATTGTACTTATTTGAATTATTAAACTCTTCTTATCTCAACACACAGGTTTTACCTTTTTTCCAGTTCTCTCCCCCATCCCTGGGGAGAGCAGTGCTACATAGTTGCTGGCTGGGGCTAAACCGTGACAAGTATTTTATAGATCACAGGCGTTTTTATATACTCTCCCACTCCATCTATAAAATAAGTCATACTAAAAACCAATTGGTGGAAGACTAAAGAGATGAAGTGCTACTCACAAAGCAAGAGTGCAGGCTGTGGAACATGACTGTGGGTCTTCGGACCCATGTTCGGGTTCAATGACTAGCTCACAAAGGTGAACTTCCTGATATCAGGTGTCTCCTCTGCTTTTTTAGGACCCAGAGAGGTCCACAAGTGCTTATGGAAAAAGCCTGATAACTTCAAGAATCAGGCAACACTATGGATCATGCGGAGAAAGGAGACCATAAGCCAGTGACTGCAAAAGCAAGCCCAAGGAAAGCCTGCTTCAGTTCCAGGGAAAAACTGTGATTTCCCATTTAGACCCCCTCAAAGCAAGCTTACGGCTTATGCAGAAGCAGTGGTTCATTATCTTTACTGTAATTTAGCCAAACAGAAGAGTGATACTCATGGCCAATGGCAGGAAGTTGGAATTAGATGATCTTGAAGTCTTTTCCAACCCAAACCATTCTATGATTCTATGATAAACATTGCACACTTTTCACAAGTGAGGTGGTTGCTGCTGCATGTAGGAAGTGGGATTTGAGCTAAACCTTACCTTGCTGACGTGAACACTTCTTATCTGTTATCCCAGTCTCTGGGCTGCGCCCAATAACCACCGCTTCCATGTGTGGCAGTTTCACTCGCTGACTGCATTTCTCCTTCCCCACCAGCCAGCACACACGCATCACTGTGAGAGCAAAACATAGACTGTGTTACTAACACGCACTTCCCAGTGGGTCACCATCCTGTGGAATGGGGTCCAGGGATTCTACTGCCAGCCCGTCCATTCGCTGAGTCACTTCTGCTAACTGGGTTCAGGCTTCTGAAAGTCAAGGCCAAGTGTGGCATTAACACTAGTGTAATCTAAGGGCAAGTTGCTGTAGAAAGGGCAATCCTACTTCCTTCCTTCCATATCACTATACATTCTTACAGATCATATACGCGAAAAATCAACCGGATCAACAGCTCCATCTGACAGACAAGCCTACCCATAAGAAAAACCCCCCAAAACAGATATTTGCATCCCACTGCATCAGGATTGATCCAAGATTCATTTATGCACCAAAACAGAGAAAGAGGCAGAAGACAGAGAGGGTGACAGAGGGGAATAGCTTCATCTAGGAACAGCCTGCAGATGGACCATGCAGTGAGTCCGGGCCTCAAGTTTATACCGACGTGACCCTGCAACGATCCCTGCCTGGTGCTTGGCATTAAGGGCTCCTCCTCCCAACTCCCGGTGTAAAGCGACCCTCCGTCCCCACTGCAACACACTCAGCAATGGCTGGCACGTGGTTATGCCCACCGAGCAGCACCGAGCGCTCGGCCTGCTGCCCGGGACCGCCGCCCTCCGCGGAGGCCTCCTACGCGGCAACCACCGCCGCTCCGCCGGACCGCTGCCTCCGGCCGCAGCACAACGACGGCTACCGGGGGGTACCGGCCCGCGGCGGACGGCACCGGCAACCAGGCCCCGCGCCCATGGCAACGCTGGGCCCCGCCCCGCCTGCTCGCGACGCCTCAGCGCCGCGCCCAACCCAGCCAATCGGCTGCTGCGGCGTCACCAGAGCGCAGGCGCGGCGGTACCACAGCGGCAGCACGCGCACCACCCCCCCACACACACACACGCGGCGGGGAGCGGGCGGCTCGGGGCACCGCTGCGTACCGGCCCGCAGGGAGCGGGCGGCGCGGGGACAGCGCCCGGAGGCGGCCCGCACACCGACCGGCGCCGGCCGAGCCGCCGCCACCACCGTCCCCCCGGAGCATGCGCCAAGGGGCGCTCACCCACCGGGGCACGCCGGGAGTTGGCGGCGGCGGTTGAGCGCGGCGGCCGTTGGACGGTGGTGATTGGCCGGCCGCCCTCCGCCTCCCGCTGCTATTGGCTGCGCGCTGCTCCCCGAGCGTGGGCTGGCGGGGTGGCCCTTCCGGGGCGGGGCTGTGCCGGCTCAAAAGCGCCCGGATACGGGCCCGGCGCGGAACTTTCCAGAAAAGTCGGGATCGGCGTTGTCGGAGCAGCGGCGGCGGAGTGCGGGACCGCCCGCATCCCACGGGTCGCCCTCCGCCATGGTGAAGGAGACCACCTACTACGATGTGCTGGGCGTGAAGCCCAACGCCTCGGCCGAGGAGCTGAAGAAGGCCTACCGAAAGCTGGCGCTGAAGTACCACCCCGATAAGAACCCCAATGAGGGCGAGAAGGTCGGCGGCGCGGCGCGGCGGGACGGGGCTGTGGGGCCGGCCGCCCCGCGGGTGCTGCCGTGCTCGGCAGGGGGGTGGGGAGGTGCGGGGGGGTGCCCGGCCGTGGCGCGGGGTCTGAGGCGCGGTGTATGTCTCCCGCAGTTTAAGCAGATTTCGCAGGCTTATGAAGTGCTGTCGGACCCGAAGAAGAGGGATCTGTATGACAAAGGAGGCGAGCAGGCCATCAAAGAGGGTGGCTCTGGCGGTGGCTTCGGGTCGCCTATGGATATATTCGATATGTTCTTTGGCGGCGGTGGGAGGATGCAGAGAGAGAGACGAGGTAATGTGACACGTTCCGGCGCTTTCCCGGGCTTTTGCGGCGTGGTCCCTGCGGTGCGCAGGCTCGGGGCCTTGGAGAAGAAAGCTGTAGATGTACGGCTTTAAATAGCGTTAAAGTGAAATTACGGGGTTGTCTCAAAATGGCAGAAAACGTTCTTCCTGATTCTTATCTTACCACGCGAAGAGGGCAGGGGAGTGTATTTGGTTCATATGGTGGTAGTTTGATCTCTTGTGCGTTGTCTCATGTTAATAGCTAACCGGTTTCCGTGTTTGGAAAGCCTCTAGCAGAGCCCAAGCCTAGCTGCTGGCAGGCTGAACAGGGAACGGAACAGTGACATACCCTAAAACGGTTTTGTAACTTAGCTACCGTCAACGTCTAAATGTGAATTTGGTCTTTCATTGTGTGTAACTGCGTCTAAAGAATATAAATTCAGTCTGCGAAGCTTTCCTGCTTTCCTGTGCTGTTCAGTGGCACTGAGTTGAAGCTGTAGTAAAATGTTGCTCAGAAATTAAAGTCCAGATTAATCACACCAGTGTTAGTGAAATCTGTTAAGGGTAGTGCTGACCCTGTAACTTCTTATTGTAGACCTAGTAAAAAAGGGAAGAAAAAAGAGTTTGTGTCAGACTATTACAGTGTTCCTAGTAAGCTGGAACTTGGTATCCTTCACAAAATTAAGCCTGCAGTAGCTAAAGTTCTAATTAATTCCCGAGTGTACAAATGTAATTAATCAATTCAGTTTCCATAAAGTCCCCTGGGGAGAGGAGGAAAGTACTTTGCTGGCGCTGTAAAGTGTCTCCCACTTCCTTGTAGGAGATGTGTTCAGTTACTTTGTTAAAACTGGAGTCCTGCATTATAAAACTGAAATGTCTGAAGTTCTGCGTATTTTGTGTCTGTTACTGGCTTTGAGTCTCTAAAGAATTTCTGACATTCTAACAAAGAAACATTGCTGACAAAGCCATTAGAATTGTAACCTAATCCAGCATCTGGTAGGAAGGCCCTACTGACTAATACCAGCAAAAAAGACAAAGCTATATTGGAACAGGATGTTAAAGCTCACAGACTGAGTTTATCATGCCTCGAGCATAGTGACATGGGAAGTTTCTGTTACTTGGAGACTGAGCTTTCAAACTTCAGTATCCATTTTCTCCTACAGGCAAAAACGTGGTCCATCAGTTGTCAGTAAGCTTAGAAGATATGTATAATGGTGCAACGAGGAAACTTGCGCTGCAGAAGAATGTTATCTGTGACAAATGTGAAGGTAACGGAAAATGAAACTAAACACAAGCTGCATCTAAAGATTTTGGGTTTTTTTTCTAGCAGTACATAACCATCTGCCTTCGATTTTCACTCTCAGGTCGTGGTGGTAAGAAGGGTGCCGTAGAATGCTGTCCTAATTGCAGGGGAACTGGCATGCAGATCAGAATTCACCAGATCGGGCCAGGAATGGTGCAGCAAATCCAGTCAGTGTGTATGGAGTGTCAGGGGCACGGGGAGCGCATCAGCCCCAAGGACCGGTGTAAGAGCTGCACTGGAAGGAAAATTGTCAGAGAGAAGAAGATACTGGAAGTTCACATTGACAGAGGTGAGGTGTCTTACTGAGGTGAAGTATTGAACGTGGAGGTACTGGCTGACTTTGCAGCCATGAAGCAGAAGCTTTAGCAAGTACACGGTGTTTATTTGGTGGTAACGCTGCTGAATATATATACAGTTAAATTGCCTGTTGCTGCCTTTAAAAATCATGAGACTTGTTTTTAGGGAATGTTGATTACTTCTGTGTTTGCATCTAATGCCTGTGCACGTAACTGATAATGAATTCTGAAACCTGCAGTATTGTAAGCAGTGCATGACTTTGGAGCAGCCTCACAAATGTGAGTCTTGATCAGGTAGCTGGACAGATAAAAATGAAACTCATAATTTGTTGGCTCTGTTTGCCTAATGAATTTTCACTCCCTGTATGGAAAGCCTGCAGACTCCGATCTCTTCTGCTGTGCTTCAGTGTGAAGGGGAACCAGGTCTGCTACAGAAATAGGGTGCAGAGACAGTGCTAAGCTTCTCATGCTTAGGACTGTTCGCTACGCAACCCTGACAGTCCTGCACAGCACAGGCACTCTTTGCCTGGGAAAATGCAGCTCAGTACACAAGCCCTCACAGTGGTGGGAGAATGCAACAGTGTCAGTGACAATGCATCTCTGTTGAGGAGGCTGCTCAAAAAACGGGTGGGAGAAGTCTCTGGAGTAGTGCAGCTTGTAAGACAGAGCAAGCTAACAGGCACTTGGCTTCTGCAGACTTGTGCGTGGTCATGACCTGCAACTGTTAAATGTGGAAGCACACCTTACACAATGCCTGGATATAGTGAGGAAATGCTACAGTAAATTAGATATGAGGGCTAGTAAGGATATGTTAGTGGCATTTTAAACAGGGAAATCACTGAAAAGAGGGGTTTTTTTCCCCTTTCTCATGGAAAAACAGATTGTGAGGTAACATGAAGCAGCTAGAGCTTATGGTAGTGAAACTTGTGTGGGTGAAAGGGTTTCTTAGATGACAGTCCTAGGGAGAGTACTGCTTGCACTTGGCAGGCACTGAGATCATGTTTCATAAGTAGCTCTGCTGCATATATTTATAAAACTGAAGAAGTTGATTGGCCACTTGCTCTCGAAATGTACTTTGCAGTGCTTCTGTTTTCTATTCAGTGCTTGTGCATTTAGTGAATGCTTTTGGTAATGTTTTAAGGACTTTATCTTGGCAGGTAGCCATTTTGCACTACAGTTAAGCTTAATGATCTTGAGATATAATTCAGGTTGGCACCACTGTACTGCTGGACATGTAATGGGATTTAAAAAGAAGTCATGAATACTTTAAGGGGGGGGTCCTGGTATTCTAATTTAAAGATCTAGAGAAGTCCTGGTACCAGTGTGTGCTTTTGAAAGTCTTATTTTGTTGCTGGTTTTTGCTTAAAAATATGAAAAATCCTTGTTTGTTTCCTGCAATAGGAATGAAGGATGGTCAGAAAATAACATTCCATGGTGAAGGGGACCAAGAGCCAGGACTGGAGCCAGGAGACATTATTATTGTCTTGGATCAAAAAGACCATTCTGTCTTTACAAGGTAAAAACTCTGAAAGCCCTTTGCGTTAGCTCTCGAGATGCTTGTCCACATACCTTGATTACCACTCACCTTTTATCTACTGTAAATATCAGGTGATAGGAGCATGTGGCTGGAATTCACCTGTGAGTTTGTTGGGGTGTTCAGAGGAACACCCAAGGTGTGCAGGAAAGGCATCCTGGTATAAATAACTAGTCACAGCCATTTGTGTTGTACTAGCACAAGGTATTCTTATGTGAGCTTTGGCAGTAGAAGGGGATGGAAGGCAAACAAAACCAGTTACAAAGAATTTGTTAAACTTGAACTTCTAAGAACTCTTAGAATATTGATTCTTTTTTTATAGGTGTGAATATTTGTGATTATTTTCTTGCTCTCTAGAATAGTGTTCCATCACTTAGCTCAGAAAATTACCACTTAGTGTAGGCAGCTGCTTATTGCCCACTTGGCTTCAAGGCACAGAAAACTTCCAGTATGTTCACTCGTTATATGTCAAATACACTGAATGTATCAGTAATGAGTCCTGTCTGTTCCTTCTTGCAAAAGCAAAAATGACTCAAGCGGCAGTGACTTGTGTCTCCATTGTTTCATGTTACTGGACAGTACTGCTTGATGTTGCAACCCTCCTACTTTCAAGCTACTGTTTGTGCAGTAAGTCTGTCCAGTACCTTTTGGTCTGATTAAAAGCAACACTGGTTGTCCTGCAGAAACGTGTTGCTCTTGATATCTCACTGCAGTTCAGAGCAGTAACAGGGAATCAGTGGCTATAGAGAAAGCATTTGTCTCAACACCAACCACAGTGGCATTGTTACTTGTAAATATGAATGGCGAGTTAAAAAGGTTCTTAGGAAACAGGCAGGCTGCTGGTTTGCCTGACTGTCAGGTATGTAGCTGAGCTCTGGAAGTTTGTGCCAGAACTCTGTGCCAGAGAGCACTGTGCTCACAGGTTAAGGATCAGTTCTCTTCAGTTTGAATAAACTTACTCAGCTGATTTTTCTTTCACTGAAACCAGATACTGAATCAGCTATGCCAGAGGGATAGTCTGGGCCAGACTGTTTGCATGGTTAGCTGGGACTTGAAGTCACAAGTCTGTTGGCTTATTTTTGTCTGTCTTTCTGCTCACTACCTTCAGTTCTAGTGTCCTTAGATAACCCTTGATATTACTGGTCTTGTGGGGTTATGCAGAAGTTGTGCTCTGGGACAAGTGGAATGTTACCCCTCTCCTGTCAGAGTCTAAAATAAACTTTTCAACCCCAGTACCAGATCTTCAGAAAGCAAGTGTAACAGAATCTAGCCAATGCACAATCTGCATAAAGGAAGAGTTTAATTGTCCCATTTGCAGTGTTTTGGGGGTTGAGAGAACTCTTTTCTATAGCTGGGAAGAAAGAGTGAAGTAAAACTGGATGTAATTGAGCCATGTTCTAGTTACTTCTGTTCAATAAACACTTCCACACTTTGGATAGCTGGACTTGATCACTAATGGCTCTCAGTGTGGATATCATTCCTGTAATTGCTGGCTTGAGGTGTTGCGTCAGTCTTAACCATACTTTATTTAATTGCCTGGGCTTCTATTAAAACTACAGTTTTGTTGTCCTTACCAAGTTAAAAATTGAATTTCAATGTGATCCTGGTACTGTTACAGTAACAGGCATGATCCTGTTACTGCCTCTCTGTGACTGCTCTTTATTGGTTCTGCCTTAGACGAGATGAAGACCTTTTCATGTCTATGGATATTCAACTGGTTGAAGCACTATGTGGCTTTCAAAAGCCTATCACAACGCTGGATAATAGAACTATTATTATTACCTCCCATCCTGGTAAGTGTTGGATAGCTTTCTGTTAGAAGTCCAAGCATTCAGTGAATGCAAGCTGAAAATACAAAGAAATAGAAACATCCCATCTTGATGTACAAGGGATGTGTGCTGGTGTCAACCTTTTTTTCTTAGTCTTAGTAGTGCAAAACTTCAAGCAAATAAAAGGATTTTTTGATAGCAGTCAGCAGTAGCTTTCTCTTTGCGTGATACAGTAACAGACCTTGCCTCATGGACATACTCATACCCTGAGGATACTTCATGAAAATTGAAGGCTTTGGGTCTCTGAAAACCAGTTTTTCAGTCTTGGAAATGATGGAGCACTCAATAAATTTGTAAGTGTGTTTCCTTTAGGAAGCATAACAAGGCTACAGAAACGTAATGTAGATGTCAACCTGCTTTCCTACTCTTAAGTTACCAGGCAGTAAGTCCCTGTTAGACTACTAAATGTTGCTGTAGCTGTCTAACCAGAGTGTAGAAGGTTGCACAAATATTAAAGGGAGTTGAAACTAAAGCTGCTTCTGTTGTCTGCATAGATCCTTTCTTTTTTGTCCTTTTGTAGGCCAGGTTGTCAAGCATGGGGCTATTAAGTGTGTGTTGAATGAAGGAATGCCAATTTATCGCAGACCCTATGAAAAAGGACGTCTGATCATAGAATTCAGGGTAAGTGGATCAACTTATTTCCATGGCACAGTTCAGCACTCAATGTCCTTCTGAAATTTAGCCTTTAAGCATTACCTCAATCAGGAAGAGAGAGCAATTACTAGATGTCCTTGCTTAGTATTTGTTTCTGACAACAGTGAGAACTTGTAATCCATTAAACACGCAGTTCAGAACACTGTGTTGAAAGTACATTAAGTACCAGGGTAATTTCTTCAGTAACTTTGTGAGTTTTCATTTGCTTGGTGTGTTCCTTAGTTTCTTGCATGCTCTAGGAAGGATGAATTAGTAATATCCCCTGTGCTGGAGCAGAGGAGTAGGGTGGAAAATGGCAGTTTCCTCTCTGGAGAGAAGCTAATACTGAGAGCTGTGCCATTTAGAGGAGACACAACCTAATGCCAGTATATCCTGTACTTTACTTCTAGGGTGATTCCAGAGGGCAGCCTGAGGCAGAAGAAATGTTGGATAAGTCTTGGTCAAGTTGCCATGTTAGAAGCTAACTTCTTGCAGGCACTAAAAAAAAAAGCCTAGTGACTTAGATGTTATTTTTATTTAAGCACTTGGTTTAAGTCATCTGTGGTGATAAAGATACCCTTGGGCATATATTTGACCTGTGGTGGGATGTTGAAAAGCCAATTCAGACAGACTTTAGTAACACCAGCTCTTGATGATTTCAGGTGAACTTCCCAGAGAGTGGCTTCCTCTCCTCAGATAAGCTGTCTCTACTTGAAAAACTGCTTCCTACAAGGCAGGAAATAGAAGAAACTGAGGAAATGGAGCAAGTGGATTTAGTGGACTTTGATCCGTCTCAGAAAAGAGAACACCACTATAATGGGGAAGTCTATGAAGATGATGAGCATCACCCTAGAGGTGGTGTTCAGTGTCAGACATCGTAAATGGGCCAGTGAATAACTTGTGATGCTTGTTTTGTATGTATTAGTGGATGAGTGAAGGACTACAAGCAGTTCACCCTCACTTACTGTTATCTGTTGGTCTATCCAGCCATAGCTGTTTCTAAAAACATAAAGAAATAAACTAAGCTATTAAACTGACTTGGAAATTTGTATAAAGCTCCAGGGTGCAAGCTCAGATGAAGTTGACTGCACTTCACCCCTGCCTCTTGGTCAAGGAAACTCCCTTACTTGCTTGTCTTTTATTCCAAGCCTTTGTAATTCCTGTATGTGTGCAGCTGCTGAGGCTTAATCTAAGACTCTGTGATGTTTTTAGGAATTCTAGGTCTTATACTCTGTTAAAGTATGCACAAGTACTTATAATTCATAGTAAGGTATAGTAAAATTTTGTACCCTTTAGGATAATATGTTAGTGTTTTGGGCTTGTACTGATGTTTGTTAAATGGGGATTGGCTTTAGTGCAGCCACATAATACATGAAGCTGACAAGGATGTGGTCAGTCTTCACAGGCCCATTAAAATAGTGTGATCCACAAGCTCCCTGATGCTACTGCAGCTAAGGTCAAGTAGCCTCTTCCTCCGCCAGCTTTCGTCCTGACCTTGGAGCTAGATGTGAAGCTCGCTTTTGGTTCATCACCAACTACTGTTTGGCTGTTGTCCTGCACTGTACTGCATATAGAGCCAGTGGTACGGAGCTGCTGAAGGAGCTTCCTTTGCTACCATGCATGAGCAAAACCCCCCAGCCTTTATCAGCACACACACTTTGTATTAGCCTGCTGGCATGTGAAGCTTGACTTTTTTACCTTGCCTACCAAAGTTGGTGTCGTGGTTTAAACCCAACCACTGGCCAACACCGAGGGCACTCCTCCCTCGGTGTGTCCTGGAAAGCAGTATCAGCCCTGGTGGGAGGGTATACATGGTCTTGCAGGGGAGAAAAACGGTGAATACAACCAACTGATGCATTTAGGATGTTCTGGAATTAATGTATTGTGTGCATTATTTTAAGCTGACTTTTGAAGTTTCTGTATGTTCTAAATACTGTAGATGAAGCATTTCCAATATAATTACAAAATCGCTCATTGCCTCTTTTCTTAGACCAGATGTTGGTTTAAAGACACCACCCACTTAATTTCAGGCAGTTATTCACAGAAATGTCCTAGCAAAAAACTTCCTTCAGAAAATATGCTGAGAGGACAGGTCCAGATTTAACCTCTAGCTTATTGGTTTGGTCTTGTTCTACCATCTGGCTTGGGACAGAGCTTACGCTTTTCGCACTGCTCTGAAGCCAAAGTGTCACAAACAGAACTCTTTCTTCCTGGAAATAGCTCCTACATGACAGTATGTGTGTCTCATAACTTGAGCATCTGGAAACTGTCTGGAAACTTAGGAAACATCTCTAACTATTGTGTTATGGGCTTCATTTTTTAAAGACATCTGGTACTGTGGGTTTTGAACCTCACATGTAGTTCCCTTTCAGGTCCCTACAGAATAGCCGGGCCCTTTATGTTTTGACTGCTGGAGGGTTTTTGTTTCAGCAGGATAAAATCCTGTAGGCAGAGTGTCTTTCCAGATCGTACCTGAATGAGCACAACAGTGAGCTGTACAAACGTGACTAGCGGGAGGGTTTGCTCTTACCAGTAAAGAGGAAGTAAATCCTACCTCTGGCTAGGGCTGACTTGAGGCTAAACAACACTAAAATAAATACACTACTTGTGTTCCAGTTCAGTAAGTACCCTTCTGAACCCATGAGCAAGCAGCTGGGACAAACCAGCTACCTTGGGGATGACAAGAGGACATTATCTTGCTTCAGATGACTGTATTATATATATAAAACCATTCCATAGCCTTTTTTTCATGGGGACACTTGGGGAAGTTTTCCTTTCATGACACCCATATTTGAATCAGCACTGCTCAAGTAATGTTTCTGCTCTTGACTTACTCTGAAAACCATTCTGCTTCATGCTTGATGCCACAGCCAGTCTACTGGAGGGCTCAGGTCCAGCTTCCAGAAGGGTGGCTGACCACAAGCTTCCAGAAGCCTTGTAGAGCATCCTATGGAAAGATGATGCTGCTGGTGCAGGAGGGGCAGCAGGAGCACCACCAGCCTAGCACCCTGCTTTGACTTGAGCCTAGTGACTGACGTAAAAGCAAGGTCCCAGAGAAACGCACTGGCAGCAGTACAGTAAGCTTGCAGCAAAAGGCATGAGCAGCTGAAGGCAAAAGCAAGCAAGGAGGACCCAGCCCTTAGTCCTTCGAGCAAGATTTTGAGTGCAATATATGGCCTTTTACCTGTATTTGTTCTGCAGTGATCCTCTGGGTACCATACAGCTACAATAAGCAGTTAAATGTGTTATGTGCCACCAAAACAATGAAACAACACAATTTTTTCTGATGTCATTTTGAGAATGAACAGCCACAGAAATTAAGGACACAGTAACACAAAATAGCTGCTTTCCTAACTACCAGTGTAGTAATCCAACTTATCATAACCTTAGTTGGTGTTCACAATTGCATTCCAGTGTTTCTGTATCAACACCAAATTCATTTCAACAAGCTTATAGTCTATTACAGTGATTCTTTCCACTGTGCACCAAGCACGCAGGACTTGTTTGTTCCCCAGAAATCCAGCCGCTCTGCTGTTCCACAGGTTTGCTGTGAAACCGGGAATGCCCACTGCATGCTCATTTAAGAGCCTGCTCTCATTTCTGCTTCTGCCTGTAAGACTGCAGGGCTCTAACTGTCCTCTTCTACCTAGCTGAGCATCCAGGGTTAAAGTTATAAAAGCTAAAGCTCAGCTGGAGCTGAATCTGGTGAAGGATGTCAAAGACAACAAGGCCTCCTACAAGTACACAGGTGGGAAATGCTAGCAAAAATGTGGGCCTGTTGCCAAATGAGATAGGTCACCTGGTTACCTGGGTCATGGAAAAGGCTGAGGTACTGAATGCTTTCATTGCCTCCATCTCCTAGCAACACTGGCTGTCAGGAGTCCCTGAGACTATCCCAGGGGAATGTCTGGAGCAGGGAAGATGTACCCTTGGCAGAAGAGGGTCAGGTCAGGAAATACTTAAGCAAACTGGGCACACATAAATCTATGGGTCCTGATGAGGTGCACCACAAGTGCTGTGGGAGCTGGCAGATGTCACTGCAAGGCCAGCCTCCCTAGTCTTTCGTTGATCATGGTGACCAGAGGAAACGCCTGAAGACTGCAGGAAAGAAAACATCACTTCTGTCTTCAAGGCCAAGAAGAAAGATCCAGGCACCTAAAGGCCAGTCAGCCTCACATCGATCCCTGGGAAGGCAATGGGGCAGCTAAACCTGGAAACCATTTCCAGGGACATCAGCCACAAGAGAGTTGTCAGTAGTAGCCAGGGAAAGACATCTTTGACCAACCTGATAAATGTTTACGATGAAATGACTGGCCTGGTAGATGAACACTGGACATTGTCTACCTGGACTTCAGTCTGGCCTTTGACACTGTCTCCTGACAGATCCCCATAGAGAAGCCATTGATGTAGGGAATGGATGAGCAGTGAAGTGGACTGACAACTGGCTGAACGGCCAAGCGCAGAGGGTGGTGACCAGTGGAATAGAGTAATTGGAGGCCAGTGACTAGCAATGTACCACAGGCGTCAGTGCTGGCTCCAGTCCTGTTAAACAGCTCCAGTGATGATCTGCATGATGGGACAACATAAACACTGAGCAAGCATGCAGTTGACACAACTGGGAGAAGCAGCTGACATACAAGAGGGCTGTGCTGCCATCCAGGGACACCTTGACAGGTAGAGAAATGGGCTGACAGGAATCTCATGGACAAGGGGAAGTGCAAAGTCCTGCACCTGGGGCACAACCCCAGGCACCAGGACATGCTGGGGGCCACCCAGATGAAAAGCAGCAGGGCAGAGAAGAAACCTGGGAGGCCAGGTGCACACCAAACTGAACGTGAGCCAGCAATGTGCAGGTTTTGGAAAGATGAAAACTGGTAACTCAGTTGCCAGCAGGTCAAGGGAGTTAATCCTTTCCCCCGCCTGGGGGCATACCTGGAAGTGTCTAGTTTTGGGCTCTGTCATACAAGAGGGTTATAGACCAGGTCATAGATTTCATTTACAGCTATCCAGAGAACACACTGGTGCCCACGTCACCAACAGGAAGCGCAGATGAAGTAACCATGCTTAAGGACTCCCAAAAGCCATGCAGACATGAGGCAGGAAGTGAAGAAAAGCTGTACTTGATGCCAGAAGTCAGTTATAAATGCTCTTAATCTTCCCTATAAATCTCAGCAACATACTTCCTTTTTTCTTACCTCAAATGAACACTCTTGTTACCAAGCTGCCCCAAGCCAGAGGCCAGCCCTCCTACCAAACTCAGGGTGCAAGTCCCTCAGCAACATGCATTATCATGGATTCACAGTGGCTGACAGGCACATGGAGATGCCTACTCTCTTGGACCTCAAGAGAATTCAGCTGCTTCACAGGACTTGTAGACTATCTTTGAGACCAAGTCTTCAGTTCTCAGCTGGTCTCTCCAAATTGCACTAGGAGTCAGGTGAGGGTTTGATTTTAATTTGCACATTACAAGCTGGTAGTGGTGGATACCGTATCTACAGGCTTAACTGTTCCGTAACATTAAAAACGTCACAGCCACCAATCACATACCTGTGCAGCAGCCCAAGATCACTTATTTTGACTAAGACAGCAGTAGCTCCTCCACATGTACTCTGCAAGAACATACAGACATGCCCTCAATTCCATCCAAGCCAGCCTGGAATTCACTCACTGATCCCCAATCCAGAAACAGGAGGATGAACAGACATATGAGGCTGTCACTACTTTGCACTCCTCAATGGATGATAGAGCTCACCAGTTCCAAGCAAAGTGTTTCAAGAACAAAGCAACAAACAAAGGTGAACAATGCTTGCTTTAATGTTAGTTAAACCACTAGATGTGGCCTTGTTCAAGTCTTGCATCTGGCGAAGCAGTGTAGCACCAGGCTGATTCTCCAGAGAGGATTACATAAAAAGTTTAACATTTACATTAAAAAGAAAAATGCAGGTTTTTTATTGAAAGAAAAAAAAAATAACATTCAGATCACCATTGTATGTTTGTGACAACTGCCAGCTATTTTGCAAATTACAGCTGCAGCCCAGGAGTTTACCATTGCCCTTGTGTAAGCATTAGTTCATACTTTCACCTTTTGTCTGAAGTACATGATACAACAAACTACAACTCTTAATCAAATGCCAGATTTTCTCACATTTTTAAGCTAGAGAATCTGTTTCAGTGTTTAAATATCCAGGAGGTTCATGTGCTACAGTGACTAAGAGCAACGAATGATACTGTTTGCACCGAGGATGAACAGTTTTGCACGACCTGAAGGCAAAAACAAAGCACAGGTCAGATAACACTAAAAATACTGTGTTGACAACTTCTGTACAAGTAGTATTTGCCAATGGAGCTTTTCAGATGTATCACTGTCAGATGTTTCTGATACGTGGGTGTCTTTTCAGGCAGGAAAAACAATAATTTTGCTATCTACAAAATAACTTTATTGCAGTATCAAGGGAAGTAAAAAAAGA
Organism: Lathamus discolor; assembly: GCF_037157495.1. Lineage (NCBI taxonomy): Eukaryota > Metazoa > Chordata > Aves > Psittaciformes > Psittacidae > Lathamus > Lathamus discolor. Next base: position 51,126,372 of record NC_088909.1, on the reverse strand, counting down.
ACTTGGCAAAAAAAAAAACTTAGCAATTAAAACATTACAGCTAAACAGAACAAAGCACTACAGTTGTAGTGAACAAGCAATGCTGTCTGAGAAGTTAAGCTGATTTCTTTTCTGCATCTCCTCAGACCAGTATTAACACAGACCAATGAAGTGCATGGGTGAGTGCACTTGACACTAGCTGACAACAAACACTTGTATAAAGATCAAACCCAATTAGAACTAATTTCAGCAATTTTTTAGGTCATACTTTGGAGAAGATTCCTGTGCACATTAACCGCAGCGTACATTAGTCTGGATCTGAAACAGAATCACCACCTGTTCCAAACTGAAGAGCCTGAAGAACTAACTTTAGTGTGCGAATCAAGTAGCACTTTAACTAGGTTCACAGGCATATGGAATTTTCAAATGAAACAAAAACCTTGCTAACAATTACTTTGACAATGCCATGCCCTTTTGGGAAAATAGGAAGCTAAACTGAGCAAACTAAAAAAAAGCCCAGTACAACTGCAGAATGTGCAGTGTCACAGCACTAGGAACTTGGCCTGTGTACACCAGATTTTCCATCTTTTAAAAGTATTGATCCCATGCAGCTCACTTCAGTTGAAGATGGTCTGAAGACATTATGCATTTACAGGAGGAGGGCCCAGGTAATAATTCCTTTTAGCCTGGAAGTGAAGTAAAACAAAGGACAAAAAAAACCCCAAAACAAACCAACCACAAAAGCCACCCACAATGAAAGTCCAACTGTATCTCACTGCCACATTAGGAAGGTTTATAGCAGGAAGTGCTGGGAGATGAGGAAGAATAGTTTGGCTCCAAGGAAGCTGTGTGACACTACTTAATATATATAAAATTGGAAAAAAATATAGTGAATACTAAATACAGTATTCACTGTACTAGAAAAGTACACTGGACTAGAAAAGCCTCTGCCTGCAAGCTGAGGATAGAGTAGCCTTATCTGCATTCTGGGAAAACTGCCTCTGTTTCAGTGGAAAAAAAGACATTCTTTTCATTCCATATAATTCATTCAGAAAAAGTAATTTACCATATTCTAGGAAGTCGCCAACCACTTGTTTTTAGGTGTATATAGTTCCTAGTTCATTCAGCTTTTATAAACACTATAGGAAGAGTACAGACTTCAGGACACAGAAAAAACACTCACTTGAAGTTGCTTCGGCTACTCTGATTAAAATAAAAAGTTATCTGAAATTAACTGATGCTATATTTAAGTATCAATCTACCTAAATTTAGACCAAGAAGTAAAAACATCATTCTCCAGAAAACTGAACTGAAAATGGAGCAAATATCACACTCTCTGTATTCAGACCTTGTTAAAGCACAAACACCAATAACCTGCAACTAACAGGCACACTTAATAGCTTGTTGTAAAATCAAGCTATGGCTTCCAGAGCTTGAGCAGGCCATCTTCACTGTAAGTGGCAATCAGGTTCTGGTGGGGGTGGTGAGCAATGCCAATGACGTCTTTTTCATGAACCTAGAGAATAAGCAGAAAGATTAACCAAGAGATTCTTCTTTTAGTAAATATTCTCTTCAAACAAGAACTAGAGAAAAGTTGGTCTGAGGTTTAACATGCTTTGTGCATGCAGCAAAAGTGGAGGAATGTTTCTTCCCTCCTCCTCCTCACCCACCCCGCTGCCATATCTAATAGCTTTAAATATTGACAGCTTGGTCAGATTTTTCATCAGACAAAGCCCAGGTCAAGACATGCTTTAGTTCAAACTTTGAACAATTCACTCTTGGCTTTGTGGATAAATATTTTCTTAACTTTTTAAATTAAAAGGGTTCTAAAAAGAGACATTGTCCTGGATTCAGCTGTAACTGTTATTTTTGTCCTTCCTACTAGTGCTGGCACAGTGCTGTCTGTGTTTTTGCTGTTGCTACGTAATGTTTACTTTGACCAAGGACTATTCAGTCTCTCACGCTCTGCCTCTGAGGAGAGGCACAAGCCAGGAGGAAGCAGAGACAGGACATCCAACCCAAACTAACCAAAGGGGCATTCCATACCACAGCACGTCATGCCCAGTATGTAAACTGGGGAGAGTCACCCTGAAGGCCCAGATCACTGCTCAGGTCAGGCTGGGTAACAGTCGGCAGGTGGTGAGCAATTGTATTGTGCAGCACTGCTGGCTATTGTTTTTAATTTCCTTTCCCTTTTTAGTTTCATATTCTCTCCCCTTGTTACTTTCCTTATCAGTAGCAGTAGTATTATCTCAACCCATTCTATCGGTTCTCCTCCCCATCCCACCTGAGGGATTGGGCAGGAGAGCCACTGCATGGTGCCAAGTTACTGTCTAGGTTTAAAACATGACAACATCCTACAGCCAAGTGATCTAGAATGCATTTGTTACCAATCATGGCTGCTAGAAGTGAAAGAGTCCTTGATATGACACTTCTCCTTACAGACTTGAAACAGCACAAGCATTTAAACCATCTTTGTGTTTAGAACTTCCCAAAAGCTCAAAACTAAGAACTTACAGTCAGAGTTCTCTCCAGCTTGCCGGTCACTGTGCTAAAGCAATAGAGCACAAAGTCTTCACCAACACAGTAGATCCATTCACCACGAGGTGAAAGTGCACAGCAGACAAAGTCACCACCTTCTCTCTTACCAGAGCTAAAGCTCCTTACAATCTGTAACGACACCCCCCCAAAAATATTTGACAGAATTAAGCTACAGCACCTCATTATTATGTTCAAGACAAAAACATTTAGGCAGTACTAGGCCTGTTAAGAACACAGGATCTTTCCATAGCTACATTTGCTTCTTGCAAGTCAAGCTGTCCTATAATCTCAGTACAGAACAGTTCTCATGAAAGCAAATGGAAGAAATGGGGTTTAACCCAAGGCTAGGTTAACTAGGTTTTGGGCATTTTTAAACAGAATGAGACAGAGAGACTTGAAAGGTCACTATTAACATCACATACTTGTCCTTGCATATTCATAATGACGACTGTATTTGATCTGTTGCAAACAACAAAGTGTTCTGGGTTTTTAGGGAGCAGAATGACACAATTCACAGTAATGTCTGTCCCGGCAGTGCTGCCAAGAGATTTGAAGGTGTTTGAGCACTCTGTCGTCTTCACATTCCAAACCTAGTACAAGAAAGATATGCAAAACCAATTAACAAACTAACAAACAAAAACCCTGATTCAGGGTTCAGATTTTTTAAGGCTCCTGAAGGGAAATATGAATTCCAAAACCTGTAGTTTAAAGCAGATAAAAGACCACCAAAAAATAATTTATCATAACTATTTTGAAGCCTGGACACCACAAACAATTTCACTACCACTGAACTGAATATTATTTTCCATTACTCAAATTCAGCCTGGCTCCCTTTTGTTAAGCATATTCCCTAAGGGGTGAGTCCAGACTTGCTTTCTCATTTTAACTTGTATCTGTGAATATACGTGCAGTCTTTGCACACGTAATTTGCCTTCGACAAGGCAAACACAAGAATTGCAGGGAAAAAAAAAGCCTCACTGATACCAGTGGGAGAGACATCCCAGATTCCAGCTGCTTCAGGCCCAACACCAGGCTGTTCTAGCTGTTTAGAAACAGGAAACGCAACTGCTTGTTTAATATTTAAAATAAAATTAACTCATCAACTGCGGAATATTTTTGCTGTTTACATACTAGCACAGTCAAAAGGAAAGGTACCACCCTCTTACTCTACTCCCATGATTTGAGGCAGTCTAGCAAGAGAATGCAAGTTTGAAGTAACACCCCATTTACTACAATCAAGATCTATCACAGTGTCCTAGGCCAAATCTATAAACCAGGTATGTTTATCCATCCCTTCCGTGCACTACATCGATGCACTACTTACGGTGGCTGCTTCTATACTAATTTTCTTTTTCATTATTAGTCAGTAATGCCCTATACACAACGTTTTACTCCTCTTAACTACTACACACCAAGTAGTTCCACACTTTGCTGAGACTAGAAGCCACTCCCACAGTCAGTTTTATTAATGCTAGATTACCTAGCTTACACAGCAAGGGACTCCTAAATAGCAAGAAATAAATATGTGTCCAACACAGTAAGCAAGAAAATGCTGTTATTTCAGATCAAGGAATCCCCACATTCTAAGATGACAGGTTTCAATTCTATTTCTAGAATAAAGCAGGGACAGGCAGATAAGGGCTGCACTTATATCCCCCTTTAATAAATACAGCAGAAAGACTCTACAGCAATCTGTGAACACAGTATGAAACTTTATCTGTTCTCATTTACAGCAATCTACAGCAAAGGTCACAAAGACTTATTACTGCAGATAACCCCAAGTCCTTCTCCAATGACTGCAACAGTCATAACACATCAGCCCCAACATGCGAAGTGTCTGAATACACTATTCATATAAAGGGTAAATAAATGCTATCTTACCTTCACTGTGCCATCAGAAGATGCACTAATAATATAATGGCCATCCTGGGTAAAAGTAGCTTCATTGACAAAGGAAGAATGACCACGGAATTCCTTTAAAGTTTTCCCAGATTTTAAACCATGAATCCTGTCACAAAGGTCAAATAGAGTGAGTAACTGAGGTAGTGTGAACAACCCCCTGGCTTTACTGTATTTTACTTCCGAGATACCTTTGATAGGTAACAATAAAAAGTGCTAAAAATCCACAAGCTGTCTTTAGGACAAGCCCCTTTCAAAGCTATTATATGTTCCCCTGAAAAGCTTAGGGAAACACCATCAACCTTCAGCCTCAAGAACCTGTATGTAATACACACTGCACATGCTGGGCAAAAGGACTATTAAAGGGGAAACTATGAAGCTGACAGAAAGAATTACAGAATCAAGTTCGTAAGTCACTAGTCTAACCAAGGTCAGCTTGCTCAGGGCCTTGACCAAGCCCTGAGTTAAGAAAAATTCTCTCCTTGGACCCAGGCAGACTTTTTTCCTCTTTTTCAAGCTGTTGCCACTGCCTCTCTTACTGTGCAATTCTGCAGTATTTGTTCAACCATCTAAAATGAAATTACAGAGGTGATCCGTATCAGCCTTAAATTGTACTACATACTGACTACAGGAATATAGTTTTCACGCAGAAGTTTGAAGCCTTGAGAATGAAATTACTTATTCCATTTTAAGTTTCCTGTCCTTGATTCAACATCCAAGCTTACACAGTTTCAATTAAAATCCTTATGCTATAGTTCATATGTATCAGGATTTCAACAGATTAAAATCTCTTAATAAGATGTTTCACAACACCAGTTCACTGTGCAGTTGCTTACAGATCCACACATCTCTTCATCTAAAGCAGTATTATTGGTGACACTGGGTTTTACAGCAGCCTAATGCCACTGAACATATTACACAACCCATTCAATTAGACATAAAATGTACGCACTTATCAAGCACTGGATCAATTTGACTCATAATCTGAGTCCCATATCCTGCAACTCAATTCTGAAAGACAGATGAGAACTTCTGAAACCTTGGCAAACTGGATAGATGGACCGAAAGAAGACTCACAATGCTGAAAGCAGATCATTGCAGAACTACCTCAGGCATAAGAATCAGCTGGGGACTGACCAGCCACAGAGGAGGTTTTCAGCAAAAGACCCAGCAGGCCTTGTGGAAATCAAAGTGAAAGCCAGGCAGCATGCTACGGCACTGAGGAAACACATCAGATGCACTAGGAGAGGCAGAGCCTGTAGATCAAGGTTCCCCCCTACTTGGCAGAGGTGCAGTCACCTTGGGAGGACTGTGTTCAGTTTTGGGTCCCCACTAAGGAGTCACTAAAATAGCCAGAGGACAGCATCACAGAACAGTGAGGGGAGGCTGAAAGGGCTAGGTGCATTCAGCCCAGAGAAAGGAACATTCAGGAGCATCTAATTGCCGTTTACCTCGTAGACAAAAATGGTTAAACCAATTATTATTAAGTAAGTCAGAATAACCCTAAAGAAAAGAAAATGAGCCAGACAAAACTCATCTAAGTCACTTTCAACTGCAGCAAAGTGGCTGCATAGCAACAGAACTTTGCTGCAAACCCAATCGACCCAGCAGTAAGCAAATTCCAAATAGGTGCAGGTTCACTACACAAATGTTAAGTAATCATTGCACTACACAAATGTTAAGTAATACTTTCCAGATGCTAAGAGCTGCAGGAACAGGGAATTTATAAGGTTGCTGCCCATCTGGTAACTTAAATTAGGACAGAGTTTGAGTACTGTAGTGACTATCTGCTATTATCAGAAGTCACAATTAACTTTCATTCTTGATTTTATCCACTTTTCAATGATCCTTAAAAAAAAAGAAAAAGGATATCTAAGTCCTTACTAAACACCTGATAAATTGAAAGTCAGATTCTTCTTAAGAGGTTCCCAAGAGGCAAATGCAGAAGAGGCAAAAGGACAAGAGGCAAATGGCACAAGTTACAAAGGTAAAAACAAAGACAAAACTTCCTTCCTTATGCCCAGACAGGATTTTCTCCAACACAGCTGTACAGCCCTAGGACAGATGCCAGAATCAGTGGAGTCTCCACCCATGGTGATTTTGAGAACTCAGTTGGACAAAGGCCTGACTGAGCAAGCTGTCCTGACTGTAAGAATGTCTGTGTTTTGAGAAGCATATTGCACTAGAGACCTCTAGAGGTACCTTCTAATTAAAGATATAATTTATGCATAGTCTGCCTTTACACATATTGCACAGACACTTGGGCTTTCTTAGAGCATGGATACAAGCCCAGCCACCTACATACCTATTGCACTACAATCCACTGATTTATTACATTGTTGCTTTAACAGATTACCTGCATGACACGTAAGGTGCAGTAGCTGTATGCATGTAAGTCTTAGGACATGGAAGGTGTCAGGTAATGCCAAGTTTGTTCAGTTTAGTCCAACCACATTAAGAGGGATGTACTTCCTTTGATTTTCTGTACACAGATCCCATATCCAACCACTGTAACTAGGCTGACACACTATGAACTGGCTGAATACACAAACTGGACTGTGCATCAAAGCAACTCCGAAGTCTGCAGAAAAACTCAGCTCCCATTCCCATGGTTCCAAAATCACAGCCTGTAGGCCTTCAACATTATGAACTGCTTCACTGCCCCAAAAAGAATGTCAGGCACTGGGGAACTGAACTATAGACCATAGCAGTGGGGCTGGAACTAGACCATGTTTAAGGTCCCTTCCAACCCAAACCATTCAGTGATTTTAAACTGGATGGAAACAACTACTTTCAAATCATGTAGTAAAGATGGTGAGTATGATCAGGCTGTTTAGGTCGTTTAAGAAAAAGAAATGTCATTATCCTGCTATCCTCTGACTTTTTTCCCCTACACTTATCATGAAAAATGTTATTTTTGAAGGTTGACACAACTATCACTTAAGCTAGGAGACTGACAGAAAGAAAGTGAGCAAAGTCAGTGTAAGCAACAACAGATCAGAGGCAGCTGGCCCCTTACCCCTGAAATAATTAAGTTAAGCAAGGTAAAAGGTTTAACTTTCAAACTGCTCCACTCCAACCCTCAGGAGTCATGCTCTCCTATATACTAAAACTCGGTGCAAAAGGATCAAATCCCAGGTCAAATCAATATATATTCAAAAGTTTTTCTTCTGCACTGTAGGTCACATATTTACAGTTTATTTACCTGATTGTCTGATCAAATGAAGCACTAAGAATTTGGCTGCTGTCTTTAGAGAAGCTGAGGCATGTAACGCCTTTGCTGTGTGCTCGTTCAAATCTTCTCAGACACTGACCACTCTGAATTTTCCAAACCTGAGAGGAAACAGCAAAGGAAACAGAGGTGGTTACTTTGTTATGAGATCACAGAAGCTTAAAAACATTAGAGGCAATACATATCTGTTTCTGAACCACACTAAATTTGTTTTTAGAAGGAACTGCAACATCACTGTAATTGAAGTGCATCTTTCTGGTAACCATCCCTACCAAAATACTGTAGAAAAAAGATTTGTACCTTGATCTTTCCATCTTGTGCTCCAGTTGCTAGCATTTCTGTATCTCTGCTGAAGCACATGCAAAGCACTGCATCATCCATCATCATAAAATTATCTTGCGCCTGGTACTTCAGATCCTAAACAAAAGCAGAAGATCCACCAATCAAAATAGCAAATTCAATTAAATATATTTTAATGCAAAGTGTAAAATTACTAGGTGTTTGAACTTCAATTGTATTTTATAACCCATCAGCAGGCAGACCTCACAACCTTGTAACAACAGGGTGGTGCTACTGTCACCATTTTAAAGGCAACAACGATGATCCAGATCCCTCTTCCTTTGCAGAGGGAAGCTGATGACAAACTGGACAAATGAACCAACGTAAAGATTTCAGAAAGGCATCTGAATCACCAAGCCAGGCACCCTTTACAAATTCACAGTCCCCAAGAAATGAAAACAAAGTATAAAAATGAAAGAATAAAACCAGGTGCTCTGGCCAATGAACCATCCATGTGAATAAAATATGGTACAATTTACCTTCCTAATCTTTCCAGTAGTGAAGTTCCACACTTCAATGAAACCATCAACAGAGCCAGTAACAAGATACTGTCCATCTGGGGAAAACCGAGCACACTCCACATGCGACTTCTGCCCAAACTGTTTTATAGAAGACAAATTAAGCCTGTCAGCAATTTTTAAAGAGTGACTCATTAAAACAAAAATGACACTCATTTTGGTGGCAAAAATATGCCATTTTCTACAGGTATGCATTCACAGATTTAAGGTTGCAGTACAAAACCCCTGTCAATACCAACATATTAGCACGTCTAAAAAAAACAAAAAAAAACCACCCTTGTCTTTTGTTCACTGTGAGAACTGGTAAAACTATTACCTAACACTTCTTGCTTGAAGCTGAAAAACCTCCACATGAGGAAGCTGCCTATTCTACATTGTGAGGGCTGCAGGACTACTATGTCATTACAGCATAGTTTTCTTTCTCTTTTGTTATCTATATGATTAAATCTTAAAAAGGAGATACTGATCCTATTAGTACACCTTGTGTTTCTAAAACTTAAATAGTTCACAAAACCTAATATATAACACACACATAAGTTCAAGACACAAGTACTGCCTTGCTCAAATAAAGAACGACTTCTGAAAACTGAATTATTCTTAATTGTGAAGTCAAACATTTAAAACATTTATCATATTTACAAACATTTTGAGCACCCAATCTTATTAAGGGACCTCATTTCAGAGTCTCATAAAATGCCTCCTGATGAGATAAAGCATGGAGAAAGGGGGAAGAGGAGGAAGGGAGAGAGCTAAAGATGATTTACAAAAAAAGAGAACAGAAGAATTCAGAAGGTTTACTCTTCTCTCCAAACATAAAGGCCAGCAAAGGACTAAGCTGGAACACCACACATCAAACACAAACGAAACACAACATCACCTTAATATGTCTGCTCAGCTGTGTTGGGAACTTTTCTTCCTCTACGTCTTTCACAGCTGCTTTGCCTCTGAACAAGTCAATTGTCATACCAGGAGGAAGCAGGCCCTGATGCTGCTGCCATTTCAGTGCCTGGAGGAGTTGAAAGCCACTGTTACATGTCAGTTAGCATACATCTTCCACAACAAAGCTTGCTTCTAATTAACATAATACAGCAATTCCTTGTACCCTTTCAAAATATACACCTGAACAATTTGAGACTGTGTATAAACTGGGAGGAGTCACCTGGAAGGGCAGATCACTGCTTGGGTCAGGCTGGGTACTGGTCAGCAGGTGGCAAGCAATTGTATTGTGCATCATTGCTGTTTATTGGGTTTTTCCTTCCCTTTTCAGGTTATATTCCCTCCCCTTCTTACTTCCTTTATAATTAACATTAGTAGCAGTAGTAGTTTTATATTATACTATAGTTACTGGACTGTTCTTAATTCAACACATGGGGTTTACATTTTTTCGATTCTCCTCCCCATCCCTCCAGGAGCTGGAGGGAAATAAGGTGGGGTGCAAGAGGCTGTGTGGTGCTGAGTTATCAGCTTGACTTGAATCACAAAAGTATGTACCTTAAAAATACACTTCTCTATGCTCACAGTACCTATTTTATGGCAAAAAATCTACTCCTGGAGTGCTGACTTTCCTAAATCCGCTAAATCCTTGTCACATGGAGAAAATATAATTTTACCTATACCACATGTAAACATGCAGTACATAAGCTTTACTTGTATAGAGTCTGAGAATCAACTAGACAAAACTGACTGTTATCTCACAGGCAGTTTTATGCAGCAAAGATGCACAGAAACTCACATAGCTACTAAAATATTATTTAATAATTACCTGCCCCAGCAATGCCATGAGACGAGAGGGAGGCACCACGCTGACTTCTCCAGCTAAAGCTTGTGCAATAGCAGCTCTCCGCTTCTCTTTGCTACTTCCATCTGGGTATGCCTAGAGAAACATCACTTGTGTAAAATCACTCTTCTAAACTACTCTTCTAAACTACTTTCCATAAAAACATTCACTGCTTTGAACAGAAGCCCCTTCCACATTAATTTCCTATTACGCCTTCAAGACAGCCCTTCCTTTTAACAGCAACCCTCAAAACACTTGCAATATATTTTCACTACAAATTTCTGGCTGATGTAATCAGTCAGAAATAATAACTTATTAAAAAAAAATGTATATTTTCTTCTGCATATATAAAGACAGGAAAAGCACAACACAAGACATCATCCCGTGGCAGGACACAGGTACAAACCCCTAAACTTCCACCTGCAGTACACTTCAAAACCACTGCCTTGTGACCAAGTGCTACACATCGTTGCCCTAACACTTCATAAAACGTGCAAAATCATGAAACTGGGAAGATGCACGTTTTTACTTCTAGAGCAGAGAAAGAAAAGCTGCAGTAAGCACCTGGTCCTGAAGTCAGGGGTCATGTAAGAGACCAGTGTGAAGTCTCTAAGGAGAGCATAACTTACCTCACGAGGATCAAAGTAAGATCTGGCCAGAAGGTTTTCAAGGTGTATGTACCGCTCTGGCTGAGTTTGTTTTAGCATAATCATGGGATCTGTTTGTCTCAGGAGAGATCTGGCAGCACCTAGCTCCCGGAGCTCAATCAACTCCAGCACAACCTGCATGAAGAGAAAAACACCTCCATCAGTAAAGGGGAAGTGGAAAATACCAGAGAGAAATCTACACCCAGACCAGAAAAATCTGACTGGAAAACCAGACCACATGCAGCCTGCACGCACTCACCTGCTCATAGAGATCAATGAGGGTCTTGTCGGGCAGCTTCAGCGACTGTATGGCTTGCAACACCGTGTCCCAGTGCCCACTGTTGATGTCTGCCACGAAGCTTTCAATACTGTCCACAGTGTTCAGGGACACGGTAGTTTCCTCCTGAAGGGTGGCGAGGGCTCGGTGCAAGCTGTTCTCCTTCAGGTACTGCATGATCAGGCGGATCACGCTGCAGAGGCACGGCACAAAGTCACAAAGACGGCCCTGCGGCCCCTCTTCCCCTTCCCTCCCAGAGCCCCGCGGCCTCTCTCCCGCCCGGACGCTAGGCCACAGCAGCAGCGCGCCCGCAACAGCCCCCACGTTCCCCTGCCACCTCGGGAGCTGCCATCCCCGCGGCCATCGCTCCCCACGACTGCTCCCGTTATGTCGGGGCGCACCCCGACACCCCCAGTACCACACATACTCGGAGGACTCGATTTCGATCGACATCTTGCTCCGCCGACACCGTCACCACACACTCGCCGCTACCGCCACCACTAACAATGGCTTCCGCCCTCACTCTCCGCCTCTTCCGGCACACGCCGCGCCCCCTCCCGCCTGAAGCACCACTCAGCGCACGGGTGGGTGGGTGGGGAGGGGGGACTAATTTGAGCATGCGCACTGGGGCACCCAGAGCCGCGGCTGCCCCCTGTAGGTGGGAGGTAGTCACTGCGGTGCGAGCCGAGGCATATGGCGAAGGGGAAGGGGACGGACGAGGGAGCCCGTGGTGGCTTCCGAGCTCGCCGCTCCTCGGCAGATGGGTGGGTTGGTGTGAATACCGGCGTTAGTACTGCGCTGTGATGTAGCGCAAGCCAAATGCGGGCGTCGGGGGGTTGCAGCTGAGCTGGGCAGGAAGGCTGAGAGTGAACACGTGAGGGAAAGAGCGCTGGGAAGGTTGTTCTGGCAGCCGTGCTAGGCTCCGGTGGTTTCGTTCATTCCCTGTCCCTCCCAGCAGCAGCGCTCCAAACAGAACGGCCGCTTGGGAGAGCGCGTGTGGCATCGGGGAAGAGCCCTAACGCGAGTTGCCCTACGTGGTTACTGTGCAAGTGCAGCGCTGTCTCGCCGGATGGTTTGCACCTCCTGCACAAGCGTGTTTTAGGGCCTGAATACACTGGTTTCCGACGGAGCTGCAGTCCACGCACCGTCTCTCACTCATCAGGATCTCGGGAGGCTCCCTGCGGTGACAGAGACACGTGGGGCTGACTGCTGGTCGGGTCTGGCAGGGATGTGGAGCAGCTCCTCGGCCACTTGCTTCTATGCATATGCAGGTTTGCCGATGCGAAACAGGGATCTTGCTTGCTATTTGCAAGCCTTAGTCCCTTGTGAGCTCTGCGTTTCAAAAGCGTGGTCGTGTGTGAAAGGTGGCACTGCATAAAGTAATATTTAATTAGTAGGGAAGTTAATAGCGTATCTTGTCAGCTTTTATTAATTATGGACTAAGAATCGGGAAAACGCTGCTGTGCCCAGGCAGACCCCTGCAGTGGTGTGGAGGGACATGGGAGATACCTGTCTTTTAAACACAAAAGAGTGGCTGTGGCAGCCATCCATGCTGCTCGAACTCTGTCCGAGGCCAAAGGTCTGGAAGCCCCGGTTAATGCTGTGTACCTCCTGGGTTCTTGTAGGCTTAGGTAGCCTTGCTGGGAAGGGAGCTCCTAGCTCCCTTGGTGTAGGAACGAGGCCATGAGATCCGTTGCGACGGAGTTAACAGCAGCACCCTAATAGAGGTGATGGGCTGCTGATGGGGGTGATTAGGCTGAGAGGTGATTAGGGGTAGAGGCCGGATGGGTCTTAATGGTTGCCTCAGCAGTGTGAAAGAGGGAATAATGGTGTGTGTCACAGTTCTATTCCGACCTTGCACAAGACCCACAGCCCTTTGAGCGGCCAGACCGAAGGTAATCAAAACTGTCGTTCACTTACATATAACAATACACCAAAGTGAGATCCCCCACACCATCTATGATGGCAGCAACAGGCAGTTTGAAAACAGTCTCAACTGTAAACCGGGCATTTGAGCTCCTCCATGGCAGAGCATGCGAATACGACCCCGCTCTGCGGACGAGTCAGCGGGCTCGCTCCTCTCTGCAGGGACGCACGCCTCTTTGTGCCTCCTACAACACTGGATAATACCCGGGTGAAACTGAGCTCAATAGTCTATTTTTCCATACGAGCTCAATTAACCATTGGCTAGCTTTGGATTACAGTGCTAATGAAGTAAGTGAATTTATCAATGGCAATTCAGAATCTGTGTTAATGTTGCTTCAATAAACTGCACTATTTGTGGATCTGTAACTGTGAAAGTTCTTACTGAACACAACAGGAGATTGAGTGTTGAATTAGTGATAATCGGAATGGAGCCCAGCCATCCTCCCGATCACTGGCTGGAACGCAGCGGGTGCATTTTTCTCCAATTTTCTATGCGTGTAATGCAAGACTGGGCAGCACCAAGGATCCTGCTGCTTGTGTCTTCCTGGTGTGGGGCACTTCCCACCCACACCGGTAAGTGCCCAGTACCAGTGCTACACTGCTAGTGCACGGGGGTGTGAGATCTGCTGTACTTGGCCAGTCTTGGATATACTTGTTCCTTGCTGGCTTTTTAGGCTTAGTGTACAATTTGTTGGATGAGCCATGGAAAATAGAGCCGTGTGTGAGAAAATGCCTGCCTTTGCCAACAAAAGCTGTTCTTTGCTGTCTCTGTCCCCTGAGTGCTTAAGAAAGTAATCCAATATCGCAGAGTTGAAAAAGCAAGGAGTGAGGCACATGGGTAACGTTTTGCCTGCTGTTGTGTCCTCTCCACTCATCTTTTTTAACTCCTAATAGAGAGGTGCAGGGGTTACTGCTCGGTACTAGTTAATTATACCAGGTATTTTGTTCTCAGTGACAGGTGTATTGATGTCTGTTGAAGGTTGTTTTGAAAACCAGTCTGATCCAGACTGTAACAAAGCAAAGCAGTAAAGTCCAAAGATAGCAGCTATTTTTATTCTGGCAGCACATAGGGCTCTGGCTCACTAAATTCAGCTGCATAAAGTAGTATTTATGCTAGTAGTATGCTCTCCTGCCCGCCCTCCCTCCTGTTACTGGTCCCAGCAGGAAGAGCTGAACAGACAGGCTGCCTGGTCCTGAACCATCACAGTCATCAGGATGGCACTCTCCCGGAAGGTGAAACCAGCACAGGAACAGGCTAACAGCCTGGACGGATGTCAGTGCTATATATATGCCACCTGGCCTTCCTTCCCTGATAGCTGCAGAGGGAGGTAGACCCCCCGACTAAACCTCCCTGTGCGGAGTCAGCGCTCTCCATGAGCTTCATCCAAGGACAGGGTCGTGACACACCAAGTGCTGCGCAAGCACACAGGAAGCAGACTTCGGCTTTGTGACTAGACACAGCTAAGGCCAACCTGATCTGGTGCTGGCAGCAGAGCTGTGTCTGGAGACCTCCAGAGTGTTCCATCCACCACTTGCAGGACGCCAGCTCTGGCAGAGCATTACGTAAGGGAAGGAAAGGTTTTTATTTTATATTTTGGCTCCCCTGGGAAATGGATGCAAAAGGACATAAATATTCTTGCTGCAGTTAGGCATCACAGATGATCCGCAGTAGAAGAGTTAAGCTGAGTCCTTGTAGGTACCAGGCCCACTCTTTAAGTGGGAGCTCGGTCAAATTTTTTAAGGAAATATATCTTTTTCCCTGCATGAAAATTCAATAAAATAATTTTCGTATCTCTCCCAGTGGAAGATTAGTTGGTTTTCTGCACTCCCCTTCTGCTCCCTGGCTTCCCTTAAACACCAAACCAGGAATGAGCCATACCTTACACTGACCATGTCACCTGAATGCAGTGGCAGGGGAGCAACACCCGGGCACTGCTGGGGTGCAGAATCACAGCTTAGGGGTAGCTGTATACCCATGAGGACCTCACTTTCCCTGCCAGATGGCCATCTGGCTTCATGTGCAACTGCCTGCTGCCTCGCCAGCTGCAAGCCTTGGTTTCCTATGCTCCAGAGCTGTGCTATGGCACCAGGAGGCCACATAAGCTTACAGAGACAATGATGTCCTTTCTCTGCTCTCCAAATTACTCTAGAGACCTGCCGTAGGGTTTTGCTTTTCTCAGCTTTCAGACCACAGGGCCGGAAATTAGTCCTTCCGCCAAAGTGCCTTCGCTGTAGTCTGAAAATAAGAGGCACCCCTCTGAGGCCAGCATCTTGAGAGAGGCTGCATGGGGGAACCAGCTTGTGTCATTTCTGTCTCTCTGTTCTTGAGAATACTTTTTATGGGTCCCAAAACAAAAAACCACCCAAGACCTGCGTCTTGCAGGGAGGGAGATGTGAGACTTGATGTGGTCCCAGAGGATCCTTAAACCTGTGCATATACAAGCTTTGTTTTTCAGTGCTGTTGAGGCGAACCACACTCTGGGCCATGCGAAGAGATGCAGATCATGGGACATTATTATCCCCTCTGCTGGGCATCCACTATGGAGAGATGTGGAGAAGCTAGAGGGTTCATGCATGAACAAATAGTTGCTTGAACTGCATGGGGCACAAGGCCTGCAGGCAGGAGCTGGGCAGGGAGCTGGGTTCAACATCAGCCTAAAACTGCAGGAAGTGCAATTCCAAATGGCTGGAGGCTCTTTGGTAGCCTCAGTAGATGCACCTAAGGACAATAACCACATGGCGCTGGGTGAGTTCAGTCTGCACAACCCCTTTGAAGGCAGCCCTGAGATAAGGCACCAAGGAGGGGGAGGCAATCCTTGACCTGGGGAGTGGGCTTTAGCTGTGGCCACACAAAACTTGGAGGTCTGGGAGAGCCTTGCCACCGGTGGGGCTTGGGCTGAGCCCCCTCCAGGAGCCCTGGTGCTGCTGGGGCCCTGCAAACTGCAGACCACGTCCTGGCTTTATCCGGCTGTTGGCAGCACTGTGGGGAGGACTGGTGATTTAGGCCTGTCTCTAAGAGATATCCAGTGAAATGTATCTTGGACTAATTAGGCTTTAGGGCTCAGGAACTCGGTTCCAGTTGCCTGGCCTCTGTTTTGACCCCTCTTTTCTTTGAAGTTCATAGAGAAGAGGGGAGAGGAAATGAGAGGAGAGGCCCTGCTTTTCCTGTAAAATGCCTCATTCCTCATAAAATCTTTTGGCAGGAATCTCTTTCAGCTGGACAAGCTGAGTACTTTAATGCACTCCTGCAGTCATTTTCCTTTCTTGTCTCATTCCTCTGGCTGCTCGGTCACTGCTCTGCGTCAGTGAAACTGTGGATGCACAGACACAAGTGCTCCTCGAAGAGGTAGCAGAGGAGATCTCCAAAAGCATGTTAACGGGCTCTGAGTTGCAGCAGCTGTGTTATTTCCTGGGCCAGCTGAAGTGCACAGCCCTGCACAGGGCAGTGGTGGCAGATCCAGCTCAGCTCTGGGGTTTTAGACCTTCCTTCCAGGCAAGCCTGTTGGTGGACACAGCTTCCAGCCCTTGCAGGCTCTCCCTCCCATTGTAACACAGAATTGCCAGCTGTTGTTGGCAAGGCATCTCTGGAGATCTGTAGTCCCAACTCCAAGGGCCAAAGCTGGACCAGGTTGTGCTGAGCCTTGTTGAGCTCTGTGCACCTACAAGGACAGATATATGGTTTCTGAGATGCACCACTCTCAGTGGAGGGGTTTTCTCAATGCCCAGCTGGAATGTCCCATCCTGCCCATTGCCCATGTCCTGTCCTTGTCTGCCTTGGAGAAGAGCCTGGCTCTGTTTTTTCCATAACCACCATTCAGTCTGTGGATGACACCTATGAAGATGCCTTAGTTGTCTCTTCTGCAGCTGGAGAAGCCCAGTTCTACCAATGTCTCTTCACATACTCGGTGCTGCAGCCTCATCACCACCTTGGGGGTCACTGCTGGTCTCTCTGCAGTTTGTCAGTGTCTTCCTTGTACTGAGTAGCCCCCAAATACTACTACTGCTACTTGAATGCAAGTACTGTCTTCTGCAGCAGTAAGTTATGAGGCAGGATCATCAGTATTGAACTTCACAAGGTCGCTTCTGCCCGTTCCTCCACCCTCGCACTGGGTGGCAGGCCTTCCTTCCAAAACACAGCAACTGCTCCCACAGTTGACATTAGCTTTGTCTTATTTTCTTGGAATGGGTTTCAACCCACCTCTCCACAAGACAGTAGGTCCAAAAGGGTCCTGGGAGCTGCCCAGGGTTTCCACCCCTCTTGGCCAGGCATGCAAGGCTAGCCATGGGAGCTGTTGTTTCCCTGGAAGGAAGGTGGCCTTTCTGCAGAAGATAACTTGCATGGAGTGTGGTGAGAGCTGCAGCCACTCTCCTCCTTGCGGAAGGTGAAAGGATGGCCCAAGTGCGGTCAGAGATTCCCTGCAGCTATACTCAGCGGTGGGCCACCTGCAGTCCTTGATCTGGAGGTTTCGCATCCTCTTCTCGACTGAGACTGCCTCACTGCTGCGGGAGTGAGGACTGAATCTACCTCCAGCAGGGCTTGAGCTCTGGTTTGGATGAACAGCCAGTGTTAGGGAGTCTCCGCTCCGGCTTGCCTCCATGTGTTCCTGTTGTCTGCAGGGGTTTGCAGCAGCGTGTAAAGAGTCTGTTCTCAGACTGCCCACCAGCGTCATCTTGGCCCTCTGACTTCTGGATTGGGCATCTCAGAAGCACTGTCTATGAGCAGCAGCTGACCTAAGGCTGGTTAGGGAAGGAGAAGGCCAGGGAAGGTAATGCTAGCACCAGGCTGTGCAGGGAAGTTTTCTGCTATCTGCAGTGAGGATCAGCAGCTGAGGAGCAGCAGGAGATCCAGTACAGCTTGCGGATGGCCAGGCAGTTGGTGGTGTTCTCACAGAGAACAGCTTTTGGGTTCCAGCCCCATAGTGTTTCCACATGCAATTAGTACAGAGTGTCTGCAGAAGCCATGCATGCAACTATGCAACAGTGCTGGGGCACAGAGGTGCATCAAAGCAGAGTACCCCTGCACAGTTTTCATAGAGGTTCCTGCTATCCTTCTTATCTGCATGGTTTTTGAAGTTCCAAATGACCTGCGGTATGAGGACAGCCAGGCATTCATTTGAGTACATACAGAGCAGAGGAGGCCTCCTGAAGGCAAAGCACAACGTGATGTTCTTAGGCTGTATCACCTTGGAGTGGGAGATCTCATTACAGTTATATTTCTGTAGCTGCACCTCGCAGCCCATTGGAGTGATTTTAATGTGTGACTCATGTCAAAACTGCTTCTCAACAGTTAGAAGTGGAAATAGGAATTAGGCTGAAATGGCTGTTATTCAGAGGCAAAAACTGAATAAAGGCATTTGCCTTTTGTTTCTAAGGACTGCAGGCAGGGGAGAACTGTGAGAAGAATAATTTCTGTGTAACTGGAGACTAATCATGAATAATGACACTCCCTGCTGACGTTAAATAGGATTGAGCGTATTTAACTTGCAGGCTGTGTTGTGTTTCCAAGCCGTAATCTTGGGCAGGGCTCCTGCACACTATTACAAATGAGGTGAGAAGTGATAAAATGACTGATAAGAGTAAGGAAGGGCCAGGGAATGATGCCCGTGGCTTGGCACATGGCAGCCTTTCTTTAGGGTTAGCCCCAGTCCCAGTGCCTGCCTGGAGATCACCAGGACCAGCAACACACTCAGTCTACTCTCCCCAGAGCAGTGGTCTCACTCACCCTTGCCCATGACTGAGACTTGGCTCTGGAGCAAAACGAACATCTGACAGTGCAGAGAGGCTCATTTGTGCTGGGGCTGCAGACTTATTAAGCCAGGATTTGATGTTAAACACCGGCCACCACACATTACTGTGGAGCATGGCAGGACAGCACCATGGTGGCTGGCATTTCAGACACCAGCAGCACCAGCACAAGCTGTCTCTTCAGGCCATTCCTCCCTGATACACCAAACAAAAGCAGTTTCGGTACCTCAGAATATCCGAGCTGCTTGCCCTTCATTTGTCTGTGTCTCTGCCTCTGCGTGTCCCTTGGGGGCTGCAGTGCAGGGGACCAGCCGCTGTCCCTTTGCAGCATCCCACTGTAGAGCAGTGCTTTCTCTCGAGTGAAGTGGGCGCAGAACAGCCACAGCTCCTCTCACTCATCTGTGTGGGAGCCCGAGCAGTCAGAAAGCTCTCCAGGCTTTTTTCCCATGACGGGATTGACAGCCACTGAGACAGAGAGACGCTCCAGCAGCCTGTACTGCTGCCAGGCTTGGTGCAGTGGCAGCGTAGGAGCTGGTGTCCTCTCGCTGCTCCGTGTGCAGTTAGCATTACAAACCTCAGCGTGGACACAGCACTCTTTGGAGGTAAGTAGAATCCTCCAGCTAGAGTGGTTTGTTTGTTGTTGTTTTAAATTAGTATCAGCAGGCAGCAGGATGGCTGGATGAGATCCCCAAGTGTCTTGTCACTGAGAAGCACACAGAGCATACACCTCACAGAGACTGAAGTCAGAGTCCGAGTCTTGGAAACACCCATCTACTGGGATCCTTCCTTTACTGTTCTTATACCCAGGACCCCAAGCTGAGTGGGGGGAAGCCCAGCTCTTCGTGGCAAAGGGAGAGAAGGCAGGTACTTGACATTCAGTAAAAGCAAAGATGTCTCTGACTTGCCTTTGTTGCCTGCAGGATACCCTCTAAGCCAAGACCAGAATGCCACGTCACCGCTGCCAAGGTGTGTCAGCTCGCACCCATGTCCCTAACAAAGGCAGATTCAGCAGGTATTTGTGCCTAAGCAGGAATATCTTTTATTTGTCACAATGTGAGAACCTGTAGGCACTGCTCAGAGGTTCAGTTTCAGTTGTGTACCATAGGACTTGTTTTGCACTTCACTGAGCACCTTCACCTGCTGTTATTTATGACCAGCAATCCAAAAAGTGAGACAATCACCTGAACGGTTTTGGCCCCGCAGCAGTGCTGGTGATGGAGCCTCTCGGGGGTCTCCATTTGGTCCCTCTCAGTCAGACCAGGGCAGAGCATGCAAAAGCAGCTCAGCTCAGAGGTGGCAGGGGCTGGAGGTGGCCCTAAGGTGATAGAAGTGAACACCCATGACAGCTCCCGGTGCACCTTGGCCATGACACGTCCTCATGCTCTCCCTGTCCATGCCCAGAATGGATGGGGGACCTAGTGGAGACCTTTGAGATTTCCCAGCTTGGCTGTGCAAGTCCTTGAAGCTGCCCTTGCTGTGAGCACGGGTTTGGATCTGGGCACCTCCGGAGGCCCCTTCTGACCTCAGTATTCTCATAATTCTGCTGTCATTGCAGGTTTGCTGGGCTTTCATTGTTGCTCCTCTAAACAATAATTTGTTGAGAACAAGCCTTCCAGAGCTCCAGCACTGTTATGAGAATGCTGTAGAGAGCCTTCTTCCTTTACCTGTAGCCCTTAGGAAAGCTTTCTCCTGGCTTATACCAAAAGGGCAGGTTGCATCCAGTGTCAGACCCTTGACCACTTCTGGACTTGTTGGAGAGGTCACATCACCACGCCAAGAAAGAGAGGCCAGGGACTCAACAGAAGATCCAAGGATGGTCCTAGAGACTCATTGCTGGCACTCAATGAAGTGTTTTGTATCCCTGGAGTGATATGTGCATCTAAGGGAGCCTCTCCTCTCTCCCAGCCCCACATGGCCATGGGGAGCATGGAGAGTTGAGCTTGGTCTGTCTCCATCTTGACGTTCCTCTCAGAAATAGTACCATGACAAAGCACCCCCTGCTCTGCCCAGGAATCAACCCCTCCACAACCAAAAGCATGGCTGTTTTCTGAAGGCAGTGATGCATTCTCAGTCGCATGCCTTAATCAAGAAAACTATTAACAACAAATACCTATGCTGCTTGTGACTCCCTGTGACGAGTACAATTTCTTTCACCTTTCAGCTTCAGGCATCAGTTTGCTGTGCTTTTGCTGAGCCTTTATGAGTGCAACAAAAAGAGGGATAAGGAACCATTCATCATCTAGAAAAGCTCTGTAGACACCTTTGTAGGGTAAAAATGAAAACCAAGCTAAACCCACCAAGGATACATCCAGTGATGCATTGCTTAAGTTAGAGTTTGCCTTCATGGTGCAAGATAGCAAATGTTGAGAAAACGACTATGGTAACCATTTCACAAATAATTAACCTTGCCACTTTTCAGTTGCTTACATAAATTACCAACAGCATCATGCCTCAGGAGAAACCTGCTATTCAGAGTTTGACCAGGAAAATTACTATAAGCATCACGAGGGGTCTAGTTCCTGTTGTTTTCCGCTTTGGTAGACTGGTAATTTTTGGCTTTATTGCTTTTAATAAAAGTCTTCCTCTCCCAGGAAACATCAAAACCAGGAGAAGTGTAGCAACACTTGTCTGCAGATAAAAGATTCAGTTCTAGAAAACAGGAATTTTATATACACACACACATATGGTGTGTGTACATGTGTATTTACATACTTTCATTGTTTTTTTTACAGTGCTGGAAATAGCCATTATGAGGGAGTAGCTGACATGGTGAAAAGCAGAGCCTCAGTTGGGAGTACCTCTCTAAATGGGAGGACTGGGATACGTGGGTGCTCACACAGGCCAGCAAGTAGCAATGCTAGTGACGCCTGGTTCACACGGGTGAGGCAGGAATAACCCTGAGCATCTGTCCAGGCTGGAAAGTAACTGGTGGAGCTCCTGGATAGGACTTGGAGGTAACTGTGAACATGCACTTGAACACGGACCACATGTAATTCTCAATGTGAATAATGCAAACTGCTTACTGGCTGTATGAGGAAAAACCACGGTCAGCCCAGCAGAGGCGTGCTGGAGACTCTTATGTTTCTGTAAGTCTGAAAAGCTCTTCAAGACGATGCACTGTAGTAAGGACAAATAGGCTATGCTGCTGCCAAAGTGCAAGAAAGATTCCTTTGCAACCCTCTGGACCTGTCAAGGTTGCGGGTTGTCAGACCAGTGGGAGCCCAGTGTTTTAGTCAGAGACACCAAAGTGTGCAGGCATGCTGGCAGAAGGTGGCAGGCAAGATTTTTGCCATGTGTTAGGCACTGGAATGAACACTATACAGCTTGCTGGCATTGCCTAAGTAATCATTGCCTCGATGGGGCAGCTGTGAGAGCTGCACTGGGGTGCAGGGTGCCAGCAGCACTATCCCTTTTGCTTCCTCCTTGGGCCGCTGCTTCTGTCATTCTGGAATGTTAAAGGTTAGGGTGGGTCTTGCAACACAGCCTCACAGCCTGTTTCCTTCGCAGTCAAAATGGAAGGGTTTTGGCACTGCCTGGTGTCCTTCGGCTTGTTCTTGTGTTTTGCTTTTGCTAGGCGTTGTTTTGTCTGGAGGCCTGGGACCCTTGGCCACACTCTCCATGTTTTCTGCTGGGTGGTTTTCTTACTATTGTACCATGTCATGTTAGTGGAGCAGGGGTTATTGGAGCACTCTTTGCTCTGAGCTGTTGGTGCAACAGCAGCCCATGGAGTTAAACATTAGCAGAAGTCACTTATTTCCCCTAAAGGAGAATCTTTATGGCTCTGCCCTTAGTTTGTATTGTAGCCCCAGCAATACTGTAACTCTGACAGCAGGGGTTAGAAATCTGATTTGTTAAGACATTGCAATGTCATTATGGCTGGTGCTTTTTCAGAGTTTCCTGGATGTTACTTGAAACAGGATAATCACTTACTCATGTGCAACCAGTGACCACATGGAAGCCGCTCACAAAAGAGGCGGCAGCCTTCGCTAACAAAGGAGCTCCTTTCTGTTCTATTTCTCCAACCAGAATTCCCAAAACAAAGTAATTAAATTTCTCCCTTTGTTCTGGCTTTTGTGTTTGCTCTCACTTACAAGTAACCCAGTGGGGGGATGGAAGATACGGGACTTTAGTCTTAGGATACAGACCTTGGTTTGAAGTTTTTCTTGTAGGTAATTGTTCCTTGTCCAGAAATGTCAGAATGTGCAAGGTTTTTTTCTTCTTTGGACTCATTTGTCTCGTGCATTCATATTACTATAGATGGAATACTTTGGGGGAAATAAAAGAGAAGGATTTCAGTTTAATCAGGTCCAGGCACAAATTTTGGATCAACAGCTAATACAGCAGAGCGTTGGCAACATCTGTCTTCTCTCTGCACTCAGATCCAAGAGGACTCAAGAGCTATCCAAGCATTTTTATGACAAAGATTTGCTTATTTAAGAACCTACTCCCCTCTTCTCCTCTAGTTTTCTTCTTGCTCTCCCAAATGCAAATCAATAACCTTTATTAACACCAGGTCTGAAAAACACTTCTATGTTTAAATGTGAGCACAGATGGGTACTCGTTTTTTTGGGGATGTCAGTCAACCAGGAATGCGTAATCTGCATGAGTAATGAATTACACCCAGCATCTCCATCTGCTCCGGCATCCCTGGGAAACCAAAGCTGGACTGGGCTGGGATTCCTGCCATTGAGAGTCCAACGCAGGGGCAAGGTGCAGAGTAGTCAGCTTCCCTGCAGGGAATGAAGCTCAGGTGGGTTGGGATAGAGCTGCTCACATGCAGCACTGCTGCAGTGCAGGAGATAAAGCAGGAGGGATTGCTGATGCAGGAAGGCTTTGCCTGGTAGCTGAGAGGGTCTGGAGGGTGGGTGAAGGGCTGGGCTGGGTCTCTGGCCCCAGGCAGGTCTGTGCATGAGGTGAGCCTGCGATAGGGTACAGGGGTGTAGGGTGCTGCAGCTCAGCCTAGGATACACCAACAGGAACCACCCCAGAGCGAAGGCTCAGATGCTGCTTTCACCAGATCACTTTCCATCGACCACCATTCTGGAGGCAGACCCTCACCCAGCACTGCCTCTGCTCATCTTCGGTGTTTTTAGGCAGGACCAGCGGACGGGAGGGTTGAGTCTGCCCTAAGGCTGCCTCTGAGACGAATTGCTGGACTTGATGATCTTCAAGGTCTTTTCCAACCTTGATTCTATGATTCTATGATAGTTTGCAGGAGGTTGCCTTTCACAGCCTCAACCCCTGGGAGTGATTCTTTGTGGCCTTTTGTCTCTCCCTCCACGTTTGCAGATTTGGTTTCATGGACCCTTGCCAGAGGCAGCCGAGACTAAATCCACCTGGTGTTAAAGACCTACCTCAGGTTCTAAATCTGGAGGTCCCTGCAGTGGCTTTTGCAGCAGCCACTGTGAGTCACTTCTCTTTCTTGCCCATGCCCCATACAGTGAAACAGTTGTCTCTCATTTGTCTCTCTGTGGAAGGCCAGCAGGCTAAACCATGGACCCTCATGACAGCCTCTTTGCTGGCAGGTTTGCTGTGACTGGCACCAGAGAACTGTCACTCAGCAGGACATGACGTGCATCTTTGCAGTGGTGAAACGGCACAAATGACTCATGCAGCATCTAGTTGCTGCAGTGGAGGGATGCTCAGTTATGTGTTGTGCTAGTTACAGTCCCAAACGTAGAGAATGGGGATCTTTCACCGACATGCTCTTTAGAGGTCCTGTGAGATTTGGACAGCCAGCTGACTCATACTAGCAGGAAACCAGAGGAACACTTAAACTAGGAGGGAGCTCTGGAGCACTCCTAACATACCCCCTGCTCAAAGCTGGCTAACCCCAACATCAGATCTGGTTGTTATGAGCCTTACCAATTTGGGTTTGGGGTCTCTCCAAGACCAGAGACCCTACCAACCCTCTGGTCCCCATCTGCACCTCCTTGCAGGGAAGCATCTTTCCCTTGTGTCCAAACAGCATTTGCCCCGTGGCAACCCTTTGCCCAGGCAACAGCAAAGTGTATGTATACATCCACATTCCCATGCACATACTCCTCCTAGGGCACACAGGGACCGCAGTGAGACGTGCGCCCACTGGAAAGGGTTTTTTGGGAGGGGAGGCAGCTATGTGCTGTCTGACTGCATGGGGAAGCAGCGAGGAAACCCATTCCCCGAGCCTATGGTGGGCTGGATCCAGCGCAGGGAAATGAAGGGTTTCCTGAAGCTGGGAGCGCGGCGGGTTGGAGCCATGCTGGCCAGGCGGCGCCCAGCCTGCGGGTGGCTTTTTCCGCGTCTGGCAGCAGCGGGTTTCCAGACGGGATGATGACGTCACTTCATGGATGAGGACTGCCGTTTCCATGGCAACCTGCGGGCGTGAGTCAGCATCTCCATGTCGCAGGGGCCCGTGGCATGGCACACTTAGATGATCCCTGGGGCAGGGAGGGGAGCGCTACCCTGAGAGCAGGGAAAACCTCAAAGGGAGGATCAGACTGGTTTTCCTGACGGTTAAATGTGGGGATCCCTTTGCAGAATGGGGCTTGCCCCTGCCCACCTCAAGGACAGTGCTCTGCACAGCAAGAAACTCCTCTTAGCTTCCTCGCAGGGTAGCTGCTTGTGCTCTTACCATGAGCTGGCGAGGGCTGTGCCAGTGTGCAATCTGCTGTGTCCACGTACACACTGGCTCAGACCTGACTGTGAGAGCAACAAGAGAGATGAAACATGGTCCTTCCTTAGGCACAGTGGTAACTGTCTTTATCTTTGCAGCTGCAGCTTGAAGGCAGGGGCCACCAGCATGAAGCACCAGCAAACACCACTGTATGCTTTCTATGTGACCCATCACAGCTGAGGCCCTACATAGAGCAGGGAGCTGTTAATTACTGTTAGCATCAGCAATCTAAACTCTTATCTTCTGCATCTGTGGGAGTCAGAGGGCATAAAAGCTCCCAGGCAGTGCACCATGCAGCCCTGCCCTGTGAGCATCTGCTTATAATGAGGGACCAGGAGAGGAGGGTTAGGAGATGGACTGGCTAGAAGGTGAGCACTTCACCCAGCAGGCACCAAGCCTCTCTGCCCAGGCTGTGCACCCAGCAAGTCCCCTCAGTAGTCCAAGTGCAGGGTTTGGGTGCCAGAAGAGATTTGGGGTGTCTGCTTAGGATGTTCAAGGAGCCAAAGCCAAGCCGGTAAGAAATGGAGAGGCTATTGCCCATCTCTGAGCCGGAAAAAGGCACCATCCCATCAGTCATGCAAGCACTGTCAACCTCTTTAGCATTCAAGGTGGGCATCAGTCTTGTCCGTTACTCAGTCCCCACTCACAGACTGCGTGAACAGATTCACGTTGCAGGTTCATTGTCCCCACCTTGGGCAGCAGGTCTGGGTGACAAGTGGCGCTGTGAGGATGCAGGGAAGTCCCCTGGTGTTCCTTAAGTGCGCTGTTTCGAGATCAGCAAGTGCTGTGTAAATACTGGTGTGGTGGGAGCAGGCTGTGCTTGAAACATGAAACTGCTCTGAGGAAGGTCGTGTGCTGTGTCCAGGTGCACTGCAGAACTGGTAACCCGAATAAAGCACCGGGCAGAAAAACCTGTCCAGCATCCGTCACCCAAGGCGTTGCTGCCGCCATCCCCTGCCACCCTTCTTGGCCATGAACACGTTGCTTCTAAGGGGCCATTGGCCTTAACCTGCTGGTTTCATGCTTTGCCTCATCCAAAGTTGTGGCCAAGCTGCATTGACCTCCTGTCACCTGCAAGCAGTCTCCTTGCCCCATATACCCAAACATCACCGGAGCCTGCCTTCCGGGCCACGACAGCCGGAGCTCCTCTCCGCAGTACAGCCGCAGCTTACAGGACTCATCAGCTGTGTCGCAATGTGTATGTAAATCTCTGTGTTTGCAGTGAAGTGAGGTTAATTTATTTCCTGGAGGTCGCCCAAAAAATGTTGCAGCTCAGCATTTTTCTGCCATAGGATTTTGGTGGTGTGCAGGGTGTTGTTTCTCTTCTACTCGCTGACCCACAGGACTGCTCCCTGTGGGAGGGTTTGACCCTCCACAGCTACCCTAATTTGACTGGAGTCATGAAAAATGGCAGCTCCCCAGCCCAGCTGCCTTATTCTCTGTTCTGTGGTCCAGTGCAAGATGTGTCTGCTGCCTTTTCGTTCACTCAGACCTTGCGGAAATGCATACGCGAACAGAGCCGTACGTGATCCTCAGGGTGATGTTTTGCCAGGTATGGTAGCTCCAAGGTAAGATACACATAGATGTTGCTCCAGACGTTGTGTGGACCCACAGCACAGTGCAGTATTCGGGCAGGTGAGGGTGTGGGCATGACCACGGGTTTTCAGTCTCTGATCCCTCCCCATGCTTCCTGGCTTTTTCCATGTCCTGCAGGCTGTTTCCCCTCTCTTGCTCACCTGATAGGGTCAGTCTGCAGTTCAAAGAACGCGCTCTCTCACTGTAAATGGATGGAGTGATTCAGTGGCTGAGGAAGAAGCCCACAGACTGCTGGAATCAGTACAGCTTTGTGGCAGGCAGATTTTGGGGGTCCCCACAACAGTGCCTCCAGGCTGACTGGCATCCAGACACCTGCATGGTCTCTGACAGCAAGAGGTACGCATTCACTGCATGTGCATTGTGTCAGACCCATGTGTCGCTCCTTCCACCTTCAGAGGTGGAGAGGTGTTCTGAATATGCTGTCGCATGGCTCTATCCTGTGCATGGCTTCCTTCAGCCAGCACGACTGTGAATGTCTTAGTGGGCAATAACACAAAATGGAGTATGGTGGCCACCAAAGGCAGCAAATCAAACCAAAGGGCTTGGCAGCACTGCTGGCAGATCCCTTCTGCTGAGCTGCAGTCCTTCTGCCGTAGGAAGCACTTTCTCCTTTGCCTTGCACAGTCCTGAAGCCAGGGCAGGGGTTAGGATTTGGAGCAGCAGGGATGGAAGGAGTACACTGCTGTTCTGTGCCACCACCTCTGTGCAGCGAACTGCTGAACCACAGAGGGACTGTAAGTGATGGGACAACATCAACCAAATGCTTAGCAGCAGCAGGACTGGGGTATTGCTTCCCCCAGCCACCCCTTTGGGTGCAACGTGAGTAAACACGGGCAGGCTGCCATACAGGACTGCGGCAGCCTCTGTCCCCATCCTGCTCCTGCATCCTCCCAGTTTCCTATCCTGAAACCATTCATCAGAGGAATTTCCAAAACGAATGTTGCTATTCGAGGAATGCAGCGGGGGGCGGGGGAGGAAATAATCACAACAGAGATAAGGAGAAGTCGGTCGACTTGGCAGTTATGCTGAGCAGCCTCCTCCGGCTCCGGCTGGTTTCACGTGGGACTCTGCAACCTGCTTTTCCCAACCCCGGGTGGCCTGTGCTGCACTAACATCACCTCTGCTGGTGTGGGCTGGGGAGGCAGCTCTGGGACAGATGCAGGGAAAGGAGGAATACACCAGTGAGGCTGGGGCAGTGGGGCAGCATCTGCCCCTGCTCCTCTGCATATGAGCCACCCCAGCTCCTGTCCTCAGCCATCGTCCACCAGGCTTCCATCTCACTGTTCCATAGAATCACTGAATGGTTTGTGTTGGAAAGGACCTTAAGGCCACCCAGTTCCAATCCCCCTGCCATGGGCAGGGATGCTTCACCTTAGACCACACCACCCGAGGCTCTCTCCAGCCTGGCCTTGAGCACTGCCAGGGATGGAGCAGTTTCACTATACCACATGCACATCTCCTCAGAGCCGTGCAGTTGTCCTGTCCCATCCTCCCAGGGGGAATCTGGGGGCTTATCTGCTTTCCTCCTTGTCCTGGGCTGTGCTGCACTTGGCTGCCAAGATTCCCCTGTCCTCGCCACTGCTCCCCTCGGGGACCAGCTCTGTTTAACATCTGTCTGGCCACGTGGCACTCCTCTGGCAGGCTGCTGAAGCCCTTGTATAAATGTTCTCCTGGCAAACATCCGAGGTCCAGGGTCTAGTCCCCTCCTCCCTGGGAGAGAGGAAAAGCTGCATTGCTCTTGGCTGGACGTTCAGGGAGAACTTGACTGCTAAAACCAGGTGCCTGCTTCCACTTTCGTTGACACCGTGCTGAGGCTTTCGCACCTTGCAGAGAGGCTATTCTCTTGCTGTCAGGCAATAAGGGATTTGGGAGGGCTGAGGTTGTTCTCCCGGGACTGTGCACATCTGTGGCTTGGCAAATAAATGGTAAGAGAAAACAGGCCCCCTGGCTGGACATCCTGCACAAGGAAAGATCGACAGTGCTTAGGCAGGTGGATGCAAGGCATCCCACTGGCTGTTCCTAACGCACTCGAGTCATGCTGTGCACCCAGGAGCAAAAGGGATTCCCTGAGTATTGCAATCTGGAAAGACGAGGAATTAAAAATTTCAGCCCTTCAAGGTGCAGTTGTTCACCCAGAGAAAAGCCTTCAGTTGTGCAGGTCTATCCCAGCTCCCTGGTGTGCTCAGGTTTGCTTGTCCACCCTGTGCCATTCAAGCATCCTACAAACGCAGGTTATTTTAACTCACCGCTGTGCCAAACCTGCTCAGCGCTTTCCTTTCTGGTAAAACAGCCAGCAGGATCTAAAACAGAAAATGCAGGGCAAATAAATGGTAAGAGGGGATATTCCTCCTCACGCAGCCTAAACCTTGGTTTATAGTCTCTGTCGCAACACAGAGCTGCAGAAGGTACCTGCAGAATTGTCAATGCCTCCTCCCCAGAGATGTACTTAGTGTCAGGGAAAACAAGGGGCAAAGCAGAGACCTTATTGATGAAAAGACTGAAGGTCAGGGGGGATTCTCAGAGCCTTCCCTTTTGCTGCGCTGTAACTTTCAGGAGGGCTCAGAGACACTTTCTCCCTCCCAGATGTGTGGCGCAAGGTAATCTTCCTGCTGTAGCATTCCTTGCTATCTCTGCAAACCCTTTGAATACGTAGATTTAATTGTTTCTTGGGAAATACTGGCAGCACCTGAGTGCTTTTTCTACCAGGGCTATGCACAGAAGCAAGATCCCTCTGTTCCTAATGCCGTAACCCCACTTGCTTACAGCTGAGGCTTTCATTATCCCTGCATTATAACTGAAGCACAAATTGCTCATGGTGCTATTCACAGATACACTTTAGTCTCTGCTACCTTGCTTTGCAGGGCAGATCTCACATCTGGCATTACTGGCCTCTGGCTGCGTTTCAGTAATTTATTTATTAAAGTTAGTTTCACCAGACTGTAATGATTTATTTAGACCCAGAGCCTCCTGCAGCAGACAGCCATTATTTGGTATGCCACCACGTTCCTGCCATCTACAAACTTAATAAAGGTCTTGTAACAGCTACTCTCTGAAATGTCATCAAGCCGCTTTTTAAGCATTGTTTCTTTCTAAGGCCTGGGTCTTAGCAAAGCATCAGGTGACATGAAGTCAAAAATGCTCTGAGGAAATCCTCAGATTTTATGTAACAGAAACACCATGCCCTTTATTGGGTTCGAACAATAATCCTGAGCTGCATTTGTTTGAAGCAAGAAAAATAGGAGAAAACAAGTTTGTTTGACAATGCTGTGACTCGGGTCCGCTTCCAATAGCAGTTTCCAGCTGCTTTGTTGATCCCAATGTTCGATAAGTGGCCAGCTGTTCCCTTGCCCTAACTTCCCCTATCGGCATGGAAACACTGTGCTGGTTTTCTTTTCCTGCAAAGGAACTGCAGTGAATATGTGGACTGGTGTGGATGGAGTCTTTGTGGGTATGGGAGCACTGGCAGGGATAAGTGGCAGGAGTGGCCACAGGCCTGGCAGCCAAGCATTAGACGATTAGTGCTTTCCACACCACCCCAGAGAAGGAATGGTTTTAAGTATGTGAGAGCCTTAGGCAGGCTAACCTGAAGCCATTAAAAATAGTGTTTGGAAAACAGGGAAAAGGGAAGGAGACATTAAGGAGACATAAAGCAATGAATGTGTCTTAATAGTTCCCGGAGAGGATGCCAGATGAAGAGACAGGAGACCACAATCACCATCAGCTCCTAAGGGGTACAAAATGGCAGGACTCAGGAGAAGCGTGCACCTCCTGAGACAGCAGAGGAGCCATGGTAAAACCTCAGTAGCAAGTGTGCCTTTTACTCTGCATCACCATTAAGTGCCCCTGACAGACTGCTTTCATTTTGGTGCTTGCATCCTGGACAGACCACTCAGATGCCCCCATGTTGGACATCCCTGTGAGTAAAGGGATGGGGGGGATTGCAGTGGGGAAACTGGCTTAGCTTCAAAATAGTCCTCCTTCCCTTTGTGCCCCACAGTGAGCTCTGATGCGTTGTTGCAGGATGACCTTTTGCCAGCATTATCGTGGTGCTCTGACACTTCTGATTTGCTTTTCTACTGCTGCTTTAGGCCAGGGCTTACCCCAAAAGGACACTGCCACTGCTGGCAGCACGCTCAGTCCTTACCCTTAAACAGTCCCTAAAACCTCATCCTGACCTGTCCTCTCTGTTGCCAGCTTGTCATGAGTCTGGTGCGTGAACTGGCCCACGGTACCCGATGTCTCTTGTTATTAATGTGCGATGTAAGTGCGATAGCTGTAGAGGTCTTGAGAGTTCTGGAACAGGTCACATGCAGAGGCACCAGGGCTATAAATAGCTCTCTGGTGGTGGATCAGTCCTGCAGGCTCAAAAGCTGGGAAAAGCCTGTGTTAAGTGTACCAAATTAGAGCAGCAGCAGCTGAGCCCTGAGAAACATCTGAGCAACAGGATAAGGCACCTGCTGCTCCCTGGGAAAGCAGCAGCCATCAGTGCGGTGCAGGAAGAGGCTGGAGGATGAGGGGTGAGAGCTGTCTGGGAGCTCAGACCCCTCGAAGGAGTGCTGGGGTGCTGAAGGTGGTGTGTGTCTGTGGGTTCCCGTTCCTACAGTCACTGCTGCAGGACCAATGTGGGGCTGTTGAGTGCCCCTGCTCCGTGCAGTCCTGCTCTCCTGGGGACCACATGCAGCCACAGAGCAGCTGAGGTTGGAAGGGACCTTTGCACACTATCCTGTCCAACCCCGCTGCCCAAGCGCGGCTGCCTGGAGCCAGGGCCATGTCCAGGTGGCATTTGAACATTTCCAAGGATGGAGATTCTCACTCTGCCTGGCTGCAAACCCTGACAAGCCCCTTTTGAGTCACCAATGTCACCCAGGCTGGTGCGTGGCGCTGCGAGTGTGCATGAGCATGGAGTTCTGTGCGCATTTGTCCTGTCTAATGCTCCAGTCTTCAATGAAGCTTTATGATGTATCAACGCAAATGTGATTGGAGATCAGAGTTTTGGGCAGCATTATCATCTAGCAGCTGTGGAACAGAGCAGTCCTTAGCACAATGCTTCAAAAGCAGGCCAGTGGCAGTGTTTTAGACACACTGATTTTCAAAGCAGCTAATTTTGCAGAGGGCAAACTCGCAGGCAGAGTGCTGCCTGAGCTGGGTACAACTGCGGTTTGCAGGTGCCACCACCAACTCCGATGTTCAGTTGCCCTTTACGTGTTAAGGGTTTGTACCCTCAACGATTTTACATCACCTCTGCAATCGCCTGGCTTCTTGTCCACCAGAAATTCTAACTTCAGTGAGATCACAGCCCTATAGGGCTGCCAGGTGGACCTTCCCAAGGAAACCCTGCTTCCACTCATGTTCCACATGGTGTCTGGATGGTCTTCACCACATCAATGGGGCATGCAAGGCCCTTGTGTCTACAGAACTCCTGGTGAGAAGTACCACAATGTTCATGGGATGTAGAGGTAACCAAATCACAGTAACTGTGATTTGTAAAGGAATGATAGTGGATTAGAGTGATTTAGGCAGGAAGGGATCCCTGGAAGGGTCTCGCTCAATCCCTCAGTCACCCAGGGGTTTGCCAAGGTGAGGTGGAAGCTGTAGTCTTCCCCATCCTATTGCTACAGAGACACCCAACCCACTGCCTCAGCTGTGTGCTCTATAGTAGGGCTTCTGCTCATACCTAGAAAACGTGTGGTGCAAACATTCAGCAGGTGGAGGAAAAGTGAGCTGTACAGACACAGGCACCGGTCAGTGTTTTCTCCCTGAAGCTATCAAAACAGGCAATCTGAGAGAGCAACTGCATCTGTGGACTTGTTTCACCTCCGTGCTTCATCCGTCTCACCTCTGGCATTGGTGATCTCACACAGCCTTGGAGCTGCCTTGTCTCAAGCATGTCCCCAGGCACTGATGCTTACTGAGTAGATGAATGAACTGCATGCAGATCCCAGTGCCTTCGCTGAGCTTAGCACTGCCTCCTCTGTAAAAACACATCTGCCCTGGTTGCGTTGCAGTCAGGAAGGCAAAGGAGCTGGACCACCAGCAGAAATACAACCTCTATTCCCTTCGAAGCTCATATTCTCCAGTGCCGGTCTCTCCCCTGGCACATCATGCTCTTTGCTGGGCTCAAGTACCTCTGAAAGTATTTCTGGGTATGGGGAGTATAATTGTTATGCTGTAAAGACATTTCCTCCCAGGATATGCTGGAGCACATCCTGCCTTAGAGCGATGCTGTGACCCCCTTTGAGGCCCTTCCCTGTGAGGCCTCCTCAGTCCTCAGTCCTTAGAGCAGTTGCTATATCCCATGGGAAAGAGAAATGGTGATGACAACGTTTTTTCCCATTTTTCCTTTCAGATGAGGTTTTTTTTCTCTGTTCCGGATGGTGGTTTGGGGAAAGAAAACCAGGGCACTGATAGGTGGGGTTGCTGCTGGGGGGATGACTTCAGCCTGTCTGTGTTTCACATGGGAGTCTGCCAACTGCCTGCATTTCTTGACCAAGCTCTTTCTCTCCCTCTCAGGAGGGTGTAAACCACCGCCCCCCCCCAGAAAGTGAGCTTTTATTGCACATCTGCAGACGCCTGGGAGAAATGGGCAACAGACATGGGCTCAGTGTCACTTTGCCACCTCCGGATGAGTTAGGCTCAAGCATGGAAAGCTTCCCAGCTCTTCCCTTTCTCTCTTCCAACTGGGAGGATGTTCACAGTGGTAAATACCACACAGAAGTTTGGCTTTGGAAACACAGTGTAAAGTGGGTTTGGAACGCAGAGGCAACCATCTGGCTCCATGCTTTTCCCCTGGCAGTGCCCTGCGGGCTTCTCCAGGCTTGCTGGCATCACGCTTGTCCCTATCTCCTGCAGCGTCCTTTTGCACAGGGGCTGCAGTCTCCTGCTTTTTCACTGGCTCCACCTTGGTGCTCCCGAGGGCCGGTTTGTCACTGTATCAGCCACACACTGGGGGAAGTGCTGACTAACTCTTGAAACCTCCCAGGGATGGAGGTATCCACCATGCTAGGATGCTGCCCCAGGGCTGCCCCATCCTCCTGAGGAGGGGGTTTCTCACAGTGCCCATTCTGAATCTCACAACCCTTCCCCTCTGCAGGAAGACAGGAATTCCAGTGGAAGTCCTGCTTGACTAAAAATGGAGCTTCTTGCACTGAAATGCAAAAAAGGATGCGTGTAAGAAAGGGGAAAAACCATAGACAGCTAAACAATGGAGCAGACCTTGCTTGGTGTGAGAAACATCAGCCTGTAAGCAGTAACTCTGTCGTTGTAAAAACCATGAAGCAAGACCTCTTGGAGATGATTTTCGAGCATGTGAGAGGCAGGAAGGTAACCGGAAAGAGTCACAGGTCCAGGCATTGGACCGAGCCCCAGCCCCTTGTCTTCCCCACTACTGCAAGATCTAGTGCAGCCTTTGAGGAGTCAGCCACCTCTGACTGCAGAGATCTTGTCTCCATGCTTATCTGCATTGCTGGTAGTAATATGGAGAGCAGGGGATGGGAAAGGAAAACAGGCTCCGGGA
This sequence comes from Lathamus discolor, assembly GCF_037157495.1. Classification (NCBI taxonomy): domain Eukaryota; kingdom Metazoa; phylum Chordata; class Aves; order Psittaciformes; family Psittacidae; genus Lathamus; species Lathamus discolor. The sequence continues at coordinate 51,091,728 of NC_088909.1, read as the reverse complement.
GTGGGGCTGCGGCCTTCCGTAGAGAGAAAACGGGTCTCACACTTGTGTGCACAGACATCCTGTAAATGGGACATAGGCAAATAAGAACAGATCCAGTGTCACCACTGCTGTGCTAAGACACAGAGCAAGAGCAAAGGGCAAGCACACCCACTTCAGGCTCGCTCCAAGGGGGTGAAAGGAGTCAGCAAACTCCAGCTTAGCCCTTTTCTTCCTTCTAACAACAGCTTCATTTTTACTGTGATTTTCCTTCCCCATGGGCCGCAGAACAGGAAGGTGTGGCAGGTTAAACATGTGGGATAAATGTCAGAGACCTCTGCTCCATCCTCGCTATCGGCAGGCACGTGGAGCCGGAGCTGGGAAAGGAAGCTCTGCTGGAGTAAGTATGGTCTCACAGCAAAGGAGCTGAGGGATCCCTTACAAGGCATGTACTGATCCAGTCCAGGGAAGCCTTGGTAACCAGTGGGGAGAAGGGTGACACTTTCCACCTGCTGCTTTCAGCAGCGGACAAAGTTGCGACACAGGGTTTCCTCCAGCCACTGAGCTGTGCAAGTCCTGCCCGATCCTCAGCCACCTGAGCAGGAACGGGCAGGAATGGAATAATCTGGGGACAGATGCGGGAGAAAGTGGAACTTCCCCGCTGGACCACATTCCTGGTCCATGGATATCAAACCTTGAAACGTGAGAATAAAATGGCCACAATTCCCATGCAATGCCTTTCAGGGTCCAAAAGCCAATGAAAGATGCCGTCGGGCCTAGCAACCTTGCTCCACTGCATCCCTGTCCCAGCCCTCTGCTGCATCCTGGTTTGATAGCAACTTCATACAGTGATGCTCCTGCTGTGTGCCCAGTGTCCCAGCTCCCAGCCCTGAGGGGATGATACAGGCAGAGCCCAGTAGCCTGTTCCAGAGCCCGTTGTCAGTATCATACCTCCACGCAACTGAGAGGCTTGGGGATGTCCTGCCCACTGTGCCCCAGCTGCGAGCAAGCCCACCTCTCCCTGCTGAGCACTCCCTCTAGCCCCCTAGCCTTAGCCACCACCTTGCAGCCAGAAGGATCTTGTCCATGGAAAGGGTGCTCATGAGAAAGTGCCAAGGAACACAGGCAAACGTTTGCATCAGTTTCCCAGGAATGACTTCTGCATTTCCACGCTCTAGCCCCACAAGCACCCGGGGAGCAAGCAGTGGCCTGTTTCCCCCAAGCAGCAGCCAGCCAGCCTGGGTGAGGGCTTGTATCCCCTGCCTGGTTTCAGGAGGGGTTTGTGTGCTGTCCCCCTACCCACTGGTTAATGGCTTATGCTATGGTTTTCTGGCATCACGTGGGGATCCTTGTTTCTCCAATGCCAGTAAAAACATTGCAGTGCAGAAGTTCACTCAGTGGGACAGCCAGAGGGGCGGAAAGCTAGAGAGAGCTTAAAAGATTGGACACTTGGATTCGTCTGGACAGGGTGCTGGGACATCTCGTCTAGGTCATGCTTTGCCTAGAAAGGTTGGATCAGATCATCCTTGAGGTCCCTCTTAACCTATGGAAGTTACTGCAAGGAAGCTAAGACATGGCCCAGTCCACCTCATCAACCAGACTCCCACCCAGCCAGAGGGGTAATTCAGAGCAATGCAGGCAGACAGCATAAGTGAAAATACTTTATTTGATGAGCATAGTAAAGTAAGAACATCGGATTATACACCCTTGATACAGAAATGATAAAATGCAAAAGCAAAACCATCTACAGGAAACCCATAAGCAGCAGTAGACAAGTAACATCCCAGGGAAAAGCTGCATTCCAGGTCCCTCCTTCATACCAACAGTCATCCCAAAGAAACTGAGCATTACCATTTCCTTTGCAGCTATTTGCTCTGGGTTTCAGCTGTTACACACAGTACCACTGAGTGCTGTTACCAGTATGAGAGAGGAAAAACCACCACCCACCACAGGCTGTGGCCAGAATTCACTTGTGTCAACATGAGGGTTTGTAGGAAAGGCCCCTGAAAATCCCAGTGAGAGAAATTTCATGTGCAGGTTGAGTCAAGAGTGTTTCACGAGTTTGATATAGTTTACATGGGGATATCTGGAAATCACGGGTCAGCACCAAAAGGTGAAATGAGTAACGAAAGGCAGCTTCTGCTTTTACATGGCTTGCAGCTTGAGCAGCAGAAGAGAAACTAAGCACCAGTTTCTTCACCCGTTAGTGCCTTTCTGCTGAAAATGGTTTTCACATTTCCTGGTTTTCCAGTTTCCATTTCTCCCCTCTTTCAAGGCACATGTGTAGAAACCTTTGATTGCAACAGCCAGAAACAAGCGCTCAGACTGCCACCACAATATCCAATGATTTCAGCAAACAGAGGAGTGAGTTGTTGTACTAACTCTTTTCTAATCTTCAGAGAATCCCAAGGCAAGAAAAAAAACCCAAAACCAACAAAACCAACCACTCAGTTACAACAGGCAGCCCCTTTGCATAGCTGTTACAGACAGACACCACTACAGCTGAAGGTCCCAACTGCTCAACTTGCAAAGGGCTCAGCGCAAACCCGAGGTGCTCTCTGCCAAGACCTGCCATTTTCAGCCCGCCTCGGCGAGTTCTGGTCCTGATGTGCCACCTGTGGGAGCAGAGCCCTGCTTCTAAGGCACCTTTGAACCAGTACAACCTGAAGTCCCCATCTGTGTCTCCGTTACTGGTTCAGACTACATCCAAACCACTGTTTTACAGGTAGACTTTTGACCCGACTTCTGCAACGCATCCTCTTCCTGTACTCCCTTGTACCTGCAAGAGCTGGAGCCTGACCTGCCAAAGCACAGTCAGGTTTTTTATGCAATGATAAACACCAGTGAGCAGCTCTGCACGGTGTATGCTTTCCTTGTGCGTTGCTCCTGCTCCACGCAAGCCCACCTTTGCTCAGCTCGCAGCACAGCTGAAGCAGCAGGTCTGGACAGCAACAGGTTCTAAGCAAAGGGGGATGAACACCTTTTCAAAGCAAGAGTGAAAAGGCAGTGGGTGTCTGCATCGTAATTGAAGTCTCCATGCATACAATGCGCCTAAGGAGAAACGCAGTGTTCCCTGTCCCCTGCAGGATCCCACCCCTGCAGCGCAGGGTTCAGCAAAACTTTTGGGTCTCAACAAAAATCCAAGCCAAGCCACAAAAAAAGAAAAAAAGAGGAAGGGAAAAAAAAAAAGGCAGTGCTGAAGATGATCCCCAATCCAACAACGAGTGTCCCTGATTTTAACAGCCTTCAGCACCGGCCAAGGAAGTGCAAATTGCTGTGGTCAGAGCTGCTGGCAGCATACTCGCCAGCAGGAATTCAGTTCTCGGCTCTGGCTGAGAGCTTTAAATCACTGAAACCGGCTCCCTGGGTGTCAGCGCTTGAGGCTTTCACACGGTCACGGGAAGGAAAAGCAGGGTGTCTGACAAAAAACAGTACTCCAAACGTGCGTGAGCCTCAGAGCCTGAGAAAGTCAGAAGGGAGTTTCCTGGTAGAGGACACACATTGCAACAGGCTTAAGGCAAAGAAAGACCAATTGGATGTCAGCCCTGCTGCAAGCATCTCAGCACCGCAGGAGGTTTTATGGACAAATACACAGAGCAAATATAATACATGGCTTATAATAATGACGCACATAAAGAGCCTACTCGTCTGAAGATAAAAGAGGCCTTGAATCATATCCTATTATGCTGCACCCTAGTTTAATCTGGTATTAAATATATTGCTTATGATATACAAATTACTTTAAAAAACTTTTAAAAGTTATTAAAATGTTACAACAACAAGAGTAATATGTGAATTCAAGTTTTATGCATGACCTTGCAAGAAAAAAAGCTCATTTTAGACAATGTTTAAATGGTAACCTTTTACCGCTGTTAACATGTGTCAGCAGGTTTTAAGGCCAGAATTTCTTTGCACAATCCAATTAACCCTTCTTTATTTCCGGGGGGGAAAAACCCAACTACCCTCCCCCTCCCCTCCCAAAAAGACCTCAGGTGATGTTGTGGTGAGGCACAAACTCAGTGTGACATCCAGAAGCAAGGTTGTCTGAAGGCAGTGGTTTTTGCAGATGCCATCTGTGTAGCTCCTACCCTATGCAGAGAGCTCACTGACAAACTCTGGTTCAAGTCATTCAAAGCCTCCTTTGAGGCTAAAAGAAATGACATTCAGTGAATTCAGGCAGTTCAACCTGCACCTGAGTGCTCTGCACTCAGAAATGTTTGTTTTGGTCGCTATAAGGGAAAAATATATAGTGTTGTCCCAGTTAAAAAACAAACAAACAAAAAAAAAACCCCGAACCAAATCTAATGCAAAGCGTAAACTTGAACAATTTTAGCAGCATTTTACAGTCCTTCATAAAGTAAAACCAGGAATGAATTGAAAGGAATGTTTTCAACAACCTCATTTAAAATACCGAATGTCATGGGCAGTAATTGCTGATGCATCACAGTTGTAATCAGTACAATTTGGGTCCAGTAATTAGCTCAACGTGGGGAGCACTGCAGCAAACAGATCAGATTCAACATTTTCTGGCAAAGTAAGTATTTACAATTCCTATGTACAGCTCCTGGACTTACAAAACAACGGAGAGCTAGAAAGTTGTGTAAAGTCAAGTTTGGAATTAAAAAAAAAACCAAGAAAAGCACTTGTCCAACCAAAAAGGGAGACACTTTGGCATGCCAAAAGAGGCCTTTTGTTGTTGCTGCTCATTGCAACCGTTAGAAAACCAGCAGATATAAAGCATCAATGAGGCCAGATGTCCTGGTCCACACAGCAAGGTCTCTCTCCTGTCTGTGATGTTAGCTATTTGGTGAGCCAATATCCACTGTGATCCTTGTATACAGAGGGTACTTGTCAGTTCTTAAGACCTTGTAGGATAGTGAGTTTAAGCCATCAGAGCTCATTGTCTCCCTTGTGTGAGCAATTCGGTCGAACCTGCAGAAGGTGGTAGGGAAAAGGCAAACAAGGAAGGGGTGGGAGAAACAAAGAAAGAAAAAGACAAAACCCATTTAAACTACCTGAATTCTGCATGACATTTCTATAGCCTCTCAGGCAGCATCTCACGTGTTTTAAGTACAACCTGAATATTATTAGTACGGGTCCCATAAACTCCCAGATTTGGCCAGCCTGAGCAGTGGGCAAAGGCATCTCTAGGGGTTAAAATTTTAGCCAGGAAAAAGCAGACAAGCTTTTAAATCACACGGGTCCTTTTCCAGCTCTGCAATGGAGCTCAGGTTTTATATGCCAAAGACAAGCTGGAAACAATTACTTGGAGAGTAATTTGCTGCATTTAAGGAAAAAAAAAAGAAATACTGGGTAAAAGGTCTGTAGTAATGTAATAAAGTGAGGAGAGCAAGGGGGCAGCTCACAGAAAGGTCAGCAAGGGAGGGGATGGCTGCAGGCTTTCCATGATAAGGCTTTTTGCCTGGCAAAGAGGAAGACAAGCAGCTGGAGCAACAAGGGTGGGAGGCACCTCTGGAACGGGCTATGGGACGGGGACACGCACCTCTCAGGGTTGGGTTCGTTCTTGCGGTCCCGGGAATGCCGAATCATTCTGCACTTCCCAGTGACGGCATCCGGACGAGATATCCCCATGCCTTTAAACACCAGCCTGTAAAAAGCAAGTGTATTAACCACCTGTGACAGGCAACATATGTGGGATGCTCTGCCACTTCTTCCATAAACCACCACTGGGGTTTGCCCTTTTTTTTTTCTCTAAGGATGTTGCTAGTCCTTTTGCAGGATTGCCAATGCTGAAAGACAGGAGAAAGACAGACCCTTTTCAAACAGCCACATCATCATGAGGAAAAGAGATCTCCCCCTGCAAACACCAAGGACCTCCTAACTCACTGCATGCTGACCTACACCAACAGTGGCTTTCGGCCACGTTAATCTTGTTCCAGGCTGAAGGCTGGAATGCGAAGGGGAGGCACATAGTTTTTAACCTATCTGGAAAAGAGCCAGAAGAGCATTCATTTGGGATGTTAAAACTGCAGTGCTGGTGGAAACCAAAGTGAATGGTGGTGAAGGAGCATGAGGGGGGACACACAGTCAGAGCCACAGTGGTTCTAGCTGGGACCCCCTGGGCAAGTGACAGCCTACCTTTGTTCGCACACTCTCTGCAAGGCACCTGCAGTTCATGCACACCAATGCTAGAGAAATACCTGGTTTCTTCCCTGTGAGGGTGGTGAGGCCCTGGCACAGGTTGCCCAGAGAAGCTGTGGCTGCCCCATCCCTGGAAGTGTTCAAGGCCAGGTAGGAAGGGGCTTGGAGCAACCTGGAATAGTGGAAGGTGTCCCTGCCTGTGGCAGGGGTTTGGAACTGGATGAGCTTCAAGGTCTCTTCCAACCCAAACCATTCTGTGATTATCTTTGTGTCTCCCTTTTCATTTCCACATAGCATCCTCTGCTGCTCAAAAATAGTGTCCCGAAAAGAGAAGACTACCACCCTGCTCTGAATGCCCTGCACCACTGTAAGGCTGTCTTTCGCTTGGTTTATCAAACAGAAGTGCTGAACCTCAGGAAGGTATAAGCATTTTTAGGAAGACCCTTCTGGAACTCCAGAAAAGCTTGGAAAGCCCTGAGAAAAGACCACGCACAGTGTTTTTTTTCATTGAGAAACATGAAGACAGCTTCCCAAATCTGCTCCCTCAATGACTTTTCACTCTCAGTGACTGCCCTAGGGATGCATATCCATAAGGTAGCATGACTCCATGTCCACCTTCTGCCCTGGTCTTCAGGCAGGGGTGGTCCCAGCCCGCCCCATGCAAACACCTTCCTCCTCTCTTGCAGTTCTGAGCCTTGCTTGGTTTCCTTCCGGGCAGGAAGTGACAGCTCACAGCGTTCTTTAGAGCTGCTTACAGCCCAACAAACAAAGGTCTCCTGGGAACAAAGGGATCCACACCAGGCTGCAGACCCAGGAAAGCCTTGAGCTGCACTGGGTGAAAGTCTTCTCCTTTCGTCATGCCCCGTATCCCCTTTCTTCAGCCAGTGCTGGGAGACCCATAAACATGCTGCTCCAACCTGTGCATTGGTGTGGATGCTTCCAAAGCTGGGTGGTGAACGCGTGATGTGTGTGTGGGACAGGGGTGGGATGTCTGTCACCTGGACCCACTTTGGGAGCTGCAAGATGGGGTACCAGCACCCAGCAGGAAGAGCATGCTTTCACTGAGCCACCTCCTTCCCTCACCCAGAGGGAAGGCTCCCGTGATTGGGGTGAAAAGACATCCTGCACCCCCTCATCCAGATGAGAGCGGCAGGTCTGTGCTCATTCCCACCCCGGAAGCACTCCAGGTGCCAAGGAGGGTATTTATTTACCTGTTATAAATGTCATCATCTTCGCCACCCCAGCCCCAGTAGTTGTTTGGGAATCCATTGATCTTTGTGAACTGCTCTTTGCTCAAGGCAGACACACCTCCGAAATATTGATTGTAAGGTAGCCTGAAAGCAGAGAGAAAAGGACATTAGAGGAGGAGAGGCGCTTGCCGAGGAGCAGTCTGCCCACCCAAACAGGGCTTGCCACAGCCCTTCACCCCAGCCTGTAATCAGCCAGTACCCACCACAAGGCAGAAGGAGCTGATGGGCTCAGTCCCAAAGACAGCTGGCAACAGGCAATGGCCACAGCCTTTCACTTAGAAGTATGCTGTCCTCAAAGGACAGACTGGTGAGAAGCACATTGCCTCACCAAAGGGCAGATGGGTGACATGTATGCCCCAGGAGCAGCAAGGCATTGGAGGTGCTGCAAAACCTGCTCCTCCTGCGGCTTCTGGGGCTCCACAATGCCCTGAAGTTTTGCTCATAGCCCAAAACTGAGCCAGCAGCGTGACCTTGCACACCTAAAGCCAACTAGCTGCTGCGCAAAATAGGGGACAATTCACCAAGGGATTGTGGACTTAACAAAACTCAGACCCACAGCACAAGGAGAGGGCCCACACAGGGGTCACCAGGACCTACTGCAGACCTTGCCTCTGCTTCAACAAGCAGAAGAAACTCCCAGGGCCTGCATTTCTGCTCTAAGCTTCACCTAGCTGCAGGAAGAAACTGCAGCTGCTGTGGTGCTGGTGACTGTCCTGCTCTGAGCAGAGCTAGTAGGGTCTGGAGTAAGGATGTGCAGGGGTCTTGCCACCAACACCATCTTTAGCACTACCAGACACCAGGGGACCATGACTGGTTTTCACATTATAGATGAGCTTCTGAACTCCCCACTGGGGATTTGGGGTAGGAAAAGAAAAAGAAAACATAGAAAGGAAAAGACACATTTTTTGTCTACAGCAGCTTGCTGAGTGCAAATGTATGCTGAAAGGCATTTCGTTTGTGCTGCTCTCAGACGTTAGGGCAGTTCCCTCAGTGGCCCAATATCGAACAGCCAAAAATACTTCATTTTGCTCTTAAAATAGCATCTGATGCAGTCTTTTTAAAACTGCACATAATTCTCGCTGCGTGAGTGTCTCACTTTTCAGACTGGGTGGAAACACTAGCTGTCTTCCAGCCTGAAACACAAGAAGGGATAGGCAGGCATCTACAGAGCTACGGGCTCCTACTTTTCCCTTGCTCTGCGTTTCACTTTCCAGAAGCTGTAAATGTTAATAAACCACTCAGCTGCATTTCCCCCTTTCCTCCCCTCCAGCTGATCCGACCCGACCCCATCCTGCTCGCAGCCACCCGCTCCCTACAGGAACACGCACGCCAAGACAGGCTTTTGCAAGAGACATTTTCCCATGCTTTCACAGAGGGTGGGGATGTGTAATGCTGTGCCTGGCCTGCTAGCCTAACAGCAACATGAAGAATGAAAAACCCTTCCAAAAGGCATCTCACCGGAATCCGAATTTATCCATGGATACAGAGAGGTGCCGTGGCTGGCTGTAACATTTGTAGGTGTTCCTGTCATCCATTGGGATGAGGTCTACGTCACTAAACACAAAGCAATCATAGTCATACTCTTTCAGAGCCTCTGCAAATCCTATATTCAGCAGTTTAGCACGGTTAAACTCTTGCTCTCCATCCTAAATTAAAACAAAAACAAGAAAAAAGCAGTTAAGTGACTTAAATTTAACAGTTGACATCAGCAGTTTCTTACCTGCTGCTGGACACTGGTGTCGCTGCATGGGGTTGGTGTGCCTGTGATGGACTGAGCTCGAGCCTGAGCATCTCCCCCCACAGCATCCCACAGGACATCCACAGGGAGCCGCCCTGGAATGTTGCCCATAAGACAACAGCATCCAAGCCAGCTGCAAACTGCAGGGGCAGCCACAATGGCCAAGGAAAGGCTGGACCTGGCTCAGCTCCTGTTTCTCGGTGAAAGGCTCCAAGAGGGCAGGTTTGATGCTGAGCAGTTCCCCCATCCCACCCCACACACAGGGATTTCAAGAGCGAGTTTTGTGATAATTGGATTAAAGTTCAGTGATTTATGGACCGCCAGGGCAAGCAACTGGGACTTCCACAGCAGCTGAGAAAATCAAAGAGAAATGAGCCCCTCTGGAAGACGGAACCCTTGCTGCAGAGAGAAACCTCAGCAGTGCTATAGCTTACTGCCAGGATAAGGACCATGGACCAAAACCCTTCTGTGCCCAGGATTTCAGCACCCTCCTCCTCAGCTCTGCCACAACAGGGCTGCAGAACTGGCATGGCCTTGGCTGAGCAGCACATGCCTGACCTGATCTGCAAAGCACTGCGTGGCACCAAGAGCTCCTGCTCCTGTGACGAGCCCTGTGCAGCTGTGCACACACAGGAGCAGAATGCTGCCCAGGTCCTGGAAAGGGCACTGCTGTGACACACAGCCGTGTTTACTGGATGACAGGACGGTGTGACCTGCTTCCCGCATTGGCTACAGCTTAAACACCAGCCACCACCATCTGCTGCGGTGTGCAGCCCCGGCTTTGCTGCTGCTCTGCCAGCCCGAGCACAGCATGACCCACCACCTGTCCCAGGGCCTCATAAGGAAAATGGAACCAGGAGGGCAGTCACCACAACGGGAAGGACTGAACAGAGGTGACACTGCAGCAGGGTACGTTTATACCCCAGAGCAGGCGCAGTTTACAAAGGGACCTGTGGAGCAGGGCAGGAAAATATCTGCTCTCCTCCCTAAGCAACAAGGTGCCTGAGGAGAATCAGCCTGGCCTCTCTCAGGCAGACACATTTCAAAAGCACACATGGCTTTGAACACAAGTACAGGCCTGCAAATTGCTCGAGTACTCTTGAGAAAACATCATACCCACAAACCCACGAATACCAGTGGTTTGAGAGTAAGGGTTTCCCACCTAGGACTCAACTTTGCAGCAGCAGCTTCAAACACAAACCATGAGGGCATCAAAGCAGGCAGAAGGAAACTCATAGGATATCACTGAAGGAGGCTGAAGTTTTTTACCAGCTTGGAAACCAAGACTGCCAAGTCCTTTCTCTTCCACCACATCCCACCTTTCCTCCTCCACACCCTCTGAGCAGTGCTGAGCCAAAGGACCCCCCCCACTCCTCCAACTGGGAAAGTCATCCCCACACCCTGTGGTACCCACACCAGCATGGAATACAAATCAAGGAAGGCAAAATACTGTGCCCAAGGAGCAGCAGCTTAAAACTTCACCTCATCCCAGCTGCCTTTGCCTGGTTAATAAATAATCACTTTGGAAACTGTTTAATCCAGACTGGTTAATGGACCTGTGGCTAGAGAGCCAAGGCAGGCTCTTGAAACAGCCACAAATACCTTTCAAATGAAGGTTTTAACATTCAAGTGTCAAACCTTGGTTTTCAAAGCATTCATCACCTGCCTCAGGCATAAATGATTTCACAGGGAGGAGTGAGCTTTCGTGGAGGAGGATCTGAGCAAATTCTCAGGTCCTCACCCGAAAACCCAAAAGGGTTCACGCAATTACTAAGGTGGTGGGAAGATGATCACCCATCATGTGTAAGTAACAGCAGTGAAAACCTGAGCGCAGTAAATGAGGGTGAGATGAGCAAAGAGGCTGGTGAGAGGGAGCAGCGGAGGCTGTGGGATCGGAGGGTTTTCTTCCCTCAGAAAAGGGGGCTGCCCAGCCCCAGCTGCCCCACACTCCTCAAGTCCCATGGCATCAAACCCAGCCATGGCTCTGTACTCAAAACGGGGGCTTTTCCTGGTGCTGGTGCACAATGCAGTGTGCTCACACCCCAAAGCACCTGCTGGGGTCCAGTCTACAAGACTGTCTTCATTTCATACCCTTTGGCTGCTCTTTTCATAATGAAATTTCAAGGCAAAGGGTGCTTCATGCCAATATTATTACAGGCAGAGGCCCTGCCACAATTAAACCATGCCTTCAGGTGGCCTCTAACTCCTCTAAGTGACACTTGGGGATTAAGCACCCACGGGTGCTGAGGGAGCTGGCGGAGGTCATTGCTAGGCCACTTTCCATCATCTTTGGTAAGTCGTGGGAAACGGGCGAGGTGCCTGAGGATTGGCGGATGGCAAAGGTCACACCAATCTATAAGAAGGGCAAGAAGGAGGACCCGGGTAATTATAGACCGGTCAGCCTTACCTCCATCCCTGGAAAGATGATGGAACAACTTATTCTTGACTCCATCACTAGGCATATCAAGGATGAGGGGGTCATTAAGAACAGCCAACATGGTTTTATGAGGGGGAAGTCATGTATGACCAACCTTATAGCCTTCTATGAGGAAGTGACTAGGTGGAGGGATGATGGTAGAGCGGTAGATGTAGTTTTTCTTGATTTCAGTAAGGCATTTGATACTGTCTCCCACAGCATCCTCATAGATAAGCTAAGGAAGTGTGGGCTTGACGATCAAGTAGTGAGGTGGATCGAGAACTGGTTGAAAGGAAGAAGGCAGAGAGTTGTGGTCAATGGCGCAGAATCTAGCTGGAGGTCTGTGACTAGTGGAGTTCCTCAGGGGTCGGTGCTGGGACCGGTGCTGTTTAATATTTTCATCAATGACCTGGATGAGGGAACTGAGTGCACCCTCAGCAAGTTTGCTGATGACACAAAACTGGGAGGAGTGGCTGACACACCAGAGGACTGTGCTGCCATTCAGCGAGACCTGGACAGGCTGGAGAGTTGGGCGGGGAGAAACTTGATGAAATTTAACAAGGGCAAGTGTAGAGTCTTGCATCTGGGGAAGAACAACCCCATGTACCAGTACAGGTTGGGGGTTGACCTGCTGGAAAGTAGTGAAGGGGAAAGGGACCTGGGGGTCCTGGTGGATAGGAGGATGACCATGAGCCAGCAATGTGCTCTTGTGGCCAAGAAGGCAAATGGCATCTTAGGGTGCATTAGAAAGGGAGTGGTTAGTAGGTCAAGAGAGGTTCTCCTCCCCCTCTACTCAGCCTTGGTGAGGCCGCATCTGGAATATTGCGTCCAGTTCTGGGCCCCTCTGTTCAAGAAGGACAGGGAATTGCTTGAAGGAGTCCAGCGCAGAGCCACAAAGATGATTAAGGGAGTGGAACATCTCCCTTATGAGGAGAGGCTGAGGGAGCTGGGTCTCTTTAGCTTGCAAAAGAGGAGACTGAGGGGTGACCTCATCAATGTTTACAAATATTTGAAGGGTAGGTGTCAGGATGATGGAGCTAGGCTTTTTTCAGTGATATCCAGTGATAGGACAAGGGGCAATGGGTGTAAACTGGAACATAGGAAGTTCCACGTTAACATCAGGAAGAACTTCTTTACTGTAAGAGTGACAGAGCACTGGAACAGGTTGCCCAGGGGGGTTGTGGAGTCTCCTACACTGGGGATATTCAAGGCCCGCCTGGACAAGTTCCTGTGTGATGTACTGTAGGTTACCCTGCTCTTGCAGGGGGGTTGGACTAGATGATCTTTTTAGGTCCCTTCCAACCCTTGGGATTCTGTGATTCTGTGAGGAGCTTTGATTTTAAACCTCTCCCTGAAAAAACCCAAAGGACAGTGCAGTGACCAGACCACATGTACCTAGGACCCTTCCTGTTCCCTCACCCATCAGAGCCCACACCAGGGCCCCCTGTGTGGAGAAGGACCAGACACACAGCAAACACTTCATGTGGGCACTGCTGCTCTCCTCCCAAATGGACACACAGGTTCACACTGTGGGATCCAAAAGGCTTGGGGTGGGGGGAGGGGCCGGGGGGGGGGTACGACAACAAAAAAAGTCACAACCAAATAAGAAAACTCCTTTCCAAGCCATTTTTAGCAACTTTACAGTGAGCAGGTAGTTCATGCAGCAAGCCTTGCAATGCTAGTATTAGCGGTGACTCCTCTGATGGCAGGAGGCTGTCTTTCTGTCCCAGGAGGTATGCAGGGCTCTACAGCATGTATCGGGGTGAAAGAAGACTGACAAGAGGTTTTGCTCTTTTGGAGAAAGCTCTGTTTCTTTACCTAAGGCAGTGTGGAAGTACTGGCATGCTTGCAGTACTCGAGATTTACATCTCCCAAACCTCAGACACATGCTGTAGACTTCCATCCCTAACTGATCCACAGCTTTTCGAAAGAAAGTAGAGCTGGGAAATCTCCTTTTTGTGTTGCTGTCCCTGCCAGGACAGCACAAGGCTCAGTACCACTCCTTCAGCGAACAGACTAAGCACAGTTGAAGCAACCTCCAGTCCTTGCCTCTGCTGGGCAGCAATTCATCCCACAGAGGCTCCCTGTTATTTGTCACAAGGAAATGGATTAGTTTGGACTTGCTTAGGCAGAGGAGCATCATCCTGAAAAGCCACACAGTGCACAAGGGACTGCTGCTTTGACAGTGCAGTCAAGCTCCAAACATAGCATCCATGCTTACTTCTTAGGTTTTCAACCAGAAGAGATATAGTCCAAGAACACTTTTGCTGTTTTTCTCCCCTGACAATTTTCTCCCCATGTTATCTTGTCCTGAAACTCAGCCCATGAGTTCAGTGCTGATACCCAGCACCAGTTTGTGGCTCCTGATTTCACTCTCCTTGTCCCACCCAATACATCCAAGTCCATCTCCATTCTGTGGTCCACAAGAGACTGGCTGAAGGGGGACAACCTCCTGCCTCAGTCCTACAGGATCTGACATTAACTCATTCTCACACCCAGAGACAGTTAGCCCAAGCAAAAGAACATGGAGGCTTTTTTATTTCCCATCCCTTATCTTTGCTGACTGGTTTGCTCAGCTAGACCTTCCAAGAGATGCTACCTTCTTTTAGTGCCAGATAAAACTGAAGTTTCAGAACTGTCATTCAAACTAAAGCACCTGAAAATCAGCAAGAAGGCATCCATCCCAATTTTGTCTTGCTGCCCAATTTCATATAGAAGGCAGCTCTGAGATTCCTCCTGCAGACTGCACAGCACTGCAGAGGACCCGTAGCCGCACCTCTCTCACTTGAATCTTATGCTCTCCAGATCTCAGGATGGTAGTGGTGAGGATACGTTTCCGGCCAGCTAGAAGAGAGCCATCACCTCCAACAGGAGGCTGCTAGCTATGTCAGGGATCTGGCACGGCAACCTGATCCACGATGTCCATGTTAAAGTCCATGCTCCAGTGGTCTTGAGGAGCAGGTAGAAACAGATTTCCAGAGTCTTACAGAGACACGAGGAGATGCTTAGGAGAAAGGAGCTGCAGAGGAAACTCACCTCCCCCACCTCTGAGAGGGTAAGAAGGAGCTGAGCACAATTCCCTCCTCTGCCCACATACCTGGGGGGTCCTGATACCTCCTGCAGAATAACATGGATCAGTGTGATGGCCTAACCACCCTGCAGCCACATGTACACACACTCACACTCTGGAAAATCACTATAAGGACACTGCAGGGGCCAGTGGAACACAGCTGAACTGCATGGTTTTCAGGGAATTTGCTAAGTCTCCTGAACTTCAGTCTAGCTGCAGAGCCATTTGCGGCACCACAAAGTCACCACTGCCTTCTCGTTTGGTGCAGTCAAGCTTGCATGGCAGCGAGTGGATGCTACAGAAAGCATGTACAGCCACATGTCCATGTCTCTGAAAAATCCTATAACTGCTACACCATGTGTCAGGCCTGGGTTTTGCTTGGGGAGAGTGAGGAGGGTGAAGCATAATATATATTTTTTTCCACTGGCTCCTGTTACATTTACAAACATTATCCCCCTGACTTCAGCCAAGTCCTGCCCTGAGGCATTCAGGCATGCAAGAACAGCATGGTGGAGGCAGGACAGACTCGTGACAGAAACCCATTGCGCTGAAAGGAAGAAGTTTGACATTACCAGTGCAGCAGTAGCAGGGCTCAGCGCTCCTCTTTCTTTCTATGAGATGCAGAGCACAGAAGAGCACGTAGGCAGCGTGTAAGAACCAGATCACACAGTAATTCTCCTTGCTTCAGTGATTGCTTTGATATAGACAGGATTAACAAGTAAAGGTAATATTTCCCCACTAGAAGGAAAAATAAAATAAAAAAAAAAGGAGGGCAGATGCAAAGGGAAGGACAGACAAGAAAAAGAGAAAAGCAATTGATAAGACAGCAGAGAAATAAGACCATTTTCCTACTGTACTTCTGGCAGAATTAATATATTTTCTGCAACTCTCTACATTCAATGTTCCACTCACCCTCGAGAGACACATCCAGTGGGTTTACTACCACTGATCACTCTGCCTCTTCCAGACATAGCTTGTTAGGGGCATGCAGAAGGAGCATGTTTAATTTACAGATCAAGTAGTCTCACTCACTAACCTAGATCTGACTGCTTGATGTGTCCAGGGTGTATATAGCCTGTGTACTGTATATCACTTTCTTTCATTCCCAGCTTTGCTCAAGTGATGAGTCTGAAAACAGCATTTGCTTCAGTAATTTTAGTGAGTGTTACTTTAGAGCACAGAGACAACCCCACAGCCCTAGTGCTGGAGGACAGGATCAGAGAAGAGGAGGAGCCAGCGATGCAGGGCAATGCAAGCCAGCATGCAGCATTGCAGCAGCAGCAAGAACTCCAACCCAGCTTCAGACACTGCCTGCCTTTACAGGCAGCGGCATAGACCCATGGGACCGGGCCCCTTGCTTTCCTTACCCTTGAACATCATTTATGGGGAAATGCCTGCCCTGGTGGCTCTTTGCAGTAGAGACAGCTGCTCACCCACAAGCACTGTCCCCAGACTGGGGTCCTCCGCAAAGCCACTGCAGGACCACTGCTGGCAACACACCTTGCTTCCAAGCCACACTCAAGAAAGGGAGGCACGCTGCCCTGCCACCATCACCCACCTGCACCCAGTGACCGGTGGGGACCATGGCTCAAACAGCCTCGTGGCACGAGTACCTTGCACAGGCAAACACTGCTGTGCAAGGAATGAAGCCTGAAGGATGAAGGGCTGGGGCTGGCCCTGTGTTGCTGGTACGCAGCAGCACCAGTTGCTCTTTGCACTACACAGGAAGGGACACCTTATAGAGCTTAGTTTTAGGGCACATTGTGCTGCAGAAACACCTTGTGTCCTCATCAGTGCAGCCACAAGCACAGCTGGCTGCAGACACCAGAGCAATTTGGCTGCTTTGCTTGGGAGCTACCACTAATTCCCCACAAATCACTTCTGCCCAGATCTCTGGCACCCTGGAAATGAGCAAAGTAAGAGAAATAGTAGTAAAGGAGTATTGGTTTCCTCTCTAGAAAAAGGTCTCCCCGTACTTTCAATTCATTGAGGAAATTTATTGCTTGGGTGACCACTTTCAGTATTCATGGTGTTTGATATGCACAAACACATCAGCTGATCCACACATTTAAGGAGTTACATTTAAAGAATCATGTTATCTCACACCAGTTTTCGCAGAGCTGAGAAAACAGGATATAAATACATATCCAAAAGAGAAACTGTGTTGTGAGATTGTTCAGCTGCCAATCTCCTCTGGGGCCCTCAGAACTACATCTGTCCTTTCACGCTGCAGCCCATGCAAATGCCTACACATTTTAGGCTTCTCCAGGTGTGAACAACACTCAATTATTTAACCACTATTACAGTATAAATTAAGACAGCTTATTTGGAATGAAACATGCCTTTTTCTTTCCTTAGAGAGGTCGAAGGCCATCAGATATTGAGGGGAAAAAAAGGCAACAAACCAACAAAAAAAGCCCCTTGTATCTTTTCTGTTCTTTTCCCCTGAAGATGACACACCTGACTCCACTGCCACAGCTTTTGTTTCTTCATCCTGACACTTTGTGTACTATTACTAACAAGAATAGAAGTTGCTCAAGAAAGTGAAATCCTACAGCTTTATGGCACACCCAATGCCAGATTATGCATTAATGCTACCATGTCACCTTACAAATCTCTGTATGCAACTCCTGCAGCAGCCGGGAAAAAGGACCATTTGGAAAGAGGTAGCAGATTGTTAGATTGGGTTGTGCAATTACGGATTTTCTCCCTTCTCACCAGGTGGGCTCTTTAAGCAGGAGCTCTTTAGAGTGAATTGTGCCTGACCAGAAGAAGGGACCTCAGATTTTCCATCAGAATCATTGAAGCAAAATTGCTCAAATTGCTCATGTTAATTTTCACTTTTCTTTTTTTCTTATCTATTTTCTAAAGCAACCTTGCTCCTGCCTGCCACATCACTGCTGTTGAGGACAAAGAAACCACTCCTCTGTTTCATGGGGCACAGGCACTATTAATCATAGCGGTATAAAGGCCTGTCTACGCATTGAGCATCTTACCTGGTTGATAACATAGACTCCATAATCTAGTTGCTGCCTTTGGAGAATTGGGTGCAGGTAATAGAGCCAGTACTTCAGGTGCTCCTCTCGGTTCCTGAATGGTATGATTATTGCTACTTTCTGAAGTGCTATACAGTCCTTTGGAGCAAAACGACCTCCTGCTTTGACCTCAGGGTTTAGTCTCGCCACTTCGTCCAGGTTCACAGGCTGGGAGAACTCCACACGTAGTGCACCAACTGGAAGAGAGGCACAGCACAAAGCAACTTAGCATACATGATCTGCTTCTCTGAGCACACATCCTTTACACGTTTGTTTTCCTGGTTTGTTTTGTTCTTTAAATGCAGAGGGCTGGATGCACACAACATCCCAGCAGTGCATGGAGATGCTGAAGCTTGGAGCAGCCGTACAACAGCATTCAGAGCAAACATGCAAGTGCTGTAGCCTATTGGTATCAGACCTCAACCAAGTCACTGATGCCAACTGAGTCATAGAATCATAGAACAGTTAGGGTTGGAAAGGACCTTAAGATCATCCAGTTCCACCCCCCTGCTGTGGGCAGGGACACCTCACACTAAACCGTCTCACCCAAGGCTCTGTGAACATGGCCTTGAGCACTGCCAGGGATGGAGCACTTACCACTTCTTTGGGCAACCCATTCCAGTGCCTCACCACTCCCACAGTAAAGAACTTCTAACTTATATCCAACTTGCACTTCCCTTGTTTATGTTTGAATCCATTACCCCTTGTCCTATTGCTACAACCCTATCTGCTTGGCAAACCAGAAGCGGTGCGACCACTAGCATGTGTGCCACAAAACCAGCCTACAGAAGAGTGTTACCTCTGTGCTCTCACCCATCTTGCACAGTGCTTAGAGAAGAGCACTCCTCAAACAACCCTGCTCTCCTAACGACGCAACTACTTACACCAAGGCTCGACACACGCAAAGTGAACAAAACCCCTGTTCTTGTTTTTTCTTTCTCTCCTATTTTCCGTGTTCTGTAGGCATGCCTGTTATTTATTAGAAGTCCCACACTAGAACTGCTATAAAAAGCATATCCAGATTTGCATGGTGGTTGGCAATTCCTGCATATGGTTTCAACAGTGGCAGGTTTTGAAACCGCCAAAATAATCTGTGCCAAAACTGGTGTGTAAAACTGAGAAGCCCCCCTGGCACCACAGAGAGGACAGCAGCCACTGAGATAGTTGTTTAAAGCTGAACTCAGTGAGAAAGGGCAGTGACAGCCCCAGGCACTGATACGGCCAATGAGACCGACTCTGCAAGACTTTGGCTCATGTGCCTGCACGAGTGCTCATCGCTTGCCAGGGCTTCTCTGCTCTGTCACGTGGCTCTGCAGCACTGGATCACAGACATTTTGTGCCTGCCCCCTCTTTACATCCAGGCTGGCCTTTCTGTGGTATCTGCTTCCAGCAGCCCCAGCCCTGGTGAACAGGCTGGCTGGAAAAACCCAGTGAGCACAGCAGTGGTCTGCAGTAGGACCTCTCTTTCTGCCATGTCCTGTTCCCAGTAATGGCGAGCTAATGAACGGGGCTTTGCAGGTAAACTCTGTTCCCACTGAAGCCTCTGCAGGGGGCAGGGATGCTGAGGCCCCCACACATAAAGCAGGTCTTCACCATAAACACCAGGCTGAGGATCACTCCTTAGAGATTTGGCTGCTGTACCCTCTGCCTCTATTCCACATGGGTGTGAACACACATATGTGTGTGCATGCACTCACTGGCACTTGTGTCTTAGAGCTCCCATCTCCTCTTTGCACTTGCTGAAGAGATGCCCAATGCACCTCTGAGGACACACAGAGCATGTACATGTCTGTATGTATGTGTCACAGGGCCCTCACAGAGCCCTGTTAGAAAAGACACAAGTGACTTTTAGAGCTCTGAAAGACAGTGGCACTACCAATCAGCCTTGCGCATACCCCAGGATATGACTACACTAAAAGCAGAAACAGTGCTCCAGATGTATAGCTCACTCGCTGCTTACAGATCTAGAAGAAGCTGCCTTAGCTCAGTTGTGCTGCTCCACAAAATGCGTGCTCCCGCAAGGCTGAAGACGGCAAGACGGAGACCAGCCAAACAGGCAGAGGTGCTTGGTGTATCCCCAGAGGCAGTGAGGAGGCTTGGCTGCCAGCACAATGGAGGTAAGACCTTGTAGGACCGGGCATCACGGGCAGGATGCAAAGGGATCTCCTGATCTCCGCACTTTGCACAGGTTAAATGGGCAAGCCTGCGTGTTTCTCTTGCACAAGGAGAAAGAAGGCAGTGACTTCTCAGGCTCCAGCACTGGGATCAGTCTGTCCGTGCCCTCAGCACCTCCATGGTTCCCAGCTTCACTCCAGTGTACCTGTTCAGCTCCCCACGCTCTCTACCCCACGGGTCCTGCAGACGCCTGCCCGGAGGCTGAGGCCAAAGCCTCCCTGGTCAAAAAGCAGCTTGCAGGGAGAGCCTGGAGGGCGTTCTGCAGTGGGAGGAAGAGGCAAGAATGGGAGGAACCAGCGCAGAAAGGAAAACGCAGTGGCATGACTGGGCATAGGGCACAGCCTCCCCATGCAGTAGTACAGGCAGGGGGCAGGCACCGGAGCAGCACAGTAGGAGCTGGGAGAATGTATCTGTTCCTCTGAATGTGGGTACCTCTTCCCTGCAGTGAGTGCTCTCTCAGAGCTGCCTCTGGCCCCAGCACACATCCATGCCTGCTTCCCCCTGCCCATCCCTCTGCCCCTCAGTGTTACCTCCAGTAGGAGACTGGCACTCACAGCCAGGATGATGCCTACAGCAAAGGGTGTTGCAGTGGGCATGGTTCACCTAACCATGGCCATAGCCAGCAAATGGGATTACGCTGGGCATCTGTGCCCAGGGATGCTATTTCACTGCCTTGCCCGTGCCCTGCTGCCAGCAGCGGGACCGACCCAGCGCGACACTGCAGGAAGCAGCAGGGCGGAAGCAGTATATCGTTTCACAGGGCCCTGCCAGCACTCCCCGCTCCCAGGCGCCGGGCGGCTGCCATCCCATAGAGCAAGCCCCTTCCTGCCACAGGCGGATGAGCTCCCTGCTCCCAGGAAAGTGCAAGCCCCATCAGCCCAGTGGATGCTTTCTGGTTTAACAAACAAAGGCTCCTTTAATGTCTCACACTCACTCGCACAGCACAAAAGTTTGCCATTTAGGAAAATTTAGAGGGGAAATCTCCTACTGGTGGTTTGTGAGCTCCAGCTGGGCAAGGATAGCCACAAGCTATCCAGGACATTCCAAGCAAGGCTTTTTGCAGGCTGACACTCACCAGCCCCCCAGGGCTAAACATGGACAACTAACCCTGCCAGTGCTTGCTCTTGTTTGCCTTCAGGAGGCTGGAAGGTCAGCAAGGAAAAGATGGGAGAGGAAAACACATTCATGATAAAAACCAGCTGCGGAAGACAGACATTTAACAGTTTCAGGGTCGTGATGGACACTGCTGAGAGATGATCTGTACTGCTCTGACCTCCAGTTAATGAAATCAGCTTAAAGGCAACACACCCTCTTACAAATGCTGTCCCGAGGGATGCAGCCTACACGGAGGTCAGTGAGAAGACCCCAGGCAATGACATTGTACACGTACAGGAAAGCAGCCGCTTCTGAGGCAGGCTTGATGCAAATCACCCGGTTAATACACTCACTGGCGTCAGTAAGAATATGAAAAAGGTGAAAAACCTGAATAGGCTGTTTTCAAACACAGAATGGCTAAAACAAGCTAGGCCTGGTAAAGCAATGTGGCTGACGAAAAGCAACAGCACCATACCACCCGCTGCGCATCAGTGGTTCCAGTTCACTTCCCAAGCAGTACAAGGCTGAAGCTTAATCTGCAAACACGGACTTTCCAGCTGGGGACCAGAATCACAGTTCCAGTTGCTAATTTTAAATAACTTTGACTGCAATTTGACTGCCTGGATAGCAAGCAGCCCCAAGGCTGTTGTCTCGCAAGGATGTCGACTCAGGACATGATCTGCTGATGCCATGAAAGCATGTGAAGTTTGCTTTACCACTGGCCAAAATTCTATCCCTATCTGTTTTTACTAGGTAAAATTTTCAGCCCGATTTGCTCCATCTCAATCTTTCTGCTCTTGGTCAAGGTGACTGCCTGACATAGGAGTCACTGTATATTAAACCCATTGCTAAAAACAGGCAGGCATGACAGAGTTATGCAGACTTGTAATTCTGGTCATTCATATGGCCTAGGATTTGTAGGCAGACACCCTTTGGGTTCAGTTACAGAGTTTATAGAACCATAGAATACTTAGGGTTGGAAAGGACCTTAAGGTCATCTAGTTCCAACCCCCAGCCATGGGCAGGGATGCCTCACACTAGACCATGTTGCCTAGGGCCTTGAACACTGCCAGGGATGGAGCATTTACCACTTCTTTGGTCAACCTGTTCCAGTACCTCACTACCCTCACAGTAAAGTGCTTCTTCCTTATATCTAACATGAACTTCCCCTGTTTAACTTTGAACCCATTGCTCCTTGTCCTATCACTGCAGTCCCTGATGAAAAGTCCATCTCCAGCATCCTTGTAGGCCCCTGTCATGGTTTAAGCCCAGCTGGTAACTCAGAACCACGCAGCCGCTCGCTCACTCCCCCCTCTTCTTCCTCCCCCTGCTCCTGGAGGGATGGGGAGGAGAATTGAAAGAATGTAACTCCCACGGGTTGAGATAAGAACAGTCCAGTAACTAAGGTATAACACAAACCACTGCTGCTACCACCAATGATAATAATGATAAAGGAAATAACAAGGGAAGAGAACACAACCACTCACCACCTGCTGACCGATACCCAGCCTGACCCAAGCAGCTATCTAGCCCTACCGGGTAACTGCCCCCAGTTTATACACTGGGCATGACGTGCTGTGGTATGGAATACCTCCCTGGCTAGTTTGGGTCAGGTGTCTGTCTCTGCTTCCTCCCAACTTCCCTTCCTCCCTAGCAGAGCATGAGACTCAGAAGGTCCTTGGTCAGAGTAAACATTACTGAGCAAGAATTAAAACCATCGGCGTTATCAGTGCTGCTCCCAGGCTGGAAGTCAAAACCACAGCACTGCACCAGCTACTGAGAAGGAGAAAAATGACTGCTACTGCTGAACCCAGGACAGCCCCCTTCAGATACTGGAAGGCTGCTATGAGGTCTCCAAGCAGCCTTCTCTTCTCCCAGCTTTCTCAGCCCATTTTCACACTGGAGGTGCTCCAATCCTGTGATCATCCTTGTGGCCTCCTCTGGAGTCCCAACAGCAGCTCCGCAAGCCTCCACTGTACATTTTTAGCAAAAGAAAACCTCAAAAACATGAGTAAGCAACTGCCGGAAGCAGGCAAAAGCACGCACCCAAAGCAAACACTTCAGAGACTGTGAAAGGAGGATTTACAGCTGGCAGTGGTAGGGTAATAGGAAAGGTGCACACAAAAATAAGCCAACCTCCTCCTGCCCCCCATCTCTGACACTCAGAAGTGTTCCTGCTCTAAGGGAAGGTGCACAGGAAAAGTACTGTGCAGGCTCAGATGCCGGAGCAGCCATCATGGTGTACACAAACAGGAAGCAGCTTCTCACATGAAGCAAAAGGTGAGGCTTGTGAAACGCCAGAGGTAGCACAACACTCAAGCCTCAGGAACCAGCCCCACAGCCCTGGTGACCTTCCCATTCCCTACTTCCCAGCAGCCACACATGCCACAACAGCTAATCCTCCTGCTGCATGAGGCTGCCAGCACGCGACCTCGCTGGTGCGCATCCCCCTGACCCAAATGAGAGGACCTTGCACCAACAGCCCAGAATCTGCTTGGCTGGATGCTAGAACAAATCTAGAAGCTGCTCCAGTCTCCCTGGACCACAGATACTAGAAGAGATTGGAAAACTCAAGAAGTGATGCCCAGAATTATACCCTTGCATCCCAAGGGGGCACCATCGTGCTCCATCCAAGAAGGTGGCAGCATGGGGCAGCAGCTATGAAGGGCAGCCCCGAGGGGTTCAGGTGGGACGGGGTGAGGGAGAACCCCTTCCCCAGGAGGGCAGTGCAGCCCCATCAGAAGGAGATGTGACGGAGGGCAGCTGGGCTCATGGGTCAGTTTGCAGAGGTACCCATCAGAGCAAACCGCCCTCCCAGGCACTCCTCTGGGAAAAGTGGCACTATTCACCTGCACGCCTTAAGTCAGACGCAAACCTCTGGTATTTAATTTGATGAGAATGAAAGCAAAAGCATGCAGCACGGAGGTTGGAAAGAATGCCTCTCCAAACAGCGCAGAGAAGAACGTTTCCATTGCCTTGGCCGAGTGCTCTCCAGCAGCCGAGCCACGTGCACACCCGCACTGCTGAGCTCAGACAAAGCTCATGCAAAAAGAAAGCTGGAAAAAGAGAAGCAAAACTTGCAGGAAGGAAAAAAAACCCAACCCAAACCTCTCTCTTCAGGGGCCCGGCAGAAAAGGGAACGTCTGGGAAAAACAAACCCCACTCCACCCCAGACAATGCAGGGGCACGTTCCCTCACCCCAGGCTATGGAGCAGGGGTCCCTCAGACCCACGCAGCACTCCAGGGCAGGCAGGTACCTGTATCCCACAGCTCAGCAAAGCAAGCATTTCCCATTAAAATAAGCTCGACTTCAGAGCCATGCCAGCGCCTACGCAGACAGGACCAGCCAGGCTTGAAATGGGGGTACAGCCCCATGGTGGAGGATGGGACTGGCTCCCCAAGCAGCCCCTGTCCTGGCATGCGAACCACTGTATGACATGGTCCAGTGTGAGGCTCCCCTGCGCATGGCAGGGGGTTGGAACTATACAGTCCTTTCCAGCCCTAACCCTTCTGTGCTTCTATGAAAACACCTTTGCCTCCTTGCAGACTGGCTGGCAGCTGCTGCCCCTTGCTGCCCGCACATCTCACCCTCCCATGAGTATTCTTAGAGGCAAATAATCCTTAGGTCTGGCTAGAAATATCCCAGTGAGGAAACAAAGCCTTCCCAAGGACGAGGATACGTTTTCTTTTTCTGGTCTACACAGGCAAAGTTGCAGCCCCTTACAGCTGTCAGATATGCCGGCGCAAGGCTTGAGCCTTGTAGTTTGTTGCTACACCAGTGCAGGGCCTGTCTTAGGCAGGTTCACACTGTGTCTGGCGTCTTCGACTGTGGGAAACAGGCTGAAAAACCCACGAGGGTGCATCACATACAGTGGCAGCACTGGGTCTGCATGATGGCAGGTTTCTATGATTAACTGAGCACTTACAGAGACAAACACATCTTAATCCAACTCCAGACACTGCCTATTCCAGCACAAGGTCTCACACCATCAGGACATGGTGTCTTTCAAGAGAAAAGAAAATTGTTTGCTGTTTCCACAAGAAGGTACTGTTGGGAGAGAAGCAGAGTCCTCATTGGTGGCTGAAATCCAGCACACGCTCACGGAGGGAGCTTTGAACTGCCTCCCTTTGAGCCAGGCAATCTGCATGCGATTAGCCCTTCTCACTGCCTCTGCAAAATTAAATTCCAGGCCCTCAAACAGCAAACTCAAAACAAATAAACACAGGGATCTGGATCAGAAAAAGGCTGAGCTGCCCCCCGCCAGGAACCCCCCACCCTGCCGCAGGGCGGGATGGGAAGACAGGAGCAATCCCAGGATGAGCGGCATCCCAGGAACACAGCTCTGCCAGGGCAGCCCCAACACAAAAGGCAGCCCCCAGCTCTCCTGCCCCATCCAATCCCATCCCATCCCATCCCATCCCACACAATTAGCAGTGCCTGCACCCAGATCCCAGTGCTGTCCTGGGTGGGGTGGAGGTGTGTCTGTCTGCCTAAAACCATGCCAGGGCTGGCACACCCCTGAAATCATGGGGTGCTGCCAGCAAACAGCAAGGAGGTGAGGACAGGAGCAGGGTATTGCATGCCTGGGGCGATGCTGCCCAAAACCCACTGCCCCAGCGCACAGGGAAACCCACCCCATAAAGCCTTTGCAGGGACGTTTCCAGCTTCAGCAAGATGTGCTTGCAGGCAAGCGCTCTCAAAGCAAGTCCAACGTGGGGAGGTGGCAAAGCAGCCTGCTTTCAGGCAAACATCTGCAGGGGCTTCGGGACTGCCCCGAGCTGTGGCAGCTCAGCTGCAGCTGAGAGGCAGCTGGAAAGGCTGTTTGCCATTCCCCGGTGCCACCAGCAGCCACTGCTTACCTCCCCGGAGGTGCTAATCCATGCCTGGCTCACCGAGCACTTCTTGAAGGCAAGGGGCTCTGGGCACTGATTCGTACAGTAGAAAACGCTGTTGCAGGGGCAATGGGCTGAGCTGTGCGCTGTCTCCACAGGCCAGAGAGACAGGGCTCAGTGAGCTGACACTGCTCCTCCATCCACATCCCAGAAAACCCACATCTTTGGCACCACCACTGCAGCACTGCTGTAGGCTGGCTCGCTGTGTCCCTAAACCCCTCCTCCTCCATGGAGAAGAGCGTGCAGGAGGGAGGGAGCAGAGCAGTGGCTGCAGGATGCTGCCAGGAGAGGAGGGTCCATCAGCAAGGAGAGGAGGAAGGTGAGCAGTGGAGCACAGCAGCTTCCTCAGGCTGCTTCTGAGGCCACCATACCCAGAGCACCCCCAGCACACTACCCTTTGGGGTGCAGGGGGGCCTTAATACAGTGACAATGTCCTCCATCTGCTGAGTGAAGTCACACTAAGGAGCTCCACACCAGAGGAGGGAAGTCGAAAACTAAACTGAATTCTGCATCGCAGTGCAGTTCGGGAAGCTGCGAATGCCTGTCTCCTTCCAAACACAAACTTGGCCCAATTTCCAAGGAAACTAGCTGTTGCTTCAGATCGACGCTGGCAGAGGAACGAGCACATTATAAAACTCTATGTGCATGAGATGGGAAACTTTCCTTTCCTCCCCAGCACATTCCGTCTGTGGTGCTGTATCCCTGAAACAGTTGTGCTCCAGGCAGGCACGGTACCTTTCCGTTTGCAAGGCCAATGAATAGTCCTTGACCTCCACTTTGACCAGCTAAGAGGATGCTAGGGATGCTCTCACCACAGAGGCTGCTGCCTGGCCACAGAGAAAGCCTGTGCTTTGGAGCTGTGAGTGCTCCTGACCGCACGGGTAGCTGCAGAGCTGTCAGCAGTGTTACCAGGATCGCACATGTGTTCCCTGCCAAACAGCTTAAAGATACCCTTTGGAGGAGTTTAACACAGTCTCTCAACCCCTCTTTTGAGGCCAAGAAAGACTAAACTTGAGTGAACTAGTCCGCATGTGAGCTCCCCTCAGCCCTCTCCATGCTCTCCTTTCTGAGTTTCTGTTTTACTTTTTCAACACAAGGCAGTGGAGGGACACTGCACAAACCCCAGCTTGCAGCCACCAAAGTAAAGCCCGCAGCACCCGGGCTGGGCAGGTAGGGGTGGTGGGAAGAGGCAGAGATAGCAGCTGTATTGGAAAGGTTCAAAATAACAAGCAAAAAAAAGACACATCAGACAATAGCAGGCTCAGCTGAGAGGAGGGCGAGATGCTACATGTAAAGCTTCTCCACCACTTGGTATCATAAGTGGCTTCACAGATTCAGAAGCCTGCAGTTTCTGGGGTAGAATCCATCCTCCCCAGCAAGACAAAAGCCTATGACTGCAGGTGGGCAATGTGACAGAAAGCAGACCCCAGGCATGCCAAACCTAACAAACACCTCTGGCACAATCACCACCGGAGTCTCCTTGAAAACTAGTGTTCCCAGCACCTCTTGAGTTTTCACTCTCTGGCCCCAAATTATGCTCTGCTAGGATTCTGCCAGTGCTAAAGCATCCTCCACTCCTGCCCATGCAATGTCCACGTATACAGGGGCCTTAAACTAGATTATCTGTGAACTTGCTGGCCTCTCAGGCAGCATATCACCTCTAAAAGCTTCTGTAATACAGGCACTCAGCATCACCACAGATTTGACAAATCTCCTCTAAACCTCAAAGCATCAGAATACCCTCATCATTTCAGCATCTACAGGTTAGAGTGACTGCTCACACTGACCATGCAGCCATCAGAAGCAGCGCATGGAAGACAAAGTCCATGCTATTGGTCCGCCAACCAAACAGCAGCTGCTCACCCACAAGCTGGTCAAAGGAGCTTGTTCCTCTCAATTCTTGTGTTATTGTTAAACATGAATTGCCAACAGTGGGAAGCATCAGTTTCTACCCAGAACTCTGGAATTGCAAAGAAGCAGTTGTTTTTCTTGCATGTCCAAGATCCTTGAAGAGAAGACCTTGGGAGTGTTAGCTGATGAGAAGCTCAACATGAGCCGGCTTCAGCATGAACTCACAGCCCAGAAACCAGCCGAATCCCGGGCTGCATCAAAAGGAGCATGACCAGCAGGTCGAAGAAGGTGATCTTGACCCTCTGCTCTTGTGACACCCCGCCTACAGTCCTGCATCCGGCTCTGGGGACAGCTACACAAGAGGGATGTGAACCTGTTGGAGTGAGTCCAGCGGAGGCCATGATCAAAGGGCCAAAGCACTTCTGCTATAAAGATATGCTGAGAGAGCCAGGCTTGCTCAGCCTGGAGAAGAGAAGGCTCCAGGGAGCCCTTAGAGCAGCTTCTAGTGCCTAAGGGGGGCTGAAACTGAAACCTGGGGCTGAAAAGCTATTGAGCCAGACACCTAAAAGCAACATGTCTAAGGCACTTGGGTTGTCTCTGCCATGAGATGCTCACGGAGCTGAGGATATGAACAGCTCTCTTCAGCCTGCCATCCCTTACCAGCCACACCTGGTATCTGAACGAGGGTCAAAAATGGCTAGGAGACAGCTGTCTTCTAAAATAACCTTCATAAACAACACGTGCTCTTGATCAAGTAGGACTTGAAAATTACATCCCTGAAATCCCTTACACAGGTAAACCTGTGCCATGAGAATCTGCTTTGCAGAAACCATACAGTCTGCTTTAAGATGAGCTCTTCTGGAGAGGGATCTTCCTACCAATGAACCTGTCTCTTCCTGTGTTCCCTCCTAAAATCACCAGGCACATAAAGTACGCCACCATCAAAACACAAAGACCTCATAGAATAGGTAGAAGAAAAGCATTCAACTGTTTTGAAAGCATTCAGGCCAACATACATCCTGCTTCTACAGAACAACTTTAAAACTTCTTAAAAACAAAATAAACAAGCAATACTTTTCTACAGCTCCTAAAGAATACAACAGTGTGGTGAATGGACACATACAGAATATATCTGGATTCACTCATTTTTGGGCTTCTCAAAGGCTGCAATTTCACTGCAGCAAGCAGGCTCTGCTTCTTAATACGCCATTTAAAATACTCATTGACACACAGCTCTGAACTTGAGCATAAATCCACAATGCTTATATTAACTTGTATCAGAGAATTTCACAGCTGTTAAGGACTTTTAATTCAAACTTGAATTATAGTATTATTTACCCAGCCCTGATTTATGCTTAACAAATAAAGGCAAGTGAGCCATAAAAGCATTTTAAATTTGGCAGCTCCTTGTAGAGATTAAACCTCATTCAGCTAATGTGTTTGTTGCTGTGCCAGAAAGCAGGGATTGTAAACTACTCCTCTAAACATCACTAGGAAGAAAACTGTGTGCCTCTGAAATGAGTACCTGGCTATGTGACCTTCCAAAAAGCTCGAGCAGCTCAGTCACACGTATCCTGTGTGATTCATCACATGCTCCCCAGTGATGTGGGAGGGAGGGGGCAGAAAATAATAAAAACCAGGCTGAGGTGCATTTGTAATTTAGGTTTACACTGAGGGCACGGGTCAGTTGGAGCTACCAGCTCCATGGCTTTGGGAAGGTGGGAATTACAAGAAGTGGCTGGCTGGCTACTGCTTGTTACGCTCATACCGATAAGGGGCTTTGTGCACAAAAAGAAGAGGGTTTTCTTTTAATTCTGGGTGGGTGAATTAAGTGGCAGAAATGCCCGTGGAGTGTACACCTTTCTATCCCCACACTGGCCGTGAAGATACAGGAGATGCTGATCAGGGCAGACTCATCTGAGGCATGATTGCATTGCTTTACAAATGCTATTTGCTAATAAAACCTGAAATGAGCAGGGGAAAACACAAATACCCATCAGGTCTCTCGCCTACACACTGGATTCAAGGTTCTCACCTACATGCTGGCTACAAACCTTGAAGCTGCAACAATGCTGGCCTCCAACTAACTGCACCCCCACAAGTACTGAAGGTAACCCGGCTAGAAACCGTCTGCCTACTGTGTTGTTAAGAGCTGCTTTCTACATAGCTCTGAAGCTCTCTGAACATCTGTAACCACTTCCAATAG
This sequence comes from Lathamus discolor, assembly GCF_037157495.1. NCBI lineage: Eukaryota > Metazoa > Chordata > Aves > Psittaciformes > Psittacidae > Lathamus > Lathamus discolor. Next base: position 51,061,921 of record NC_088909.1, on the reverse strand, counting down.
CCTCATCTGGCCCTTGGCAGACTCAGCAAATCCCATTGAAGATGTTACAATGACAATGTAAAATACTTTAACTGATCCTTCAGCCAGTAACTCTGATAAATGCATTCAATCTTGAGGACACTAAGAGCATTTCTCTGAATTCCAGGCGTTTAAAAAGCACATGACTCCCTCTTGAGAGGATCAGGGTAAGTGGAGACCATTTAAAGCAAAGCTATATTCATAAAGGACTCCCACGTCCACTTCATGAGAACAGGCTTGAAAAGCCGCTTTCAACTTAAAGTGATGCAGGTGAAAAAAAGTGAAAGATACTAATAAAAAAAAAAACAACAAAAAACCATAGCACAGTTCCTTTTAGTGACCTCAAAACCGCCTTCTTAAAATAACAAGCCAGTCATTTGTTATGCAGACGCACTGATCCATAAACAGCTGACCAGTGAGCACCCAGAGAATCTATGAATTTCTGTGCTGGTTTTGTAAACTGAAAACCACAGGTAGCTTCTTGAAAGTCTGTTCCCCCGCTGTGATCTCTGGTAATAAAGGTGACAGTGCTAACGTGGCACACTGATGAAGAGGGAGATGATCCCCAGGCTGCAGGGCCCAATTAGCCAGGTCATTGTCTAGTGGAATGGCTCAGGTTGTGGTAGTGAACTCTGCCTGTGCCACAGGAGGATCTATTCAAGGAGCATCAGCTCCAAATGTCAGGTTGGGCGAGAGCGTCGTAAGGGTAGGGAAAAAGCCGAAACCCATCTCCCCTCCACTGCTGCCTCCTGACAAAGGCAGTGGATCCAACCAGATACAGGTGCTCAGTGTAGAAATGGAACCCACCAGCCGGCTGCAGACCTGCCAACAGCCTGCCAGCACCCAGGCTGTCTTGGGGGGAGCACAGCTCCAGTGCAGATAAAACACACGCCAGGCTGCCACGTATCAGGATAATGCATCACAGCACCAAATACATGGGCAGCGCCGCTGGGATGCATAACAACTGTATTCATGACCCTGCCTCACAGCGCTTTGTAAATCCACGCTGCTCACCGAGCAGGTCCGCGCACACAAAAGGCTGCGGGAGCCTGCACAGCGCCAACAGCCCGTCTGATCCTTCCTGTGAGATTGCGCAAGAGCAGTATTTTGGGTAGAGTTCCCAGAGGAAATTACCCAACCGCTCCGGCAACCAGAAACCCAGCCGGACGGGGAGGGCGCGCTCCCCGAAAGCGCCGCGGCTCCGCTACTCGCTGACTCCCCTGCGAGAGCATCCCCCACGACACCGGCTCCCCCGGGATTCTCCCACAATCCTCCTCCGGCCAGCGGCACGCGTGGACAGCCACGCCGCTGTCACCCCGCGCCTAACAGGGACACCAGCGCACGACGCGCGGCGGCGGGATGCCTTCGGGGCGCGGGCGCGCGTTACTCCCCGGGCCCCGTGTTCCCCGCGGAGCGGACGGCGCCGGGCACCCGTCGGGGGGCAGGAGGAGGCGAAGCTGGGGCGCCAAACCCATACGGGACGACACTCACCGAGCAGCGGGGAGGGTTCGGGGCAAGGGCCCGTCGGCGACGAGGCGGGAGGGGACCCTGCGGTGGGCGGCGGCGGCCGGGAGAACGGCAGCGAGAGGTTGGCGGGCGGAGGGCGGCGCGGTGGCGGCTCGGGGCTGCCCGGCGGCCCCAGGGCACTGCCCGCCAGGTAGTAGAGCAGCGTGGCTGAGAGGTGGAGGGCGCAGAAGGCGACGAGGAGGCGGCAGGCCCGCTGCAGCGAGGTGCCGGGCAACGACGACTCCTTCATGCCGCTGCGCTGGCGGGGTGCGCCGCCTGCCCCGCTCCGCGCCGACAACGGGAGACACGGTCGGGGCGGGGACCGCGACGGCTCCGCCCGCCGGGGGCGGCCCCGAGCCCCGCGCCCCGCCCGCCGCCGCCCGCCTCAGCGGGAGCACCGGCACCCCCCCCCCCAGCCCCCCACTATCCCCCCGGCATCCCCCTTCCGGCATCCCCCACGCATCTCCCCCCGGGATCCCCGACCGCATCCCCCCACATCCGCTCTCCGGCATCTCTCGCCGCATCCCCCACCGCATCCCTCCCCGGCTTCTCCCAGTGCATCCCCCACCGCATCCCTTCCCAGGCATACCCTACCGCATCCCCCCCCCGCATCCCCCACCGCATCTTCCCCCGGCATACCCCACAGCATCTCCCCCCGGCATACCGCACTGCATTCCCCACCGCATCCCCCCCCGGCATCTCCCCACCGGCGGTATCCTCTCCTGGCATCTCTCCGCCCGGCATGTCTCCCTCCAGCAATCTCCCCGCCTCGGCATCCTCCTCCCGACATCCGTCCTCCCGGCATCACTCCCCCCCCCCCCCCCATTCTCCCCTCGGCATTCCCTTCCCCGGCATCCTCGCCTCAGCATCCCCGTCGCAGTCCCCTCACCTGCCCCTGCCAGCGCTGGCCCATGGGAGCTCACCGCTCCCTTCTAGCTGGCTCTCCAGCACGGTTCCTGGTAATACCGCGTGGTAACGGCGGCTGCAGGTTCGTGCAGGTCGCTAGCAGCATGGAAAACCGCTGGGCTATAGCAGAGGGTGTTAAGACGCCCCTGGGAGCTGCTGCAAGATAGCGCAGGCTGTCTTTGGGCTCCTGCCCCTTGGAGGGTTGCAGGTAGACTTCACTAGGCACAACTAAGTGTAAACTGTAGTTTCCTGTCAGCTCAGCGGAGCTTGTTTCAGCGTGTTTTCTGCCAAACGAAAAAGGCCTGGACCACCTTCTTGCCGAATAAATCACAGGACCCCAGCAGTGCAGGGCCTTCTGCAGGTCTCCTGCCAAACATCCTGCTTGGAGCAAGACTATTGCCAGCAGCAGGTAAAGCCAGCTATGTTTTATCCTGCTGAGCCTTGAATGCCGTCCAGCATGGGGATCTCCACCTCTCTGGTGGCCTGTCCCAGAGCTGCCCCACATTCCTAAGGCAGGAGTTTCCTTGTGTCCTCCATCAAGCCACGAGAAGAGCCTGGGCAAACAGGTCTGGGCACCATGCAACATCCCTCAAAGTTGTATGTGTCTCTTACAAGTGGCAAGCTCACCAGCCTGGAAAGAAGCCTCCTTGCAGCTGCCTTGTAACCCTGTTTCAACCAGCAGCAGCAGTGGTGAGAGGGTTTAGCGCTGCCCTCATGTGTGAAGTGACAGCCACGAATCCAGTACTAACCCTGGCGCTGCAGGCACCTTGGTCATGGCTGGCTGGAGAGGAGTCAATGGGCATTGCTGAGTCACGGGGTGAGGCTGACAGCTGATGAGGCAAAATCCTGCTGGTCTGGCAGCCTTGCATCTATCTGGTTAGCCCCATGGGCCTCACAGTGCTTCAGGGACACCCGCTGACACTCAAGTGGTTTTCAAGTGCGACAAATAAGGACTTCTGCCAGTAGTCCTTAACGCTACTATTTAATGTTACTGTTTACTTGGTCTCACGAAAGCCAAGTCTCTGAAAGGAGAAGTGAATCTACCCTCTTCTCATTGGTTAAAACTACTTCCCAACACACACACACAGCACTCCCACTGCTCTCAGCCCTTGTGGTCCGTTGATCTCAGTGGCCTCCAGTGCTGCTTGGTGGGCCGCCAAAGTGCTGGTCTGTGGAGCTGGGCTCCCGTCCAGGAGTTTGGATGCTCCTTCAGTGCTCATTCAGTGACTGCTCACAAGTACTCTTCCAGGCTAGAATGCTGTCTGTGGTCTTTGAAGAAGACATACCATGTCCCATCCTTTGACCTCTGCCAACACTGCTGTTTCTCAGTCTCAAGACTGGCACTCTTTCATGAGATCAGATGCTGCGCGTGTTTCTCTTGGCTTGTATTGAGGTTTGGACAGGCTGGACCTTGCCAGATTGATGTTCTGTTATCTGGTCCCATGGACTATAGCTGTTCAATGCTACACAGAAGCAAGAGCATATAGTTTTTTACTACTGACTGTGGTGAAAACCAGCAGAGCACAGTCTCGGTTTGTGATAAGAGAGCAGAAACAGGAAGAGCATGCCCAGGAAGTATGGCTGTTGCCATCAGTGGAAGAGCCTGTGCTCATCTTTAAAAGCTGAAACGTTCAGTGACCTTTGCGAACCTCAACAAATCTACCTTGCTCTGGGACAAAGGAGTTTACTGGCAGAACAAGGATCTGACTTCAGGTCTGAGTGTCTCTTTGCCCTTCCTAAGTGACTTTCACTAACCTCCCAAAACCTCCTTTGAAAGATGGGCATCACTTCTGCCATGAGGAAGCTCAAGGAGAATTATCGTGCAGTCAAGGCACATGAACAGAAAAATCTGCTTCCTCTTTTCTGTTCACTTACACATTTCTCAGTTCTTTCTGACACCTTCCACAAGGTCAAGTAAGTCAAATAATCACCTTGTGCTTCACTTAAACCTGATGTTGTAAGCATCACAATAAAAATGCTGGTGTCCATGACACTAGTGCCATTACTGCTGATACTCTCAGTCAACATTCAGCTAATGACCAGCTCATAAATTGCCTACTTCAATGAGCATCCAGGCTCTCCAGATGTCTTTTATGGATGAGTTAGCAGGAGGCAACCCAGCAATGCGACTCTCAGCAGATAATCTGGTCCTCAGAACTCACAAATCAGTCTAGAGTTCCCACGTTTCATGCTGCCAGCAAATACCTGGACTTGTGCTAATAAAATCTCTTCACTTTCTTTCAGCTTTGAACTGGGCACTTGTAGGGGAAGTTCCCTGCAGTGCACTGAGAGTCAGACCTCAAGTGTGACTTAAGGTAGATTTCCTGTGACACTGCTATGTACGTCACTTTTTAAGTTTAGCTAGCAATAGCAAAAGAAGTTGCAACACACTATTCACACAAACACCCGAGGGAAGGGAAGTGTCCAGCATATTTTTCCACAGGTCTTTTGTGGCATCCTGCCATGAATGCCTGCTATGTTTTGTGTGAGTGGTATGAAAATATTGCTGTTTTTCCTACGGGACCACTGTCTTGCTCCTACTCAACACAGATCTGGAAGTAGAGAGGGGCTTTGTGATGAAAGAAGCCTCTGTTGCAGTCAGGGATCAATCATTTGTGCTCTGGACACACACAAGCATGCAGAAGTGTGTGTATGGGTAAATATAGGTATCTACACCTAATTATGTAGTGGCACACCTTTTTTTGTTACAGAGGTAAGATGTCCTACAGAACCTGTGAATGAGGAAATAGAGACACAGATCTTAAAGGAAACATGAACACATACCTACCGTTGGACAAGGTCCAGCTGCACAGGCTGCATATCAGCCCCCTCCAGCCTTTCACCATTGCAATCTCCACCCAGAGCAACCTCTGAAGAGACCTTGGAGATCTCACTTTTTCAGTGACACCTGAACCATATTTAAGCTCCCTGGCTTCATTATGGGGGTGATATTCTTCTTTTGGTGAAGCTAATTTTTAGCCTCTCTCTCCCTCCAAAAACCTGCTGAGTGACTATACTGCTTTGCTGCACATGAATAGATCTGTCCATCCACCATGGCTAATAACTTGTAAGGCTGATTTTAATCAAACTTGGCAGTTGGAAGAGATCATAAACATCCCAAATACTTGCTGAAACAAGCCATCAGGGTGCAACAGAGTACAAGTTTGCTGGTAATGTAGCGAGACTTTTGTATGAGCGGGAAGAGGGTGGCTGTAAACCCTTCTTCTCTTGGAAGAAAAGCAAAGTTCTTGAGGAGCATGGCAGATCCCAGGGAAGGATGTGAATATGTACCAAACGGGGGTTTATGAATCCTGCAGCTCAAGGAAGGATTTGTTTCAGTGTGATTTGGCTTTTCAGGTCCACGCTGAGGTCAGTGTTTCAGCCAACTGCTGCACTTCCCCCCTGAAGAGCAGCATGTGGTCACTACCAGCACTGCAGGGGTGTATCCACATGGAAATGCCCTGTCCCACAGCAAAACATGGTTGCTGGGACAATAGAGGTGCAGGAGGTGTTCTGAGTATGTCTTTGCCAAGCTTCACAAGCCCTTTTCTGGCCAGGGAGGGTACAAAGGAGCACAGCCTTGCCAGCAGCTCTCCTACCAGCTTACCCCAAGCCCAGCATGCATGATGTTGGCTTCTCCAGGGAAAGTGGCAGTTTGTGCTTGTTACCCCACTCTTCAGTGTGATTGCAGCAGCCGTGAGCATCGCTGGGGATAGCAGCACCTCTGCACATGTATCCAGCCTGAGACTGCACTGGGGTGAAGCCCACAGCCCTAGACTGCTCATAGAAGCAAAGAACATGCACTGCGCATCCCCACAGCATGAAAGCAGTGCCTGGGATGAGCACAGAGTGTGCAGGAAGTAGGGAATATGAGAGGCAGGAAAGTAAGATGGGGACTGGGTGAAGAGGGCTAGTGGGCAGTGGCTGGGGAGCCATGGGGCTGTGCACCCCGTGCTGTGTGGGGTGCCAGTGTGGGGGGTGCCTGCATTCACAAATGCCCGCTACTGGTCCCTGTACCCGCAGTGATGGTGACAGACCCTGTGTGTGTGTGGTGGTGACGGACCCTATGTGTGCATGCACACCCTGGGCTTCAGCCTCTGTGTGGTGCTGTGCAGCTATACTCTAGAGTAAATTCAGTGTGGCTGCCGTAATGGAAACACTGCTTCCAGGCGTGCCAGCAGGACAGATGCTTCCTCTTCCTGGAATGGATGGGGGAGCCCTCTTGAGTTCGCTGCTTCCTTCAATGCACGCAAAACCCCAGGAATATCCCTGGTCTCTGAATCCCCCTGCTTTGTCTCTCCCCCACTCTGGGACACGATGAGCAGGTGGATGGGTGAACATCACTGGGGCGTAGTGCTGCCCTGTGCAGCCACATTCCTCTCTGGTGTTTTCCAGTGCTGCAGGGGCTGCTGTGTGAAGCAGTGCACTTCTACAGGGCAGGACCCAGAGGCAAGGATATGGCCCCATGCCGCCTTCAGGTCACCCTGCCGCATGTCCCGGCATGGTCCCCTGCTCTCAGGATCAGGCTCTGTGAGGACACCGCTTGCCTGTGTGGGATGCAGAGCTCTTCTGTCAAAGTGCTGAAGAGTCAAATAAGGGACAGCACCGCCTCTGCAGAAAGAAGTCTCATGAGAGACCGGACAACAACTTTATCTACAATGTGCACTGCCCATTATGCTTGAAACTGGTCCCTTTTGGAAGAGTGAAAGACTCACACCTGCCATCATCTTACAGACCTGGAAGCCTTTTTGCATGGCTCCTCTTTAATTTCTCCTGCCAGCAATGGGTTGGTTTTGTGGGGTGGTTTTACGCTGTGCAGTCACTTAGGAAGTGTGCCAAGCAGCCGTGAAGTGACATAGACCAGCATCTGCTAACCTGCTTGCTGCAGACGGAGGGTGTCCCATACTTGTGACAGGAAAGGTGTATGATCCTGGACCTCCTTACCAGCCCCAAGGGCTGACTCCCCCTTTCCTTTCAGTTGTAGCCAATCTTGTGATTGATGCATGTGTGCATCTTTTTAAGTGGATGTACTAAGCTGTGTCTCAGGTCCCATTTAGTGTGCTCACCTTGGTAGGGAAGTAATTCTTATAACATAGAGGCCAAATCATGTGTTACAGCAGTTCAAAATTCAACTCACTAGAAGTGTGCTCAGACTTCGTGCTTGTCATTATTAGCAGTGCATTTCTTCCTTATGCACTGCTCTGCCCCCTGGGACAGACAACAACAAGAATGTCCAGAGGTGCCAGGACCTGGCTGAGTCTTTGGACAGTGTATTTTCCAGAGCAGAATCTGGGATGAAGGTTATGCACAAAGGTGTGTTCAGGTGCTGCTGTTCGACTCTTTGTGTCTGACAGGTTCACAGAGGAGAAACTCTGCATTAACACTGGCCACACAAAAGTAAGCTGTTGACAAGCCTTCTGGTTCTGCTCTGATCAGCCAGTATAGCCATAATGTGAAAGTAAAGATAAAGCAAAGGCGTGAGTTATTTGAGGCTATTATTTCTATCTCAACACAAATGAGATGTTTCAGAGAGAACTTTGCTCTGCAAACTGCAAAGTTCATTCTGCAACTTCTAACAGGAATAGAAACCAGAAACTGGAGGAATGTGCTGGAAGAAACAGGACGGATTTCGGTGTTTGATGGTATTTGTTGTGGCTCACTCCTGGTGTGAATTTGTATACATCCAAGCAGTTAATAGGTCATTTGGGAAAAATGATACCTAATAGTAGGTGGGCTCTGAACTCAGAAGCAGCAGACAATTTCAAGGACACACAGTTCTGCTTTTAGCAGCTATGTGTAAGACCTGCTTCTTCCTTCTCTAGCAATTCAGCTACAGGCAGAGCACTTGTCAGTGTGTGTGCCTGCAGTCACTGTATAAACAGCGCATTGGAGAGCATTTCGTTCCTCCAGTTTTCTTCAGAAGGATGCTGCACCCCCGGATGAATAGAAGAAACTGGAGACAAGTGTGAACGTTACCAACAGCAACGCAGAAAATTGGGTGACCCTGCTTTGAACGATCCATGCAAATGCAGTGTTACAGAACATCCCCCAGTGCATGGAGGAACAAAAATACTTCCCTGATTCACTTACACTGCTCCCCTCTTTACATCAGTTCATCCCACTGTAGCTGTGGGGGCTTTAGGATCTGCAGACTGGGAAGTCCAGGCCTTTCCTGAAGAAGCCAAGAGACCTCCTCCACAAATACTTGTCAAGAGCAGCTGTCATTCTGAAGAGTAGAACTAGCATATGCGCTACCTGTTTTCCTCCAGTGTGATGTTAAATGCAGGCTGATGACAGCATTCAGTCCTACACAAGATGGAATTAGCAACACTGTTCTCAGAAGGTATGAAAAGACTAAGGATGAACAAACCAGTATAGGCTTGTTCACCCAGAAACAAACTCCAGGGAGAGAGAGGCTCCAGAGTTTTTTCTTTTTTTTTTTTCTTTTTTTTTTTTTTTTTTTTTTTTTGTATATTACAGTCAGTGCAAGTTCTCAGATAAACAAAAGTGAACACTGGTTTGGGACAGAGATACACCTACCCCTGCTGCCAGCATCCAGGTTAACTGTCGTCTGCTCAGAGGAAGAGGGCACAGTATGCAGCAGTCCCAGCCCACCTAGCTCAGAGTTCTGCCCACCCAACACAGACAACACAGCCTCATCCCCTCACTTATGCTAGCATGTTGGCTTGGTTTACCTATGCTGAGCATTCACTAGGGAAAAATATAAATCCGTGGTTTTCTGCTGTATTATCTGCTGCACTGACGGTCTGAACACTCATCCCTTATGTGGGAGCACATGGGAGAAAGAAGGTCAACACTGTTCTTAAGCTGCCAAGGAGCTGTAGGGCATTTGCATACCGCAGATGCATTCAGACCATGTCTTGTAGTCCAGAGGTCCAAACAGGCAGAGGCAAACATCCAAGGGAGAGGAAACACAGGTATCCATGGACTGGGGCAAGCTGCAGCAACTGCTGCCCAGCTGCAGTTAAAGCAGGGGGAAAAGGTGTGCAATAGATGGTCCCCTAGCCTGCTGCACCTCTGAGGTCCAGCGCACAGCCTGGCTTGGTGGGAAGCTCTAGTCTTGTCCAGACCAATGGCACCTTGGTCCTGACTGCCCCTATGCTGGTGGGAGGTCAGCAGGCAGGAGGACTCGCATGTGGACTCACCCTGCCTTGCACTCTCGCAGCGTGCAGTGGCGTCACCAGGATATTTCTGAATCATCAAGGAAATAATGAGCATTACTCACTGCGTGCCCCGTGGGAGTATCTACCCACAGCAATAAAGAGAGGAAGCAGACAGCCAAAGGTGCGGTGTGAACCCAGGTATTCTGACGAAGCTTCTGGGAAGTGGTGATAGCTGCTCCCTGCCCTGGTTACACAGGGTCAGGACCTCATGTGTGATGGGGTTTTCCCCTCTATAGCCAAAGGAACACCTTTGGTCACCTGCATCTCTGTGGGGTTTTTGTTGCATCCAAAGGAACAAATCAGTCCTTCTCCCTTCTACCTGTGAAGACACCTCAGGATGAGCAGAGAGGCAGAACAGAGACTCTCACCATCTCTGTAAAAGAGATATCTGGAGCAGGGAGGGAGCTAAGGATGGAAATGAGTGTGGTACTTGCCCTCCTCTTTTTTACTTGCTCCCTTGTGCAGCAGGCAGGTAGACTGTGGACTCGGAGCTTGGCGGTGCCCTGCTCTGAGTTACCTGGGTGTTAGGGGTGCTTTGCTGCTATGCAAAAGCCCCGGGAGGAGCAGCAGAAGAGGAGTTAAAACACTGGTGCAAGTGCAGGAAGCTGTGAGGCTGAGAACAGCCATCAAATCCAGGAAAGGCAGCAGGTAACAGCCAGCAACTGGCAGGTGCTGGGAGGAGCAGTGACAAATCCAAGGCCACACATCAGATAAGGCCACCTGGCAGACATGGAGAAAGAGTAATGTAATGTAATCCAGCTTGGCCTGCTGCTACCAGTGCCCAGGCAGATGGAGAGCCTGCACACAGCGCCGTGGTTACCGGGAGGCATAGCCATGGTAAAGGCCCACGCTGCAACGAGCAATCCCCGGCAGGCAGTGCAGACACAGGGTGCCAGTCAGCTTGTGGGTACAAGTGCAAAGTCAGGGGCAACACCGTGAGGCAACAAGAGAGATGGTTTGGGTTGGAAGGGACCTTAAAGTTCACCCAGTTCCAACCCCCTGCCACGGGCAGGGACACCTTCCACTAGGCCATGTTGCTCCAAGCCCCATCCAACCCGGCCTTGAACACTGCCAGGGATGGGGCAGCCACAGCTTCTCTGGGCACCCTGTGCCAGGGCCCCACCACCCTCACAGGGAAGAACTTCTTCCTTATATCTAACCTGAGCTTCCCCTGGTTTGAACCCATTGCCCGTTGTCCTGTCGCTACAGTTCCTGATGAAGGGAATGGGGAGCAGCTTCCCCATGTGTTCCTGTAGCACCGGGAGCCTGGGACACACCAGGGACAGCAGAAGGTAGCCCACTTCATGACCTCTGCAACACACGGCAGGAAAGCCCAGACTCAAATGTGTGACTGCGTCAGACATAGCTGGAGCTGTGTGGCCAGTGTGAGGGCAAACAGCCACCAGAAACCCTCCAGTTCCACCCGAGGAAGAATTTCCCCACCTCTTCTATGAGGGCGACGGCAGGCAGGACCTTCAGCAGGGTCTGAAAGCCTGTGCTTGAAAGAAAAGCAGAAAAAGACAAAAGCAGCTTGCAAGATGTGATTTCCCTGTTGTCATCCCTTAGTGTTTGAATACCACTGAAGAGCCACATGGAGGCAGATCAAGCTGTGTGTCGGCTAACAGGCTTTCCACAACACCACATAACCTGCTGCCTCGAGTACCGACCCAAAGAGCCAGGCCATGCCTGGGACCCGTGACACAGCATGGTTCTCTGCAGTGGTGGCACTGGAGGCCATCAGCTTTTGTGGGTGTTTTTGGTAATACAAGCATTGAAGAATATTGTAAAGGCCCATGATAGCCCTCAGCCAGGGCTGTGCTCCCAGCCTGAGTGCTGGTGTGGGAGCAGTTTGCAGGACGTGGCCCCGTGGTGTCCATGTAGTCGAGTGTTGGCTGGGACCACGTTTGAAAGGTGGGTGCCACGTGTGCTGGAGATGAGAGCTCCTGTGTCCCTAGGACCCAGCACACTGGTGGTGGGCTCCTCCAGACCTTGGTTTGGTGGGCCCAGTAAACCTTGTGCATGGAAGGGCTTGGACAGGCCACCTGAGCCCCTGCACATAGGCCACCAGTGACGGAGATCTCCCAGCAACCCGCTGGTCTGGGTTGTTGCTTGGTCTCCATTGTAGGGATTATTTCCTAACTTGTGACCTGCACATCTCAAGGCTGCAGTTTGTGCTTGTTACATTTTATTCCGCCATCTGGCACTATCAAGAGGCTGTATCAGGTCCCACCACGGCCTTGCTAGTACCTGACTAAACAAGACCAAGATGCCTCCATGTGCCTTGGGAATAGCTGCTACTGCTACTGTCAGGGTACTATCAGATCCCACCTTGGACTCTCTAGTACTAGACTAAACAAGAACAACAAGCCCTCATTAGGTTCAGAAACAACAGCTGCTGCTATTATCAGTCTACTACCAGATCCCACTTTGGCCTTCCTAGTACTAGATTAAAAAAGAACAACAGGCCCCCATGTGCCCCAGGAATAACCATGAAATAATTACGTATTTACTTTAGTTGAGAGATTTCCAAATTGGATTAATAATAACAGCCAAAGGTTACTGAGCTGTGTAAACTCTGTGAAGAGGGAATGTAAAACATGTGCACAGCTGCCTTGGCAGAGCGGAGGAATGGTTCTGCAAGGGGAACCCCGAATCAGTTGCCTTCCTCCTTCCCAGAACCTGCTCATAGCCCCGCTGAGCTGGTGGAAAGACCTCCCAATGGCAAGGATGAAAGGAGTTTTGTGTAGCGCCCATACCCCTGTGATGAGGAGTGATGCTCACCAAGCTGTTTCCTTGTCTCAGACATCTAGGGCTAGCGTGTACCTTCCTAAGCCTCAGGTAGACTGTGGGGAAGAAATGTCCTGAGCACAGTCACAGACAGCTCCTCAGCAAGTGCACATGTGCTTGCTGTGGGCATCTGGAGCTCTCCCAGGCTGATGGTGACTTCTGTAGGACACCTATCCCCTTCCTGCCCCTTGCCCACATAGCGGCTGCTGCCTGCTCCCAGAGTGAAGGAGACCCTCTGTCACTTCTGACCACACCAAGTCTGTCCCAAAGGAGGTTTTAGTCAATGCTTGTCTTCAGCTACAACACTGACTTTCCACACAGTGGTCTTTGTTTCCATCCTTTAGCCTTTACCGCTGATTCACCAGAGGAAGGTGGAGATGGATGTAGTAAATTCAGATCTTCAGAAAGGGGTGATGAAAATGTTTACACAGAAAGACTGACATTGAGCATTCCGCCTTGCAGGCAAAGCAGTTGGGATCTTCTGGGTTGGTGATGCTTGCGGAAAAGTTCTTCAGTGGACAGTTGGCTTTTCTTACCATGGAGGATCCTCTCCACACTCTCTGCCCCTCCCTCTGAGTATTTAAGCTGGTTTTCCATGCACACAGACCCCTTCCATCACACTGAATCTTATATTTTTGCTTTGTCAATCTCAGCTGCAACCATTTACTTGACCAAGCTATTGAGCAGAGCAAGGTATCAAGCTGCCCATGGGGATGGGTAGAAGAGCAAAGGCAGTGGCTGCAGCTGCAGCTCCCTGCTCTTACTCATGAATTTCACTCCTTCCAGCCCCTCTCCACCCCCAGCCATTCCCATCCCACCCTCTGATGGGGTGTGCTTGCTGCAGCATGACAGTAGGCCTCCTCCTGCCTCTGTGTTTGAGATCCCACTTCTGCGGTCCTGCCTTGTGCATCAGGAAGCTGAGTATCTGCTTGGCTGGGTCTCGTAATGCTCAGGCCACAGCGCAGCCACCCAAATGAGCCTGAATTTCCTCTTTTCCATGGGAAGTCTCCCAGCCCAACTGGGCATACCTGCTACATATGAAGAACAGCAGCTGCCAAGCTGGAGGGATGGTTTGGGTGATATACACCCAGGGGTGAGCTGGCTGTGGAGAGCAGAGAAGAGAAGCATCGCCCAACCCAGACAACAGTGCAAAGCATTGTAAAGCAGCCTCCAGTACCTGAGGCCGGCAAGTGGCACTGGCGGGCTTATCAGTTGCGTGAGAGCACTCGTGATCCGTCTGGGCGCACAGAGCAGCTGCTCCCAGCCCAGATCAAAGTGCTGCTTTTCCCAGCACTGCTGAGATAAGCCGATGCTCTTCATATAAAGGCAGCCGTGCTCGGAGCGAGGTGCACAAGTGCATGCGTCCGCACCAGCCATGGCCGCGCAGGAGCTGCCGGTGGTGTTGGTGGTGGCAGCGGCACTGGTTGCTCTCATCGCTGCCAGCGGTAAGCCCACTCTGCTGCTGGCACATGGCTCTGTGGTGGCTGGTTGGGAGCAATGGATGGACCAGAAATGGGTGGGAGGGCAGAAAGAACCAGGATCTCTGGTTTGGAGAGGAGGTGGGGAGGGCAAACACACACAGCGGCAGCGCGGTGGGGAGGAAGAATTGGGGCTAATAGACTGTGCCAGTTCAGGGCAAGGGTTATAGGCTGGTTCATCAACTGTATTGTCCTCAGGTGGGTGGTAGGACAGGGGACAGCTCGCAAGGCAGGCAGGAACCAGAGTACGTGGAGACAGCACATACACTGTAGTGACAGCTACTGTTGTTCCTGCTTCCATGAAAAGCTGCAAGTCTTTGCAAGAACACTGTGTGCTCAGCGTATTCATGTGGGACGCAGCTATTTGTAGACTCTGGAAAATTGATGCTACCTAGGTGCACACACTGGTGGTCCCGCAGCAGCCTGTGTATAAGCCCTCTTGCTCTCAGGATATGCATGCACTGCACGAATGGGTTGTGAACTGTTGCTACTGCTCTTCCTGACTGCAGAAGAAGAACCCACAGAATGCAGCTCTTTCTGGGATGGCTGTTGAACGGCTGTGCAGTCACCCAGCCTCAGCCCTCTGAAGACACCCGTTGCACTGCACTCCATGGGTTCACATTTCATGGAATCTGCTGGACGCGCTGCAGAGCTCCTGTTCCAGACACTGGGAAAGAAGGCTGTCAGTAGAGGGAGTAGGGAGCAGGAATAGACATTGCCAGCTTCGTCCCGCCAGCTTAGCTGTGGATGGAGACTGTGCACTGGCTGCTGGGAGGGTGGCATGAAGGAAACTGGTCCCCCCTCACGAAACCCACACAGCTGATCTGGATCCTGTGTGGGTCCTGTACAACCCTGCCTTTCCTTTGGTCTGAATGTGACCCCTGTTGTTGTCTCATGCTCCTGCCACCAGTCACTGGTTTGCCATGTTCACCGGTCTCTGCTCTGTTTCAGGGTCAGAGGTGAACAAAGGGAATGGCCTGAGAAAGGTAAGAGATTTCTGGTTTTATGGTTTCTGGTTCATGGCTTGAGATTAGATTCAGCGCCTAGCATGCCTGGGAGAAAACTGTTCCCAGCAATCATCCTCAGCCTCATGTGTGCTGGTGCTCCATCATCAGACCCACATCTGAGGTCATGCTGTGTGTCCCACAGAGCGACATGGTGGCTGCCACTCCCTGCTTTCCTGCTCTGTGTGCCCTGCCCAGGGCAGGGGGAGCCAGGTCACTGGCGGGACTTGCTCCTTCCCAGGTGCTGTGGGAGGAAGAAATGTGTGCTTCTGGTACTGACTTGGGTGCTGTGGATTCTCCTTTTCAGCCGGTGTGTACAGAGATGGTGGAGCTGCAGGCCTGCCCCCTCCTGTACTTGCCTGTCTGTGGGACCGATGGGAACACCTATGCCAATGAATGCCAGCTCTGTGTGCAGCAAATGTAAGCACATGTCCTTGGCAGAGGCTTCCATGTGCCTAATTCTGGCCGTCTGAAACTGGGTGCTTGTGAAATACTGTCACTCAAGCTCCCCTGTGCCTGGGAGCTTCACCTCTTGCACTGGTAGTGCCTGAAAATAGGTGCAGGCATGTCCCCAGCCCTTGCCTGCAGCTTCCTGCCCCATTCTTAGCACCATGTTCAGTAACTACCACTCAGCTGCAGGCTGGGGGATTTAGGTTGTTGTGTTGGCAGGGGACTAATCCCACAGAAAAGCTGACTGTTCATCCATTGGATCAGCTTGCTAAGTCAGACCATCTGTGGCTGCATGATCAGCAGATAAAAAAGGTGAGGTCAGGAGACGTTGGCCAGAAGGCCTCCAACATGAGTGCCAGCAAGCTGGCAAAAAAACAGACACTGTCAAGGGTGGGAGAAGGTCCCACCATTAGTGCTGCCTGCAATCAGAGAACAGAGAGTGGAACTTGGGCAAAAAGTCAACTACTCATCTAGTCTGGAGAGTCAAATAACACCACTAAGTCCTCCAAAGGGACTTTTGCAAATGCAGATGTCTGGTTACGTGCCTCATGCCTCTTTTGGCATAGCTTCAAACAAAAGGTACCACCATAAACTTTAGGACTAGGGCAGCAGGGACCCTATTGCTTTGGGTCCAAATTGCTTTGGGCCACTGATTCTACCCAGACTGGGAAGTGACTGAGCAGGAGATCCCACTAGAAAGGGACAGAGGGTGAAGATGAGATTGACACAGGTCAGCAGTGCACTTGCACAGCAGATAACACAAGCTGTGTGCTAGGCTGCAGGCAGACAGGGATGCCCAGCTTGTCAAGGGAAGCTGCAGGGAGGTACAGGATAGCTGTGTCCAGCTAGTCTGGGGCATGGGAGGCTTGGAGGATCTAGCAGCAGCCTATAGTTGCAAATGGGATGGTGCCACACTCTTTTCCTTGTGGTAGTGAGTGATGCAAAATGAGGCAGCAACCACAAGCATCACCCACAGAGGACAGGACACTGAGCCAGAATGGCATGCAGCCACAGCAGCTTTCTAGACAGGAAAGTAAGTCAATTTTATACCAGTCAGCTCTGTTCCATGGGCTGAACAGGAGCCAAAGTATGACATGGGGAGTATTTTTTTGAGTGCTTATGCTTTTTTTCCTCTGTTATTCTAGGAAAACCAGGCAAGACATCCGGATTTTGAAAGATGGGGACTGTCAAGACATCTGAGTTTTCCTGAGCCCAGAAACAGGTGACTAATTGATCCTGCGTGCCCTGTAATGATTACACGTTAAAGTTAGCTATGGTGAATAATAAAATGATGGGCACAGTTGTATTTCAACAGAGCTTCTTTTATGCAAGGCTGAGGGAAAACAGCATAAGGTGGTTCCTACAAAGGGCTACTAAAAGCATACAGTCAAAACTTAATTTCAAATCCACTGTAAAGTAATGCTCTGCACTGTATTATCTCATGCACATTCCTGTGGCAAAGGCCATGTGGGGGTAGCAAGAAGCACACAGATTCCAGTAAAGAAGGTGCAGATGTTTTTTTCTGTAGGATGGAAATTTAACTAAAGAAAAGTTTCTCCAGCGTGGGAGAAAACATCTTCCTGGCTCCCTAGCAAACACCACAGCTTCCAGAGCTGATGTAAGTTAAAAATAGTAACATCTACACTTCTCAGTGCAGATTTTATTCAGCTTCTTATCCAAGAGCCTTTCACAACACGAGTCTGGAAAGAGCCCAAGGGGGGACCCTGCACACAAGGGACCCCTGATTCGTGCTCCATCAAGGATTCCTGATTCCTGAAAGTAGCCACCAAACTTCACTAATTACCCAGAACTGCTCTCTGGGAATTGCAGATTCCTGTCTGGTTGCCAAATTTCTGTTCTAGGTTGCTCCTGGTGTCAGGGCCATCTCTGGGACTGGCACGGTCTAACGAAGGTAGTAGTTTAAGTGTGCACTGTCAGTCCTTGGGGCTCCTTCTGCTCTTTTGTCTCCCAGATGGGACACAACTGACCCTCCACGAGATAGCTGTAACACGACTGTACAACTTGGGTATGCAAGGGGCTCCCTTAGCTTGCAGTGGCAGAGATCAGCAGGTGCTAGCTAATCCAGGACTTGCCTGCTGAATTCAGTTCAGTTCTGCACCAGATGTTGTGTTTCTCCAGAATGACTGGTTAATATTTCTGATCAGCCTGTTAGAGTACTCCAGTGTGAGCTGAAACCCTTCCAGGACACGTCTGTTCTCACCCATAGGGAATCACGCTGCTCTGACTTGCTGCTACACTCATACAACTCACTTGCAGGCACCTGGGTAAGAGTCCAGGGCACATGACATGGTCAAGCAAGCTCCCTGAGGTCAGTACCACCCTAAGAGTCCAGGAGCTGTGACAGTGTCATGGCTACTCTGGTGCTTGTCCAGCTAGTCATGTAATTCATCTCCACACACCTCCTCCAGCTCTGCACCTTCCTGGAACCGTGACATGGGACATGGCAGCACCACAACGCACAACAAAGCCATTGCTGGTAGATTTAATGCTGCAGCTGGAAATAGTATTGAGAACATATAACAGCCATGCTTGGTCTGATGAGGGATGCATCTGACCTGGTGTCCACTGCCTTTTGGCTCAGAGCCAGCTACTATCCTTGAAAGCTTTTCTCTCATTGAAAGCTCTTCCCCAGGCTAGAAAGTCCTAGCTGGCTAGTTGCTCAGAGTTGTCCATAGATTCTATCATCTCTGTTTTCCATGCCTGGTCCCTTTCCATTTCTGCAGAGGAGGGGAGACAGCTTGCCCACCTACCTACTACAGCTACTGCTACTACACCATCTTCTCACTTGTCCCAGGGATCTGCAAGGGTGTTTGCTCCCTTCCAGCCCTCAGGTAGCAAGGGAGGGGTGGTCTGGCTGCGTGTTGTTCTCTGTGTTGCCAGTCTTTCTGAGCAGACCTTCAGATGCACCATAGGGATGGATTTTCGTGGGGTTATCATCCCTAAAATACTTCCATCGTGAACAACACAAAGGCATCTTCCCCATGGGGTTTTCTGTTCTTGCTGCTGCCAGCCCAGCCACATGCAGGGTGTATTAGGACAGCTCTGTCCCAGCTTTCTGGCAGGGCTGAGGGAAGATACAGCATAGCATGGTGCATAACTGGAACTCATTTTCCGCTGCACATGCAGAGTGGCTGCAGCCCTTCATTCTGTATACCCTTAGAGCCACATCTATTTGTTTGCAGAGGCTATGAAAAAGAAACACAGATAATCTAGGGGCTCTTCTGGAGAGGAAAGCTGCATGCCTCCAGCACAACAAGGACTGTTTATTTAGAAACTACACAGCTAAAGTACACACTTGTGCCCAGACTGCAATGTCAGAGCTTGAGCAGCCTTGGGACCCTGTTAGTATTGATGCTACACGCAACGGATTCAGAGGCATCCATCCCCCCCTAGGGACTGCTGGATTCAATATGGCTCAAGAGCAGATGAGAGGGGAGGCTGCAGTGCAGAGCTTGGAGCGTAGAGAGTGCCTGCACTGGTGTTGTGAGGGAAAGGTGCACAATGGGCAGGGCTGCACTCGGTGCTCCCTGGTGGAGTTCCTCCTGCAGCAGGTGGCTGAGCTGCAGGATGCTATTAATGGGCTGCAAGGTGTCAGGGAAGCTGAGAGGAAGCAGGGCTGCTTGCTCCAGGCCCAAACTGTGCAGGGGCCTCAAGCTTCCCCTCCAGCTCATGAAGGAAAGAAGGAGGCTGTTACCCCAGGAAGCTGGGAAATAGTGACCAAAAAAAAAAAAAAAAAGGGAGGAAAAGGGCAATTAGAAGCAAGGGGCTTCCTCCTAAATCTGTTGTCCCCACACAGAACCACTTTGCTGTCCTGCAGGAGGCTAATGAGGAAACGCACTTGCACCATAAACAGCCAGATGATGTACAGTTAAGGATCTCTACTGGTGCTGCCAAGAAAAAGCGGTGGGTCATAGTAGTAGGGGACTCTACTTTGAAAGGGACAGAAGCACTCGTCTGTCAGCCTGACCCTGTCTCTAGGGAGGTGTGTTACCTACCAGGGGCATGGATCAGGGGTGTTACAGAGAGGCTGCCTGCTCTAGTAAGTCCCATGGACTATTACCCACCCCTAGTGATACATGTGGCTGCTAGGGATATAGACAGTAGTAGCCTGGGGAACACTAAAAAAGGCTACAGAGCCCTGGGAGAGGTGCTATGGGGCTCTGGAGCTCAGATAATCTTTTTGTCAATTCTTCAGGACCAAGAAAAAGCTAGGAGGATTGGCCAGGTTAATAAATGGTTAAAAGGGTGGTGTCATAGTCAGGGGTTTGGGTGTCTTGAACACGGGACTGAAGTTTGTAGGCCAGGTCTACGGGGGCTGGTGGAGCTGGTTTGATGATAAAGAAAGGGAAGAGCAGTTTTGGTAGGAGGCTTGTCAGACTGGTCAAGGAGGCTTTAAACTAGATGTGTTGGGGGAGGGGGGCATCATTCCATCCCAACACGCCCAGTCAGTTGCCAGCACCTGTAACAAATGCTCAGAGCAAGGTAGAGATATTCCAGCCACTCCATCCAACAAGCCGGCTTCATTTGGAGCTCAGCTCAGATGCCTCTATACAAATAAATGCCTGTAGCATGGGGAACAAACAAGAGGAATTAGAGATGTGCGCACGTCTACGGGGGTATGATATAATAGGCATCACAGAAACATGGTGGGATGGCTCCTATGACTGGAGTGTTGGAATGGAAGGTTACAGGCTCTTTAGAAAAGACAGGCCCGGCAGGCGGGGAGGGGGAGTTGCCCTTTATGTTAGGGATAGGCTGGAGAGTATGGAACTCTGGGGACAGGTGAGCAGTTTACAGAGAGTTCGTGGGTCAGGGTTAAAGGGAAAACAGCTATGGGAGACATTACGGTGGGGATCTGTTACAGACCGCCTGATCAAGGAGAACCTGTGGATGAAGCACTCTACAGACAGATAGGAAAAGCCTCATGCTCACAGGCCCTTGTTCACATGGGTGACTTCAACCACCCTGATATCTGTTGGAATGACGGTAGTGCCCGGAACAAGCAATCCCGGAGGTTCCTCGATTGTGTGGAAGACAACTTCCTTCTGCAGGTAATAGAGGAGCCGACAAGGAGAGGTGCCATGCTTGACCTCGTGCTCACCAACAGGGAAGGGCTCGTTGAGAATGTGATGCTCCAGGGCAGCCTTGGATGCAGCAATCACGAGATGGTCGAGTTCGAGATCCTCGGGACAGTGAGAAGAGCGTGTAGCAAGCTCACTGCCCGGGACTTCAAAAGAGCAGACTTTGGCCTCTTCAGGAGCCTGCTTAGTAAGGTTCCATGGGATATAGCCCTGGAGGGCAGGGGTGCCCAAGATCACCTGCTACAAGCTCAGGAGTGCTGCATCCCAACTAGAAGGAAGTGCAGCAGGAGGGCCAGGAGAACTCCTTGGATGGATAGGAGCTGCTGAGGAAAATTCAAATAAAAAAGAGGATTATAAAAAATGAAAGCAAGGACAGGCGGCCTGGGAAGAGTACAGGGATGTTGTCCGGGAAGCTAGGGACCAGGTTAGGAAGGCTAAGGCCCAGTTAGAATTAAACTTGGCTAGGGATGTTAAGGATAACAGGAAGGGATTCTAAAGGTACGTTGCAAATAAAAAACAGACTAGGCACAACATAGGCCCCCTGAGGAAGCTCTCGGGAGCACTGGCTACACAGGATTTGGAGAAGGCTGAGGTTCTGAATGTCTTCTTTGCCTCGGACATCACTGGCAAATGCTCTGACTGCACCACCCAAGTCTTGGAAGGTAGACGCAGGGACTGTGAGAATGAAGACCTTGGGCCCACTGTGGGAGAGGATCTGGTTCGAGACCATCTTAAAAATCTGAACGCACGCAAGTCCGTGGGACCTGATGGAATCCATCTGCGGGTCCTGAAGGAGCTGGCAAATGGAGTTGCTAAGCCACTGGCCATCATATTTGGAAAATCATGGCAGTCAGGTGAAGTTCCCGACGACTGGAAAAAGGGAAATATAACCCCCATTTTCAAGAAGGGGAAAATGGAAGACCCGGGGAATTACAGACCAGTCAGTCTCACCTCTGTGCCTGGCAAAATCTTGGAGCACATTCTCCTGGAAGGCATGCTAAGGCACATGAAAAACAACAAGGTGCTTGGTGACAGCCAGCATGGCTTCACTAAGGGGAAATCCTGCCTGACCAATTTTGTGGCCTTCTATGACGGGGCTACGGAACCGATGTATAGGGATAGAGCAGCTGATGTCATCTACCTGGACTTGTGCAAAGCGTTCGACACTGTCCCACACGACATCCTTCTCTCTAAATTGGAGAGATATCAATTTGATGGATGGACCAGTCGGTGGATAAAGAACTGGCTGGATGGCCGCACACAAAGAGTTGTGGTCAATGGCTCGATGTCCGGCTGGAGACCAGTAACGAGTGGTGTCCCTCAGGGATCGGTGCTGGGACCGGTCTTGTTTAACATCTTTGTCAGTGACAGGGACAGTGGGATTGAGTGCACCCTCAGCAAGTTTGCTGATGACACCAAGCTTTGTGGTTCGGTTGATAAGCTGGAGGGAAGGGATGCCATCCAGAGGGACCTTGACACGCTTGTGAGGTGGGCTGATACCAACCTTATGAAGTTCAACCATGCCAAGTGCAAGGTCCTACACCTGGGTCGAAGCAACCCCAGGCAGAGCTGCAGGTTGGGCAGAGAAGAGATTCAGAGCAGCCCTGCGGAGAAGGACTTGGGGGTGCTGGTGAATGAGAAAATGAACATGAGCCAGCTTCAGTGTGCGCTCGCAGCCCAGAAAGCCAACCGTATCCTGGGCTGCATCAAAAAGAGCGTGACCAGCAGGTCAAAGGAGATGATCCTGCCCCTCTACTCTGCTCTTGTGAGACCTCCCCTGGAGTATTGTGTGCAGTTCTGGTGTCCTCAACATAAAAAGGACATGGAACTGTTGGAACAAGTCCAGAGGAGGGCCACGAGGATGATCAGGGGACTGGAGCACCTCCCATATGAACACAGGCTGAGGAAGTTGGGGCTGTTCAGCCTGGAGAAGAGAAGGCTGCGTGGGGACCTCATAGCAGCCTTCCAGTACCTGAAGGGGGGCTATAGGGATGTGGGGGAGGGACTCTTCATCAGGGAGTGTAGTGACAGGACAAGGGGTAACGGGTTCAAACTTAAACAGGGGAAGTTTAGATTGGATATAAGGAGGGAGTTCTTTATTGTAAGGGTGGTGAAGGACTGGAATAGGTTGCCCAGGGAGGTTGTGAATCTCTGGCAGTGTTCAAGGCCAGACTGGATGGAGCCTTGGTGAGACGGTTTAGCATTGCGTGTCCCTGCCTATGGCATTTGGGGTTGGAACTAGATGTCCTTAAGGTCCTTTCCAACCCAGCTATTCTATGATTCTATGATTCTAAGAGCAAGAGACAGACCCTGGGAGGTGCTGATTTAACACCAGCACAGACCTTGGGCAGAAGCCTAACCCTGGAGCCTAGCAGATCTGTGTCTAGCAAGGTCAGGCAAGACTAAGGAGGCAGCTGGTCGACAGCAAGACATGTGCACTGCACTATTCAGTGCCAGGGGCTATAAACATGGAATTGTACTTTTGCATGCAGTTTTGCCTGTTGAATTTATCCACCTGCTTCCCGTCTTTTTGTGCTTCAGTCAGGGCAGGGGGAGGAAGGGATTATCTGCTTTCACAGGCACCAGAGTTCATCACATAGAGCTACTCACTGGTAGCCCAGCTCCCAGAGAAGTGTGCTGCAACCAGGAAAGTTGCCCCCAAACCTGCCTCAATTCGGGAAGTGAAGTTCAAGCCTGAAAATCGCTTCTCTATCATTGTCATCTGAGACAAAACTGGAGAAGTCCCTTGACACCCTGTTAGAGTGACAGCAGACCAGGTCCTCAGCTGCTCATGTTCAATGTGATAATCTTGGGTTCATGGCTGCATCCATTGACTGCAGGGAGGGATATGCAGGTCTCTGGATATTGCTTTGCAGTAGAAATGACAGATAAGGGTAAAGAGAGATACACTGAGTCTCGTAAAGAACTTTGTCTTATGCATAGATCCAAAGCCCGGCGTCTGCAGTGACAGTCCCAACAGTGTCAGGAGATGGGCTTAGGGCAGAGGGTCCTGCCCTAGGTCCAGCTGTCCTTTGGACAAAGCATTCTCAGAGCTTTTGGGTAGTAAAAGCCATGTGGGGGACCAGCACAGTGAGATGTACCCAAGGTTGGGAGTGTGCCCCTACCAAGGAGCTCCACTGACACTCAAGGGCTCTGTGACACTGGTGCTGCTCAGGGCGCTAGATACCTGGTTAAGCTGCTCCAGTTCCTCACCTGCAAAGCATCAGCGAAGGTATCCCAGGGCTACCGGAACCAAAATGTGGAGAGGAAGGGAGGGAAACATCACCTGGCATATGTAAAGTATCCAGCTGCAATAGCTCATGCAACTGAGACTGGCTGGCAAGTTTAATCTACTTGCACAAATTCATCTCTATAGCAAAAGGGATGCAGCTTTGGCCACATCAGCTAGAGAGCTTTGCTGGAAAAGAAGAGTCTTCTGTGTTACTGATGCTGGGGGTGGACAGCGAGGTAATCTGGGCTTTAAAATGAGCCCAGTGTCACTGGTGTTGCAGGTGAGTCTCTGCTTCTCAGTGCCTCCACTTCAGAGCAGAGACAACTCAAAACTAGGCAGCCGCATCTGTAATTTCCAGTCATCAATCACCGAAGCTTCCCCACGGGATAATAAAATCACTTCCTTGGGATTTAAAGGAATTTGCACCTAAGAGCCTCTCTAGAGATTTCAGTTCTGAAAAGATGCAAGTGCAGGCTGTGTAAGATTTTAAAGCCCATCTACTCTGTTAGGCACTTCTAAAGACACTAAAAGCACACCAACTCTTTCTTTTACAAATGTTCTTCACAAATCTATTCTTTTCTACCCAGCCAGAAGGTTGCTGGAACGGAGAAATATTGACAGTACCATCTCTGCAGCGTCATATGGCAATGTTTTGCTGAGTCAAGAGTCACTTATCGGACCCCACCAGGCTTTGGAGTGACTGAGTGGATGGAGGGTGTGAGAAGCTGAGTTAGCCACAGACTGAGCACGCAGTCGGTTCCCACGGAGCACTGAAACACCCAGAGATTTCCATCCCGTCTTCTATGTTTCATATCATCTGCAAGCAGCCCAGAATATATCAAGCTTTTTGTAAGAATGCTTCTAGATGTGAAGTTTTGCTATGGCCAGGCATATGGAATTGCAGTTCTGGTGTCCTCAGCATGAGAAGAACATGCAGCTGTAGGAGCAAATCCAGAGGAGGGCCGTGAGGATGATATGGGGGCTCCAGCACCGCCCATATAAAGACAGGCTGAGAACACTGGGGCTGTTCACCTGGAGAAGAGAAGGCTGCGTGGAGACCTCGTAGCAGCTTCCAGTATCTGAAGGGGGCCTACAAGAATGCCAGAGAGGGAGTCTTCATGAGGGACTATAGCAATAGGACAAGAGGTAATGGGTTTAAACTTCAACAGGGAAGTTCAGGTTAGATATAAGGAAGAAGTTCTTTATTGTGAGGGTGGTGAGGCACTGGCACAGGTTGCCCAAAGAAGTGGTAAATGCTCCATTCCTGGCAGTGTTCAAAGACAGGTTGGGTAGAGCCTTGGGTGACATGGTCTAGTGTGAGGCCCATGGCAGGGAGTTGGAACTGGATGATCTTAAGGTCCTTTGCAAACTAAACCACTCTATGCTTCCACGATTCTATGATTTAGGTTGCAGAAGACCCATAAAATCATGAAGCCCAACTGTTAACCCAGCACTGCCAAGTTCACCACTAAACCATGTCCCTAAACACCACACATCTTTTCAGGGACGATGACTCCACCACTGCCCTGGGCAGCCTGTTCCAGTGCCTGACCACCCTCTCTGTGAAGAAATTGTTCCTACTGTCCAATCTAAACTTTTTCCAGTGCAGCTTGAGGCCATTACCTCTTGTCCTATTGCTTGCTACCTGGGAGAAGAGACCAACCCCACCTCACTACAACCTCCTTTCAGGCAGTTGTAGAGAGCAATAAGGACCCCCCGACCCTTCTCTTCTCTAGACTAAACACCCCCAGTTCCCTCAGCCCTTCCTCATCAGACTTGTGCTACAGACCTTTCACCAGCTTTGTTGCCCTTCTCTGGAATCGCACCAACACCTCAAGGTCTGTCTTGTAGTGAGAGGCCCAGAACTTAATACAGCATTTGAGATGTGATGTGTTTTCTTCCTCCCCAAGCTCTGTCTTTGCATGGTAGAGAACCTTGCAAGACAGTGTTCAAGAAGTATGCATGATTCCGGTGCTGTGCAGCATCATCAGATGGTACTGGAACATGGACATCCTCACCAGCGCAGGACACCTTCACTTGTGACTGAGCAACAAAAAACTTCCCTGTGAATGACTTGGAAGCCTCACGTCTCTTTATGCCATCCTGGCCCACCCGTCCATATCAGAGCCTTCCTGTATCTGCTCTGCTGCCACCACCCTGCTGCTCCTTTTGGGGCTGCTAAACATGCCCCACCTCTTTGGAGGTAACCTGTAATCTGCAGTGGACAAGGGGACAGCTGGGTCTTCCCACTGGTTTTACTGGGGCTACCCATTGCCATCCTGCTTCCTGAGAGAAGTGGTTTGCTCATAGCCTGGACCAGCAAGTCACAGGGAAGTCTTCAGCACACACAGGCACTTGGCTGGAGTGCCAATCTGGATTCATTATTCTGTCTGGATTTCCCAGGAAGGTGGTGCAGCCCTTGGACAGGTCACACAAATTTGGCAGTCTCCATCCGTAGGGGTTTCCAAAGTGTACGATACCAAAAGGGCTCTAACCTTGTGCAGCAGAAACTCCTGCTGAGAGAAGGGCTGCAGTGGAGACAGAGGTCCCTTCCCACCAGCACTACTAGTGTCCTGTGCAAACAGCTTTCAAATAGCATATATCCCATTTCAGATCTCACAAGGGGTCTTTAAGGACTAACAACAGCTCCCTGCACCCCTGTCTGGAAACCAGTACAAAGGCAGTGCTGCATCCTGCCCTGCCATGCAGCTCATTTCTACTATAAAGGAGGGCATTTGAGTTACAGTTTAGCAGCAATGAGTGTAAATTTATCTGAACTATAATTATTTTCTGTATAAAAGCACTAACTTTTGCTCTAACTTTGTGTGGATCTTTTGCAATCCACAGTAGATCCTGGGCAGAGACTCTATACCTTTGCACTCTGATAAGGAGAACATTATTACCCTACTAGTGGCCAGGCCAGATAAGAGCTTTTGGGCGGGCAGTCTGCATTTTTTTCAAACCCTCATTATGCTGCACCAGTATCTCCAGATGCTCTTCTGAGGGAGTTAGGCTGCTTACTATTCAACGCCGCAAAGAGCAATGGCTAATTCCCAACAACGCAATACTAATTTTGATACTTCTGATCCACCCGCTGTGGCCCATAAACAGCACGGAGAGGAAGGTAAGGACGAGAACACTCCTAACGTGAGTTTTTGGGGAGGAGAAAGGATGATCTTTGTCACCAGCGGCTTCTAAAAAAGGAGTTAATAATTAACAGTTTGTGCTTGGGGGATGGAGGATGCACACTTAACTACAAAGGTAAGTGTTTCTTTCTGTGTTGTGTTTCAGATCACAAAGGCAGAAGCACCTATAAATGCTTTCTAACTCAAAATCCCTCTGGCAGCATCAGTATAATGCCTATCTGCAGACCTGGCAATACTGTCTCATTGCTCTTTTAGCTTGATGGATGTTTTTTTTCTTTTAATTTCAACTCTACCTTTGTGTTCTTATCTAGATTTTTTTTCACCAGGACACAGATGTTTTACTGTGATCTTTCCTGCTTAGTGTTAACAGCTGACAGCTCTAGAGCATCCGTGGAAGTGCTCCCTTGGACCAGTGAGAAATGAGTGAGAGGTGTTTGCCACTCATGCAAAACAATTTGCTTAGGATGGGTAGGGAAGGAAACTGATTGCAAGCAGCTAAAAGTGCTTTTATGGCTCACAGGACCTATCGAAAGCGAAAGTTAGTTACCTTGGCTATGCTAGGGGTGTGCAAGGGATTAAGTACTTTAGTAGTTAAACTGAAGCAGATCCTGCTACTGCACCTTGTAACCTCATCTTTCCAGGCTCTTTTCTGCTTTTTGCTATGTGAATGCAGGGTTATCTCATGCTGGCTGTGCCCTGTTGCTTCTTACACTGCTTCGTGTCGGGGAGCAGCCTCACGACTGGGGAACGTCTGCTTGCTTTGTGGAGACCAAGTTCTGTGCTGGACTGCACTTGGAGGCTGACACTCTCTCTGGCAGTGCTGAGGTGACCCTGCCATCACTAACTGATTCTGTCACTATCATTGCATGCTGCCTTCAGAATTGTGTGTACTGCTGTGCCCTTTCTCTTGTTAGGCTGGAATTTTTTTAGGAGAGGAGCCCTCTTTTCCTGTATGGCACTACTGTGCTCAGAGCAAAAGGTGGTAAATCATCTCTACAGCAGCTAATTCCCTGGCTCATTGGCAGAGCACAAGACCCTGAAAAGTCCTTGGGAAGTACAAGCACTACTTAGCACTAACAAAAACATCAGTGTGTTATCAGCACTGTCCTGAGACTGAAACCAAACATGGCCCTGAACAGGTTCCTAGGAATTAAAACATAACTGAGGAGAGCTCATTACAGTCATCCTCTCTCTGACAGGGGCTAGACATGCACAGGGAAAGGCAGGAGGCACCCTGTCCACATTGCAAATATGGCTGGATAGAAAAGCAGAAAAACCATAAGGGCTGAGAGTGGTGCAGAGACCAGATATGTGGGCTTTGAGGTATTCCTCCTTCCCTGGACAAGTATCTGGATTGCTTGATGTAATTTTAAAGTTGGATCTGCGTGGGGTGATGGGGATGCGGGGCAGTGCGTTTTTCTCCTGGTGGCTGTAGGTAACCTGCACATCTTGCCTAAATGGTAAAGTCAGCATTGGGGCCAGTGTGACTCACAAGAGTCAATCTGCCTTCAGCCCTGACATGGTCTTCTTCAGAGCTGCAGACCCACTTGGGGCAGCTGTTGTGTTTTTAGGGACCAGTCTCCTCACTCCCAGCAATGTGTACTAGCCCTGTCCTCATTTCTGGTTGGGTCACCATCACCCACAATGTCTCATCCTAATACACACAAACATCTGTTTACAGGAAAACCTGTGCCCTCTGGCTCACCCTCTCCTCACCCCAGAGCTGCAGCAACAGCAGAAAACCTGCAACTAGAAAACCTGCAACTAACTTTCAGCACAGGAGCATAGGAGCTTTGGGGATGTTTGTCATGAGATCCCACCCACTGAGGCTGAGGTGGATGTACAGCACCCAAGCAGTTTCATATCAAGACCTGCTTCGTGACAAAAAGAGCATGGCTTCTTGCACCAGTGTTCTGTCACCAGGCAGGGAGGTGTTGAGTTGTCATATCACCACTCAATTTTTCCTTGCAGAAATCCCCATCTCGCACCGCTTGAGAGACCGTGAGATGCTCCGGAAAAGAAAGGAAAAAGCCCAGGAGAGGAACTCAGTTTACTGGATTTATAGGTAAAAACCTGCTTATGGTGTGGGGTTGTTTTCTTGTTGCACTTAACCTGAGCCCAGGCATGGCAACCTAGCCGCTTGATCTTTGTACAGGGACAGAGCCAAGCTGGGCCTTGTCAGTCCTCAGTGGGGAAAGGTGAAGAAGGTCTACGTGGCACTGGGGGGCAGAGACAGATGGGGGTGGTTATGTAGGTGCTCAGTTGGGTGGCAAGCAATCCTCAACCACAGCGTGGAGCTGGGGGAGATTTTGGTGCCAAGCTCCCACCTGCCAGTGCAGCCACAGGAGGCTGCTGTGCAGGGCTGGGGAGGAGGGCTGGGGAAGGGCAGCTTCTGCTGGGATGGACTGGGGCACAATCACAGCAAAGGCAAGAGGCCCTGGGGCAGGAGGCAAAGTCCTCCACCCCAAGCCCAACTCTCATTCGTGTGAAATCCCCTTGCAGGGAGCCGAGCATCAAAAAGCAGAGGAAAGCCAGAGAAGACAAGAAAGAAAAGAGCTACCAGCTGGTGGTGGAGCCCAAACCAGCGGCAGAACTGAAGGCGAAACCGGAGGTGGTACTGCAGGCAGGACCGTCAAAAGAACCAGTGGGACAACTGGTAGAAGGACTGGAAGATGTCCAGCCCAAGCCGCAGGAGAAGGCTGAGCCAGTGGCACCCAAGCCAGAGCCATCTGAGCCAGTGCAACAGGAGCAGTCGCCTGTGCTGGCCACCCAGGGCCTGGGTGCTGGGATACCAATGGGAGGTATGGATGGGGAGCTGGCAACCAGTAGCCAGGATGCTGTGGGTAAGCTGCTGGTGAGTTGCTGGCTCTGTGGGGGCTCAGGAGCAGTGCAGAGCCGCCTCTTGAGGACTATCAGCCAAGGTTACCCACCTTATCAACAGCCAGCCCGCAGCATAACTAGGGCACAGGTCCCTGCCCCACCGAATGTGATGACCTGGGTAGCTGTGTGTGGACTTAAGCCACGACACTGTGAATGGGTGGGGGATACTGGGGCTGTAGGGGCTGATACCACTCTCCAAGTCATGGGGAGTGATAAAAAGCCCACTACTGTCAGTAGAGTTTCTGGCAGGGGGCCTGTGGTCCCTGGGCGTAAATGGCTGCTTGTCCTACAGACACCTCTATGGCTCTGCCAAAAGCCAGGTTAGGGCAGAGATGCTGTGCAGAGAAGATGCAGTCTCTTCAGGCCAGAGCTGGTCAGTGAGGGAGGGCCAAAACCCGAGCACGCTCTGTCCGCAGTCCACCCAGTTTCAGGGCTGACACGGGGACGGGGGGAAGGTTGTCAGTAGGGCAACAGGTTCCTGCAGAAACCCCTCTGAAACCCACTGGGGCTTTACCCTCTCCAACTCCCCTCAGCTACCCCTGGGCTGCTGTGTCCTTTGGAAAGCAAGTAGGCCACCAGGAGCTGCCTAACACCACAGGCAATCTCAGGAGCCTCTCCATGGGGGCTTTAGGACAGCACGGAGGGATAACACAAGAGAACACCGCAGTATGAAATAACCTGTTTCTTACATATCTTACAGGTGTTGAGGACCTGCTGGCTCTGGCAGAAGCAGGGGTACCTGACGATCTGAATGCTCCTCTGGGTAACCTCTATCAGGATAATGAACATATTCCCTTTCTCTTTTAGTTTTCTGATCAGGTTTTTTCCTGTTCAGGATGTTTTGACTCCTGCCTAAAAAACTCCAATGGGTACTGCAGAGTGATTTTGACCTGTTCTTTCATTGTAACAAAGCCCATACGCTCCTAGTCACTCTTCTTTTTGTTCTTCTTTCAAGTTAGAATTAGGGCAAATGTACTCACTGCACTCTTAGCTAGATGGAGCTGCTCAGCTTGAGCTTTTTCCTGCACACAATAAAACAGCACGTGTTTCATCATCTCCAGTCTGAAGTTGTTCTTACGATCTCTTTCTCTCCCAGTAAACAGCTTGGTTTCCTAAAGCCTGGAAACCATTTTGGTTTCAGTTTCTGGGCAGCCTCACTGCAACCTTGGTGAGCCACTGCATTCAGCAAACAAAAGATGGTTGAAAACATCTGAGTGCAACAGGCTAGGAAATGGCATCTGGGGCAAAGACAGAAGCCTCTCTGTGCCCCTGGTTCCCCAGCCTCACACCCAGGGTTTCTCCTAAAGCCAGGAAGGAATGGGGTGCCTCTCTGCCCACATTTTGGGTCTTGTGGTCTTCTCTTCTGTGTGTGGCCAGGGAGATGGCTCTCTTATGTTCCTGTAATATCCTGACACCGAGGGTCTTTCTTCCCCTGAGGTGGGATGGAGGTCTCTTGCCATTATCTGACTTACCAAGGGCCTGCCTCCCATGCTGACCAGGCCTCCATTTGGGAGATTTAAGGATTTTTTTTTTTTTTTGTGGCTCCAGGGATGTCACTGCCTCTGTCCTAGAGCCCTGCAAGTCTATGTCTCAGCAGATGTGACATGTCACCAGTGACACCAGTAACACTGTCTCTCCAGTGACAGGATGGACACCACTGACTCATGCCCCTGCTTTGGTCCCTGGGATGTCACACTGAGGGGCACAGCCTCCCCTGTCTGAAACCCTGGGATGACCCCTGCAGTTACACCACCAGAAGCTCTAAAGCACTTGGTGGGTGTCAAAACAGAAAGCATCCAGCAGTGCCATAACAAAGCAATTGCAGCCCCTTCCCCACAGGGTGTTCCTGGAGGGATGGGTCTCTCTATACAGGTGTCCTGGTGATGTTTCAGTCTCCACAGACCCCTCAGCTAAAGCAAGCTTGAGTGACTTATACCTCTGGGAAAAGAGCAATATCTCTTACTGTCATGGTTTAAGCCCAGCTGGTAACTCAGCAGCACGCAGTCACCCACACACCCTCTCCTTCCACTTCCCCTGGCAGAGCAAGAAAGATTGAAAAGCCCTTGATCAGGGTAAGTGCTACTGAGCAATAACTAAACTAGTGGTGTGTTACCAGCATTGTTCTCAGACTAAAGCTGAAATACAGTACTGTGCCAGCTACTAGGAAGAAAATTAACCCTCCTGTCAGTCATGGAGGGCACAAAAAAACCCCACAACCTTCCTTCTCCAGTGTTTAAGTGGAGGTGCAGGAGGTGGCAAAGGCCTGGCAGAGTATGGCAGGGTGAACACGGGGCAGTAATCATTGCTGAAACACACATGGTCCTGTACTACGAAGGCTGGGGAGCTCCCTGTGAGCAGAGGCTCTCGAGAACCAGAGAAAGCACCTCTGCAGAGATGGCAGTCACCACAGGTCCTGTGTGCCCTGACTTAGAGCTGCTCTCACTCTAACGGGCTTCTTTGGCAACCAGTGAGAAGGATGTGCCTGCAAGCAACAAAGCTTATCGCAAAATAAACAAGGGAAAGATAAAGCACTCCTTAACAGCACTTTCACGCCCAACACACCATTTCTTTCTCTGATAAGAGGGCAGGTAAAAGAGCTCTTGGTATACAGATGGGGTGCAGGTGCAAAGCTGGACACAAAGAGGTCCATGTGCATCCATCCTTGAGGCAGGTCCTGCTCTCTGAATGGATCTGTGTATAGAGAGGGAAGCTGCTGTTTCTCACAAGCAGTGCATTATGTTGTCCCTCTCTTCCCTCCTTCCTGAGCCCCAGACAGATGTCTTTACCTGTCCAATAAAGGAATATTTCTTCCTTTGGGATGAGAAACAGGGTGTGGGTCTGACTTGAAGGTGAAGGCTGGGACTATAGCCTTCTTGGTGATGAAGAGTAAGTGCAGGGAGATGGCTTCTGAGCTGTGGGGCAAGCACAGAGAGCTGGGTCAGTGCCTGACACAATGCTCTCCTCCTTGCTGTGCTGTACTGCAGTGTAAGAGGGCTGCCTGAGGCTTTTCCAGGATGTTCTGACCTGCAACCTGAGCCACACAGACCAAAGCAGGCATGCTGTGATCTGCAGTGGGTATGACCACTGTGATTGTCTCCTTATTCATGAGACACAGCTTGGTGTTGTCAATGGGCTGGGTGCCCACGTTGCTGTGAGGTCATCTCAGGGCTGCAGATCCTGTTCCCATGTCCTGCAGAGCATGGGACCCACCCTGAGGGCTGACAGGACATCTAGGGAGAAGGAAGTTGACATCATACTCAGGAGAACCAGACTCTTCTCTGTCCACAGCTAATCACCCTTCGATATCCTCCTAGGAAACATGCTTCCAGCTCCTTGGGAGAGGTTGTTTGGTTTGTGCAACCTGCTTCCTGCTTCTCAAACTGCTCTTGTGAAATGGAGTCTCCTGCATTCACGGAGAGTCAGTGATTGTGGCAGACTGTTGCCACGGGTGGTGTTTCCAGCTGGGAACGTTTTCTGGCCCTTAGCAGAAGTGAAGTCATGGGTAAGCCTGAACAGAAAAATGTGGGCCAGCAACTTAGAGACAGAGGTCAATGAAAAGCCATTCCACCCCACAAGAACCTGGTCCTGCAGAGATAAGAAAACTTTCTGGTTGATCTATGAATATTGACTTCAAGTAGTAAATCCTGGTGACAGCAAATACACACTCCCTCTTTGGGCATAATTTCTTGCTCAGAGTGTGCAAGCTCTGATCCTTCCTGTTTGGTGTTCACCATTTGAATAAATACCTCTCTACTACTGCCAGGGTTGTAGCTATGTGCCCACCGGGCTCAGCAGTGCTCCTGCTGCTGGCCTGGCTCTCCTGTTTCACCAGGGAACCATACAACTGTAGGGAAAAGTTAAGTGTGAAGAGATACCTGGAGATCTTGAACCCAACCCCTGCTCAAAGCACATCCAGCTCTGACCAGACTGCTCAGAGTTTTCCAACGAAGTGCTACCATTTCCAACATTACAGACACCACCGTCCCCAAGTGCCCACCCCAGGCACTGCAAGGGAAGAAAGTTTTCCTTTATGTACAGCCAGACTTTCCCTCATCACAGCTTTCGCTCTTTGCTTCTTGTCCCACCATGGTGCACTTTAGACAAGACCCCACCAGCTCCATCTTCCCTGTAAGTCTCTGGGACCTCAAGGTAGACTTCACGCTTGCCTTCTCTTCTCCAGGTGAATAAATCTGATTCCCTCAGCCTGTCCTATGCTCCAGATCTGTATCTCATGGCTTCAGCTGTGCTCCAGAATAGCAATGTCTTTCTTGTACTGGGTTATCCTAACTGGATCCAGTATTCCAGGTGTGGGCTTGTACACATCAGGCAGGGGGAACGGCCACTTTCCTCAGCCCACTGGCTGAAACTCAATCTGTCTGGATCTGGGGCTTTGAGCATGCTTGTGCCTTTGTCACCCCTGGGATGCATGAGGCTTTCACTAGAAAAACACAGAAAACGCAGCACAAAGAAACCAAGACATGGCCCGTGTGGTGAACAGTGTGATCTGATCTTTGTAGCCTTAATAATGACTCTGAAAGGAGGTTGTAGCAAGGTGGGGGTCGGTCTCTTCTCCCAGGTAACAAGTGACAGGAAGAGAGGTAACGGCCTCAAGCTGCACCAGTGGAGGTTTAGGTTGGATAGAACGAAGAATCTCTTCACCAAAAGGTGGCTGGAAGAGCTGCTCAGGGAAGTCACCACCCCTGGAAGCGTTCAGAACCGGTGTGGGTGAGACCCCTAGCTGACACGGTTTAGTGGCGGTCTAATTCCAGTGCTGGCTGGTGGATGGTTGGGCTTGCTGATCTTAAAGCTCTTTCCCAACCTACCTAGCTGATCCTGCGATTCTTTGGTTCTACTTTCAACCCTCTTCTGTACACACCATCTTCCACGTCATCTGCGAAAGCACGGAACGCGGCTTGAGCACGGAATTGCATGTCCCTGGAAATCACCCCTCGTTTGCCAGCGTGTTTAACTGCAGACCGGAGGCGCAGCTCAGCCTCCCGGTCTGCAGCAGCACTACCGAGCGCCAAAGCTGCAGCGCGGAACGAGAGGCTGAGCCCCGGCGCCGGTCCCGGCCCCAGCGCGGCCCGGCAGTGCTCTCTAGCGGCAGCGCCGCACCCGGGGCACCGGGCGCTGGGGGACGCGCGGAAGGGAAGATTCCCTTCCTAACAGCGGTCATCGCTGCGCTTCTGGTAGAGCTAATGTACCGGAGTCTAGACCTGATGTGGCACA
Source organism: Lathamus discolor (assembly GCF_037157495.1). Classification (NCBI taxonomy): domain Eukaryota; kingdom Metazoa; phylum Chordata; class Aves; order Psittaciformes; family Psittacidae; genus Lathamus; species Lathamus discolor. The sequence continues at coordinate 51,026,999 of NC_088909.1, read as the reverse complement.
GAAGTGGCGTATCGTGTACCCACACATGTAGGAAAGCCTGAAACCATCTGCCCTGGTTTGATTATTGAGTCATGATTGAGTGATTGATGCCGCTGCTCCTCATATTTGAAAAATCATGGCAGTCAGGTGAGGTTCCCGATGACTGGAAAAAGGGAAATACAACCCCCATTTTCAAGAAGGGGAAAATGGATGACCCGGGGAATTACAGACCAGTCAGTCTCACCTCTGTGCCTGGTAAAATCTTGGAGCACATTCTCCTGGAAGGCATGCTAAGGCACATGAAAAACAAGGAGGTGCTTGGTGACAGCCAGCATGGCTTCACTAAGGGGGAATCCTGCCTGACCAATTTGGTGGCCTTCTATGATGGGGCTACGGAACTGATGGACAGGGGTAGAGCAGCTGATGTCATCTACCTGGACTTGTGCAAAGCGTTCGACACTGTCCCACACCACATCCTTCTCTCTGAATTGGAGAGACATCAGTTTGATGGATGGACCACTCGGTGGATAAAGAACTGGCTGGATGGCCACACGCAAAGAGTTGTGGAATGGCTCAATGTCTGGCTGGAGACCAGTAACGAGTGGTGTCCCTCAGGGATTGGTGTTGGGACCGGTCTTGTTTAACATCTTCGTCGCTGACATGGACAGTGGGATTGAGGGCGCCCTCGGCAAGTTTGCTGATGACACCAAGCTGTGTGGTCCGGTTGATACGCTGGAGGGAAGGGATGGCATCCAGAGGGACCTTGACACACTTGTGAGGTGAGCTGATGCCAACCTTATGAAGTTCAACCATGACAAGTGCAAGGTCCTACACCTGGGTCGGAGCAATCCCAGGCACAGCTACAGATTGGGCAAAGAAGAGATTCAGAGCGGCCCTGCAGAGAAAGACTTGGGGGTGCTGGTGAATGAGAACATGAGCCAGCTTCAGTGTGTGCTCACAGCCCAGAAATCCAACCGTATCCTGGGCTGCATCAAAAGGAGCGTGACCAGCAGGTCAAAGGAGGTGATCCTGCCCCTCTACTCTGCCCTTGTGAGACCTCACTTGGAGTATTGTGTGCAGTTCTGGTGTCCTCAACATAAAAAGGACATGGAACTGTTGGAACAAGTCCAGAGGAGGGCCACGAGGATGATCAGGGGACTGGAGCACCTCCTGTATGAAGATAGGCTGAGGAAGTTGGGGCTGTTCAGCCTGGAGAAGAGAAGGCTGCGTGGAGACCTCATAGCAGCCTTCCAGTATCTGAAGGGGGCCTGTAAGGATGCTGGGGAGGGACTCTTCATCAGGGAGTGTAGTGACAGGACAAGGGGTAATGGGTTAAAACTTAAACAGGGGAAGTTTAGATTGGATATAAGGAGGAAGTTCTTTCCTGGGAGGGTGGTGAAGCACTGGAATGGGTTGCCCAAGGAAGTTGTGAATGCTCCATCCCTGACAGTGTTCAAGGCCAGGTTGGACAGAGCCTTGGGTGACACGGTTTAGTGTGAGGTGTCCCTGGCCATGGCAGTGGGGTTGGAACTAGATGATGTTAAGGTCCTTTCCAACCCTAACTATTCTATGATTCTATGATTCTATGGTTGCTTCAAGTGAGGCTTTCTTCTGTCTTTAATTTAGAAGAGAAGAGGTCTTCACCCTCCATGGAGACGAAACAGGAAAGAGGTGACCCAAGAGGGAAAACTGTTCTTCACAACATGACTTCATCTTCTTTTGTTTTTCAATTTAAATGAATGTGTTAAGCTCTGGGACCCCTGCATAAGAAGGACATGGAGCTTTTGGAGCAAGTCCAGAGGAGCGCCATGAAAATGATCAGAGGGCTGGAGCACCTCTGCTATGGAAACAGGTTGACAGAGTTGGGCTTGTTCAGCCTGGAGAAGAGAAGGCTCTGGAAAGACCTTAGAGCAGTTTCCAGTGCCTAAAGGGGGCATACAAGAAAGCTGGAGAGGGACTTTTTACAAGGACATGTGGTAACCGAACAAGGGCGAATGGCTTTAAGTTCAAAGAGGGTAGATTTAGATTAGATATAAGGAAGAAGCTCTTCACGCTGGGGGTGCTGAGGCCCTGGCCCATGTTGACCAGAGGAGCTGTGGCTGCCCCATCCCTGGCAGTGTTCAAGGCCAGGTTGCACGGGGCCTGGAGCAACATGGCCTAGTGGAAGGTGGCCCTGCCCGTGTCCCTTCCGACCCAACCCATTCTGTGATTCTATGATTCCCCGCATAGAAAGTCCAAGCCGTGAATATTCCTCTGCTTTAGTCATGATTAAAGCCACCAGTATTAGCAATAGCACTCCAGGCACAGCCTCTCACACAGAGCGGGACCACTCACTAGGCACCTGTGGCCAACTCAGTCGTTTCAGCTATTGCCTAGAACGGAGTCATGGTGAGGTCAGCCCTTATGAGAGGACACGTGGAGAACAGGGGATTTTCATGTGACCACCAGTCCACTTCCCTTTCACGCAGCCAAACGTCACCTGCTAAAGCCCTCAGAGCATCTTGAGGTGCTATGTGCATGGCAAAGGGCCAGGCCTTGGAGAGCTTGCTGCTGCAATATTTCTTGCGCCTAGGATAATTACCCCGGTCAATATAAAGTGCATTTGCTAAAAAGCATTTTTTGCTCAAGTGCTCAAGTGCACAATTCAGGCTGTGCTGTGCCACTGACTGTGCTCAGGCAAAGAATTTACATTGGCTGCAGCTCACTCAGTGAAAGAAAAGGCCAGTCTGCCCTTTCTGTGATTAAACCTCAGCAACCACAAGATCAGGCAGGTCTTTCAGAGAACTTCTGTGTCTCCCCTATGCTTTTCCTTCCCACAGCATCGGTGTTTAAGGCTGTCAGGATCCCACACTGGTGGGAGCTCTCACATACAGGGCTGTGATTTCTCCCATCCTTTCTTCGGCAAAATCACATGTAGCTGATTGCTGGTCAGCAGAAAACATACAGTAACAGCTGAGGTGCTGAGATGTCCATTGCCTCTCCATGTTTCCCCACCTCCAGCTCTGCTCCCAGCCTACATCTCACAGCAGGGAGTCTGGGTTGGTGCCAATGGACACAAGCCCAGCAGAGAAGCACCATCCCTGGGCTGTATCTGTCTCACTTAGACCCCCGAGCTCTGCTGCTTGCAGCATAGCAGACCAGGCCACACAGATACAGATCCCTGAGATGCAATAGAAAGAAGAATAAACTTGGCCCATTGTAAGAGACAGTCCTCTCCCAGCCCACTGGTGTGGGGTCTTTGGTTATCGTTGTACACAGGACCTGGCCTTGAATGCAGCTTCCAAATATATTGCTTTTCAGAGGCTATGGCTTTGTGTTGACCTCACAGTGCAGAGGACTGGGATTTGACTGATTTTGTCTTGGCCTGGGCTGATTTTAATTTGCTTGGCTATGGCAGCAGTCAGTGACCGGACAACTAGCACTTGTATCTGCTTTCTTTTATACTGATAACAATTATTTATTCTTCATGGCTTGGACTGCCTGTGACTCCATGGCAATTGCGTGGGTCCCAGCCTATTGCAGAGGTCAGTCACTTGTTGCTGTAGGAGTGCAAACCCATGTTATTCAAGTAAAGGCAATTTTATTGAAAACAAGAACAGAAAAAAACCCAAACCAAACCCCCAAGCCAACCAACTAACCAAAAAAACAAACCGATTTGGGAACCACTGAAAAACGACATACATACAGAAACAAACCTGAGTGAACCTCAAGACCAAGATTCATGTTGAATCAGCATTTCAGCCTCGTCCAGAGCTGTCAAGCATCTCTGGTGATAATGTTGGTGTTGGATTTTAAAAGACCCTGAGATCCGTATCCCACTGGAAGTGGGTCCTGTACCCTTTATGGATGCCCTTCTTCTCCCATGGATGAAGAACGCTAAACTGCATGTTCCTTCTTCCTAAGGGAGGAATAGAAGGTGCCTGTTCCTTCCCTCTCAGTGTGCTCACACAGACATTGAGGTGACTGCTCCAGATCTTTAAGTAGCTCCCAGAAAAAAACCCTGGCTTCCAAGTATAGCTGATGCCACCATCTCCCACCTTGACTTCTTGGCCTCAGACAGGGAGAAGACAGAAACACAAACAGGAAAAGTGAGCTGAGAAATCAGCTTTGCTGTCTAGATGGTGCCTCCTTTGAATCTGGGCTCCAGGCATACGTCAAGACAAGAGTGCGAAGCTATTCTCTGTGCCAGCCTGGGCCACTGTACCCCCATACACCAAAACTCTGTACATTCAGTCTCCCAGAGAGCATCAGCCTTCCCGTGCTCACATGAGTTCATATCCAGGTGCTGCATGGGTGGGACATTGTCTCTATGCCACCACTAATGCCGGCATCGCAGTCCTCTGTAACGGATGCAGGTAAAGCATGCAGCTAAAGCTCATCTCCAGCCACACAGACTGACCTCCAACTACAACTTACAGAGTTTTGGACTCCCTCCAAGATACTCCCTTCTGGACAAATGGCAGCTGCCTTCCCTGCACACTCCTTCTCATAAATTTGATGCATTTCTTGGCTTCCTCCAAAGGTAAATAAATCATACCTGGGAGTCCTACAGCTATTGAAGAAGGTATTCCTATCTGCTTTTTGATCACTTAGCAGATTAAACTACTTGTTTCTGTCTCATTCATAACCCTTCAGGCAGCTTGGGCTACTGACAGAGCACCAGCTGCAGAGCTCGCTTTCCCCAAAACCCCTCGGGAAGCCGGTCACCACTCTTTCAGCAGGAGAAGGGGCAGCATCTGCCAGTATCTTAGCCATGTGCAAGCTAGATCATCGCCCCAAGGTGTGGAGTTGCTCCTGTTGCACCCCGCATTAGCTACAGTCATTGCTTGGTGAATTGTTCCTACAGATGCTGCTGCTTCACAAGGTGAATGTGGTGTCAACCTGCAGCTGCAGGAACTGCATCTCTATAGCCAGCAAACCTCACCATCCTGGGGTGCAGGGAGGAAGACCAAGCATTTTTGGTGCTGATGCCACAGGAGAGGTAACACAATGTTGTTTCCAGCAGTAAATCTTTTCCAGCTGGCCTGGCTCCAAGCTGGAGCAATCAGAAAGTCATTAGCAGCAACCACAATTCCCTCACCCACCTCTCAGCTTATGCTCCTTATGCAGGTAACAACCTTAGCTTCCATACCTGCCTCTTTTTAGCAGAGGCACACGTCTGGGCTGCAGCTTCATGCAGTGATGTCTGGGGCACATTTACTGCCTGATGGGAGACCGGAAAGCAGACTGGTGACTTGAGTGGTTGCAGGAGCTTGGTAAGCCACCTCCAGCCTGGCATTGCCATCCCCTCCATCTGATGTCTTCAGCAATCCCAGCAGATCAAGAAAAGCCAACACGAAGCAGACACAGCAAAATGCAAGGAGCAGCACTTGGCATGCATCTTGCTTTGTATCATCACTCTCCTGGTCTTAGGAGTGTAGGGAAAAAACTCCCAGAGACATTTTACCACAAACAACAGGACAAAAAGATTTATTTCCATTGTAGGTAGAAGAGTAAATACAAAAAAACCCTCTGATACATAATAAAATGTTTTCCTAGGCTGTAACCATCCACCCCTTTCTTAAAGTCAGCAGAGGGCCTGACCGCACCAGAACTGCTCAGGCAGAACAGTAACCAAGAGGCTCTGAACACTTTCAAGGCCCTTCTCTCTTCTCATCAGTGCTTACACTTAGTGTTTCCTACAGGGTTATAACCCAAACCTACTGGACACTTACTCCAAAAATCAAAAGATTAGTTTGAAACTTAGACTAACTGTGCTAAAAGGAAGGCCCTCAGGTATTTATAATAAAGCTTCCAGAAATCAAAATTTTCCTAATTTTGGACAGTGCCTGAAAATTACAAGCAAAGTGCCAGGCAAAAATAAATTGAGATCCAAATGTTTAACATATCCCCGTGGCACAAGCATACATTGAGATGCAATTGTCTAACATATCCCCACTGCATATCCCCATATCCTCACAGGCAGGCTCAGCCTCATGGCTCCCCAAGGACACAACAACTTGTATCTTCCTCTGTCAGTGGTCACACAGGAGACACACAGCCACATGCACCAGCACAGGGTCAGCGAATCCCGCTGACACAGGGTAGAGCCTGGACAGACGTGTGATGTTCAGCGCACTCGCCACGCCTGAGCCTGCACGGCAGCCTGGGGAGGTTGCAATAGCCGCAAAACCACAGTGGTGCTGGTGGGAATGGATCTCTGGAGCCTCCATGCTTGCCGCAAGCAGGAGGTTGGAGCACTGCCAGCACTAGCACAGGGCAGGTATAGCATGGTCAGTTTTCGTATTGAAAACCCCAAAGGGGAGACCTTGCGCAGATGTAGAGTCCCTCAAAAGGTCCATATAGTTCATTACTAAGCACAAAGCTATTATCCATAGTTTCCAGCTGCTTGTGGCTGAAGTTTAAGCAGTTTGTGGCCATGTGTCTCAGGTCCTTGTGCAACAGGCTCACCGCTGTACCTGCTGCAGAAAGCGTGCTTTCCGTGTATGTCTGGTTTCCCTAGCTTGTAGGTAATAAAAGGTCTGGAGAGAAATAACAAGGATCTAGACCTTATCCACAAACAATACACAACCGAACCTACCCAATTTGTGCTTTCTGAGTCATCCAGTTTTACCATGCATGTCCTCCAGACACTGAGTTTTGCTCCCTGAACTTGCTGCAGATGCTGAGTTCAGGTGCACCTTGCACAAGACCTGTATCACCAGTGGTGCCTTTTTTTTTAGACTGGTTTTAACCAGGTTGAAGTAACGGGGAACAAGGGCCAGAAGACCTCTAGACTCAGAGAAACAATCCAGTCCACACTGATAGCTGCTCCGACAGGAATTAAGGCAGGACAATTCCTCTCTCGGCTACCCCCCAAAGCAGCTAGCAAAACCTGCCAGCAAAGGGATTCAGGGCAGTCCTTGCAGGAGATACAGGCAGAGAGCCAGCAGGCAGCTGTCACAAAACTAAGAGCTGGCAGAGCCGCTTCTCTTCCAGCTGGTGAAAGGGGAAACTGGGAGAGGAGCTGGCACAGCAGCCGAGGAGACCTGCCCCATGCTGAGGTAGCCAAGCTGCAGAGGCAGGACTCTGCTCTACCCAGAGTGGAAGCAGCTTATAGACATGCCAAGACCAGGAAGGACATTGAAAGAGACAATACAGCTCTCCAGGAGGGAAAGCAAGGATGGAAAATATCTGATTCACCTTACCGCACAGAGGATGGGAATGATGCCTGCACTTGCCGCTTTGTGCCCCCCACCCCGGCAGCAATGCAATGCAATGCAATGCACTGCGACCTCCCCAGCTCTGTGTACAGGCTGCAGCTTCCTGCGGTACCACAGAAAAGGTCCAGAGGGACCAGGGTCAGCAGCACCAGCCCAGCCCCAGCCTCCCACCCCATGAGGTAGCTCACCCAGAATGTGCTGTTCCTATCTCTCTGAGAGAGGGGTGAGTGCCCTGAATCCAAAACTCATTTCCTACTTCAGAACCCCAGGGAAGGCAGAGAGACAGCTCCTCCTGTCCACCTACTGCAGAGGGCTTTAGCCTCCCGCACCCCGAACTGTTCCGCAAGGACACCCAAACACCTTCCGACCCCACTCCGTTTCCTCCCTCTCATGTCCCACTTGGATACCAGGAGTATAGCACGCAGAGCAGAACCTGCATCCACACAGAGTTCATCCTGCTGACGAGCTCATGTGAAAAATTCTCCATGGAGCAGAAAGTACTAGTGTCTTCGTGGGATCGGAGCTCTTCGTAGCAGAGCATAGCAGCAGGACAAGAGACAGTGGACATGAAAAGAGACTAGAAAGGTGCTGAGTGGATAAAAGGAGAAACTTCTCCCCCACGAGGGCAGCCAGGTTGCCCAAAGAAACAGCGCTGTCTTCATTCCTGGAGGTTTTCAGGACGCACCTCAACAGGCTTGAGCAAACTGTACAGGTTATAGCTGACCACCCTTTGGACACGAGCATGGAACAGAAAATACCCAATGCCTCTCCAGCCAGAGTTATACTATGATCTGTACCCTTTTGTGGTGGGGAGAGACCCTGGTGTATGTGCACCCCCACTGCTCTTCCAAAGCCCCTGCTGAGGCTCTGGCTGCACTTTCCACCTACCTCTCTTCGTTCCCACTCCCACCACTCTGCAGCACCCCTCACCAACCTCCTCCTGGTCGCGATCACACACGGTCCCACCTCCACAGGAAAAAGTAGCTGTCTAAAGAGATCTGGATGGTAGAAGCGCTGTATCTGCCCCTCTCCGCTCACAGCCCCTGACAGAGCCCCAGGACATCCACCACCCCATCGGGAAACTTTCAGGGGTGGCAGGATCTGTTGAGAGGGATTTTCATGAGTTTCCCCATGGATCTATTTTCAAGCCCCTCACAGCTGTTCCTATCAGTTTTTCCCTCTCCATAATTTCCTCTAGCCTTTTTTCCAGCTATCCCTTGACAAGGGAGCAATCAAAGATAAAAAGGCACCATGTCCTGCCTCTCTCGCTCATTTCAGGAAGGAAGGGTTTCCCCCTGGGTGCTGATTTCTCTAGGTTACAGACAGAGCTAGGCTGACCTTAACATCAAAGTAATGTAGGATATACGGACCTCCACAGACCACTGGACTATGTCTCCACTCAAAGCAGGTCCAAGTTCAGTGCTGGATCCGACTCCAAAGACAGGTCAGGTCACTCAGGCTCTGTGCAGTCAAGTTGGGAAGACCTTGAAGGACAGAAAGCCCAGGACCTCACTGGGTCCCTCTTCCAGGGGCTGAACATACTCATGGTAAAAGTTTTTACACTTCCAGTCCCACACTGTCCCACCGCTGCAGCACAGAGCACGACTCCCGTCAGGATTTTACTTCCTGTGTTTGGCTGCGACCCCAGCACCCAAACCTTTCCCAGCCCTGGTCCTGTTAGTTGCTGGTGCAAAGCCTGGCATCACCACAATGGCCCTGCGCACCATCAGGGACAAGCCACCACTCAGTGCCACACGTCCCGCTTTTACAACTCTGGCTGTGCGAGGCTGGGGAATGATTCCCCCTGCCCCCCTTGTCCCCCACCCCAGCAGACGTTTAGTTCTGTAAATAAAATCATTAACAGCGGAGAGGCTGTTAAAAGATCTCACTTCTTGGACAGACCAGGGAGCCCAGCTGGGTGCGCTGGAAGGGTGAGAACCTGTCAGGAAGCATTGGGCACCTGCCCCAGAAGAGGCAGTAGAAAAGGAAAGGGCTGTTTGCCCCATCCAGGCACTTGGGAGCCCCTAGAGCTTCTCTGGAGAGAGCAGACAGGGCTGAGCAGGGTCCCGCAGGTCCGCACGGCTGGCGGCAGCGCTCCTCGCCGGCAGTCTCGGGCAGGCGGCATGACGCAGAGCCGCAAAGTCCTCCAGCATCTTCGCGGACGGCGGCGGGTCCAGCAGCGCCGGGCGAACCCCGCAGCCGGCTCTCCCCCGGGCTCCCGTCCCCGCCGTCGGGGCGCCCGGCGCTGCGTCAGAGCGGCGGGACGAACCTGTCGTGGTCGCCGGGGTAGGCTCCGTGCCGCGGCCCGGGATCGGCGGCTCCCAGCTGTCCGCCGGTTCCGTAGACGTGTGGCAGCGGCGGGTAGGGCACGGGAGAGCGGCGGCCGTAGAGCCCGGCGGGGGCTGGCGGCGAGGCGGGCAGCACGATGCGCCCCGACGGCGCGTACAGCTGACCGGGGCCTCCCGGCGCGTAGGGCGCGGGGCCGGGGGGCAGCGGTGCGTATCCGTGCGGCAGGGCGGCGGCGCAGCTCTGCGCGGGGAAGGCAACGGCGGCGGCGGCGAAGGAACAGGAGGCAGCGGCGGGTGCCGGGGGCAGGTCGGCGGCGGGCGGCGGGGCGGGCAGCGGGAAGAGGCGGCAGGGCTCGTCGGGGCGCTCGGCGAGGAAGGCCGGGTAGGTGGAGAGATCGCTGCGCTTGAAGCGCTTCCTGCGACGGAGGAAGGAGCCGCTCTCGAACATGTCGCGGGCATGAGGGTCCAGCGTCCAGTAGTTGCCCTTGCCAGGGCGGCCGGGCTCCCGCGGCACCTTGACGAAGCAGTCGTTGAGGGTGAGGTTGTGACGGATGCTGTTCTGCCACTTGCGGGGGCTGTCGCGGTAGAAAGGGAAGCGCTCGGTGATGAAGCGATAGATGCCTCCCAGCGTCAGTCGCCGCTCGGGGGCTTGCCCGATGGCCATGGCGATGAGGGCGATGTAGCTGTAGGGCGGTTTGCCCCGCTCCGCGGGGCGCTTGCGCCGCCGTCGGCCGCCCCGCGCCCCCAGCGCCGCCGCCGCCGCCTCCTGCCCCGGCGGCGCAGCGTCCGCCTTCAGCGGCGGGGGCAGCGGCGGCAGCGGCGGCAGCGGCGGGGGGCCCGGCGGCAGCCGGCTCTCGGCGGTCATGCGGCCGTCGGGGCGGCCCCGCGCCGGGCCGAGCCGAAGAGGCGCAGCTCGGCGCCGCTGCGGCTTTTATGCGGCGGTGTCCGGCTGCTCCGCGCCCGGACGGCCGGCACTCCCCCTGCAACGCCCCGCAGCCCGGGAGGCGCGGGCAGGGCCGGGCGTGCCGCCGCCGCCGCCGCGGGCACGGGCAGGGGCAGCGCCAGCCCCCCTCCCGCGGTCCCCGTTCCCCTCCCGCGGTCCCCATCCCCAGCGCCATCGGGGCGCCGCTATCCCTCCTGCTGTCGTTAGGAGCGCTCAGCTCTGGCGGAGCGGCAGGCAGCGGGGGGAGCGGGAGGGTCTCCGGTGTCCCGGTGCGGTGTCTCGGCATGGGCATCTCCAGATCCACTCCTGAGCGGCTCCGAGACGGTTCGGCCGGCGGCTGCGGCGAGGCGAGGTGCGGTGCGGTGCGCGGCCGCCGCTGTCCGCGGGGATGCTGGCGGTCCGCGGCACGGGGAAGGGTCGCCCGCGCAGCCCTATGCTTCTTTACGGTAGTGAAGAGGCAGAAACGAAATAAACTCTGCTACCCCCTCAACCCGGTGACAGATGTGTGTGGGGAGAGATAGTAAGTGTGGGCTTACACAGCACAATTGGAGTGCCGAGTTGCTGCGTAAGATACGGTCAGAATGGGGCTCTCACCTCCCGTCCGCTACAGCAATTCGGCACACAGCTGGACTCTCGTGCCTTGTTTTACCCCTGGTCAGACCTGCTTGTCCTTGATCCCTGTGTCACAGGATCTCCAGGTACATGTTCCTTCCAACTAGGAAGGATCCTTCCATCGGCTGTGGCTGGGACATTACCTGCCTGTCAGCTCTCTCGTGCTTGCTCAGATAGTTGGGGCTGAGGGTCAGATCCTCGATCTGTGGGTTAGAACAAGCGCTGTAAGTGCACACAGTTGGTGAGGAACGCTTGGCCAGGGCTTGTACCCCTGCAGCACCCACCCGCGGGGCTGGAGGCAGCGCAGCCTCCTTTGCCTGCTGTCATGGTCATCCTTGGGAGCCCCGGGTTAAAGGGAATGGCAGGAGGTCCTAGAAGTGGGATGAAAAGGGTCAGTACGTTCAGGTGTGCACAGGGATGCATGGGCATGGCAGGGTGAGCACGCAGGCAGGGTGAGCACGCACAGGTACATGGGTGTGCAAGGGCAGTGTGGGGCTGAGGATATGCATTAGAGCTTGTGACTGTGCATTGGCATGTGAGTGTGTGTACAAACATGTGCCAGTGTGAGGGATCCACAGCATGAGTGTCCACAGGTATGCAGGAACGGCTGTGGGCAGCCGTGCGAGGTGGATGTGCATGCGTGTGCAGCTTCTGTGCATGGCTGTACAGCCAGTTCTGCCCATGTCTTGGTGCCTTCTGTCAGTTCCCCCAGAGCTTGGGTCTGAGTTTCTCTGTGGGCAAAGCTTTCCCAAAGCCCCCTTGCCCATTGCACAAAGGGTGTTTAAGGGAGCAAAGGGAGGTGGGAGATGTTTATCCAAGTGAAACAGGGCCCCCTTGGGGGTTCCCAACAAAGTTTTCTCTACGTGGAGAAAAATTGGGGGGTGGGGGTGTGAGGATCTATTTGCATGCAGCAAACAAACCCCAGCCCTGGTTTCTACCTAAATAAGGGGACAGCAGAACTGTCTTTGCCACTTGCTTATTTGTGCAACTTCCCAGCGACCGAGCAAACCGTGGAGCTAGCACAATAAGCCATGAAGCGGCACTCTTGAGGACCCGTGCTTGCAGTCACAGTAGCTGGATGCCTATTTCAGATCCCACGCTGCGCAGTTTGTACCGAAAGGAAAACCAGCCTCCCGTTCTGACGCTGCTGCTTCTGAAGTGCACACACCACTAGGATAGCGTTACCCTGGAGGAACCCAGAAACCGGCTCCTTCAGCGTGAAAGGTGAGCAGCCTCGGGGGCAGTGCTCTGCCCTCTGGCTCCCGGGATGCGGCAGCCGGAGATGGGTTTTCCTATCAGATTTTCCAAGAGGCAGCGCGGTGGCTCAGCCGCCTCCGGCGCTGTGCGTGTGTGCCTGCGCCATGCCAGTTCCGGGCCTCCAGAGGGCAAAGTCAGATCGTGCTTGCAGAAGGACGAGAATGAGCACGGTGCGCGCTGGAGCGGGATGGTGCGCAGAGCGGCTGCATTTGCCCTCCCTGCTGGGGAGGAGAATCCTTTTCCAGGAAAACGCTTTCCTCGGCAGATCCCAGCGTGTAAGCAGAGTGAAACGGATACCCAAACAGCAAGTGCTGGCTCTTGTGCCTTCTCATTTCCTCATCAGGCAGGTTAAACTGTAAAACCGTACTGCCACCGTTTGCGCGTGAAGCGGGAGTTGTATTCTGTGGTGGCCTGGAGACAGTCCTCAAGCTGACATTATCATCAGCCTGTTCAAAAACATTCTCAGCTCTCCAGTCTGGGAGCAGGAATACGTCCCTTTTTAAGCACTCATGTTTCTCTTGACTACCATCTCCTGTGGGAAATGTGAAACTCAGACTCACCCAGGTGGATCTTTCTTACACTTCATATCTCTTCCACCCGTAAATCAAAGCATTGCCTGCTGCTGGATCAGAAGCATTGGTGCTTTTCATGTTTGTGAACATTTTGTTTTCTCTTTTGATTCAGTTACAGTGGAGGGGAGACAGAGGTACGTAAAATAGAAAATGCCATGCATTGACTAAATATTTTGAGGTCATAATGCAATAGAAAATGTATGGTATCTACAGGAGTGTTAAAGATATAAAAGCTACTTCTTTTATAGCTCGGACTTTCTTTCAGTCTCTGGGACGAAGTCCAGAGCCAGCATTTTTTCCTGTGTAAATTTCCCAGCTCAGATGCTGCCTTCGCTGAGCTCTGCAGCCTTCAGTTGACCAGAATGGTCACTGATTCTGAGACCAGGCACTGCAGAACGTACCCTGCATAAGGGCATTGTGCCTTGGCCTCTCAAGACTGGAGTGAGCACCAGTAGATTCTAGAGAGTTAGCCCAGCCAAAATCCCATCTGCTTGGATCTCCAAGAGCAATTTCCACTCATGGAAAAAGTCCAGTCCTTTAGGCTTCATTTCCTGCATAGTTGTTCCCATATTACAAACTGCACCATTGAGATTCCTTGAGAGTAAACTACTCGAAAGCTCAGTTGTCCTTTGGCCCTGTGACCTGAGTTGCTTCTCCCATGTCAACCAAACAGAGGGAAGCAGACATTAAATGTGTGGACACATCACACTGCACATTAAGTGTAGCACACTCATAGTTTTGGTTCCATCGCTAGGACTCCTCTTTGAGGAGAGGAAACATTTTGCTTTACCTCTGTATCCCAGGAAGAGCAGAGCTGTCTTTAATGTGCTCCAAGGCAAGGGCTAAGTAGAGCCAAAATCCAAGATGAGATTGGGTGAGTGCAAATGAAGTGAGAGCACACACCCCATAGCACAGCCTTCGCCACAGGCTCCTCGCCCCTGCAGTGGGATGGCAAGGGCTTTTTTTGGTTTTGAGGGGCTTTATTTTGTTTGTTTGTTTATTATTTTTTATTTGCCCTGTGTTTGGTGCAAGGACCTTGCTGTTCATGTGTCGGGACCACCAAGGACAGATGGTCTCCATACCATCATGCTGCTTTGTGACAGAGGAGCCCTACCTGCAGCTCATGACCGAGATCTGGGAGGGGACCACAAGCCTGAGTATTGGAACCAGACAGATGATGGGGACATCCTTCATTCACTTTCAGAGTACATGTCTGCAAAAAAATGTCCCAAGTCACTTAACTTAAGACATCTCACACCTGACTGGAGTTAGTGGGAGGCAAAAGCAGAGAGGCAATTGCATGGATTTTGGAGACACTTTATACCCAGAGTGTGGCATGAGGACTCAGATTAAGCTTCTGAGGGAGAAATGGTGTGCAGCTGCCACACGGAGTCCTGCCATGTGGCAGAAGAGGGGCTGGAAAGCAACAGACTCGTGGATGTCCCCAGTGTATATTTGCATCCGATGTTCACATGCCTTGTCTTGTGAGAGCAACGTTTCACCTAATCAACAGGATGGCTGTTTGTCATCCACCCTGGTTTTCCAAATTAATGCTGCTTTTCATCCCCTGGTTGAGTTTTCTATGGGAACTTGGGGCTTCAGGAGAGAAAGAATTGCTTGTTGGGAGCATCACATGGATATAGCCAGGTTCACGAGAGAAAGGTTTGAGTTAGCTGTTGTGGTCATTCTTCTGTAGATCAAAAGAAAACCCATGGTGGTTTTAAAACAGGCCATGACCACGGGCTTTGGGAGGCGAAATGCAACTGGGGAGAGGTCTGGGAACCTCATCCTCCATCCAGCATGGCTTCACATGCACTGGTCTGCAGGGCAGCAAGAGGCCACACAGCGTGCTTGTCCGACAGCCCAGCGTGTCCCCTGACTGATGGAGGGCGAGCAGCATCTGCAGAGGGCGTTCTGTGACAGGCTTTCTCAGAGCAGGGCATCACCTCTGCCTGCATTCTTGGGATCCCCTGCCCCATGGTGGGGAATTCGGCCTGAGCGCAGTAGCAGCGGGATTGGCATACAGCAGGGGGGATGTAGGTATTGTAGATGTAGTTTGGTGCCGTAGGGTGATGAACTGAAGGAGTGGTTCACATAAGAAGAGGCAGAGCCCCAACCTAGAGGGACACCAGAAATGGGAACAATGGACTGCAGGAAGCTCACAAAACCCAGCAAATGTGCTGGTGGGGCAGGACATGGGGCAGGATAACCGTATGCATTGGTCCCAGCTGGGAAGCAACCAGCAGAGCTGGGGCCCTGCTGCAGTGGAGCTGGGGCACAGTGTGCATGAGGCTGAGTATGTGCCAGGAGTGACTCTTGCTGTGGTTAAGGCACACTCTGTCCTGTGTTTCATGAGAAGCAGCACAGCTTGTCATGCACACATGGGTCTGTGCCAGCACTGCCTAAACAGCAGGTTAGACATGCAACCTTGCTGTGCAAACTGGCAACGGGAGACTCATTTAGCTAAGATACAGAGCCACAAGCCAAAGCAGTAGAAAGCACTGCATGTGATGTAGGCAGCAAGGAGCAGACACCTCCGCAGTGGAAGCAGAGCAGATCCAGCCTGGGCTGGGTGGGCCATGACACATTAATTTGTCCTCCTGCTCAGGCAGTTTTTAGAGGTGGTTTGCAAGAGAATAAGCTGCCCATTCTTGCCTTTGCACTGCCAAGAAATCACTGGGAGTTGAGCAGATCTGTCAGATGCTGTAAAAGGAGGAACTGGCTTTTTCTGGGAACATGCAAAGCAGAGTCAGGCTGCCTTCTGTAAGCCAAAAATCACTTGCTATGCCCTTTTTTCTTTTGCAGGTGTTGCGAGGTTTGCATGGCTTTTGCTCCCCCAAAGCCTGTGCATTTCAGGAGCTCATGAAAATCTTCCGGATGGGTATCTTTGAATAGTCACCAGGCTCTGTTGGCATGGAAATAAGTTCTTTCTGTTTTGCCTATCAAATGCCCTATTTGGCCACTCATTCAACAGTTTCAAGAGGTTTAATCCCCTCTAGGGGTGGCCTAGGTCTTTGGTGTTCACACTCCCTGTAGTGAGGTTCACTTTTCCCCTCTGAGTCTTCCCTACCACCCGCAGCCTCCCGTGGTCACAGCAGGCAGCTTTGGGTCTAGTTTCCACTATTTGTGTCCGGGTTGGTAGCAGAAGCAAGGCTGTTTCAGAAGGCAGGGGTAGGGAAGCCAGACAGCTGCAAAAACTTCCGCATGCAGGGCCACTGTCATCAGTGTTGGTCCTTGCCCTAACTTTGGTAGAGCAGGTGAAAGACAAGCATGCAGGACATAGTGGTGGCTCAGGACTTGCAGGATGAGCATCATTTTCTCTGTGCCTCTCAGGTGCCCTGCTAGGATCTGTTTGTTCTGCTGGCTCACAACTGGTATCACTGGTGTCTGACAGGAGCCCACAGGGCCATAAAGACCCTGAGGCTTCTGGAAGGGGAGCATTCATCATC